>NC_066579.1:130433103-131176853 GCF_024323335.1 Lathyrus oleraceus
CTCCAATCCACTAAAAGGCACCTTGACAGAAACAGGTATTCCCAAGAGATGGGCATACTCTTCTAATGTAGGCATAAGCTGATAATCGGGAAAAGTGAAGCAACGGTAGAGAGAGTCATAAAACTGAACCAACACACTCAAGAGTCCTTCAACCACGTCAGCAGATAACACAGATAGAAGTTTTCCATGACATTGCTTGAAGTCCAAGGGATATAATACAAAGGATGACAAATTCCTTAGCGCTTTCAAGTCAGGACATATGAAACTGTACTTCTTAATGTTCCTTCGTCCACAATCTATGGTCTGAAAGTATTTGCAAATAAAACCTTAGTTCCTTGAAGTTATTTTTCGTGTGATGAATGTTATGATGTGCATGAATGCATGAATGAAACAATCACAGATAAGAGATCGCACACAAGGAAAACAAATAAAGGTCAAGGGATGAATCAAGTCATTATCAAGATCAATCATCCATTTTCGTGGATTATGGTTTTCACCTTATCAACACCCAAGTTCCATTGATATTGACAAGACTTGATTGGATCAACCAAGAATCAAAGGGTTTGTTGTGAGTCACGAGCATGGAGTCAGGTTAAGAACCATCCCAAAGGAGTATACTAAGGATAAAAACTTGTAGATCATGTTCTAAAAAGTTCCCATAGTCTTAATTCCATCTATCGGATATTATAGGTTAAGATGACTGACTCGTCAACCCATAATATTCTCAAGAGAAACTCGTCTGAGTGTAGTATCTCGTAACAACTGTTATCAAGTCTACATCTGAACAGTCTCCGCACTACGTCCTAAATAGACCAAGTTGAGTTAAATGTTCTACGGTCCTCATCTTCTCGGACACCAAATCAGACAAAATAATGCCTAACGACAAATAACTTATGTGACATCAATAGCCCCAAAAGGATCTCCACTGACTAGATGGGTCTCAAGCCAACTTGTTAAGGACTACTCCACACAAGTTGAACATGACTATACCTTCCTCCTATCTTAATTGCACTCAAGTTCGAGTTAGAACTTATCTCACCTCTCAGAGATCACCAAGCACAACAACCAGATTATATCACACAAACAAATATACAAACATCAAATATACAAATATATACACATAAAGAAGTAGGCTAAACCCACTGAGGACTATTCCCTAGCAGAGTCGCCACTTAATTTCTGTAGTGTTAATTCATGACCATTAAGTTATGGATAAACTTAACATCAATAAAACCAGAGTCTCCACCGCGCTTTTATTGTTTCCAAAGGAAAAGGGAAAAGTACGAACAAATCCCAAAGATAAGAAGTTTTCAAATCAAAACTAATAAAATGCCAGAGATTACAGGTAAGGGGGTTGGTTACACAGAAGGAAGGTGTTAGCACTCAAAGTGTCCTAGGAACTCCTAGGGAGCCCATTTTTATGTGTGTATGTGTTTTGGTATAAAAGATATTTGCAATAAATAGAGTGTGGGGAAGAAAAGAATTCATTAATTATATTTTTATGTTTAACAAGACCTTCGGACTTGTGCCTACATACCAACATAAAAATGAGGGATCAAAACCTCGTAGTTCGTGGTATCAATTTCAAAATGAGTGGATTTCTTTTATTCAAAATTTAAATTATAAAAGAGGCACAAAGACCCAAAAGAGTTTGAATGAGTGTTAGTTCTTTTTGTCTTTTGAAATTTTAAGTCAATATGGTTAAGTTCATTTACAAATTTGATTAAGAAAAGAGTTTAAAATGAAATGGCATAAGGCCAAAGTTTCTAATTTGCAATATAGTCTAAGTTTTGAAATCACAAGCAAAGAAGGTTTTTCGAAAGGGGGGGGAGATTTTGAAATTTAAGAAGTGGGAGAAGATGAAGAGACTAATCCTAAGCATAAAATTAAAAGTTAAGAGTTGAAAAGATCTGACCAATGGGATGCAATCCAACAGACAAGAATGTCATATAGAAAATCCACTTTCCCTTTGGACTTTGAATCAAGCAATATCAACAAGTAAATAGAAATATGAAGAGAAATGCATCAAATAAAGATAGCCACATCCAAGCAAGCAATTTCACAACTGATAGTCTTCTTTGTCTTCTCATGTATCAGATGACATACTCCTTGATTAGCTCAGAATAAGGCATTAGACACAGGTTCAAAGTAACAGTTACATCCAGACCATGTAGCAGATGAATTCATGTAGATCCCAATACTTGCATCAGATGAAAGCTCAAATCACAATAACTTGGTCTCAAAAAAATTGGCATTGGCCAAGTCCTTTTGCATAGGGAATGTTGCTTAATTCTAAGTCCAAAAGCTCAGATCAAATCAAATAGTTCACACAAACATTTTTTAGGGTTTTTGTTGTTTATTAAGTATTTTAAGGTCCTAAGACCACAAACACAAACAAAATATACAAACAAATATATATAATCACAACATATGGCTCAAATGAGCAAAGTAAAAATGACATAAACATAAACAAGTTAAATGATATGTAAATGACAAATGGAATGGTAAATGAATTGAATTTAAATTGCACAAAGTAAATTACTTGGAAATAAAAGCAAGATTAATAAAAGTTAGTCAAATGTTAGTTGATTAGATGTTAGTGGAGTTTGCTTTTCAATTTATTAAGTCATTCTTTGGAGAACACTCAACCCTCTATTCACAAGCATGGATCCTTGAACCAAGACATCTTCCAAAGGAAGGAAAAAAGACCAAGTTTCCGCACAATACCATGAAAGGGGGGGAGACTTACAATCTCACTTACTAGAATGCTATGCCTTTGGGTCAAAATTTAGCTCTTTGTTAAGCAATCGTAATTGGACTTATGTAGAACTCACAACTATCTGAGGTCGGGCCATAATTTTTTTGGTGTTAATGCATGTTAGAGATATGGAATAATGAACCATACTCTTAAAACATACCACACACAAAAAGAAAAAAGATGAAAGGATGAACCTATCTCATCCATAATTGTATTGGTTCATCTAACACAAAGTTATTGATGAACCAATTATCCTTAGGATATTGAGAATTCATTGGTCAATGAAGAGGATGTGAGAGAATGGGATTAAAGATGAAGAGGGAGGGGAAATGAGAGAAACACAAATGGGTCATGGGAGGAATTTTATTAAATTAAAATTATTCATTCATTTTGGGAGATGAAATGTACATTTCATCAATCCCCTAAATCCAATGATTTTAATCCAATAAAAGTCAAATCAACCTTGACCAAGACCCAAACACATAATCAAACTTCACAAGTCAATAAAAATGGCTCAACATAATTTCTACACAATTAATCAATTAAAAATCAAATTAAAAATGCATTTAAATTAAATTTAGTTTGGTCAAAACCTAAAACCTCTTCAAAACACCAAATAAATGGCCAAGAGATTTATCCTAGGTCAAACAAGGTCAAAGGACCTTATACAAAAAACATCATAATTTTTAAAAAGTCAGAAGTATTTTTAAACAAATAAAAATATGCACACAAAAAATTACTTCATGAAAAATATCAAAATTAATCCAAAAAATAATTCTAATTCAGAAAATGAAAGAGGAAAATATTTAAAGTTTTTGGTGAAAGTCCCATATTTTTTTGGATTAAAAATGAAATCAATATAAATTAATCAAAATAAATAGATTAAACACAAAAATCAAAAAATCCAAAAAAGAAGGGCCATCAGATCTCCCTCATTAATTGAGGTGGCAGATCTGTGGCCAAGCACGCACAATCCAGGATATTCCTTAGTCAATGCACTATAGGCTTGGTAATCAAATTGGACGCGTCGGATTAAAACATTTCAAACGGATCAGATGGTCTGGATTGATCCAGCGCATCACTGGAGCCCTAGCTCCGGTCTTCTTCTCCGATGAGAACCACCAGACTGGTCCAACCAAAACCTAATGAAAAATGAAAAGTGAATACACTAATTTGAAGGAAAAATGCTCAGGAGCACGAATCTGGCCTCAATTTTCTCCAATTCCAAGTATATGAAAATAATCAGGGATTTGAATTTTGAGGATCATGAACTGAGTTGCTTCGATTTGACCTCAAAGAAACTCAATCTTCTTGCCTACATTGATAGGACTTCAGACAACCAAAAATCAGAAAGAATGGTGAAGAATTGAGGGAGAATAGAAGATAAGAAAATTATGAAAATTCACCTTCAATGGAGCTTCAGATTGGCATGATCTTGATTCCAATTTGTGCTTGGCCTTGCTTCAGATGCTTGTTGGAAGTGTTTAGGATCAAAAAAAGGTCTGGAATCTTGGAGTTTCAATCTCAAAATAGATGGAGATTTGAAACTCTATTTTCGAAGAAAACCTTCAATATTATCCTTCAATGGTGAGGGTTTGGGATTGTAGGTTCAAAGCTTGGGCAATGCGGGTGTTCTTTATAGCCAAGGAGATTCATTTCCACACACTTCCAAATTTGGCAAATTTTGAGAAATTCCCTTGCATGCTTGCATGGGCATGTGATAGGCCCATCAAGTGATGTAGTCAGGTCCAAAAATGAGTGAGGATCATGCTGAAATCATGTTACAAAGCCATGCAATCGTGTATGAAAAGTGGAAGTGGAAATCAACCAAATGGTTCTTCATGTTGCACCCATGCACAAGTCCTTCATCCTTTGGCCAAATGAGATTCTCTAGGACTTTTTAGAAAGGTGAGATCAACGGGAACAAATTTCATTTTGAACACTTTTTCATTTGAAGCTTGGATCATGATGAACTTTGAGGTGGAAGTTTGGGAAATCAAACATATTTGAAAATTTTCTAAGTCCCAAGTCAAATGTTCACTTCTTCCACCTTGAATAACTTTTTCCATGGACTTCAAATGGGAAAGGTTCCTTCATAAAAGTTGTATATCTTTCAAACCTATTCATTTTGGTCACAAATTTGACCTCATTTGGATTTGGGATGAAGGAGTTATGCATTTTAGAAGTTGAGGACCGAGCACACAACCCATTGACCTTTCTAACACAGTCAAGTACATGATCAACGGTTTTTTTCTCTCGGCCTGTAGACTGGCCCCGATCTTGATCTCTTTCTTGTCGTCTTCGGTACCGATGTTGACGATCTCAATCACCTCCTGATAAGGTGTAATAGCTCGGTCCTCCTGTTTCAACAATCTGGCTAACCCTTCAGGCAATTCACAATCTTCCTCAGCCCCTTCTTCGGCTTGATAAATAGGATTGTCGAAGTCATACTTGGCCATAACAGTGTCGTTAGCAGTGAGATCCGAGTGGTCGGCTCTGCATGATGGAGGATCATGCTTTACCTTAGAATGAGAGATTTTTTTTTAAAAGAAAGGAAAAACGAAAAAAGAAACATTGCCATTTTTTTTTGTAAAAAGTAAAAAAACTGAACGAAAGAGAACACAAAATTGTTTGCAAAAGCCGTCCTTTATTGATGATAAAAATAATTGCGAAACGTAACTAAATGGATGGCCCTACAAATGAGCCATTACACCTTGGGCAAAGTGTAAGACTTTATTATGCATGTAATAAAGGAAAACAATAAAAATCACTCTTTCAGTAGAGTAACCCGGACGGTTTTTTCAGACGACCAATTGTCGAGCTTTTCTCCCGAGACACACGGGCGAATCCAGCTATCTAAGTCACAGTCGCTGTCAGCCTTGTCTTCATCTGCAGCATTGACGATGTGGGGAGAAACCAAACCCCCGCTGGAGAGAGTACCGGTTTCATTCTTCTGAGATCCCGGAGCATACCCCAATCCAAACTTGTCTTCTTTGATGACTGGCTCCACAAATTTGCCCCAGCCTTGGGCATTACCAGCTTCAACCACTTCGACAGCATTAATCCCCTGCCCGCCGTGAGCCGGCATCGGGTTGTGGATAACATTAGGCACCAGAGCAAAATTGATAGCCTGGGCATCTCTCAAATCTTGTACCTTTAACTAGAGAGCCTTGCAATTATCTGTAGTATGGCCAGGTGCGTTGGAGTGAAAAGCACATCTAGCGTTGACATCATAACCTCTAGGCAAATTATTGGGATCGATTGGTGGGGCCAGAGTTCTCAATGTAACCAGATTCATGTCAATCAGCTTGGGAAGTAATACTGAATAAGGCATTGGGATTGGCTCGATGACCCGGTCCGTTTGCCTTGGACGTTGTTGATAGTGTCTCTGCTGACCCGGATTACCTCCTTGTTGTTGATTGTTGTACCTGGGTTGTTGTTGCGGATGATATTGCGGTTGAGGAACAGGTGTTGGAATAGTGACTGCGGCCACTTGATCTTGATAGTAATTATGGCGTCCTCTACCCCTGCCTTTGCCGGCATAAACAACGCTTGTCTCGCCTTCTTTTCTTCGCTGACCGTTACCAGCAAACGGTCTCTTGGGACCTGGTGAGTTGGAAGCACTATTGTCTTGAATTCGGCCCATCTTCAATAGACTCTCGATTCTTTCTCCAGCAATTACTATCTTTGCAAAGCTGATTGAAGGGCAAGCAACCAATCTCTCAATATAATTGCCTTGAAGAGTGTTCATGAACATGTCCGCCATCTCCCTTTCAGACATAGGGGGTTGGACGGACGCAACAATCTGTCTCCAACGCTGAGCATACTCTCTAAAGGTTTCCTTGGCAGTCTGAGACATACCTTGCAACAAGGTCCGATTTGGAGCCATGTCCAAGTTGTATTGATATTGCTTGACGAAAGCCTCTGCCAAGTCTTTCCAGCTCTTGATGGTAGTACGAGACAAATGAGAATACCATTCACGAGAAGCTCCAGTTAGACTGTCTTCAAAATAGTACATCCACAACTTTTCATCTTCCGTGTGAGCTCCCAACCTTCCCAGATAAGATTGGAGATGAGTGCGTAGGCAAGAAGCCCCGTTGTATTTCTCAAAAGTAGGGGGTTTGAACTTGTGAGAAATCCTTACTCCCTGAACCAGACCAAGATTTGTGACATCAAAGCCTAAGGAATTTTGAGACTCCAAAGATTTGAGCTTCTCAGCAAGCTCATCCATACGGCGAGTGGTCTCGAGGGCTTCGTCGTGCAAAGAAAATTGATCATACTGACAATCTTCAATAACGGGGTGCCCGTTAATCCGAATTCCTTGATTCACATTGTATCTTCCACCAATACCATTCCCAACATTCCCTGTGTTGCCAACATTACCCGGGTTTCCATCAGCATTTGCGTTACCCGCGTTACCAGTGTTCACAGGGTTATCAGCGTCCCCAGGGTTACCAGGGTTTCCCTCAGCATTTGGTATCTCCAAATCTGGATTGGGCCTCGGTTGCTCAACCAATTCCCTCAGCTTTTCTTGGCCTGCTGCCATACCATTCAACAATGTCATGAACTGATCCATCCTTTCACGCATATCAGCCAGCTCTTTCTGTACTTGGTCCGTTGCTAGTCGTGGACGGTTTTCCTTTGTCGGGTATCTGTGAACTTGCTTGGGACCAATAACTGCCTGATACAGGGAACAAACATTAGACACTGCGGTGACACCTGCAAAACAGACAAGGGTTAATATGCATGGTATGCGATGCACTGCTTGTTCAGTTTTAAGGCACCCCCGTTTTGAAAGGGAATACCCTGCAAATGAATAAGCATGAGATGTTGGATGCAAATATGCAGATGATGTTATGCAATGCAAAGGCATGTCAATCAGAATTGATGGATCCGCTTGAACATCTGTCAGGTTGCACTATCTGGAGAGAAATTAAGAGCACACCAAACAAAGGTCATGGGATGGATCATGTTATCCTTAATATCAACCACCCATTTTGGTGGATTATGGTTTACACCTTATCAACACCCGAGTTTCATTGATATTAAGGATACCTGATTGGATTAACCATGAATCAAGGGTTTGTTGCAAGTCACGAGCATGGAGTTTAGGTTAAGAACCACCCAAAAGGAGTGTACTAAGGTTTAAACCTGCCAAACATGTTCTACAAAAGGTTCCCATAGTCATAATCCCATATTTCGGATATTATCAGAGGAACGACTACTCGTATTCCAACAATATTCTCAAGAGAGACTCTTATGAGTGTAGTATCGCGTAACAATCGTATCAAATCTCACACTTGAACGACTTTCGCACTACGTCCTACGAATAGGCCAAGATGGGTTTGGTAAACTTAGGTCCTCGGCTTCTTAGGTCTATATTGGAACAAGTAATGTCTAACCACAACTTACTTATGTGACATTATTGATCTCAACATGACCTCCACCAAGTGAATGGGCTTTCAAGTCAACTCGCTAAGGAATACTCCACACAAGTTGACAGGACTATGCCATTCTCCTATCCTAAGTGCACTCGAGCTCGGGTATAGAACTCATCTCACAAAGATCACCAAGCAGCCAGCCAACAGAAACAACAACGATATATACACAATGCAATAAGGTAAAGCGGGTAAATAAATAACTGTACAAAAGCATGAACACCCAATAAACAAACAAACTACAAAAGCTAGGAGGGACTCGCTTAGGGCAGATGGACCAGCAAGAGGTCAACTTCTTTCAATCCCCAGCAGAGTCGCCAGCTGTCGCAACCTAAAAAATACAGTGCGAATAAAAAAAAACAATCGGCGAAAGAAAAAGACAGAAGAGTCGCCACCGTGCGTTATTTATCCCAAGGGAGGGAAAGGAAACGCTCGAAGTAAACCTGAAAAAAGGAAAGGACAAGACGGGGTCTCGCAACCAAATCTTGGGTTCGGGAGTCGGTTATGCGAAGGGAAGATATTAGCACCCCTACGCATCCGTAGTACTCTACGGGATCCACTTTTGTGTTTTTTGTCTAAAGAGTGTGGGTTTATCTTGTGCTGTTTGCCAAAAAAAAAGGGTTAAATGAAAATGACTCGCGCGGATGTCGCATCCACTGCATACGTATCTCATCTAAATATGAGAATCAGAGTCTTCGTAGCTCGGTTGACCTATGGGTTGGGGGATGTGTGCTCGCTAAGACATCGCGTCTTATGCCTACGTATCTCATCTGGCCTGAGAATCAGAGCAAAACGTAGTTCGGCTAACTACGGGGTTATGGATTGGGTTTTGGAAGAACGACGTCACTACGCAATCTACCGGATGCTCGACCTTTGGAGACTTACTCGCCTGTAGTAGAAGGAGTTAACGTGTTGCTTTGGGTTTTAGGGTTTGGGATGCTCGAGGGCAAAAAGGCAGTCCTTGATGAAGGAACCGCGCTACCTGCAGGGATATGAATACAAAACACAAAACATGTATCTCAAAGTAAAATGCCACCAAGGGGCTCAAACGTTACCTCCTATCGAGGTCTTCCAGCTAGGAAAGCAGTAAAATGTGGGAAAAATGTAAAAGTACCACGCGGATAAAGATCCGAAGTAACAACAATTAGAGGAATGGGAAACCCTGAGATCCTTCCAAGCTAATGCCATCAAAGAAAAGTGAGTCAGTACGGGTAATCGGAATGAACCTCCAGGGGTTATCCCACAAATAAAGTGGGAAACCACGCAAGTTATCCCTGCAAAAGTCATGTGAGCCCTCACAAAAACTCAACAAAAGGGTTAGTGAAACACCATAAGCATTTTTTTCATGGATAACAGTATGGTTTCAGAAAAACTCAAACCCTGTGGCATACACTCAAAAATTAAACGGTTAAACATTCAAGGCATTGTTTATACATTCATATACATATTAAAGCCATGGGCGAAAAACCTAATGAAATTCATCCATCATACCTCATACATTCAGAGTATTCAACTTCAAAGCAAAAGGTAATGGGAATAAAGGCAAACCTGATTGGAGAGCTTGATTGAAATTGAGTTGCACCCGTGAGGTTTACAAAACAATCTTCAGGGTTTATGTGAGGCAGAGGTGATTCTGTGTAGTTGAGTTCCCTTCGGGGTTTGGAGGCTGCTCTGAACTCCGTTAGGTCTTCTCTCACTATCTTTTTCCTCAGGGTTTTGTTCCAAGGAAACCTCAGAGTATTTTGCTTCTCTTCCTTCTTCTCCTCTTTTGTTTTGTGTTCTCTCAAGTGAAGTCTTGGTATTTATAGACTGAATTCCATGGTTTTGTGGGCTCAAATGAGAGAGACCCAAGTCCAAATTTTTTTTATTATATTTTATTTATTTAATTATTTAATTAATTAATTAATTAATTAATTAATTAATTAAATTTTTTTTATTATTATTATTTATTTATTTTTTCGTTTTTTTTTTTTTCTGATTGACATGATGAAATGCAATATGAAATGCTAAATGAATGCATGAATGAGGAGGGCAAATTTTGGGGTGTTACAAGTGGTTGCTCAAGACATATGACTGGTATGGAGAATTTATTGGTGGATCTACAACCTCACACTACCAGTTATGTGACCTTTGGTGATGGTGCTAAAGGAAAAATCAACGGTGTTGGTAAGCTGGACAGCTCTGGAGTTCCAGAACTGAATAATGTGTTGTTAGTAAAAGGACTAACTGCTAATCTCATCAGCATAAGCCAGCTGTGTGATCAAGGTTTCTATGTGTTGTGACTAATGGAGATAATCAGGCGGTTATGAGAGGATCCAGGTCCAAAGATAACTGCTATCTATGGGAACCTAACGTCTCAAACTACTCCTCAATTTGCCCCTCAGCCAAGGAAGAACAGGAGGTGAAGCTGTGGCATAAACGTCTTGGTCATCTTCATTTAAGGGGAATCAAAAAGATCATATCCAAGGAAGCAGTTAGAGGAATTCCAATGTTGCTTATTGATGAAGGCAGAGTCTGTGGAGAATGCCAGGTTGGCAAGCAAACCAAGATGTCACATTCTAAGCTGGGACATCCTACAACATTCAAAACTATGGAACTGTTGCACATGGACTTAATGGGACCTGTAAGACCCCAATTTTGGGCCCTAAGATCCCTCATGGCCCATATCATATCATATCATGGCCTCAAGGATCATTGCATGCCTTTGTCCCCTCCTAGTGGGTAGGTTGCCTTGTGGGTTGATTTCTTGATCACCAAGCATACTTTGCATTTGTATATCTTTGCCTTTCATATGTTTACTAACCAAAAAGTACAAAAATATTGTCATTCTAACCTTGTTGATTGCAGATGAAGCAATTAGGTCAAAGTCAGTCAACAGTCAGTCAAAGCAATGGATGGTGGCCATTCTTGCAGAATTTGGGCACCATGATCAATAATCAAAAGCTCATATATCTTGGGACATCATTTGAAGTCAAGTCCTCAAGGAATTAGGGTTTGGAATTCATCAGAAATGCTCCAGTCATCCAAAACCCTAGAAAAGTCAAACTTGGTCAACTGTGGATTTAATCAGTGATTTGATGGATAGAATTGATTTGAAGGAGCTCATTCATGCTTGTACAAGCCTCATGTATCATGTCAAACCTCATCATGGGAGAATTTGAAGTAGAATCAGAAATTTCCCAAAATAGAAAGTGGACCTGTAATTTCAACTGCCAAAAATGGAAACTTCTTGATCCTCAACTTACATCATGATACAAGCTTCAAATGAATTTTTGCCCAACATGAAAGTTGAAGATCTTGTTCTCCCATTTTCAAAAAGTCCAAGAACTCTCAAATCCCATGTGTGGTTGTCAAGATATGATCAATTCATTTTCACCAATTTGTGAACTTCAAAGAGCCATAACTCATGAACCATAAGGCCAAATTTGGTGGGGTTTTTTCCTACAAACCACATTTTTCATCCTCTTTCCAAAAATATAAATTTCATCCACCAAAACCCTACCATTCAAAATGGCATTTTTTGACCTTTTCCATTAAAAATCAAAGTTTGACCAAACTTTGACTTTTTGATTCATTGACTTTTTCTCACTTTGGCCAATTGGGATATGTTTAGAATCATATTTGAAACTTGTTCCAATTCCAAACTCATGTTCATACCACCATTACACCACCATTTTGGATTAAAATGCAAATTTGGCAAAATGTGCAATTGGCTTCACATAAGATAAAACAAGGACAGCATTTCATGTACAACCAAAGACAGCAATTTGTTTGGTCCTTGGCAGTCTGATTCAAGGCCCAACCGTGCATAATTCACACTCCCATATTCACTTGAACAAAACTTAGCAATAGGCAAATCATTTCATTAAGGATAATCCAGCTTAACATGTGATTAAGTGAGCTTAAACAGTCACATATAAGTGCATTCTCTGCTCATTTGAAACCCTAGAATCACAGCCTACCAACCAGAAAACACACTTCCTCTCATTCTTGCAACTTTGCTCAAGCACGATTTCTGCTCAAAATCATCAAAGACCACAGGAACCCTTGGTATTTTCCTCATTTGCTAACATCTTTGAAGCATTCTCAACATTCTTTGGGTGACTGTGAACAAAGGAAAGGCAGCTGCTACATCAACCCCTTCCAATGGCAAAATTCGAACCAGTTTGTTTCAAGCTAGTTTGAGCAAAAGACCTTCAAGAATCCTTCAGCATTGACCATAATCTACCTCTGTTTGAGCTGGAATCATCCAAAACATCACTGTTGCACGAATTTCTTCAAATCAAGTAAGGTTTTCGACCAACCCTTTTCTCATAACTTTACTATGCCATGTGTAGTTTCAATGTTGCTGAGCATTATGAAATTTGAATCATGTCAAATGGTTAATTATACTGTGAAATATATGGATTTCCATTTTGGTGCTCAAGTATGTTTTCAGTCGATTAGCTTTATTGATGATGATTACATGAAAACTATGTGTGGAATATACATGCTGGATGAATGCTGATGAGATTGCAATGCTTACTTTTTATTTCTGGACATTTTGGATTTTCGAGTTCATGAATGATGAAGCTAAATGTTGTTCTGTTTTGAAAACCCTAAGACTCATTTCCAGAAATTCCTGATTGTGTTGATTTGTTGTTTATGATGTGGTTACAAGAAGAATGTTATCATTGCCATGCTGTGTGTTTGATTCAATTCAAAAGTTGTTGTTTGATGATGAATGAGGATGAATGAATGTTGCTGCTATGATGAATCCTGTTATCTTCCCAGAAAAATCCAGCTTCATAGATGCATGTGTATTGGCTGCTGCTATTGTTCATGTTGCATGATATCATCATTTCTAATGCCATGTTGCTGATGCATCTTGTTTGATTTTCGTTTGGTAATGTTGATTGCATGAAAT
Organism: Lathyrus oleraceus; assembly: GCF_024323335.1. Taxonomy (NCBI): domain Eukaryota; kingdom Viridiplantae; phylum Streptophyta; class Magnoliopsida; order Fabales; family Fabaceae; genus Lathyrus; species Lathyrus oleraceus. Next base: position 130,446,206 of record NC_066579.1, read on the forward strand.
GCCATTGCCTTGCTGTTAAACCCTAGGGTTTTTCTTAAACCCAGAAAATTTGCTCATTGGCCCGTGTACTGTTGCATTGGGCAACAGCCAATCACAACATTTCGTTGTGTGTATCAAAACGCAGTGTTTTGAGTAAGTGAGCCCAATATTACCAGTTTGCCACGCTGACCATATGTTTGACTTGTTATTCATGCTATCTTGTTCATACTTCATCCAAATGTTCATCAACTTCAACAATTCATTTTTAATTCATTTCAACTCCAAAAATTCTGATTCTTTTTCCATCATGTTCATGAATGTGTCTAGTATTTAATTATGATTTTTAATCATTTTTTGGTTGACTGGATTTTAATTGGCATGAAGTTTCTTAACAAGTATGCACATTTGACACCCTTTGCCATTTCAATTGTGAAATACTCATGATGTATCCAATGGCCCTGAAATTTTTTGTGGTGAAACTAGACTCATTCACCTTTGTTTCCATGTAGAGTTTATACATTTCTCATATGTGGTTTGTGAGTTACAAATTTTTGAAGTTATGTGTTACATTTGGTGCTACATGAATGATGTGCATTTTCTTGATTTTTGTTCACATGTCTCCTGGCCTCCAAATCACTTGAAATTTTGCATGAATCATCTATCACATGTCTAGTTTGTGTGTGAATTTTCTTGGAATTAATGATGCTGTTTTCCATTTATTTGAGAATTTTCTTCCCTGCCTAGTCAATGTTTGACTTTATGTGATACATGTTGCCAAATCTTTTGTGAAATTCTCAAATCTTATTGTATGGTCATGAAATTTCACATGTGATAACTAGACACTTTGAGCTTTGCATTGGTGTTAATCTCATTCATTTCTCTTCTGTTTTCAATTTGATATGATTTTTTGAAGTTGACCCATGTTTGTTGACCTTCATTGTGCTTACTTGAAAATATGTTGACTTCCTGATTTTATTTGACTATCTTCCCATGATCCAATTGAGCTGAAATTATTATGCATGCTATGTTATGGATTGTGATTGAGTGTGAATTATTTCATGATTTTTGAGAATGTTTGGGTTGACTTTTGAATGAAGTCTTGTTGTTGACCTTTTGGTGCTTCTTATTGCCATGCTTTGCATTCTTTTGTGTATGAAATGATAATGATGCATGATTTGAGTGTGAATCCAATTGAGATTACTTTTTAAATGTTTGAACATGAATTGGGTTGACCTTCCTTTGTTGTTTGACTTTTTTCTTTCATCCTTGACCCTAGGCTAGTCCTAGTGGTCTTTTAAGCTTACAATTGAGCTATTGTTTCAGGTTAAGCACCAATGCCTCAAAGATCATTCAAATTTGATTGAGTTGGATTACATATTGTGCTAACCCTTGTTTTGTAGGTGTGACTCATATGAGTTTGGCTTTGTGCCTTGGCACCTCTGTTTATGGTTGACTGTTGTTTATCCATTTCTTTTGGTTTAAACTGTTGACTTGTTTACTAATAAGTTTGACTTTTTCAGGTACTTTAGTTGCTTAAGTTCTTTGAACTTGCTTGCTTTGCTTTTTTAGCATTTGCTTTGAGGTATAAACCTTTCTTCTTCATGTAGTCTGGAGACCCGGTCTGTTATTTGACCGGGCAAACTGTCTGAAGTCCTCCTTAAGAGGCAATGCCTGTGTGTGTTTAAAATGGTCCCAAGCAGGAAAAGTCCTTCAAGTAAGGCAATTGGTGGAAGGTAGGGATAAGTAATCTATCCCCCACTATTCAGTGTGTCCTCTCTTTGCTCCCATTACATGGTTGAAGCATTGAGATAAATACCCAAGATCTAATCGAGTCAATAATGTGGAGAGAGTTCCTACTTTCTGAACTCCCACACTTTCTTATATGCTCTCCCTGATCAGGGATAGAAGCAATGAGGCACACCCCTCATCTCCTTTTCATCTGCTTCACCTTAGCCTCTCAATGGCAAGGTTAAGAGCGACCTTTACCTATTACAGTGGACTTTCAAAGTCAAACCCTCTTGTGTGAGCCCCCCTGTTTTGGCTATAGAGTGTGCTGTTTTGACATTCATTGATTGATTGATTGCTTCATGTGCACTTGTTTGCCTGTATGCTATGCATTTATCATCATCATCAATTGCCATTAGTGCATGATCATACCATTTGTCTGTGTGACTTTTGTCATTTGTTGTTTACCCATTGAGGACAATTGTAAGTCCATTGCTTTGGCATTTGCTCCTATGATATGGAAGGATAGAGTGTAAGACCTCATTGGTCACTCATATCTTCTGTTTTATCTGTTGTATGTGAGGATACAGTTATAAGTCCCTGTAAGTTGGCATCTGTTATCCTGTGATCATAATATGATCTGTTTGATGTTGTATGTGAGGATACAGTTATAAGTCCCTGTAAGTTGGCATCTGTTATCCTGTGGTCACAATTTGATCTGTTTGTTGTATGTGAGGTTGCAGTTATAAGTCCCTGTAAGTTGGCATCTGCTTTCCTGTGATCATGGTTTGTTTTATCTGTTTGTATGAGAGGTTGCAATTATAAGTCCCTGTAAGTTGGCATTTGCATTCCTGTGATCATATTGTTGCTTTTGTTCTTGTATGTGAGGATCCATTGTAAGTCCCTGTAATGTGGCATTGGATTTCCTAGGACCATACTGTGGAGTTAACCTAAGTCCAGATAGATTGGCAGTTGACTTCCACATTTCATTCTTGTTTTCTTTTGAGGAGATTAGTGTAAGACCATTGAGTGGCTTCTGATATCCATTTCTGTTTTAGGAGATTGGTATAAATCCATCTATTGGTATCCGGTATCCGCCTTTTATTTCTTTGCCTGTGGAGATTAGTATAAGACCATTGAGTGGCTTCTGATATCCCGTTTTGTTTTAGGAGATTGGTATAAGACCATTGATTGGCATCCGGTATCCGTCTTTCTTATTTTGTTTGTTTGTTATTGCTTATTTCCATTCCAAAGGACACACTTGAATCATCCTCTATATGATTTCAAGAAGTGAACCTTCTAAGAAGTTTTACAATCCATCCTCATCCATTCATCATTCATTATGTCCTAGACTTTTCACACTTCATCTTTCAAATTTGACATAAGTGTTGTGCAAACATCTTCATGTTTTCAAATTAAAAACCTGGACTCAAGTCCTTGACCTTTTTTTCAAACTCATTTCATAATACTTCTTTGAATCAATCTTAATCATACTTTGACTCCATTTTCATAATCATAATCAGTAACTTCACTCATTCACTTGTTTTGGCTTTGTCCATTAATGCTTTCATACATGAGCTATAGGTTTGATTTATCTTAGTGGTTGATGTTAATCTCACCTTCGGTCTTTAGTGATTGAATTGTAAGTCTTCCTTGCCTATTATAGGGTTAACCCCTCCCTGGCAAGTTGAAGCTGTTCTCACATGGTGGACGTTGTTGTTTGTATAAGGTTGAGTTTTCTCCCGTGGATAACGTAAGACCTAGGGTTTGTGTTTAAAATTGAACCTAACCCACTTTTGGAAATCTTTTAGCCGAACTACGGCGTTTTGATCCTTACCTTTGATGGAAGGTACGTAGGCAACGGGTTCATCCGTTCGAACACAAAAATAAATAACACAAAAATAACAAATTTGTATATTCTTTTCTCATCATCCCAATCATGTTTGCACAATCCTTATGTCATAACAAATAATAATTTAGTACAACAAGTGTGAAAAGGGCTCCCTAGGAGTACCTAGGACGTAGTGGGTGCCTAACACCTTCCCATTGCGTAATTTACCCCTTACCCAGACTCTCTGATCTTTTTATTAGTTTTCTACGTGTAAAACTTCTTAGGCTTTTGTTCGCTTTTTAGCCAGTCCTTTGGATAAATAAAAGTGCGGTGGCGACTCGAAAATTTCAATGTATCTCTTAGCTTATGATTTAATCGATAGATCATATAGCGACGAATACACCGCTACAGAAAAGTGGCGACTCTGCTGGGGATATCTCACCATCATCTCTGGTTGTATTGCCTACTTTTCACCCTTGTTGTGCTATATTGTTATTCTTTATGTGACATATTTTTGTACAATTTGGGATGACTGTATTGATTGTAATGTGTGAATTGCTTGATATACATATGTTGTTTGCTTTGGTGATCTGTGAGATGAGTTCTGTACCCGAACTCGAGTGCTCTCTAGGATAGGAGAATGGCATAGTCTTGTCGACTGGTGTGGAGTAGTCCTTAGCCAGTTGACTTGCGAGCCCATTCACTTGGTGGAGGTCATGTTGAACTAATAATGTCACACAAGTTATTTGTGGTTAGGCATTATTCTTTCAATCATGTTCCGCAGAAGCCAAGGACCTTAGTTTACCAAACCCATCTCGGCCTATTTTTAGGACCGTAGTGCGGAGGTCGTTCAGATGTCAGTTCTGATACGATTGTTACGCGATACTACACTCATGAGAGTTTCTCTTGAGAATATTCTTGGAATACGAGTATTCGTTCCTCCGATAATATTCGAAAGATGGAACGATGATTATGGGAACCTCTGATAGAACATGTCTGGCAGGTTTAAACCCTAGTACACTCCCTTTGGGTGGTTCTTAACCGAGACTCCATGCTCGTGACTCTCAACAACCCGTGATTCGTGGTTGAGTCGTTCAAACATTGTTAATATCAATGGATCCCGGATCAGGTGTAAAACCTAAAATCCATCAAAGCGGCTGGTTGATATTTAGAATCTTTGAACCGGTTCATGTACCGTTAATATCAATGGAACTTGGGTGTCGATAAGGTGAAAACCTAAATCCACCAAAATGGATGATTGATATTAGGGATACATAGAGCTTTCCCACGACCTTTGTTTGGCGTGCTTTGTTTGATCCTTGAGTGTGTTTGTTGCATTCATGCATTCACGCATTCATCCGCATTCATGTCATCAAAAAAAGAAAATTTTCAAGGAACTCAAAGGAGTTTATTTGCAAAAATTTTCAAAACATGAAAAAACCGGGAAAAATTTTTCACCTGATATATCTGATGAGATATTTTCATGTATGATCAAAATGCTTAAAAATTCAAAGTTTGCAAATAAAACCCTCGGGTTCCTTTGATATAAAAAACAAGCATATGCATAAACACTTCATGCATCATTTGCATAAGCAGGTGTTTTGTTCCGGTCTCCCGTCCTGTGGTCTGACCCTGCGATCTTCATTTATTTTGAAGACGCTCTTTGCCGGTATTATACCAGAGCCAATCTCTGCCAGAGTGATGGATCATCCAGAGCAAGAGAGCTGTGAACTCAGAGGAGGATTTTGCCAGCATTAGTGCTTTTAATGGATTTATTCCTGTTGATGGATTTCTTCCTGGTTAACCGATCCCGGGCTGGCATTGGCTACTGTTCTGGGGCACCTAAGGAGTAAGGTTTGTTCGCAAGTGGAGGATTCATCCATGCTGATCAACCTGAAGAAGAAGAGGCTGCTGCTATCTTGGAAGATGCAGAAGATCTGAACAATTTCATCATTCCTGGTGGTGTCTGCCACAATTGGGTCGCTGTGGATGTTCCTACGGTCATTCATAAATCAGCATGAATTGTTCACTTTGTGCAAAACCCTTCTCCCATGCCAAAAGGAGAAGTGATGACATTGATGGCAGCATTTAATACAATGATGTTTTCATTCAATTAATGCATTGTTAAACATTTGTTTTTCCATTTGTTTTCACTTTTTGCTTTTGCATGAAATCAGTGATCACAAAAAACCATGAAAAACAAAAACAGCTTTTTCATCTACATAAATGATTTGCTTGTTTAAAATTCAAAAGCTTTTCATTATCCAGAATCATTATGCAGGGATTTCTAAACCCATTGAACATAATGATCCAACGCCATCTCCCAATTTTGAATTCCCTGTATTTGAGGCAGAGGAAGATGACGTTGAAGAGATTCCTGATGAGATCACCCGTCTCCTTGAGCACGAAGAGAAGCTCATTCAGTTGTATCATGAGAATCAGCAGAACAGTTAAACTGGGGCATAAAAAAAAAAAAAAAAAAAAAAAAAAAAAAAAGAAAAAAGAAAAAGAGAGGGTGAAAAAGATGAAAAATCAAAAATCAGGAAAAATTTTCCAAATATTTTTCCAAAAAGAGAAAAAAGAAAAATTATACCCTCCAGTCCCTAGTTGACTGATGCTGAGTGGATTCAGAGTCGTTATGACCAACTGAATTTGATCGAAGAGAAACGATTGACTGCCATGTGTCATGGTCAGTTATATCAGCAGAGAATGAAGAAAGCATTCGACAAGAAGGTCAAGCCTCGTGTGTTCCGAGAAGGTGACCTTGTGCTCAAGAAAGTTTTGTCTTTCGCGCCCGATTCCAGGGGCAAGTGGACTCCAAACTACGAGGGTCCATATGTTGTTAAGAGAGCCTTTTCAGGCGGTGCTTTGATGCTTACAACAATGGATGGGGAGGATTTCACTCGTCCTGTGAATTCAGATGCAGTCAAGAGATACTTTGCCTAAAAAAAAAAGAAAGTATATGCAAATAAAAAAAAAGGAATGACAAAAAAAAAAGAATAGCTCGCTAAGTTGAAAACCCGAAAGGGCGGCTTAGGCAAAAATGAGCGTCTCGGTGGAGAACCCGCAAGGGTAATTCAGGCAAAAATTAGAGACTTGAAAAAATATATATTTGCATCCCGCTAGATTGAGTACCTCACTCTGGGGCAATCTAGGCAAAAATTAGGGATTTGGCAAGTAACTGCATCCTGACAAGACTTTCTGGTTCATCAGTCGTCATTTCGTCAGAAGATTCTCGATTCGTCGTCAACCGAAGCTTCGGATACATCGAGATTCAAATTGGTAGAGAAAGGATCATTATGTTCAATGTAGCCCTCTTCCAATATATATCACTGATTTCAAATTTGTACAGATCTATGGAGTCTTGCCATTTGCAGACTACCATTCTATCAAATCAATTTGAGCTTTTTATCCAATTATTTGCACTCTTATTTGTTTCAATTCAACAAATGTTTTGCATGTTTTAAATTGATAAAATGTCATTGTTTTAAACAAATCAATTTCTTCAAAATTTTTGTTTTAAACAAAGTGAACATTCACAAGATTGAAAGGATACTCAAGAATATCTCAGTGCTCTCCCGAGGGTGGCATGATTCCCAACAGGTAAGACATTTGTTCATATTCCTGGTTTGGTGGTATCTTCTTTCTTCAGACATTTGTTGGGGTTGTTCCTCAAACAAAGTTGTTGTTGGGGTTGTTCCCCAGTACAGTCGCAGGCAGAGTGTTGTTGAAGACTTCGTTTTCTCCAGCAGCAGTTTTCCCCTAGCATGGGTGTTTTCTTGAGAAGTTTCGGCGGTTGATGGTTTGTCACCTTGGTGCCCCCGTCACTTTCTCCAGTGGGTCGATACCCCCAGACTTTATTTGTCTCCTCAGCACAGTCATGAGTATAGCCGTTGATTGATACTCCCCTCGGAGTCGCGAGTAGAGCTGTTATTAATATCCCCACCAGGGTTGCAAGTGGAGTTGTTACCGCTTTTCCCCCCATGCAGTGTGCCAGCAGGATTTGTCTGTTTCCTCAGCACGGTTGTTTTCTTTTGAAGATTCAGGTAAGTCAGTGGTTTGATACCCGGTACTTTACCTTCTCCCCGGCGAAGTCGTCTGCGGAAGTTTTGCTATCTCTCCATCAGAGTTATTCTCTCCAGCAGAGCAGGATTTATTTTCCTACTCCATGGTTGATTGGGTTGGTATCCCAGTATTGCAATCATCTTATCCTCAGCTTAGTCTGCAGATTGTTTGTTGTGGCAGTTTCGCCTGTTGAATACTCTTTCAATCCCCGTATGGTTGGATGATGGCTTTGGCCTCCAGTGAATGGATTTATTTCCTGGCTGTTTGTGATCCCCAGTAGAGTGGCTTATATTGCAGAATCTACTTGTTGTGATCAGTTTGCTATGTATATCCTCCCCAAGTGGAGTGGTCCGTTGCAGAATCTTTTTGTTTGATCTGTCCTCCCTCAGTGGGTTGTTTCCCAAGAGAGTAGCTGACAGTTTTCCCCAGTAGAGTTGCTTATGCAGTCAGATTCTATTTGGATGATATCATTCTCCCTCAGTGGATTGTTTCCCAGTGGAGTTGTGTGGATTTGCTTCTACAGCATTTGTGCTTGTGCTTATGCACTTTTGTTTCTCAGCCGACACTGGGATCCCTTGCAGATCTTTGGATTTCTCTTGTTCCTCTACAGATTTGTCTTGGTGGCTGTTTTGCCCGTTGTGACTTTCTGTACCTTGATTGGGTCGTTTCCTGATATCTTTGACTCGCTGCTTCTTCAGCAGTACCTGCAGATCTTTGCTTTACAGCATGTAGATCTCCGCAGATTGACTCTCCAGCTGGTTTTTCCCCTGGAAGTATAATACCGGGCGTTTGGTTCCTAAACCTGTTTGTGTTAGAATTGTCTGTTTTGTCAGCATTCATCAAACATAAATCACGCATATTCATGCATATTCATTAAACATTCAGATATTCATGTTGCATTTCTTGCCATGTATCCTTTGTTTGTTGTGTCTCCTGCTATGGTGATATAGATCTCTTTACAAATCTCCCCAAGCAGATGTCGGGTGTTATAAATCTCTCCATATAGAGTCAACCCCATAAGCAGAAAATGTTGTCCTTTCCTTCTGCAGTTCCCCACTGAGATATATCCTCGTGGATGATGGTTTCTTCCGTTTCCTCCCAACACATATATTGGGATGGATTTTCCTATTTGAGTTACATCCTCATTAGGACGTGTCTTGATTCAGTCTGTCTTTTCGGATTGTTCCCGAATCGGCTATTTGTCAGATGTCTTGTGTTTCCCAGTGGGTTGTTCCCCAGCGGAATGTTTTTTGGGCCTCTACCCTCATAACCGGTAGTTGTAAGTCCTACTTTTCCTGGCTTTCTTGACAGAATTTGTGGTTATACACCTTTTATTCTCCAGCCAGAGTTTTGGTCTTCTACCTATTACCCGGTAGTTGTAAATCCTGTTTTCCTGCTTTTCAGCAATTTGTGGTTTGTTATAAACCCTATTTTGGTTTCCCGTGCGGATTTGTGATTTGTTCTATCCCCACGCGGAGTTTTTGGTCTTCTACCCCGTATTCGGTAGATGTAAACCCTAATTTTGTGGTTATCTTCATTCAATATTTGATGTTGATTTTCCTTTGCTTGTATGAGTTGCTCAGATCAGCACTTATACCCCTAGCAAGTCTTTTGTGGATAATTGCCGTATGCTAGCAATTTTATCCCCAGTGGGTCTTTTCACCGTATGCTCGTGATTTGTTCCCCGGATCATTGGTTGTATACCAATGCATCCCCAGCTAGTCTTCTTTGGATAATTGCCGGATGCTTGCAATTTATCCTCAGCAGTTCGCCTTTCATTTACCCTTTTGTCGGTAATGTCTGTTGCTCCTTTTGATTGGTTATCATTTTATACCTAGTTTGGTATCCCGATGCCTTTCTTTTCGGTTGATTTATCCTTTATTAACCCAGTAACCGGTTGTGGATAATCTTCCATGCGAGTATATTATTCACGGTCTACCGGTAATGAATAATATATCTCATGCACTCTTCAGTCGAAGCCTTTTGTGTTTCCCCAGTCGAGTAAGATTCGTTATTTCCCTTTGCGGAGTCGAATATTTTCTTGTTGTTGGATAATTGCCGGATGCTTGCAATTTATCCTTTGAGTTGTCTTTCGTTTACCCGGATGCTTGGTATCGATTGTCTCTCTTTTTGGTTAGTCACCTATTATATACCCAGTAACCGGTATCTCTGGTGTCTTTTCCTTTCGAGTGTCTTATTCACGGTCTGCCGGTAATGAATAGTATATCTCATGCGCTCTTTAGTTGGAATCCTTTGTTGATTTTCCCCAACTGAGCAAGATTCGTATTCTTTGTAGAATCGAATATCCATCCTTTAACCAGTTTGTGTTTTGGATGATGAGTGTTTTGGAAGTGGAATCCAATTCACGTTTTCGGTAGATCACCTATTATATGCCCAGTAACCGGTATCTCTGGTGTTTCTTACCATGCGAGTTTATTATCTACGTTCTGACGGTAATAGATAATATATCTCATGCGAGTATCTTATCCACGGTCTGCCGGTAATGGATATTATATCTCATGCACTCTTTGGGTTTGTGTCCCCAGTTGAGTAAGATTCGTTTTCCCGTTGTGGATTCGAATATCCATCCTGTAAGTCGATTTGCTTTTTCAAGCCCTCCTTTCGGATGATGAGTGTTTTGGAAGTGAAAACCAATTCACGTCTTTGGATTTTATCCTATAAATAACCCAGTAACCGGTTCAGGATAATTTTCCTTTCGAGTATATTATTCACGGTCTGCCGGTAATGAATAATATGTCTCATCTAAGTATTCTATCCACGTTCTGACGGTAATGGATATTATATCTCGTACGCTCTTGAGTCAATCTTTTGATTTGTTTTCCCCTCAGAGTAAGATTCATTTTCCTTGTGGAATTGAATGTCCATCCTATAAACAAGTTTGCTTTTCTAGCTCTCTTCAGGATGATGAGTGTTTTGGAAGTGGAATCCAATTCACGCTTTGGTCGGTCTCCTATTATATACCCAGTAACCGGTATCCTTGGTGTTCCCTCCTTTCTGCTCCCTATTATGACCTCGGTCCCCCTGTGGAGTCAGATTTTCCTGGGTTTGTTACCCGTATGCCTGGTAACATCTCGTTTTCTTTGTTGCTTCCCTCAGTGGAACTTTTTGTTGCTTCTCCCCCAGGAGTCAGCTTGTGTCTCTCCAATGGATTTATTTTCCCTTGGAATTCTTTCCCAGTGTGAGTTCTTCACTCCCCAGTGAGTTCTCCTGTCTGTTTTTTCTGTTATTTCCTAATCAGAGTCGTGTCTTATTCACGTTATGTCAGTTTTGTCTTTCCCCAGTTTGGAGTCGTGTATTGTTCACACATTTCTTTTTCTTTTGTTATCCCCATAGAGTCTTGTTAGAGTCTCTGTTCCTGGTGAGTATACTACTCCGATGGATCGTCTTTTCTTCTGTGTGAATCATATTCCCCACAGAATTTGTGTCTTTTGCATACATACATTTGCATCATGAGGTCTCTTAGGGACCAAAATTCGTCTCATTACTGTTATTTAAGTCCATTCTACCGCGTCGAGATGAAGGTTTCTAAACTTCACTTCTCCGGCTAGAATGACCTTAAATAGGGGCATCTGTAAGACCCCAATTTTGGGCCCTAAGATCCCTCATGGCCCATATCATATCATATCATGGCCTCAAGGATCATTGCATGCCTTTGTCCCCTCCTAGTGGGTAGGTTGCCTTGTGGGTTGATTTCTTGATCACCAAGCATACTTTGCATTTGTATATCTTTGCCTTTCATATGTTTACTAACCAAAAAGTACAAAAATATTGTCATTCTAACCTTGTTGATTGCAGATGAAGCAATTAGGTCAAAGTCAGTCAACAGTCAGTCAAAGCAATGGATGGTGGCCATTCTTGCAGAATTTGGGCACCATGATCAATAATCAAAAGCTCATATATCTTGGGACATCATTTGAGATCAAGTCCTCAAGGAATTAGGGTTTGGAATTCATCAGAAATGCTCCAGTCATCCAAAACCCTAGAAAAGTCAAACTTGGTCAACTGTGGATTTAATCAGTGATTTGATGGATAGAATTGATTTGAAGGAGCTCATTCATGCTTGTACAAGCCTCATGTATCATGTCAAACCTCATCATGGGAGAATTTGAAGTAGAATCAGAAATTTCCCAAAATAGAAAGTGGACCTGTAATTTCAACTGCCAAAAATGGAAACTTCTTGATCCTCAACTTACATCATGATACAAGCTTCAAATGAATTTTTGCCCAACATGAAAGTTGAAGATCTTGTTCTCCCATTTTCAAAAAGTCCAAGAACTCTCAAATCCCATGTGTGGTTGTCAAGATATGATCAATTCATTTTCACCAATTTGTGAACTTCAAAGAGCCATAACTCATGAACCATAAGGCCAAATTTGGTGGGGTTTTTTTCCTATAAACCACATTTTTCATCCTCTTTCCAAAAATATAAATTTCATCCACCAAAACCCTACCATTCAAAATGGCATTTTTTGACCTTTTCCATTAAAAATCAAAGTTTGACCAAACTTTGACTTTTTGATTCATTGACTTTTTCTCACTTTGGCCAATTGGGATATGTTTAGAATCATATTTGAAACTTGTTCCAATTCCAAACTCATGTTCATACCACCATTACACCACCATTTTGGATTAAAATGCAAATTTGGCAAAATGTGCAATTGGCTTCACATAAGATAAAACAAGGACAGCATTTCATGTACAACCAAAGACAGCAATTTGTTTGGTCCTTGGCAGTCTGATTCAAGGCCCAACCGTGCATAATTCACACTCCCATATTCACTTGAACAAAACTTAGCAATAGGCAAATCATTTCATTAAGGATAATCCAGCTTAGCATGTGATTAAGTGAGCTTAAACAGTCACATATAAGTGCATTCTCTGCTCATTTGAAACCCTAGAATCACAGCCTACCAACCAGAAAACACACTTCCTCTCATTCTTGCAACTTTGCTCAAGCACGATTTCTGCTCAAAATCATCAAAGACCACAGGAACCCTTGGTATTTTCCTCATTTGCTAACATCTTTGAAGCATTCTCAACATTCTTTGGGTGACTGTGAACAAAGGAAAGGCAGCTGCTACATCAACCCCTTCCAATGGCAAAATTCGAACCAGTTTGTTTCAAGCTAGTTTGAGCAAAAGACCTTCAAGAATCCTTCAGCATTGACCATAATCTACCTCTGTTTGAGCTGGAATCATCCAAAACATCACTGTTGCACGAATTTCTTCAAATCAAGTAAGGTTTTCGACCAACCCTTTTCTCATAACTTTACTATGCCATGTGTAGTTTCAATGTTGCTGAGCATTATGAAATTTGAATCATGTCAAATGGTTAATTATACTTTGAAATATATGGATTTCCATTTTGGTGCTCAAGTATGTTTTCAGTCGATTAGCTTTATTGATGATGATTACATGAAAACTATGTGTGGGATATACATGCTGGATGAATGCTGATGAGATTGCAATGCTTACTTTTTATTTCTGGACATTTTGGATTTTCGAGTTCATGAATGATGAAGCTAAATGTTGTTCTGTTTTGAAAACCCTAAGACTCATTTCCAGAAATTCCTGATTGTGTTGATTTGTTGTTTATGATGTGGTTACAAGAAGAATGTTATCATTGCCATGCTGTGTGTTTGATTCAATTCAAAAGTTGTTGTTTGATGATGAATGAGGATGAATGAATGTTGCTGCTATGATGAATCCTGTTATCTTCCCAGAAAAATCCAGCTTCATAGATGCATGTGTATTGGCTGCTGCTATTGTTCATGTTGCATGATATCATCATTTCTAATGCCATGTTGCTGATGCATCTTGTTTGATTTTCGTTTGGTAATGTTGATTGCATGAAATGCCATTGCCTTGCTGTTAAACCCTAGGGTTTTTCTTAAACCCAGAAAATTTGCTCATTGGCCCGTGTACTGTTGCATTGGGCAACAGCCAATCACAACATTTCGTTGTGTGTATCAAAACGCAGTGTTTTGAGTAAGTGAGCCCAATATTACCAGTTTGCCACGCTGACCATATGTTTGACTTGTTATTCATGCTATCTTGTTCATACTTCATCCAAATGTTCATCAACTTCAACAATTCATTTTTAATTCATTTCAACTCCAAAAATTCTGATTCTTTTTCCATCATGTTCATGAATGTGTCTAGTATTTAATTATGATTTTTAATCATTTTTTGGTTGACTGGATTTTAATTGGCATGAAGTTTCTTAACAAGTATGCACATTTGACACCCTTTGCCATTTCAATTGTGAAATACTCATGATGTATCCAATGGCCCTGAAATTTTTTGTGGTGAAACTAGACTCATTCACCTTTGTTTCCATGTAGAGTTTATACATTTCTCATATGTGGTTTGTGAGTTACAAATTTTTGAAGTTATGTGTTACATTTGGTGCTACATGAATGATGTGCATTTTCTTGATTTTTGTTCACATGTCTCCTGGCCTCCAAATCACTTGAAATTTTGCATGAATCATCTACCACATGTCTAGTTTGTGTGTGAATTTTCTTGGAATTAATGATGCTGTTTTCCATTTATTTGAGAATTTTCTTCCCTGCCTAGTCAATGTTTGACTTTATGTGATACATGTTGCCAAATCTTTTGTGAAATTCTCAAATCTTATTGTATGGTCATGAAATTTCACATGTGATAACTAGACACTTTGAGCTTTGCATTGGTGTTAATCTCATTCATTTCTCTTCTGTTTTCAATTTGATATGATTTTTTGAAGTTGACCCATGTTTGTTGACCTTCATTGTGCTTACTTGAAAATATGTTGACTTCCTGATTTTCTTTGACTATCTTCCCATGATCCAATTGAGCTGAAATTTAATATGCATGCTATGTTATGGATTGTGATTGAGTGTGAATTATTTCATGATTTTTGAGAATGTTTGGGTTGACTTTTGAATGAAGTCTTGCTGTTGACCTATTGGTGCTTCTTATTGCCATGCTTTGCATTCTTTTGTGTATGAAATGATAATGATGCATGATTTGAGTGTGAATCCAATTGAGATTACTTTTTAAATGTTTGAACATGAATTGGGTTGACCTTCCTTTGCTATTTGACTTTTTTCTTTCATCCTTGACCCTAGGCTAGTCCTAGTGGTCTTTTAAGCTTACAATTGAGCTATTGTTTCAGGTTAAGCACCAATGCCTCAAAGATCATTCAAATTTGATTGAGTTGGATTATATATTGTGCTAACCCTTGTTTTGTAGGTGTGACTCATATGAGTTTGGCTTTGTGCCTTGGCACCTCTGTTTATGGTTGACTGTTGTTTATCCATTTCTTTTGGTTTAAACTGTTGACTTGTTTACTAATAAGTTTGACTTTTTCAGGTACTTTAGTTGCTTAAGTTCTTTGAACTTGCTTGCTTTGCTTTTTTAGCATTTGCTTTGAGGTATAAACCTTTCTTCTTCATGTAGTCTGGAGACCCGGTCTGTTATTTGACCGGGCAAACTGTCTGAAGTCCTCCTTAAGAGGCAATGCCTGTGTGTGTTTAAAATGGTCCCAAGCAGGAAAAGTCCTTCAAGTAAGGCAATTGGTGGAAGGTAGGGATAAGTAATCTATCCCCCACTATTCAGTGTGTCCTCTCTTTGCTCCCATTACATGGTTGAAGCATTGAGATAAATACCCAAGATCTAATCGAGTCAATAATGTGGAGAGAGTTCCTACTTTATGAACTCCCACACTTTCTTATATGCTCTCCCTGATCAGGGATAGAAGCAATGAGGCACACCCCTCATCTCCTTTTCATCTGCTTCACCTTAGCCTCTCAATGGCAAGGTTAAGAGCGACCTTTACCTATTACAGTGGACTTTCAAAGTCAAACCCTCTTGTGTGAGCCCCCCTGTTTTGGCTATAGAGTGTGCTGTTTTGACATTCATTGATTGATTGATTGCTTCATGTGCACTTGTTTGCTTGTATGCTATGCATTTATCATCATCATCAATTGCCATTAGTGCATGATCATACCATTTGTCTGTGTGACTTTTGTCATTTGTTGTTTACCCATTGAGGACAATTGTAAGTCCATTGCTTTGGCATTTGCTCCTATGATATGGAAGGATAGAGTGTAAGACCTCATTGGTCACTCATATCTTCTGTTTTATCTGTTGTATGTGAGGATACAGTTATAAGTCCCTGTAAGTTGGCATCTGTTATCCTGTGATCATAATATGATCTGTTTGATGTTGTATGTGAGGATACAGTTATAAGTCCCTGTAAGTTGGCATCTGTTATCCTGTGATCACAATTTGATCTGTTTGTTGTATGTGAGGTTGCAGTTATAAGTCCCTGTAAGTTGGCATCTGCTTTCCTGTGATCATGGTTTGTTTTATCTGTTTGTATGAGAGGTTGCAATTATAAGTCCCTGTAAGTTGGCATTTGCATTCCTGTGATCATATTGTTGCTTTTGTTCTTGTATGTGAGGATCCATTGTAAGTCCCTGTAATGTGGCATTGGATTTCCTAGGACCATACTGTGGAGTTAACCTAAGTCCAGATAGATTGGCAGTTGACTTCCACATTTCATTCTTGTTTTCTTTTGAGGAGATTAGTGTAAGACCATTGAGTGGCTTCTGATATCCATTTCTGTTTTAGGAGATTGGTATAAATCCATCTATTGGTATCCGGTATCCGCCTTTTATTTCTTTGCCTGTGGAGATTAGTATAAGACCATTGAGTGGCTTCTGATATCCCGTTTTGTTTTAGGAGATTGGTATAAGACCATTGATTGGCATCCGGTATCCGTCTTTCTTATTTTGTTTGTTTGTTATTGCTTATTTCCATTCCAAAGGACACACTTGAATCATCCTCTATATGATTTCAAGAAGTGAACCTTCTAAGAAGTTTTACAATCCATCCTCATCCATTCATCATTCATTATGTCCTAGACTTTTCACACTTCATCTTTCAAATTTGACATAAGTGTTGTGCAAACATCTTCATGTTTTCAAATTAAAAACCTGGACTCAAGTCCTTGACCTTTTTTTCAAACTCATTTCATAATACTTCTTTGAATCAATCTTAATCATACTTTGACTCCATTTTCATAATCATAATCAGTAACTTCACTCATTCACTTGTTTTGGCTTTGTCCATTAATGCTTTCATACATGAGCTATAGGTTTGATTTATCTTAGTGGTTGATGTTAATCTCACCTTCGGTCTTTAGTGATTGAATTGTAAGTCTTCCTTGCCTATTATAGGGTTAACCCCTCCCTGGCAAGTTGAAGCTGTTCTCACATGGTGGACGTTGTTGTTTGTATAAGGTTGAGTTTTCTCCCGTGGATAACGTAAGACCTAGGGTTTGTGTTTAAAATTGAACCTAACCCACTTTTGGAAATCTTTTAGCCGAACTACGGCGTTTTGATCCTTACCTTTGATGGAAGGTACGTAGGCAACGGGTTCATCCGTTCGAACACAAAAATAAATAACACAAAAATAACAAATTTGTATATTCTTTTCTCATCATCCCAATCATGTTTGCACAATCCTTATGTCATAACAAATAATAATTTAGTACAACAAGTGTGAAAAGGGCTCCCTAGGAGTACCTAGGACGTAGTGGGTGCCTAACACCTTCCCATTGCGTAATTTACCCCTTACCCAGACTCTCTGATCTTTTTATTAGTTTTCTACGTGTAAAACTTCTTAGGCTTTTGTTCGCTTTTTAGCCAGTCCTTTGGATAAATAAAAGTGCGGTGGCGACTCGAAAATTTCAATGTATCTCTTAGCTTATGATTTAATCGATAGATCATATAGCGACGAATACACCGCTACAGGACCTATGCAGCGTGAAGATCAAGTCTCACTTGGAAGGTCAGAATATCTTTGGGAGAAGTCTGATAAACGTGGAGAAGTCAAAAAGTGGCATGTGATCTTTTTCATGTGAGGATTCCTGAAGGAGGAAATCAACCAGTGGCAATTGGTCTATCCCAGAAGTGAGTTCGAAGAATCAAGATAATCAACATATGGGAGCTGATTATTCTTGAGGAAAGTCTGAAACAAATTACTTTTGAGCAGAAAAGTAGCAAGTTGAAGACAAAAGGAGGTGTTTTCTATTCATCTCTTAGAGCTTATGGTAGGAGTTCTGAGCTATCTATGGAAGATTATCTCTTGTAATGGGATAAGAAAGTATATGTCCAAATTTATGCCTGGGTTCTTTTGGATCAAGCTGGTGACTCAGTGTTATCTGAAGATTATCAGATGGTGTTCTTTGTTATGTTGTGAAGGATGTCCTAACTTATGTTAGAACAGTTGGTGAAGTGACTTTCTATTCTAGTTAGAAGAGAGATTGACACAGAGTGTGGATGTGTTCAGCCAAGAGGGTTGAACAGAGGGAGTGCTCTTGAAGACATGAAGATGCGTCTTATGTTTTCCATTCATCAAGTGGTCTGGGTTCTCTTTGAATCAGGAAGTATGTGAAGTTCAAACGTTGGGGTGTTGGATATGTTCATGTGTGATCTCCAAGTTTCAAGAGGAGAGTTGGTTGTTCATGACAGGGGGAGTTCTGTCTTTGCGCTGCAAGTAATCATCAAGCTTATGGTCTATCTGTTCTCAGATAACAAGGTATGGCACCTTGGTAGTTAGTGGGATGATGTGGTGTGTGTCAAGGCTGAGTGAGCAGAAGAATGTCTGACCGGATGTCATGACATTGCCTTGGATAATTTGTGTGTCTTACTAGTTGCATCCATAACTAGTAATTCTGTTTGTTGCACAGATTTAGGGGGAGGAGAAGTACCCTTGTGCATGTGTGTATTACTAGTAGCCATAGCTAGTAATTGTTTTGCTTCTGCTGCTGATTAAACTTCTATTATGTTGTTTAACTGCTGGTAGTTTTCCTTGTGAACAAAAAGGACAGAGTGTTCACAAGATGTCATATGTGATGTCTTAACATAAGATATCCTATGTACCTGCTAGAAGTTATATAAGGAAATATGGATGTGTGGTGCTAGATGTCAAGCTACCACTGGAGGTGAGAAAGTGGTTTTAGGAAATGGTGATAGGGAGAATACATGAAGAATGCAGACAAAAGCAGTGTCGAATGTTAAGACATCGCTTGCAATGTGTCTGACAACATTTATGGAATAGTCTACAAGCATTGGAACTGATGTTTCTGAAAAGAAACAGTCAAGAGCTATAAAAGGTATTCAAAGATAGTCTGGGATATTGGTGGTGATTCTCTGACTGATTCTCAGCAAATATTTATGGGTCTTGACCAAGTATTTACTCCTACCGTTAATTCCTAAGCATATATTCATGGATCTTGACCAAGTATTTACTCCTATCGTTAATTCCTAAGCATGGTCTGGCCTATTTAAAGGATGTATCAGCACTCCTCTTCTCACAAGAACGACATTCCATTCCCTCTAAACCATGGGGTTTGTTAAGATTTGGGCATACTGCGCCTGGATCTGGTTTTGTGAAGGTTTCATTTATAAATGTTAAGCTAAAAAGGGGGAGAGAAACATTATCCTAAGGATGTACCCGAAGCAAGCAAAATGTGGTAGCAAGGAGAAGTTGGTTTCAGGCACAAAAGTCACTAACTGGGTATATCACTTGTGACTTGTGATCTGAGTTAAGAAGACAGTTGTGTCTTGTGATCTGAGTTACATTATCTATGTACTCAGCATTACATATTCTTCAGGAAGCTCTAGTGTTGAGGGGAAGGGTTGTGATGCAGCTGATTCCTGTACAACTTCTTCTTCATGTACACCAAAGTTGGTGTTGGTGATGGTGCTGACAATGACAAAGAGGAAGTGCAGACCCATATTAGGATGTGGTGTCTAGTGCAATGTTTATTTGTTTTAGCTAAAATTTGCCAAAGGGGGAGATTGTTAGTACCTTAGGATTGGCATTAATTTTGTAAAACAAATAATGTAATCACCTCTGTTGTTTTAATATGTTGGGTTGAAGAAGTTCAACATCTGGACCAACATGTCATGTAAGATGTCATAACATCGTGACTGTGACATCACGCCTGTGTGTAAAACTGAATTAGTTAATTTTGTTATGTGTTAACTGATTCAATATCATGGGATTAGTTAGAATCCTATGTGGCGTTATTTGTGGAGGTCTTGAATACTCAATCAGAATATTTGGTGAATATACAGTTTCTAAATATGGAGATATTTTAGGAAGTAAAAGATTGAAGACCTTGATTGTAGCAGAAGTTTTCTGCTGGCTCTGTAACAGCAAAGGAGAAGTTTGCTGCGATTTCTGTAGGCCCAAATCCAGTTGGGTGTTTAGGTTATAAATAGCAGATTGTAACCTAGGTTTGGTAAGCCTCAAATAATGTAAAATTAGGGGTGTGTGTGAGGTAAACCTCTCAACCTGTGGGAAGGTTACGATGTGTTTTTCAGTGCTCGAAGGCATGAGATTATTTGTAACTCAAAGCTTGTAGGTAAGAGTTTGTTATGGTCTTGAACGAAGCTGTGAAGCAAGTTCAAGTTGTTTAGCATTACAGTGTATTTGTAGTGATAGGAATGGAAACTGGAGGTTTCTATCTAGGAGTTCCTAGGTATAGATTTCATTGGGTAGGGATTAAGTGAAGAGTTGTAAACGGAGGAGTTTAACTCTGAATTAATACTGCTGATAGTGGATATTCTTCCTGGCTTGGTATGCCCCAGAGTAGGTGATGTTGCACCGAACTAGGTTAACAATTACTTGTGTTTTTACCTTCTGCATGTTATAATTTTGTCTGTTATAAAATAAGGTAAACATGTAATGCTGTAACAGGTGATGTTCAAATCAATGTTGAGACATCATGCTGATAACTGTGCAGGCTCAACAGAAGTAAGTGCTATGGTTGATCTCTGCTGTGTCTTTGTACCAGATGGACAGAACTGGGTGTTCTTCCATACTATGGTGATATAGTAGCAGATGTTGTAACACCCCGAGTTAAATAAGAGGATTATTTAATTAAGTTAATAATATATTTAATAATTTAATTAAATAAATGGAATTATTGGATTATTATTATTATTATTATTATTTGGAATAATAATTAGTGGAAAATATATAAGTTGGAATATGGAAAAAGGGGTTCATTGTTGGTAAAGAGTTTTCACGTGAAACAGAGAAAGCGATTGAAAGGTGAAAAGTGGAGAAAGAGCAAAGGTTGAAGAACGGAAAAGCTTGAAGCTTAGAGACTGCCGGATTATCTCAGGTAAGGGGGGTTTATCGTCGATTAATGGGTATTATGGGATAATATGTAATGGGTAGTGATAAGCCGTTGATTTGACCCTAATTGGGATTGTGAATGCTGAAATTGATGTTGGATAAACTGTGTTAAAAACTGTAATTGAATCGATAGTTGTGTGAGTCGTATTGTGCTGGACGTATAGCTTTTTACGGAATCGGAATCGGAGGTCCGAAAGTCCTCCAACGGCGGAAAATGCGGAGAATTCTGCATTCTGCCTTGAGTTAGCGCAGGAACAGCTTCTGTCTTGCGTTAACCGGTTAACACTGTTATAATTTGTGAAAATGTGCTGTTTTGCCTGCGTTAACCGGTTAACTCAGGGCGTTAACCGGTTAACACTGTTGCGTTTTGCCAGAAAATGTATTTTGTCCTGCGTTAACCGGTTAACCCAGGGCGTTAACCGGTTAACACTGTTGGAAATTAGAAAAAATTGATATTTTAATGTTGTGAACCTAATTGGTGATTGGCCTATTATAATTAATTGTGATGAGTAATTTTGTTGAACTGATGTTATGAAACGTTGATACGAGTATGTTGCTGAGTTGTCCCGTTTACGGAAAGTTGTTGAAAATACTGAGTTGTAGGCTTGGTGAGCCAAAGTTGATTTAAGTTGATTTTTGTTGGAAACATTGTGGTGTTGATATTATTATTATGTTGTCGACAGTTTAGAGTCGTGTATGCCATGTACATTCATATGCATTAAGTCGGAGCGTTGCTCACACCACGTTGGCCTGGATTGGCAAATTTTAAGTTGAAAGTTGAAGGCTTATGCCTTGATGCCCACTAAAATGGCAATGATTTTAAGTTGGGAGTTTTACTCCGAATGGTACCACATGCATGACGAGTCGAGTCTCATTAGAGTTGCATTATGTTGGTTTGTTGTATGTGTATCAGTGGTATTGATCTTGAGTATGTATATGAGTTGTGTTGATATTGGGTGATTAATGAGTTAAATTACTTAACATAACATGATAAATTATAATGTTTGTCATATCGATTGAGGAACTCACCCTTACAACTATTTTTCAGGTAACGAGACGTGAGTGAGTAGAAGCTAGTGCTTGGAGTCTAGTGTAGTCTCCGTTGTGGGTCATGCTCTGATAGATGTAACATCGGGACGGGATGTTTTAATTGTTTATTGTCGGTTGTTGAACTATTCTTCATGTAATATGTTATACGTTTTAATTGGTTGACATAATTTATATCCGCTGCGTATTTTTGAAATTGATATAATAAAAAGAGCATGACAGATGTTATTTTCGAAGATGTGACACCCTTGTTTTGTGTATTCACTCTGATACATACTTGTTGTTGTTATTAAATATTTGGGGTATTTTAGAAGGGTGTTACATTAGTGGTATCAGAGCAGGTCGGTCTGTCCGGCCAGTTGTCGTGTCGTTACTGTCTAACAATTGTGTATTGTTACTAATCTAACTTTAAGTTGTGTTGTATTGATAAGTTGAAATGGCTGGAAGGAATGACGCTGCAATGGCTGCCGCAATGCAAGCAATGGCACAAGCTGTGCAGAACTTGCCAAATGCTGGTGGTGATGCTGGATCACGTAGCTTGGCTACTTTTCAAAGAGAGAATCCGCCGGTGTTTAAAGGGAAGCATGATCCAGATGCAGCCTTGGGATGGTTGAAAGAGATTGAGAGAATCTTCCGTGTTATGGATTGCAGTCCAGCTCAGAAGGTTCGGTATGGTACTCACATGCTAGCAGTCGAAGCTGATGACTGGTGGCTAGAGACTCACGAGAGGTTGACAGTGGCAGGTGAAGACATTACTTGGGATGTATTCCGTAGGGAATTTCTGAGAAAGTATTATCCGGAAGATGTCCGTGGTAAGAAGGAAATCGAGTTCCTTGAGCTGAAGCAAGGAAACATGTCTGTCACTGATTATGCTGCGAAATTTGTGGAGCTGTCCAAATTTTATCCTCATTACACTGGTGCTGGTGCTGAATTTTCAAAGTGCATCAAGTTTGAGAACGGATTGCGCTCTGAGATTAAGAAGGCTGTTGGGTATCAGAAGATACGCATTTTTACTGAACTGGTTGATAGCTGCAGGATATTTGAAGAGGACAATAATGCTCATTACAAGATTGTCAGTGACCGCAAGGGAAAGCAGCATCAAAACCGTGGCAAGCCGTATGATGTCCCAGTGGGAAAGGGGAAACAAGGAGCTGCTCCGGCTCAGAGGACTAGTAGGGGAGGTGCTCCTGCTGGTATAGTTTGCTTCAAATGTGGTCAGGCTGGTCATAAGAGTAATGTATGCACTGCTGAAGTAAAGAGGTGTTTTCGCTGTGGTAAGACTGGTCATGCAATAGCTGATTGCAAGCACAAGGAGATGATTTGTTTTAATTATGGCGAAGAAGGGCATATTGGAAGTCAGTGTCAGAAGCCAAAGAAATCTCAGACTGGGAAGGTGTTCGCATTGACCGGAACTCAAACCTCCTGTGAGGACAGACTTATCCGAGGTACATGTCTCATAAATGGTACTCCTTTAATTACTATTATTGATACCGGTGCTACCCACTGTTTTATTTCTGCTAACTGTGCTCGAAGACTGGGTTTAAAATTGTCCGCTTTGGATGGTGAATTGATTGTTGAGACCCCAGCTAAGGGATCAGTAACTACTTCTTTGGTATGTTTAAAATGTCCTTTGTCGATCTTCGATAAAGATTTCTGTGTTGATTTAGTATGTTTGCAGTTGGATGGGATGGATGTAATTCTTGGTATGAACTGGTTAGAGTATAATTATGTTCATATAAATTGTCATCATAAGTCGGTGAGGTTTTCCACTCCTGAAGAGGAAGGAGTTGACTTATTACCTTTCAGAGAATTGCGAAAATTGATGAAAGAAGGAGCTCAGATGTTTTCCTTGATGGCGACGTTGTCGGTTGAAAGTAAAGCTAAGATAGAGGAACTGTTAGTGGTGAAAGAATTCCCTGAAGTTTTTCCTGATGAAATTCCTAGTGTGCCGCCAGAGAGGGAAGTTGAATTTACTATTGATCTGGTACCTGGTACTAGGCCTGTTTCGATGGCACCGTATAGAATGTCGGCGTCTGAATTGTATGAATTAAAGAAGCAATTGGAAGACTTACTTGAGAAGAAGTTTATAAGGCCAAGTGTGTCGCCGTGGGGAGCTCCAGTGTTGCTAGTAAAGAAGAAAGAGGGTAGTATGAGGCTTTGTATTGATTATAGACAATTGAATAAAGTAACGATCAATAATAAGTATCCACTACCGAGAATAGATGATTTGATGGATCAATTAGTGGGTGCTTGTGTGTTCAGTAAAATTGATTTGAGATTGGGCTATCATCAGATCAGAGTGAAAGATGAAGACATCCAGAAGACAGCGTTCAGAACTCGGTATGGGCATTATGAGTATTCTGTGATGCCTTTCGGTGTGACTAATGCGCCGGGAGTATTTATGGAATACATGAATCGTATTTTCCATACTTATCTGGATCATTTTGTGGTAGTATTTATTGATGATATTTTGATTTACTCTAAGTCCGAAGGAGAGGACAAGGAACATTTGAGATTAGTATTGGAGGTTTTGAAAGATAAGAAATTGTATGCGAAGTTGTCCAAGTGTGAGTTTTGGTTAAGAGAAGTCAGTTTTCTCGGCCATGTAATTTCAGGAAAAGGTATTGCTGTAGATCCTTCCAAGGTAGAAGCTGTATTGCAATGGGAAACTCCTAAGTCGGTTACCGAGATTAGAAGCTTTTTGGGATTAGCTGGATATTATAGAAGATTTATTGAAGGATTTTCTAAGTTAGCACTCCCGTTGACTAAATTAACTTGCAAAGGTAAAGCTTTCGTGTGGGATGTTCAGTGCGAAGAGAGTTTTAATGAATTAAAGAGGAGATTGACGTCGGCGCCGGTTTTGACTTTGCCAAATCCGGGGGAACCGTTTATAATTTACTGTGATGCTTCGTTGATGGGTTTGGGAGGTGTGCTCATGCAAAATAATAAAGTAATTGCTTATGCGTCGCGACAGTTGAGAATTCATGAAAAGAACTATCCTACGCATGATCTTGAACTTGCTGCTGTAGTGTTTGCGCTAAAACTTTGGAGGCATTACCTTTATGGTTCCAGATTCGAAGTTTTCAGCGATCATAAAAGTTTAAAGTATCTATTTGATCAGAAAGAGCTGAACATGAGACAACGTAGGTGGTTCGAATTGCTTAAGGATTATGATTTCGGTTTGAATTATCATCCAGGAAAAGCAAATGTTGTGGCCGATGCTTTAAGTAGAAAGACCTTGCATGTGTCAGCAATGATGATTAAGGAGTTGGAATTAATTGAGCAATTTCGGGATATGAGTTTGGTTTGCGAAGTAACACCGCAGAGTGTGATGCTAGGAATGCTAAGGATTAATAATGATTTTATGGATAGTATCCGAGAGGCACAGAAATTGGATGTGAAATTAGTAGATATCCTTAATCGTTGTGGTCAATCAGAGAAAAGTGACTTTAAGGTTGATGCGAGAGGTGTGTTGAAATTAGGGGAAAGGATTTGTATTCCTGATGATGCGATTTTGAAGAGAAGTATTCTAGAGGAGGGTCATAGAAGTAGTTTGAGTATTCATCCAGGAGCTACTAAAATGTATCAGGATTTAAAGAAATTATTTTGGTGGCCCGGAATGAAAGAAGATGTGGCTCGTTTTGTGTATGCGTGCTTAACTTGTCAGAAGTCGAAGATTGAGCATCAGAAGCCTGCTGGGTTGATGCAACCGTTGGAAGTTCCAGAATGGAAATGGGATAGCATTTCTATAAACTTTGTAACGGGGCTGCCTGCTACCTTACGAGGGCACGATTCGATTTGGGTGATCGTTGATAGGCTCACGAAGTCGGCTCACTTCATACCTATTAACATCACTTACCCAATTGCGAAGTTGGCAGAGATTTACATCCGAGTAGTTGTAAAGTTGCATGGTGTTCCTCTGTGTATTGTGTCGGACAGAGATCCGAGGTTTACATCGGGATTTTGGAAAAGTCTGCAAGATTCGTTGGAATCTAAGTTGAGGTTGAGTTCGGCATATCATCCTCAAACTGATGGCCAAACTGAGAGAACTATTCAGTCATTGGAAGATTTACTGAGGGCTTGTGTTCTTGAACAAGGAGGTTCGTGGGACACTTATCTTCCATTGATCGAGTTCACATACAATAATAGTTACCATTCTAGTATCGGAATGGCGCCTTTTGAAGCATTATATGGTCGTAGATGTAGAACTCCGTTGTGTTGGCACGAATCTGGTGAGAGTGTAGTACTTGGACCAGAGTTAGTTCGAGAAACTACCGAGAAAGTGAAGTTTATCCGGGAGAAGATGAAAGCTTCTCAGAGTAGGCAGAAGAGTTACCATGACAAGCGGAAGAAGGATTTAGAATTTCAAGCTGGTGAACATGTGTTTTTGAGAGTCACGCCTGTGACCGGAGTTGGGAGGGCTTTGAAGTCTAAAAAGCTCACTCCTCGCTTCATTGGTCCGTATCAGATCTTAGAACGAGTTGGAAAAGTTGCTTATCGGATGGCATTACCACCTAATCTTTCGAATTTGCATGATGTATTCCATGTGTCGCAGCTTCGGAAGTATATCTCAGATCCGTCTCATGTGGTTAGTATGGATGATGTGCAAGTGCGAGATAATTTAACAGTAGAGACAAAGCCTGTACGAGTTGAAGATCGTGAAACAAAGACTCTTCGAGGAAAAGAGATTGGGTTGGTTAAAGTCGTTTGGTTGGGAGCTGCGGGCGAAAGCATGACATGGGAACTTGAGAGTCGGATGAAGGAGTCTTATCCAGAGTTATTTGCTTGAGGTATGTTTTCGAGGACGAAAACTCTTTTAGTAGGGGAGAGTTGTAACACCCCGAATTAAATAAGAGGATTATTTAATTAAGTTAATAATATATTTAATAATTTAATTAAATAAATGGAATTATTGGATTATTATTATTATTATTATTATTTGGAATAATAATTAGTGGAAAATATATAAGTTGGAATATGGAAAAAGGGGTTCATTGTTGGTAAAGAGTTTTCACGTGAAACAGAGAAAGCGGCTGAAAGGTGAAAAGTGGAGAAAGAGCAAAGGTTGAAGAACGGAAAAGCTTGAAGCTTAGAGACTGCCGGATTATCTCAGGTAAGGGGGGTTTATCGTCGATTAATGGGTATTATGGGATAATATGTAATGGGTAGTGATAAGCCGTTGATTTGACCCTAATTGGGATTGTGAATGCTGAAATTGATGTTGGATAAACTGTGTTAAAAACTGTAATTGAATCGATAGTTGTGTGAGTCGTATTGTGCTGGACGTATAGCTTTTTACGGAATCGGAATCGGAGGTCCGGAAGTCCTCCAACGGCGGAAAATGCGGAGAATTCTGCATTCTGCCTTGAGTTAGCGCAGGAACAGCTTCTGTCTTGCGTTAACCGGTTAACACTGTTATAATTTGTGAAAATGTGCTGTTTTGCCTGCGTTAACCGGTTAACCCAGGGCGTTAACCGGTTAACACTGTTGCGTTTTGCCAGAAAATGTATTTTGTCCTGCGTTAACCGGTTAACCCAGGGCGTTAACCGGTTAACACTGTTGGAAATTAGAAAAAATTGATATTTTAATGTTGTGAACCTAATTGGTGATTGGCCTATTATAATTAATTGTGATGAGTAATTTTGTTGAACTGATGTTATGAAACGTTGATACGAGTATGTTGCTGAGTTGTCCCGTTTACGGAAAGTTGTTGAAAATACTGAGTTGTAGGCTTGGTGAGCCAAAGTTGATTTAAGTTGATTTTTGTTGGAAACATTGTGGTGTTGATATTATTATTATGTTGTCGACAGTTTAGAGTCGTGTATGCCATGTACATTCATATGCATTAAGTCGGAGCGTTGCTCACACCACGTTGGCCTGGATTGGCAAATTTTAAGTTGAAAGTTGAAGGCTTATGCCTTGATGCCCACTAAAATGGCAATGATTTTAAGTTGGGAGTTTTACTCCGAATGGTACCACATGCATGACGAGTCGAGTCTCATTAGAGTTGCATTATGTTGGTTTGTTGTATGTGTATCAGTGGTATTGATCTTGAGTATGTATATGAGTTGTGTTGATATTGGGTGATTAATGAGTTAAATTACTTAACATAACATGATAAATTATAATGTTTGTTATATCGATTGAGGAACTCACCCTTACAGCTATTTTTCAGGTAACGAGCAGTGAGTGAGTAGAAGCTAGTGCTTGGAGTCTAGTGTAGTCTCCGTTGTGGGTCATGCTCTGATAGATGTAACATCGGGACGGGATGTTTTAATTGTTTATTGTCGGTTGTTGAACTATTCTTCATGTAATATGTTATACGTTTTAATTGGTTGACATAATTTATATCCGCTGCGTATTTTTGAAATTGATATAATAAAAAGAGCATGACAGATGTTATTTTCGAAGATGTGACACCCTTGTTTTGTGTATTCACTCTGATACATACTTGTTGTTGTTATTAAATATTTGGGGTATTTTAGAAGGGTGTTACAGATGTCGTGACATCTGTGAATGTGTGCATATCAGTACTGGGTTTTAATTTGTATAAAAGTCTTGCTGTATTAGTAACAATGTTGGATAAAATGGCATGACTTGGAGTAGAACATCTGAACTCTGACTACACCAGAATTTCACATTTTGTCCATCATCATTGAACAAACAATTTTCCTCAACTTCTAAAATCCATAACTCTATCATGAAAGATTCAAATGGTGTCCAATTTGTGACCAAATTGAAGATGATTGAAAGAGCTACAACTTTGAAAAAGGAACCAAAGTCATTTGAGGCTCATAGAAGAAGTTATTCAAGGTGGAAAAAGGGGTCATTTGAGTTTTAACTTAGAAATTTTCCAAGTATGTTTGATTCCTCCAACTTCAAGATCAAAATTCATCAAGTTCCAAGATTAAAATGGATAAAGTTCCAACATCAAAGTTGTTCCCCTTCATGATAGCTTTCCAAAGAGTCCAAGATTATTCCATTTGGATCAAAATTGAGGGAATTGCATATGGTTCCTTTGGATGGATTGTTTTGGAAACTTTTACACTCAAATGTTAGTCTCTTTTGCATGCTTCCATGTTATGACTTCGGTATCAATTATGCACGAATTTGGAGTGGATTACATCATTACATGGGCCTAAATGCATGCCCATGCATCCATGCATACAACTTACTATTTTTGGATTCAAATTGAGAATGTGTGGAAATCACATTGCAATGCCTATATAATGAACTCATTAGCCTCAGAATTGAGGAGGACCTTGGCCCAAGCTTTGATCAACAATCCTATAGCCTCCATTGAAAGAACACCTTGAAGGTTTCCTTTAAAATCAAGTTTTAGTCCACTTTTTGTTTTTGAGCTAGAACTTCAAGGGTTCACATCCATTTTTGTTCTAATCATCTCCTGCAAGCAAGAGGAAACAAGGCCAAGTGAATTTGCATCGAGATCAAGCCTAAACACTACAACCCGAAGGTGATTTTTCCAGATTTTCAAGTCTTCGATTCTCTCTCATTTCTCCATAATTTTTCTTGATTTTTGCTTGACTGAAGTCCTACCGATGTAGGCAATAAGATTGAGTTGCTTTGAGATTGAATCGAAGCAACTCAGTCATGGAACCTCAATCTTCAACTCCCCATATCTTTTTATGGAGTGAGAGTTGAAGAAATTGGAGGTCAGATTCGAGATCCTCATGATTTTCTCTTCAAAATGACTTATGATCCATTAATTTTGGTGATGTTTTGGTCCTGACCAGCCTAGCGAGGGTGACCGGAGAAGATGGCCGGAGCTAGGGCTCCGGTGGTGCGCTGGATCAATCCAGGCCATCTGATCCTTGGCCCATGTTCTAATCTCCTCCATCCAATATGATTATCATCCAGACACATGCGTTGACTTTGGAACACCATGGACATGATGCACATCGCCATCAGATCTGACACCTCAATTAATGAGGGAGATCTGATGGCCCTTATTTTTTTGATTTATCTGATTTTTTGTTTTATTATTTTAAATACCATTTTCTTATTAAATTCATTATAAATTCAATTTTAATCCAAAAAATATGGGACGTTCACCAAAAAATTTCAAATAATCTCCTCTTCCATTTTCTGAATTAAATATAATTTTTGGATTGGATATGATATTTTTAGTGAATTTAATGATTTTTGACTTGTTTTTAATTGATTTTAAATACTTCTGACTTTTCAAAAATGCCAAAATAATTAATCTAAGGCCCTTTGACCTTGTTTGACCTATGATAAATCCCTTGGCCATTTATTTGATGATTTGAAGGGTTTTGAGGTTTTTCATCTTTTAAAATGCATTTTTATTCATTTAAAAATTGGATTTTAATTGTTTAATTGCTTTAGAATTGTGTTGAGCCATTTGATTGATTTTGTGTTGACTCATCTTCTGTTTGGACTTGATCTTGGCTGAATTGGACTTCAATTTGATCAATACTATTGGATTTAGGGGGTTGAAGAAGTTTGAACTTCATCCCTCAAGATGAATGGATAGTATTGATCAAGTGAGGTTCATCCCTTGATCAATTTGGGATTATCTTTCACTTCATCTCTTTATGTTCATCTCAATTCTTTCTCAATCCATCCATGGCCAATGACTTCTCACAATATCAAATGCTAGTTGATTCATCAATTACCTTGTGTCAAATGAATCAACATGAGCATGATTGAGATATGTCCATCCCCTCTTATTTTCGTGTGTGGTATGCTTTAGGAGCTTGGTCTTTGTACCTTGTCTCTAGCATGATTTAACACCAATATTTTTATTACCCGGCCTCAGATAGTTGTGACTTCTACATAAGTCCAATTAATATTGCTTAACATAGAGCTAAATTTGTCCCAAAGGCATAACATTTTTGCAAGTGAGATTGTAAGTCTCTCATTCCTCATGGTATTGTGTGAAGATTTAACCTATTTTCCATTTGGGAGAGCGAGTGGCATACTTGTTGATTTATTCAAGTTGGAGCCCTTCTCATAGATGATGTCTAGGTTCATATCTTCATGCTTGTGAATGGATGGTTGAGTGTTCTCCAAAGAATGACTTAAACAATTTTCTTCTTCCACTAACATTCACTAACATATTTCTTTGCATTGCTTTTATTTTAATGTCATTTATTTTAATGCAATTTAAATTTATGCACTTTATCATTCATTGTCATCTACATTCATGCAATTTATTTATGTTTTAGTCATTTTCACTTTGCTCACTTGAGACATAGTTTGTGCTTGTATTATATTGTGTTCTTGTGATTTTGTTTTGTTTATGGTCTTAGAACCTTAAAATACTTAATAATAACAAAAACCCTAAAAAAACACATTGGAGGATTGTTGGAGCTATATATGTGATTTGATCTGATCTTTGGACTTAGAATAGGCAACATCCCTGAGCTTTGGGATTTCTTGGCCAATGCCATTTTCTGAGACCTTTCTTGGCCAATGTCATTCATGTGATACAAGCTAGAGACTCCTTTGGTTTATCTGTGCTAAGTTGTTATTTTGGATCTTGTTAATTTTATCTGATGCTTTCTCTTTGAGTTGTTTCAAGGGATATTTCATCTTATACATTTAAAGGACATTGAAGACTGATTGCTTTTGGAGTGCTTTCTTGGATGTTTTTGT
The DNA here is from genome assembly GCF_024323335.1 of Lathyrus oleraceus. Classification (NCBI taxonomy): domain Eukaryota; kingdom Viridiplantae; phylum Streptophyta; class Magnoliopsida; order Fabales; family Fabaceae; genus Lathyrus; species Lathyrus oleraceus. Next base: position 130,477,715 of record NC_066579.1, read on the forward strand.
TATATTTATTTGATACCATTGATCTTCACATTAATTGCTTGGATGATTATGCTTGTTGCTTGCATAGAAGTCCAAAGGAAATGGGTTTCTATATGACATTCTTGTCTTGTGGATGCTTTCCATTGGTTAGATCTTTTCAACTCTAAATTTTTAATTTTTGTCTAGGATAGTCCCTTCATCTCCTTCTACCTCTTTAATTTCAAAATCTCTCCCTCATTTCAAAAAATTCTTTGTTTGTGTTTTCAACTTAGACTTGTTTTAATGAGTAGAAATCTTGGCCTTATGCCATTGATTTTTCAAAATATTTTCTTAATCAAACTTGTAAATGAACTTAATTATATTGACCTTATTTTCAAAAAGACAAAAAGAACTAACAACCCCATCTAATCCTTTTGTACATTTTGTGCCCTTTTCTTTTAAGCTTTTCAAAAGAGAGCATTTAGGTTCGAGTTATCTTTGGTTGAGATATAATTCTCCCATTCCATGATATGTTGATTGTAAGTCTTTCCATTTATTAGGGATTAGTGGCATACTTGTTGCTTGAATCCAAGTTGGAGCCCTCCCTCTTAAATGTTGTAAAGCCCTCATTATCGATGGGTTATTGGTTGAGTATTCTCCCTTTGATAACAAAAGATCTTTAAGCTTTTGTTAAAATCAATCCACCTATTTCTTTGAAATTTTTACCAGGAACTACGAGGTTTTGATCTCTCATTTTTATGTTGGTACGTAGGCATAAGACCGGAGGTCTTGTCAAACACAAATTGTAAATAATTGAATTCTTTTCTCATCCCCTCATTCCTTTTTTTATCAAACATCATTTTCAACTAAAACACTTACACACAAAAGGGCTCCCTAGGAGTACCTAGGACACTTTGGGTGCTAAGACCTTCCCTCTGTGTAACCAACCCCCTTACTTGTAATCTCTGACATTTTATTAGTTTTGATTTGAAAACTTCTTATCTTTGGGTTTTGTTCGTACTTTTCCCTTTTCCTTTGGAAATAGTAAAAGCGCGGTGGCGACTCTGGTTTTATTGACGTTGAGCTAACCAATAGCACAGTGGTCATTAATTTACCGCTACAGACGCTGCTAGTGGTAAGGTAGCACTCAAGAAATCCAACGTCGAAAGAACTTCCTCAAAACCCGTTCAGGTATATTTTACTTCAATAATTCTAAGCTTTTTAAATTACTAAACACTTTGAACTTAAACAATTTTTATCACTTGAACTTTTCTATTTCGTGCAGGCTGATGATGCTACCGTCGAAGGAGATGCTGCTGAAGCAATTCCTAAGCCCATCAATGTCAAAGACTCATCTCCTGAGCCTCCCCCACTAAAGGAAAAACCAAGGAACCCTGGTACTGGCTCCCGGAAAATCTGAGGGGGCCCCTAAAATTGCTCACACTCCCAAGGCGAGAAAGGAGAAGAAGGTTCCCTCAGGGAAGACGATCGACACTGCAAGGAAATTGGCTTCTAACAAGAATGCCAATTCTAGCCCAAATGCAGGAACTTTAAAGGTAAGCTTCCTCTTTCTTGTCCTTCTTTCTCATTTCTTCTTTTCGAAGTGCTAAGAAATTGAATTCTGCAGGGCAAGGTGTTGACCAAACCTACGCCAACCTCTCACCATTAGACTGAATAAGTGCAACCATCTCCATTGGCCCCTCCGTGTCTAATGAAAGAGAAAGGCATCACATGGATATGGATGAAGCTTCTACGAGTGAGGTTTTTGAACAAGAAGAGCCTAAACAACCAACTCCTCCTGGTAGCCCTCAGTCAGCCCACGATGCTCGCCAAAAACAAAAAAACAGCTGAAACTTTCATCAATATTGATCAGCCTGAAGCGGAGACCAATCCTATTGTCGAACAAGACCCTCAACAAATGTCGACATTAAAAATAACTCCCTCTCCAAGTAATATTTTTTCTTAAGAGGAAATGGATGTGTTGAAGAAAACTAACCTCCCTACTTACATGAAGATGGTGTTGAGCAGCAAGGGTACCTCCACTGATCGATGTTCAAGCTCCTCAACTATTTCTAGAGGTAATAATGGGCTTGAAACCGACGACGAAGTCTTGAAAAAACTGAAGGTCCAACCTGGAGGAACTAATCTTTTTGAAGTGCTGGAGAAAGATTTCATCCATGGTTATGGCATCAAAACGCTGCTGAAAAAGCTCGACGTTCCTATTGCCCCAAGTGAAGTTGTTGATTTCTTGGTGACTTTTGGGCCTTTATTCGACCATATCATTGTTGATTTCTAGAGAAAGCACGATGCTAAAACAAAGATGACATCTAAAGAAAATGAGACATCGAAAGAATGGAACCTGGCCACTGAATTTGATTAATACGCTGAGCAATTGGAGGAAAAACTCCGCCTGGAGAATAAAGTTGTTGCTGCTTTAGATGCTAAGATCCTTGGTTGGAAAAAGGAGATCAAAGCCTTGCAGAAGAAGGTGCGAGAGGTTGAAGGAGAAAACAAAACCATTTAGGGGTCAGTCAATTACAAATAGATGAAGAGACCCAAGTTGGGATCCAACACCGGGAGAATGTGACAACTTTTGACACCGAGCTTGATGGCTTTGCTTCCCAAATTTCTCAGGCCGACCGTCGACTAAACGCATCCAAGCTTCAATAAGATTCAAGACTTCTTTCCCTTTCTAGGGCTAAACTTTGTTTTCTATTTCCATTAAGTAGTTTGTTACTTATAATCAGATTTTTTGGATCTCGTAACTTCTAAGTATGCCCTTATGGAATTTCAACAAGTTAAGGCTATTGTTATTTAGTCGTCTTAATTCCGAAATTATTGTTTTATTATGCATTTATATGTATTTGCTGCAACACGAGCATATATTGTTTAAAATACGTGTTATTTATTCGCAGGGTTCGAACCTCAGGGGTTAATTCTTTGACTTCATATGCGTTATTCGTATATGTTGCAGAATTCTAAGTGGCCCTTCCCAATTTGGGGACCTCTTGCCCAATGTTCTATATTTTTGATATATGGGCAATATGACTTTCCATATCAAGTCTCCTAGGTTGAACGTCTTGGACTTACCTTTTTTGTTATAAGCTTTAGCTACTCTCTCTTTCTATATCATTAAGACATCTAGAGCAGCCAACCTCTCTTTGTCCAAATCAACCAACTCGTCGAACATCATACTCCAGTAGAACTCAGTTGGGATCTCAACTTGCCTTTGGACCCTAACTGACTGTAAATGAACTTCCAATGGGAGAACTACATCATGTCCATAAACAAGCCAGAAAGGTGTGGTATTAGTTGATTCTTTAGGCGAATCCCGACACGCCTATAACACTTGGTTTAAGGTTTTGTGCGAATTCCTTGGCTTCTGACCTACATGTTTCTTTTATCAAACCAATTACAATCTTATTCATCGCTTCTACCTGACCATTAACTTAGGCATGATAAGGTGTTAAAGTTAGCAACTTGAACCCTATTTTTGCGACAAAGTCTACCATTTTTTACCTTGTAAAAACAAATCCTTAGTATGTGTCGCATCTCAAAAAACGCGATCCTTTGCGAGGCACTCACAGGCTCGCAAAAAAGATGTTAGAACAGGGTCACCGTCGAACTTTATTTATTCCAAATCAGGAAAGGTAAAATATAGATAAAACCCACAAAAATAAAACAAAAGGGTGGTCACAACTAAATCGGGTTCCGGAGTCGATTATACAAGAGGAAGGTATTAACACCCCTCACATCCGTTGTACTCAACGGGAACCACATAGTTAAATTTGCGATAAAATGTTAGCTAATGTTAATTATTTCCTTCTACTTACTGAGGGAGAAAAAGAAAGAAACAAAAATGTTTTTTTTTATTAAAGGGGTGTTTTTTAACATTAACGTGCCTGACAAGATATCGCAATCCTGCTCCTACGTATCTTCAGGTGCTATTAAGAACTCAAGGCATACATAGTTCTGCTAAAAAAGAACTACTAGATTGATTGCTTTTAAAGCGTGATCCTTTATACATATCGAGTGATTAAACCTTTACTTGTCGCTCTCTCTTGGAGGCTGAAGTCTTTGCTTGTCTCACGCCGGATATGGATAAAGAATACTCGTTTCTAAAAAAGGTTTTCGAGGTCACGCAAGGGCGGAAAACAAGTTTGATTGGTTGCGTGTTTTGTTGGATGACAATTACTCGAATGGATGAGTAAAGCTACTCGTATCCAAGTACTCGAGAAGGGGAATAAAAGGCTCTAGACCATCTCCCTTTTTATCCTTAATTGCAAAAGGATTTAAATAAGGTTAATGTATTTTGGACGGACGACAAATACTCGAATGGCTGAGTAAGGCTACTCATATCCATGTACTCGGGGAAGGGAGTGGAAGGCTGCAGACCACCTCCTTTTTCGTCCAACTTTATTACGAAAAATGAGTTTGACTTAGGTTTGATTATGAAAAGAGTTTGGATATAACGCGGGTTAAAGTTTTTGACGTATGAAAATTGCTTAAATGACTGAGTAAGGATACTCGTACCCAAACAATTGAGGAGAGAAATCAAGGCTCAAGACCATCTCCCTTTTCACCCTTTTCGAAAAAATGTTTAAGTATGATTAGGTATTTTGGATTTGGTTAGGGAAAAGGCACCCGACGTTGGATCGAGATTTTTATTATTTGCGTTTTAACTGAAAATCGAATGGAATGACTTGAGGGTTTTAAAAATGATGGAGAAGTGGATATGGAAATGGTTCTTTTTTAAAAAAAAACATTGTTCGATGTTCGATCGAGGATTTGTTTTTGTTCTTTTCTGAAAATGGTTGATTTTAATCTTTGAATTAACAATCAACTGATACAATAAAGTAAATAAAAACGGTAAATTTATAACACATTTTGGGGAATGGGGGTACAATTTTTCGAATGGGGATACAATACAATAATTAAACGATACAAGCTTTGAAAGACAATTGTAAATAAAAGAATCTCGTTGTAAGAAGGCCCAAAAAAAAGCCAAGGGACTCGAAGTAAAAATCAGAAATTGAGCTATAGCATTTAACACCATGTTAAGCAATCGTAAAGCGATTGATGTAGAAATCACCCTATCTGAGGCCGTCAACAAGACTTTATGCGGTTAAGCAATTTCTGAAGTTAAATTGAATTTTTAACTCCGAAATTGCAAGACATCTATGAAAAACCGATTTTAAGTGACAAAAAGAAACAAAAATTAAACTAAAAGCATTTAGCGCTATGTTAAGCAATCGTAAAGTGATTCATGTAGGAATCACCCTATCTGAGGCCGGTTAATAAGACTTTATGCGTTTAAATAATTTTTGAAGTTAAATAGAATTTTTAACTCCGAAATTGCAAGACATATGTGAAAAACTGATGAGCAAAATAAATTGATTTTTTTTGCTTTAACAATTTAAGAATAAATAAATTAATCAAATAAATAAATAAAAATTGCAATAATAATTAAAAAAAGCAAAAATATAAATAATAAGAATAATAGTAATTATCAATAATTAGAAACAATAATTAATTAATAATAATAATTAGCAAAAAATAATAGTAATAATAATAGTAACAATAATGAATAATAACAATAATAATTGTAAATGACAACAATAAATAATAATACATAAAACAAATAAAAATAAAATAATAATAATGATAAATAAATTGGAATAAAAATATCACAATAATAATAATAAATAATAGTTAACAATAATAGAAATAATAATAATAATAATAACTAGTGAACAAATAATAATTAATAATAATAATCAATGATAATTTATAAAATAATAATAAATACAATAATAACAATAATAATTAGTTATAATAACCAACAGTAATAATAATAATAGTAATAATAATAAGAGGTTAGTAACAATAATAATTACTAATTAATAATAATAATAATAATAATAATAAATATAAATTAATAAACAAACAAATAAAAGAAAAAAAAATGAAAAAGAAAAAGAAAACAAAAGGGGAATGGGCGGTTGTTAAACTAGAGAGAGAAGGAGGATTTTTATTTTAAAATTTTGGAATAACCACTCCCTGCCTGACATCTGGTAGGGAGGATTTGGTGAAAGTAAAAAAATAGTTCTATATCCTTCCCTTCTTGAGCGCAGAAACAACAACAAAATTTGTTTCTTTTTTCTCTTTACAATCCAAGTGAAAACCAAAAAATACAAAAGAGAACAATCTCTTCTTCAAAGCTTAAGATCTTCATTTCTCTCTTCCCACAAATCAACAACTAAGTGAAAGTGAAAACAAATCTAAACAAAGATCAACACTAAAATTAAAGAGGAGGGAGACTCACGGCGGAGGAACAAGTTTTGGTGAGTGATTGATTTGTATACGGTTGGCCGATGGTTTTATTTTCGGCGATGAGATTGTGATGGTGCGGCCTTGTTTGCGCGGTGATTGATGTTGGCTCAGAAATAATGGAAGGTGGAAGCGGTGGTGTTGTGAGTAAGTTCTCACTTCAGATATGGTGAAAAGGAAACAAAGGGGTTGTGTCATATCCCAAAATTTTCCATACTTTTTTTATTCAATTCTCCTCGCTTATGGTTTTGTTCATTTGCATACTTTGTTTCTATTTGATCATGCATTCATCGATATTTGTATATGATAACAAATTTATGTGTTCGATGATCCTAGATTTAATCGATTTAAGTGGATTTTCGAGATGAATATTATTTGGTAATTATTCAGGTTTATTTCCCGTATTACTTGTGGTGGGGATCATCTCTTTATTTGAGATTCATGGTTATTTAAGATGTTTGCTTGGATTTAAAGAAAAGGGCAAAGTTGGAATAAAAGGAAAATTTCATTCATTTAGTGGAAAATATCACTTCTCAAAAGTACTAAAAGTCATGGATTAAGCCACTCAAAATTCAAGCCAAAAGTGGTAGAAAAGTCAAGGCAAATGCATGAAAATTCAAATTAATTTCTAGTGACTCTTTGCCTTACATCTTAACTTGGTACTTTTGCTAAACTCACACACCATTGTACTCTAAATACCCTTAACTACCTATTTCTCCACAAGCTATACATTTACCTAATTACCCTTAACTACCATAACTTCCAAACTAACACAAAAATTCCAAACAAACACAAATCTCAACTTCCATTTTTTCACTCAATCCTAGTCATTCTTAACTATTAATCCTATGGTTGAAATTGGTGATCCGCAATTTGAGCTTAAATTAATTTCTAACCATTGATAAAACCAATTACGTAGATCACAATTCAAGGATGATCATTCACCTACCAAGTCTATATAAACATGTTATTTCTCATGATTTTGGCCTTAACTAATATCATTAACCTAACTTAGAAAATTCACAATTAACCATTATTTTCCATCATTTTTCTTTTATTCTCTCTCACTTTCTCTCTCAATATTCATATTCCCTCTCACCCTCACTAAAGTTCATTTTCATCATCATTTAAAATTTCACATTGAAGTTCTAAAATGGTGGAACTTAGTCATCAACAATTTCTATATTATCATCAACAATTATCAATCAACAACTCAAGCATTATCATCAAAAATCATCCATCAATAATTTCTACAACAATCATCATCTAAAGTTTATCAAGATTTATCAACAATCATCATCCAAGATTCATCAAGTCAAGCTTATTCATCAATATTCTACATTCATGATTCATCTTCTACATTCATTCAACATCAAAAGTAATTATCAAAGTTTGGAAGTTAATTGAATTAATGGATCTTATTCTTGAAGTATTCCGGGTTTCTTTACGGTGCTCCATTTTTCAACGCTAACCGGAGTAAATCTCCGCTCCGTCGGTAATCTTATATATCTTCCACACCCTTCCCATGAATTATTGGATATTTGTTGGTTGATTTAGCTTAAGCTACTGTTTTGGAATTGTTTATTGGATAATCACTTATTTTTGCATAAGACACATAAACTTGAAAATAGTGATTTTTTTAATTCTTAACTATTAATAACGTGTGAATATACTATTTGAATCGATTTTTTGTGCTGATCGTGAATATATAAATAGTTTCTTGTTCCGATGCATATTTTAGCCGAACCGATTCATACTTTAATCAAATTTTCGCCCATTTTTTACTTTTTTCCGGTATAATTCATAACTCATTTTGCAATTTGTAATATATATTTAATTTCTTTGTAAAATTTTGATTCCAACGATATATTAACTCATCGAATTCGATTTTGTTAATCGTTAGCGTAAGCTTATTCAAAATTGACATTTTCTTCTTTCCGCGTGTGTTTTCACTTTTTGCATGCTGACACTAGCATGTTCTTTTTCTATTATTTCTTTTCATGAGTGTTCCTAGGGGTGGCAAAATGGATGGATTGGATGGATATGGATTGGATCGTTAATGGATGGATCAAAATAATCCATTATCCATTAACAATCCACTAAAAGTTTTTTAAAAATATCCAATCCAATCCATCCATTAAGAATAAAAATCCATCCAATCCATCCATTATCATATTTTTAGTGGATGGATATCCATCCATCCATTTTTTTTTCCTTTAAAATTTTTCTTTGAAATTTATTTTTTTAAAAAGTTTTTTATTTATTTTTAATAAAACAATATCAGTTTTTTTTTTGAGAAAGATTATTTTTTTTTCAAAAAAAATATATTTTTGTATTTTTGAAAAAAATAATTTTTTTTATATTCGAAAAAAAAAATAATTTAAAAATAATTTTTTTATATTCGTAAAAAAACAATATCAGTTTTCTAAAAATAAGATTTTTTTTTTATTTTTAAATTTTTGGAAAAAATCGATTTTTTGTATTTTCATAAAAAAAAGAATTTTTTTCGAAAAAAAAATTGATTTTTTTTCAAAAAAAAAATTCTTTTTTATTTTTTATAAAAAAAATTTAATATTTGAAAAAAAATATTTTTTTAAAATTAGATAAAAAAATCCATTGGATCATTAAAATGGGTTGGATGGATTGGATCAATCCATACTTATAAATGGATGGATTGGATCAATCCATTAATTTAATTTTTTATGTAGTGGATGGATTGGATGGATTTTTTGATGGATGGATTGGATGGATTTTCTCTTAATGGATCAAATTGCCACCCGTGTTCCTATATTAATTCTAAGAAACATAATTAAACACACTTTTTACATATTATTATGGTAGGGAAAGGTTTCAGTGACTTTTGTATTTCATAAGTTTGGTAATTCTGTCTAAACAAGTATTCTCTTTCATGAATATAATATATATTAATTACACATTTATTTATCAAATAAACGAAAGTCACCAAAATCACAGTACATGAAAGTCATTGAACCCAGTTCCTAGTATGTTGCTTTTATAGTTATTATTATAGTTCTATTTTATGTAATATAGTTACCACACTTCCATTTCATTATTATATTTTATTTAATTATAAATTATCCATATGTTAATTGGCTATTGGTAATTGAGAATGAAAAAATTATGCACTTTCATCCTTGTTGCAATTTGCAACTTACTGAATGTTTAATTTTCTCTTTTTTCTATTATTGTTATACTTATGTTAATTTAGCCATATATCAATTATGTATTATGCCGAATTTTTATTTGTTAGTTAATATAAATTAATCACATGTCATTATTTAAATGGTGCTGAATTTTAAGTTGAACATTTCTATTCTTTTTTTTATTCTATTACTTTTATTTTATTATTATTTAGGTTAATATCTCACATGTCAAGTAATCATTAGATTGAGTTCTAGAAAATAATTTTGTGTGCACATTCATAAATTTTATAATTTTCTCATTATTTGTATAAATTTTAATTGTGCTTATTTCTTTAGAATATATTGCTATATCACATCCCACCAATTAATTCTACACTTATGTTACCTTGTTTCTAATTTTCTATTATAATAACTTAATTGGATATTTGAGTAATTAATTGATTAACCTTTTTTATATTAGTTAGTTTTTTTTTCCTGTTTTGTTCAATAAATGACTAATTAATTAATTTCCTCCGCAAGCCGATTAATTTGATCTAAACAAATTTGAGTGTTACGATAATTAGAAATTGATATTTATCTCCAACCTTAATTTTCTTCCCTTGTTTTCATGATTGAAATTACTTCTAGAAGTGTTTGCTTGATTCTTCTTGATGAATGTAAGTTAACCAATTTTTACATGATCCCATTTTGGTCTTAATTTAAGCAAATGATTAAACTTCTTTTGGTCAATTAATTAGATTAATGATTTTAGGGCTATTTAGTCACTCCTTAACATGACAAAAATGCATGCTCCCTTAATTTAGGGTTTGTTTAGGTTTAATTTATCATTTTTAATCATTTGTTTTTCATGTGAATTTTGTAAATTGATTGATTTATATGACCCTATAGTTTAGGTTTTTTCTTAAAATCAACTGATTCACTTTGACTGATCATTCATTAGGTTATGTACCTAGTTCAACTGTTTAAATCCCACAAATTAGTGTCAATCAAGGACACTTTGGTCAACCAAATCCTTTGTAATCGTGCTGTAAGCCCCAAACCTATTTCAAGTGATCAAAAGACCATTGATCACTTTATATGGCAAGTTCATTACGCTCGAGCTATTGTGGATACGCTGAATCTCAGGAGCTCAAGACCTCAAGATTCAAATGCAAAATCAAGACTTCAAATCAACATCAGTATAGCATAGTCAGCAAAGTGGACTACATTCTCAAGCACTGCAAAGATATCAACACTTGTTGATCGTGATTGAAAGTATGCATCACGAGCCTTAAGCAATAGAGAAGGAATGGGACTGAAGAATTCCTACCCCCATTCTGAATAGCTTTGGGTATGGGACGAATGACCCAGTGCTCATCGTATTCACCTCTATTCATAGACTTTAGCAAAATTCGAATCATACGATTGGAAAGTCTCTCTTCACAAAGTATTAGTGCAACAAACAAAGATTACACCACCAACTCATCAATCATAATTCAAAGTGTGTGGGACGAGCCTTAAGCAATATGGAAGGGGTGAGACTGGAGCTTTCCCACGCTCATTCTGAATATCTTTGGATGCAGGACGTTTCGCCCGTGGCTCATCGTATTCACCTCTATTCATAGACTTTAACACAATTTGAATTACATGATTGTCGAATCTTCTTCTACAACAAACGACACAACATCAATAGGATCAACACAAAGGATATTCTGTCAGCAACTTGTTAATTTTGATTCGAGTTGCACGCAATGAGCCTTAAGAAATAAAGAATGATGAGAATGGAGAATTCATATCCTTGTCTAGAATATCCTTGGGTACAAGATGAATGACCCAGTTGCTCAAGGTATTCGCCTTTATTCATATACTTTAGTGCAATTTGAATCATACAATTGACAAGTCTTTTTCTTCAAGAAAATCTCAATATTTCAACACCCCAATAGGGTAGCATCTCTTGCTATTAGCAACTTATGGTTATACACCCTCTTCCAATCAATCTTTGCCTTGTAAGGTATTAAACCTTGGCACATTCTTAGCCTTGTGAGGTATTAAACCTTGGCTATTCGATTTCGATCTTTGCCTTGAGAGTTATAGACTCTGGCATCTAACTATTTGTCTTGTGAGGTGTTAAACCTTGGCTATTCGATTTTGATATTTGCCTTGAGAGTCATAGACTCTGGCATCTAACTCTTTTTCTTGTGAGGTGTTAAACCTTGGCTATTTGATTTTTATTTTTTCCTTGAGAGTCATAGACTCTAGCATCTAACTCTTTGCCTTGTGAGGTGTTAAACCTTGGCTATTTGATTTTGATCTTTTCCTTGAGAGTCGTAGACGCTGGCATCTCTCTTTGCCTTGTAAGGTGTTAAACCTTGGCTATTCGATTTTGATCTTTCCCTTGAGAGTCGTGGACTCTGGCATAAATCTCTCTTTTCCTTGTAAGTTGTTAAACCTTGGCTATTCGATTTGGTCTTCTCCTTGAGAGTCTTGGACTCTGTCATATATATTGCTTTTTACCCTGTGAGGTGATAAACCTTGGTTATTCGATTCAGATCTTTTCCATGAGAGTTGTGGACTCTGGCACTTGATTCTATTCGCCCTGTAGGTCTTAAACCTTGGCAAATTAATTCCTTAACATCATCAGTAATAAACTCTGGTAGTGATACCTCACCTTGAAGGTCATAAACCTGGGCACTCCTTTTCAGCCTTGAAGGGTATTGTACCCTGGCAAATCAATCTCGTTTCCTTTTGTTTCAGCCGTAGTAGGCTGAACTACGATTGCTCTGACTTTCTCATTGCACGATGAGAATACGTAGGCACGAGGGTTTGAATCCTCCGCGAGCATACTTCTAATTATTATTTTTTCCTCCTTAGGGCACCATTCATACCTTTCATGATCCATTATCTACGTTCGATAATAAACATTTCACCCTAGTGACATACTATTTCATTGACATTGAAACACAAATTTCTTTGGATATCCATATATACCCTTTTAGGACTATATAGTGACGAATCTGCATTTGTGCCTAGAGTTGTTTGGATTGTCCCCAGACATTTAATTCTTCTTTTTCGACTCAACCATACAGTGATATCATGTTGTAGGCCATCACCTATGGTTTGTGCCACCTTCCCTCTATGGTACAAATTTCATTTCTCTTATGGATTCCGATGTATATCCGACCTTTGGTTTTAAACTATATTTCTCTATTCACTGTTATCTAACCTTGATTTCTATGATTTTGGTCACTTTATTCCATTCATCTCCATTATTCATTCATATTCTACCTTCATTCACTCCATCTGATATACCTGTTATCTTTGAGCCAAATACAATATATCTTTGAGCTCCATCTTGTACCTCTTTGTGAACCAAGAGTTGTTTGTGCTATGAAACCAAACACTTAATTCCTTTCTTTTTCGGTTGTTCCCATAGAGTGATACTATGTTGTAGGCCCTCACTTATTGGTCCATACCAGTTTTACTCTTGGGTTCATATTTCACCCCTTTTTGGAGTTCACAATGTATAATTCTTTGGTTCAGACCATATCCTGATCACAATTCTTTTCATCTCTCACCACTAGTTCTTTGTACTACGGAGTTCTGAATTCCTCATTGCACTATGAGGATACGTAGGCATGAGGGCCCCAATCCTCACCGAGCAATTTATCTATTTGCTTCCCTTTTCCCATTCTTTTGTGAGTAATCTTTAGATATCACACCTATTCGAGTGAGAATAATTAAAACGGTTCCCATGGAGTACCATGGATGTTTGTGGTGCTAATACCTTCCCCTTGTATAACCGACTTCCTTACCTAGCATATTTCTTTCCCCCGGGCTTTATCGATATTTTCCCTTTCCTTCGGGAATAAATAAAGTTCGATGGCGACTCTGTTATATGTTCGAGTGTGCGATGCGTTTGGGTATATTTTCGCTAGCTTCAAGTTGCACAACAAAAAGGCTTACACGGTTTGTCAGAGGTGTTTGGTTGCACAAAAGCGTGAGGAGCGGATCCACAGCAGTGAGATGATGGTTTTTTTAGTTGTTGGTGATGATATGGAGAGTGGAAGTGAAAGTGAAGGTGAGTTGGAGGGTGGATTTCGAAAAATAGAGGGAGTATGGATCAAAGTTGAAGAGGAAAAATGAAGGGAAGGTGTATGTGGAGAGTGATGATATTGGTTTTGGAAGATCATAGTGATGTGTGATGATGAATAAAAGCGAGAGAGAGGTGAGATGACTTCTTCTTTTTCCTCTATGCAGAGAGCTTTTTTCTTTTTAATTTTCTTGTTTTCATTTGAGAAGGGATAAGAAAAATAAAACAATGGCAAGTGGTGATTGGTTCTCATTATAACGGTAAATTTTTTGAGATTAAGCTATTGATTAACTTAACTCATAAAGCAAGAGTCGCCACCGCGATTTTATTGTTTTCAAAGGAAAAGGGAAAATGTACAAACAAAACCCGGAGAAGTTTTAAAACAAAACTAATAAAAGAGATAAGAGTCTGGGGGGTTAATAATGTAAAGGGAAGGTATTAGCACAGTAAACATCCATGGTACTCTATGGGAACCTATTTGAAAATTTGTACATTTTGGTATGAAAAAAGGTGTTGTTTGCAAAATATTGGAGATATGAGGAAGGAAATGTTTTTTTAATTGTTTTTTTGTGTTTGCCAAGACTTTTTGAAGTCTCATGCCTACGGACCCACAAAGTGAAATGGAGGATCAAAACCTCGTAGTTCGTGGTATTATAACAAAGATGTTTGTTTTGATTCATTTTTAATGAAAAGACATTTTGTCATTTTAAGGAGAATACTCAACTAGTCACCCACGAGTATGAGAACTTTGCATCATCATGAGAAGGACTCCAACTTGGATAAGGATTAACAAGTATGCCACTATCTCTCTTAGATGGAAAAGATTTATCATCAATGTTATGGGGATAGTAGAATTACATCTCAACTATGGAAATGACTCATGTCTAGACTTTAAGAAAAGATTTAAAAGGAAAAGTGCGCAAAGGGCACAAAATAGTTTGAATGAGTTATGCATTTTTTAGGTCTTTTGAAATTGTTCTAAATATTCTTAAGATGAATTAGTATTTATGAGTAAATGGTTTTGAAAATCACTTGACAAAAGTCAAGGTTTATTGAGAAAGTGGTTTAAGTTTGAAATCAAGAAGATTTTTGAAAAGAGGGGGAAGATTTTGAAAATTAAAGAAAGGGAGGAGAAGAAAAGACTATCCTAGAGCATAAATTAAAAGTTAGGAAGGAAAGATCTAACCAAGAAATAACAAGGTTTATGACATAAGTCAAACAAGATTTCCCTCCTTTAGATTAAGCCTCAAGCAAGCCCAATAAGCAAATAATAATCTATGTATCGAATAAAACCAAAGTAACTCAACCAAGTCTTCAAAGGAAGTCCCAAGTCAAAGATACCAGATGGATTCCAAGGTCTCAAATCACAAGTCCCGAAGCAAATGTCAAGATCCTAATTCTAAGTCCATAACTCCACAACATTGCTAAGGATAGTAACCACAAGTCCATGAATCAGAAGAACCAAGTTTCTTTTTTAGGTTTTTCTTATTAGTGTTTTCTTTACAAGGATATAAAGGAAAGTCCAAATGGACAAAGAACAAATGACATAATCACAAATAATATGACATGTAATGCTAAACGTAAAGTATAAAGTAAATGACATAAAATAAAGGAGCATAAAGTAAATGACTTTGAAGTAAAAGTTAATACAAGTAAAATGTTAGTAAATGATGTTAGGAATAAAAAATGAAAGATGGTTTGGTCATTTTTTGAAGAACACTCAACTATTCACCCACAAACATGAAACATGAACCTATACATCATTATGAGAAGGGCTTCAACTTGGATAAAAATCAACAAGTATGCCACTAGCTTTAACAGATGAAAAAGGAGCAATATTTTCATACAATACCTAGAGGAGTAGGAGACTTACAATCTCACTTATAAAAATGCCTTTGCTTTTGGGATAAATTTAGGGCTATGTTAAGCAATTGTAATTGGACTTATGTAGAAGTGACAACTATTTGAGGCCAATCAATAATAATATTAGTGTTAATACATGCTAGAGAAATAATATGTAAATCACCCTCATAAAGTCATGCCACAAAAAAAAAGAAGGAATGATCAAGCACAAAGGCTAGGAGGATGGTCCATTAATTCAATCCATACTTTATGACACTTAGGACAAACTTATGCATCAATCCAAAGTACCTTAAATGATCCATGATCAATTATGAGGTAGATTTGAAATTAAAGTTCGTCAAATACTAATCCACACTTCATGAACAAGATGGACACAAACCATCCAATTGATCAAAGGGAAAAGAAGGAGATGAAGAAGAAGATGACAAGAGAGGTCACATCCAAATTGGACCAAAAGTTAGATCAAGTCATCATCAAAATCAATCATCCATTTTGGTGGATTAGGGTTTCCACCCCATCAACACCCAAGATCTATTGAGTTTGATGAGACTCATGATCTAAACCATCATGATCCAAGCCCAAGAGAAGTTCACATAGGTCATAGAAATATAAAATGCAATTAAATGAAATAAAAATGCACCAAAAGTATTTTTAAATGAATTTTAAAATAGAAACAAAAAGAAAAATCCATAAAGTCCTACAAAACACCAAATAAATGGCCAAGAAAATTATGGAAGGTTGGAAATAAAATGAGAAGCATATAATAATATTTTCAGAATTTAAAAATGAAAAAAAAAGTATTTTTTAACCAATTAAAACAAAGTAGAAAAGAGAAAATTTATGAAAAATAGAAAATCAGTGAAATAAAATGTGAAAAAATAAAAGTCGGATGAAGAAAAACAAAAGAGAATTTTAAAAATTATTTTGGGATTTTTTTGTATGAAAGATGAAATTACTATGAATTTTAAAAGAAAATGCAATTAAAAACAATAAAAGATAAATAATAAAAATCATAAAAAACACGCAGCGTTGGATCATGCCTCATTAATTGACATGGCAGATCCAACACTCCTCAGATTAGGATGCAAGATGGAACGCGCTACAAGCAACACATAAACTCGAATTTAAATCCAACCAATTAGAATATTTCGTTTGTCAAACGTGTATGGCCAAACTCAGACGACCTGGAACACTACAGTCTTCTTCTCTGGTGAGTTCTCACCGGAGTTTCATCATTTGGTAAATTCAGAACATGAGACCACCACCATTGTGATCCTCTTCTCATACCGAATTCAACTTTATACTCCAAATTTATTTATATAAACTGAGCAAAGGGAGTTTCAGAGAAGTTTCAAAAACAAGCAAGCCACGAAAAATTAAATTAAATTATGAACATGATCAATCAACGCCAGATAAGTTAGGGGAAAGCATCAAAGAGTGAAGAACTACATTATGGTAACTTATTTGAGTTTAAATGATGCTCAGAACTACCTTGTCCAGATGGTGATCAGAAGTTGATGAAGCTCAATCTGGTTAGAGCACTTCAGAAGGTCTTAGAGCTTGGGAATTATTGCAAAAGTTTTAGAGGATGTCGAAGATGCTAATGGAATCAAGAAATTGGATTGAAACAAGCTGAAACTCAAAACACGGTAGTTGATTTTTTTTGGAAAATTTAAAGTTGAAGCAACGATTTCTTGGCTCTCCAAAGCTTGAAAATGAATGCAGTAGATTCCTCTATTTATAGGGAATGTGTTTGGATCCAAAAATGTGTGGAATGATGTTTAATTCGTGCAAAAAGAATTTGATCCAAATGTGAGAAAAATGTGACTTTCAACTCATCAAAACTCAGCCAAATGATGCGTTTCAAAGTTCAATTAACTTCTGGAGACTTCGTTAAACATGTTTAGGTCCAAAACACATGCTAATTTGGATTGGAATTGAGATTAGTGAATTTCAAATTTCGGAAAATGGTGATTTATTCAGTTACAAGTTACCATGTTCAACCCAATGGGGCATCCTACTCAGGAGGCTTTTTATCCCATTCTTTTTGCAATGTCTTGACATCATAGCAAATATTACAATGTGCCAAGAAATGTTGCATTTGGATGTTTGAGCACAAAGTTATGTCATGTTGAAGTTGTCATGAAAAACTAATCATATAACTTAGAAAAATTTAAGTGTTCCATGGCTGAACATGACCTATAATGTCTCAATGAATTCCATGGCCTTCCAAGCATATTTTGACCTTGATCTTTGAAGAAAATTTGTATAGGGCATCATAAATGACATACTGCAATAAGAATAAGCCTAAAATGTTTAAAATTGAAGAACTTATGATCTTTGAAAGTTGAGAAAACGTCACTTGAAAATAGGTCAAATTTCACTAAGTCCACAAATGACCTATAATGTTTCCAAACTTTTGATGATCCTCCAAGCATAATTGGCTCTTGTCATGTAAATAGAAAATGTAGAGGATGTTGAGAAGAGTCATATGCAAAAATAACAATTCAAAAATGGTGATAATTGAAAGAGTTATGATCCTTGTAACTTTGACTTTAAAATGTTGACTTTTTGTCAAACCACTTGGAACAAGCTTGTGTACTTGGACTTTCCTTGCATTTCAAAGCACATGGGTGATCATATGAACTCAAAATAATGTGTCCTTGATTTCCTCTTGATTAGATTTCTCAAAGATTGGAGTTTCTTGTTGAAGAAGACATGGAAATAAACACATGAACCTTTGACTTTCCTTGAGAAGTAAGCAACAAAACTTTGAGATGCTCTTGATAGAAAAGGCTTACCTTGCATAATAAACTTAAAATAAAAAAGACATATTTTTGGTATTTTTATTAGTGGTTAGATAAGAAATTAATCATATAAACACAAAAGTAAAACACCAACAAAGAGGTGCTTGGTAATCCCTGCAAGAAGCAAACCCAAAGATGAAAGGAGGGGAGGATCAAGATGTGACCTTGTTTGTTGCAATGATGAAAATGATATGTGGGATCTTAGGATTAAAAATTAGGGTATGATAGATGCCCCTATTTAAGTCTCGACAAGATTGAAGAAACTTAAATATCAAAGACCCAATTTTTGGCCTTAAGATACCGCAAAATGCTTATGATATGATATGAATGCAAACCAGGATCTATGTGGGAGGAATAATATTCTGCAGGGGAAAAGAAAAGACTTAGGGATAACCATCATTTGGAGAGAAACCAATGTATAATTAGAGAATGACCATAACAAAGACCCAACTAGGAAAACCTAACAAGGCAAGACTCCACCGGGGAAATAAAATCATCAAAGGGGAAAAACCTAACTCCACTAAGGGAGGAATATTACTTAACTATCATCCAAGTGATAACTTAACAAAGGTAGTAAGCTCAAATAAAATGATTACCAACTACCATCCAAGTGGTGACTTAACAAAGGTAACCAATCGAAGGTAAGAGGAATTATTACCTACTATCAACCGAGTGATAACTTAACAAAGGTAATAAACCCGAACATAATGATTACCAACTACCAGGCAAGTGGTAAATTAACAAAGGAAACCAATCAAAGGTAAGAGGAACTATTACCTACTTTCACCCGAGTGATAACTTAACAAACGTAATAAGCCCGAACAAAATGATTACCAACTACTAGCCAAGTGGTAACTTAACAAAGGCATCCAATCAAAGGTAAGAGGAACTATTACCTATTATCAGTTGAGTGATAGCTTAACAAAGGTAATAAGCTCAAATAGAAATATTACCAACTACCAGCCGAGTGATAGCTTAATAAAGGTAACCAATCAAAGGTAAGAGGAACTATTACCTATTATCAGCTTAATGATAGCTTAACAAATATAGTAAGCTAAAACAAAATGATTACTAACTACCATACAAGTGGTAACTTAACAAAGGTAACCAATCGAAGGTAAGATGAATTATTACCTACTATCAGTCGAGTGATAACTTAACAAAGGTAATAAGCCCGAACAGAATGATTACCAACTACTAGTCAAGTGGTAAATTAACAAAGGCAACCAATCAAAGGTAAGAGGAACTATTACCTACTATCAGCCGAGTGATATTTTAACAAAGGTAATAAGCTCGAACAAAATGATTACCAACTTCCAGCCAAGTGGTAACTTAACAAAGGCAACCAATCAAAGGTAAGATGAACTATTACCTATTATCAGCTGAGTGATAGCTTAACAAAAGTAATAAGCTCAAATAGAAAGATTACCAACTACCTGCCGAGTGATAGCTTAATAAAGGTAACCAATCAAAGGTAAGAGGAACTATTACCTACTATTAGCCTAGTGATAACTTAACAAATGTAATAAGCTCAAACAGAAGGATTACCAACTACTAGCCAAATGGTAACTTAACAAAGGCAATCAATCAAAGGTAAGGGGAACTATTACCTACTATCAGCCGAGTAATAGCCTAACAAAGGCAATAAACTCGAACAGAATGAGTACCAACTACCAGCCAAGTGGTAACTTAATAAAGGTAACCGATCAAAGTTAAGAGGAACTATTACCTACTATCACCTGAGTGATAACTTAACAAAGGTAATAAGCCCGAACAGAATGATTACCAACTCCCAGCCAAGTGGTAAGTTAACAAAGGCAACCAATCAAAGTAAGAGGAACTATTACCTACTATCAGCCAAGTGATATATTAACAAAGGTGATAAGCCCAAACAGAATGATTACCAACTACCAGCCAAGTGGTAACTTAATAAAGGTAATCAATCAAAGGTAAGAGGATCTATTACCTACTATCAACCAAGTGATAGCTTAACAAAGGTAATAATCTCAAGAGGGACCAAATTCAATCCAGGAATGAACTGCAGAGAAATGGTCAAAGAAGACTCAATCCAATGAGGACATGAAATCAATTGGAGATTAATTCCATCCAAGTAATGAACTGGAAAGGAAAATTGAAACAAATAGTTCCACGAGGATTAAA
The DNA here is from genome assembly GCF_024323335.1 of Lathyrus oleraceus. NCBI lineage: Eukaryota > Viridiplantae > Streptophyta > Magnoliopsida > Fabales > Fabaceae > Lathyrus > Lathyrus oleraceus. The sequence goes on from NC_066579.1 coordinate 130,498,066, forward strand.
CTCGGTGGGGAATTATAAAGGATAAGTGATTTCTGCTTAAGGCCGATACTCTATTGGAGAGAGGACGCACACACTCTGCGGGGGAGTGAAAACACCAAAAAGTGGGGAGGCACAAAGAGAATGCAAGATGCGCAAACAAACATCATGATGCTATGCATATGCGTATGAATATGCTGACAAAACCGGTGCAAAGGGAGGTAGATTGATAACACAGTACAACCGGATACTCGGCTAATGATAACACGAAATTATATCGCTTTTTAAGACTTAATTCAATTAAATTATATTATCATTTACGCTAGTTTATCTCATTTTATCAGATATTATGCAGTATTCCTCTTCTATTTATATCAGGTACCCATTTTGAAGCAAAAGTGAAAAAGGGAAGAAAAGGAGGTGTAAAAAGGAACAAAAAGGAGAGAAAAGGAACCAAAGGCCAAAGCCCAGCCCAAAGCGCACAAGTCACCAATGCTGTGCCTGTGACGGACGTCACAGGACGCGTGACGAGCGTCACGCGAAGTAGCCTTGTGACGGACGTCACACATGGTGTGACGAGCGTCACACCAGTCCACTAGCTTTTTGGCGCAAGTTACGCTCTCAGAGGAATGGAAGTAACGTTGAGGACTTCGTGTCCTATTCCCAAGCCATGAATTTAGCATGCTGAAGACTCGTGGAAAAGAAGAAAAAGGCAGTTAGTAGCACTACTATAAATAGCTACCCTAATCCCTCTCGTTGGCATCTCCTCTCTTTGCCGTTACACACACCGAAGCTCTGCCGATTTTCTGTTCAAGCTTTTGCTTATTTTTCTTTTTCCAGCAGAATTAATATTGTTTATTTTATTTATTTCTTTTGCAAGTTTTATTTTCTTCTTCCCTTGCAAATTTACCTTTCCCGTTTTTAGCTTTTAGATATTTTTCGCATAATAGTTTCTACACCGGAAATTATTGTGCAACTTTATACCGGATTTAACCTTACGTTATATTCGAGTTTTTTTTATTTCCTTGATTTAATTTACCGTTCAATTGAAGAATCGAAGAACAAATCCTACCGGCTTGTGGAGGAGTGTTCAAGACCATTGTATTACGCATTCAGGTTCTTTAATCGTTATTTAATTTTTAATGTTTTATTCTATTGTTTATTTACATTGCCTGCCTGGAATGAGTCTGTTTATGCATGATATAAATTCTTATTTATTTAGCATGTCTGGCTAATTTGCCTAGGTATCGGTATGTAAAGTAAGCAGAATAAGGGGTCAAGACTAAGTCGGTCTATTCAAACTTAAAATTAGAATCAATCTTTTTATGGTCTTAGCTTACAGGTTTAATAACAGGATTTTTTACAAAAGTAAAAGACATAAAGAAGTTGAAACCAACAGAGCGAGAGTTTGAGGTTTTAACTGGACAGTGTAAGTTAGTCATTAAGTCTATCTCAGGGCGAGAGCAAGTTTTAGAATTAATTAAATTCTGACCTTTTCCAAAAAGTATTTTTAAAGATCAATGTGAGGACGAGAGTTAAGCATTTGGATTTAATTGTATAACCTAAGTCAACAGAGCGAGAGTTTGAGATAAGGGTGTTTAAAACGGTCAGTATTTTCTTAAAAAGAGTTTCTGCAACTTTATTGTTTTCAAAATATGGTTTTTGACTTAATTATAAGTGACAGCAACATTAATATAAAATCATGGTTTATTCAACAGAGCGAGAGTTTGAGATAGAACCTTTAACCAATAAAGTTAACCGAAACGATTCATTTTAAAACCAAGAAACCGACAAAGACTTGATTCCCTAGTTTTGACGAACTACATACCGATATCCGTTTTATTGATATTTAATCTAGATATTAGTTTAGCTCTTAGTTTTTCCCCAAGCAATCAAACATTTTCACCTTAGATTTACGTAGTAACTTTAGATAACGGTACATCGATTCATAAGTCCCTGTGGGATCGATATCTTTTAAAACTACGCGATAGAACTGTGCACTTGCAGTTTGTATCCCATTCTCGACTCACACAGTCGAGCGATCAAGTTTTTGGCGCCGTTGCCGGGGACTTTTATTTAATCGATATCGTAACTCTTCTGTTACGCTGTAGAGACTAAGGCAAATTTTTTTTCTCTATCACTATGTATCACCCAAACTTTCTCTACGATTATCACTCTCAGTATTTTGAGGAATCGCAACATCCCTATAAATCCAACCTGGAAATATTAATGGAGGATTTCATTGAGACGCAAACTCACTTAAGGATGGAATCTATGATGGAACGCTTTGTGGCTACACAAACTCTTCAGAATGAAGAATTTAGGAAACAAAGTCTCTATACCAATGAAACCCTTACGCAGCTGAACAATGTGGTCGAGTCCCTCGCCACTCACAACGAGACATTGGAGACTCAAATCTTCCTACTTGCGCAGACACCTCTAGGACCTTTCCCTGAGAAACATGCGGATATGGTAACAACCACCAGTGAAAGATTTACCGAAAATCCTAAGGATAGTGACAATGAGGAGGGTTCAGGTGAGGAAAAAGTAGAGATTGAGAAAGTTCCACAAACACCACCCGAAAGGGAGGTTGACAAAAAGGTAGAGAAGGAAGAGCTATATGTTCTCCCTCCTCCCTTTAAATCGCCAATTCTTTTCTCGCAAAGATCTGTGGAAGTCAAGGTAGACCCCAAATCCGAAAGAAATGAGGAGCTATCAGAAAATATCCACACCAATGCACCTTTATTTGCCACCCTGACCAAGAAGAGAGAATTTGAAGACCATGAAATTAGGGAACTAATTAGTATAAAAAGGGGCAAACCAGACTTTGAGGTGGTGTTTCCAAAAATTGAACCTAAACCTGAAAAGCTAGCTCCCAGAATAGAGCCAGAACCACCACCACAAGATCAGGAGGATAAACTACCTCGCAGAAGAAAAAGAAGAAAAAGTGACGGATATGAGAGATGGATTGATAAGTGGCCATGGAAATCAAGGATGATTAAAAGTTTGACCGAGGATTCATCCTCGAAAGAACCACCATGAGTACTTAGACTCCTGAGTCGCCGCGCTATCGACATCAAACAAAGCGCTTAGTGGGAGATGACCCACGATTATTTTATTATTTTTTTATCTTATTATCATTTTCCTATTTCTTCCTCAATTATTCTTTTAATTTCTGTTTAGTATTCATTTCTGATTTATTCTAATTCAAAAAAAAAAAAAAAAATTTCAAATTATAATAATAATAATAATAATTCTTTTCTTCTTTCGGCATTTGGCCAAATCCTGACTTAAACTCATGTTTCTTTTCTCTAGTTAACACTAACCAGATGGGACATTTTGACCGTATGGGTATCAAGTTCAGAGGAATGGCTCAGAAACGAAAGTTTGAAGAACTAGCCGCTAGAGAGATGCTACCTAGTTTATATGCTGATGATTGGGCTATGACTGCCCTTGGACTGAGACAGAGTGTCCTGTTTTTGCTGAATCAGATAGGATGGGAGACCTCCCCTATCCTGAGACATTTCACCACCTACCGGAGACTCACACTAGAATTCCTTAGTTCATTAATCTATCTACCTAGCCATGGAAAAGGAATTACCAGAGGTTTTATCCAGTTCAGAATGTTCAATATGGAGTACCAATTTAATATTAGAGACTTCACCAACCTTTTGGGTTTTCCTACCTCCTTTGATACATTCACTGTAAGCCAGGAAGAACTTTTTGAATATAGAGAGCTTGAACCCTTTTGGGGTAAGCTGACTGGAAATGATGAGCCCGAAGAACATGAGTTTCTCTCTGGAAACATACATAACCCGGCTTTTCGCTATTTCCATAAGATCCTGACCCACACTTTATTTGGGAAGAAGCCAAATAGTACTTCAGTTTCACGTGATGAACTCTTCATCATATTTTGTGCTTCCCAGAACCGTCCAATAAACGGTGCTACTTTTATGTTAGCTAATTTGGACCACCTTATCCAGGATGAGCGAGCACCCATTAGAATAGGTGGCCTGATAACTATGATAGGTAATGCTATTGGATTACGTCAGCCTATGCTTGACCTGAACCCTTTCTGTGGCATTACTACTCTGAGTATACCTTTCCTCTTCAACACTATGTTTATAGCAAACATAGGGTCTGATGAGTTCGAGCTTATTATTGATAACCAGGTTCTCTGCCTATTCACCATGCCCGATCCTAGAACTAGTGTTCATAACCAAAGGAACTGGCTCTATAACCTGAATGAAACCCCAACTCCTGCTGGATCCACTGAATCCATCCAGGATTATGAGATTTGTGATGACTATGAGCACTATGTTGACCATATCTCTCTTGCTGAATCTGACCCTCAGACTCCATCCGGCTACCATGATATTGATCCTCCTCCTCAGCCTGTCCTGACCGAAGAATCAGCCATGCCTGATCTCCGACATCATATGCCAGGAACAGATATTAAAACCGTCATTGAAGCTTTGATGTCAGAACAAAACGCCCTCAGGGAAGATTTCCACAGCTTGAGACTTGCAGTCCTAGAACACATGAGCAGCACGGCAAGTCAGTTACGTATGTTACGGCATCATGTTAACTCTTTTGCTCCTCCGGCCAGAGATCCGAAGATAGATGGAATTTAGTTATTTTCCTTTCTGAGTTATTTAGTTTTAGGCTAGATTTTTTCATTAATGTTATTTGAATTCATGTTTATTTCTATTTCATTTCATTGTTTTCCCTTCGTGTAATACATTATGTCAATTTTATTAAAGCTTTTATTTTATGCAATGGCTATGTTCTCTACTGTTACTTAGAATGAATTATTATTATGTGAAGTAGAATAGCATGCAATACAAATTAATTAGCTAAATTAATTAGAACAATCTAAAAACCAAATAAAACAAAAACAAAATAATCAAAATATATTCATCTCCTAATTAAGTCTGTGTAGCGCTACTGAAGAAGCCTTGCCAAAAGAACCGTGTGACGAGCGTCACACAATCCATGACGAACGGCACGCAACACTCTTGTTACGAGCGTCACACCCTTGTGACGAGCGTAACGCCTCTCAGACATGTGAACGTTAGGGAGCCGTTGGAGACGAACGTTACACCCCTACCCTTTTACATTCCCCATTCATTTTACATTTACCACATTTAATTACTTTTCAACCACTCTTTCTTTTCACCTCCCACATTTTTCTCCTATAAATACCCTCCAAACCTCCTTCTTTCACCACAAACAATTCTCTCATATCAAATATACACTTCTTTTCCTTTCCAAATCACTCATTCAAAAATTCATCACAATGGCGGGAAATCAAAATTTCGGAAATATCATCTTCCGATCCGGAGATGACAACTATCAGCAAGAGCAATTCGAGCGCTTCCAACAGCGAGGCGTCGCTCCCACCAGGTACCCCGATTTAACTTGCTTGCAACAATTAGGCTTACTCCAAGGTATCGAGTGGATGCTCCGTAAAGCCGATTTAACCTTCCTTTGCACTCATAACCAACCCACCTACCCTTCCCTAACCTTAGAATTCCTAAGTTCTTACGACTACACCACTCCCGCCGGTGAAGGTGAATTCCTAACCGGTACGGCAACCTTCCGTATGTTTAACACCGAGTACTCTCTAACCCAACGCGAATTGAGTGCCATGCTACATTTTCCCACAGAAGGTCTGCTCCATGCCAGAATCCCTCCAACCTCAAACTGGAACACAGTTCTAGTTTTCGACCTTTTTAAGAAAATTTCCGGTATAAATACCTACAACTGGGAAGAACTCCTTCTCTCCCACATCCATAACCCCACCATCCGTTATTTTCTCCGTATCCTGCAAAACACACTATTTGGAAGACCAAACAACAGTAAGGTCAACTCAAAAGAACTCTTTTTCCTCCAGTGCGTTTTCGAATCGGATACTAAGGTAAACGCCGCCTCTTTTCTCTTTCATCATATCCGCACCTTATGTGCTAGAGGCCGGCAACCATTCATAATTGGTGGATTAATAACCTCCATAGCACTTGGCCTGAACCTAGGGGATAAACTCCAAACTTTAGAATCCCTACCACCCCTGTCTATGGATATCAGCTATTGTCGCTCCAGCCGCCTGATTAAAAACAGAGTAGGCGGAGGATACTATCTTATGGTGAACAACCAAGCTGTCCCAAGTGTTGTGCTACCCAATACCACCCTAACCGATGTCACAAACCCGGACCGCCACCTTTATGATCTCAGCGCTCCTGAAATCACCGAGCCTTCACAAACAAACCAGCAAACAGATGAGTTTGAAGAAATGGAACAAGGTGATCATCCGCCAACACAACAATCAGTCCCGCTCAACCCTTCCAATAATGCAGCCGGCCCATCCTCCCAACGTCGTCGACGAAGAAGGCCTGCAACCAACGACGACATTATGGATGCTATCGATGGTATGCAGGCACAGAATGCAGATATGATGCAGATGATGCGTCAAATGCAACAGCAACAGGATGCTCGGAATGCCATAACCGACCAGCGGTTTACTGAGTTGTTTAGCAGATTCGACAGCTTAGACATACGTCAAAGATCACCAGGACCAAGAACCAGAGGTGGAAGGCAGCCTTAGTTGTATTTTTCTTTTCATCTCCATTTTGTATTTCTTTCCCTTAAAACATTGAGGACAATGTTTAGTTTAAGTATGGGGGGAAACATTATTCTTTCCATTCTCATCTTTGTTTCAAGTATGTACTCTCCCTTTTCATTGTTATTTCCCTATAAAAAAACAAAATATTTTTTTAAGTTAAGTCCTGAATGTGAAAAATTTTCTATTATCTATTTCCCTCAACTTTCTTGAGCCATAACAAAAATTTTAACACACCCAATAAGTATAAAGGTTGCTTACTTTATAAAATTTGAGTGAAATCAAAACAAAATCATTACCATAACAACGCTCTGAGAACCTCAATATGTTAGATCAGGATAAGTACCTATTATACCGATTCCTTGAACTTTTAGTTCTATGGCAACCCCAAGTAGTTTATACAGAAGTCAGCACCATCTTAATAGCAAACTACGTGGAGAGCCGATGAATATAAGTGAATGATCCCCAAAGTAACCTAAGATACATAAATATATCAAGAAATGCACTAATTAAATTAGGTGATCCTTACCAGATCATTTAATCTAAAGGTTGCAGATCATGCAAAAGCACAATACGAAAGATCCATTATGAGTTGGTTCAGTAGGTATCTGGTACTGAACTTGGTAGGGCGGACTACGGTTCGATCCCCCGCAATTTGCAATGGACTGAATAATGAAGTTATCCGACTTATGTACCAGAATTTCTAGCTAAAAGCGGATCATAATCACTAACCGGTTACTCCACTATGTGCGCGAAAAGATAAAGGGCTTAATGTGATTTCGCTAGAATGAAAACGGGTAAAATAAGACTAAAGGAACCGGGATAGCTATCATAGGGTACTTGAACTGATTGGCATAAGGTAGGGTTATCTAAGTTGTAACGGTAGTTGTTGATGTCAAGATTAAACTCAAGTCCTCCTAAACAAAAAATCCATTGGCAACCTAGTACGAATTGATGTGTGCTTTAAAATTTCATCTGGCTAAAACTTTTAACAAGTTCTATACTGAATTTTGCTTGAGGACAAGCAAAGAATTAAGTATGGGGGAGTTTGATAACACAAAATTATATCGCTTTTTAAGACTTAATTCAATTAAATTATATTATCATTTACGCTAGTTTATCTCATTTTATCAGATATTATGCAGTATTCCTCTTCTATTTATATCAGGTACCCATTTTGAAGCAAAAGTGAAAAAGGGAAGAAAAGGAGGTGTAAAAAGGAACAAAAAGGAGAGAAAAGGAACCAAAGGCCAAAGCCCAGCCCAAAGCGCACAAGTCACCAATGCTGTGCCTGTGACGGACGTCACAGGACGCGTGACGAGCGTCACGCGAAGTAGCCTTGTGACGGACGTCACACATGGTGTGACGAGCGTCACACCAGTCCACTAGCTTTTTGGCGCAAGTTACGCTCTCAGAGGAATGGAAGTAACGTTGAGGACTTCGTGTCCTATTCCCAAGCCATGAATTTAGCATGCTGAAGACTCGTGGAAAAGAAGAAAAAGGCAGTTAGTAGCACTACTATAAATAGCTACCCTAATCCCTCTCGTTGGCATCTCCTCTCTTTGCCGTTACACACACCGAAGCTCTGCCGATTTTCTGTTCAAGCTTTTGCTTATTTTTCTTTTTCCAGCAGAATTAATATTGTTTATTTTATTTATTTCTTTTGCAAGTTTTATTTTCTTCTTCCCTTGCAAATTTACCTTTCCCGTTTTTAGCTTTTAGATATTTTTCGCATAATAGTTTCTACACCGGAAATTATTGTGCAACTTTATACCGGATTTAACCTTACGTTATATTCGAGTTTTTTTTATTTCCTTGATTTAATTTACCGTTCAATTGAAGAATCGAAGAACAAATCCTACCGGCTTGTGGAGGAGTGTTCAAGACCATTGTATTACGCATTCAGGTTCTTTAATCGTTATTTAATTTTTAATGTTTTATTCTATTGTTTATTTACATTGCCTGCCTGGAATGAGTCTGTTTATGCATGATATAAATTCTTATTTATTTAGCATGTCTGGCTAATTTGCCTAGGTATCGGTATGTAAAGTAAGCAGAATAAGGGGTCAAGACTAAGTCGGTCTATTCAAACTTAAAATTAGAATCAATCTTTTTATGGTCTTAGCTTACAGGTTTAATAACAGGATTTTTTACAAAAGTAAAAGACATAAAGAAGTTGAAACCAACAGAGCGAGAGTTTGAGGTTTTAACTGGACAGTGTAAGTTAGTCATTAAGTCTATCTCAGGGCGAGAGCAAGTTTTAGAATTAATTAAATTCTGACCTTTTCCAAAAAGTATTTTTAAAGATCAATGTGAGGACGAGAGTTAAGCATTTGGATTTAATTGTATAACCTAAGTCAACAGAGCGAGAGTTTGAGATAAGGGTGTTTAAAACGGTCAGTATTTTCTTAAAAAGAGTTTCTGCAACTTTATTGTTTTCAAAATATGGTTTTTGACTTAATTATAAGTGACAGCAACATTAATATAAAATCATGGTTTATTCAACAGAGCGAGAGTTTGAGATAGAACCTTTAACCAATAAAGTTAACCGAAACGATTCATTTTAAAACCAAGAAACCGACAAAGACTTGATTCCCTAGTTTTGACGAACTACATACCGATATCCGTTTTATTGATATTTAATCTAGATATTAGTTTAGCTCTTAGTTTTTCCCCAAGCAATCAAACATTTTCACCTTAGATTTACGTAGTAACTTTAGATAACGGTACATCGATTCATAAGTCCCTGTGGGATCGATATCTTTTAAAACTACGCGATAGAACTGTGCACTTGCAGTTTGTATCCCATTCTCGACTCACACAGTCGAGCGATCAGCTAATCTCAACAAGACAGAGATTCTAGAGATCTTACTAGGGATCCTTCCATTCCTACAATCCTATGTTGGGGAAACTGTTATTATTGAAAATATGTAACAAAAGGAAATCATGTCTGAGGAAGTCACTGAATTCCATTCTTTAGGATCTTACCATCCTTGAGATTGATACTAACACTCCTCTTTCGTATTCACAAGTCGAGGAAGAATATATATATATATATATATATATATATATATATATATATATATATATATATATATATATATATATATATATATATATATATATATATATATATATATATATATATATTGTAAATTTTCAAAACATGATTGTTTAAATATCTTTTGTTTCAAAAATTATCATAAAAAATAAATGAAATTTCGTAAACTGAAACAAAATAAGAATAGCAAACAAATGGGTAAAAGACTCAAATTTTGTTGATAGAATGGTAGTCTGCAAATGGGATGACTTCATGGATTATTACAAAGTTGAAAAATGGTAAATACATAGAAAGGGCTACATTGAAATACAATGACCACTATTCTCCCTAACAACTTTGAATTCCACTATGCTTTGAACTTCGTTCGAGGATGACTGAATGAGAACCTGTGATAGGCACTGTTGCTTCGAACGATCAAGCCTGGCTTGATGTAGTTACTTGCCATAATCCCTAACTTTGGCCTAGATTGGCCTTTCGGGTTCAATCTACCGGGATGATTACTTTCTTTTTATGTCTCTAACTTTTTCCTGGATTGCCCTTTCGGGTTTCAATCCACCGAGATGCTCATTTTTGCCTAAGCAGAGCTTTCAGGTTTTCAACTTAGCGAGTTGTTCTTTTATTTTCTAGGCGAAGTATTTCTTGATTGCATCGGCATTCACAGGACGAGGGAGCTCCTCGCCATCCATAGTTGTAAGAATTAATGCACCACCGGAGAAAGCTCTCTTAATAACATATGGGTCTTCATAATTAGGAGTCTACTTGCCCCTAGAATCAGTGTTGAAAGACAAGATCTTCTTGAGCACAAGGTCACCTTCTCTAAATACGCGGGGTCTAACCTTCTTGTTAAATGCTTTCTTCATTTCCTTTTGATATAACTAGACATGACATAAAGCCATCGTTCTTTTCTCTTCAACTAAATTCAACTGATCATATCTCTTCTAACACCATTCAGCCCCAGACAAATTGGCTTCCACCAAGACTCACATTGATGGGATATCCACCTCTACAGGGAGCACTGCTTCCATGACATACACAAAAGAAAAAGGGGTTGGCCTATTGAGGTGCGGACAAACGTACGATATCCATGCAAAGATAACTGGAGCATCTCATTCCAATCTTTATATGTCACGACCATCTTCTAGATAATCTTCTTAATGTTCTTATTTGCGGAATCAACAACCCCATTCATCTTGGGTCTGTAAGGAGAAGAGTTATGATGTTCATTCTTGAAGTCATCACAAATCTCTTTCATCATCTTATTATTCAAGTTCGACCCATTATTAGTAACGATCTTACTTGGAACACCATATCGGCAAATAATCTGATTCTTGATAAACCAGACCACAACCTGCTTGGTTACATTAGCATAAGATGCTGCTTCAATCGTACCAGGATGAAACAATTTCCATTCGAAGCTTTGGGTTCCATCATACCAATCATGTTGATTCCCCACATAGAGAAAGGTCATGGAGATGAAATAACATTGAGAAGTGTCGGAGGCACATGAATCTTATCTACATAAATCTGACATTTATGGCACTTCTTCACATATTTACAACAACCATATTCCATTTCAGCCAATAGTAACCTGCCATTAACATCTTTTTAGCCATTGCATGTCCATTGGCATGAGTACCAAAGGATCCTTCATGAACTTCTTACATTAACATGTTTGCTTCTTGTGTATCCACGCATCTGAGCAAGACCATGTCAAAGTTTCTCTTGTACAACACATCTTCATTCGGGAAGAAATTGCCAACCAGTCTTCTCAAAGTCTTCTTATCTTTGTTGGATGCCCCAAGTGGGTATTCTTGACTTTAGAGGAAACACTTAATATCATGATACCAAGGCTTATCATATGTGACTTCTTCTGCTGCAAACATGTGAGCAGGTTTATGAAGGCACATAACCGTGATACTGGGCACGTCATTCCAACAATTTACTTTATACATAGAAGACAAAGTAGCCAGAGCGTCCTCCGTCTGATTCTCTTCGCGAGGTATATGATGAAACTCTATTTTATTGAAGAAAGTTGACAACCTCCTTGCATAATATTGTAAGGAATTAAGACAGGATGACGAGTCTCCCATTCTCCTTTAATATGATTAACCACTAAGGCTGAATCTCCGTATACATCAAGGGTTTTAATTCTCAAGTCAATGGCTTCTTCAAGACCCATGATACAAGCTTCATATTCTACCATATTATTCGTACAATCAAACATCAATCTTGCAGTGAAAGGGATATGAGAACCCTTAGGAGTAATAATGATTTCCCCAATTCCATTACCATAAGCATTAACATCTCCATCAAACACTAAACTCCACCATGATCCAGGCTCTGGTCCATCTTCAGGCAACAGTTCATCATAATATTTATCTTTTAAGTACATAACATCTTCATCGGGAAGTCAAACCTGATGGATTGATAATCATTGATCGGCTGGTGAGCTAAATGATCTACAAGAAGACTTCCTTTAACCGCCTTCTAAGTACGATACTCAATATCATATGCAGACATTAACATCTTCCAACGAGCTATCTTCCAATCAAAGCAGGCTTTTCAAAAATATACTTAATTGGATCCATTTTGGATATCAATCAAGTGGTATGATTGATCATATATTGGCGTAAACGCTTGGCAGCCCATGCAAAGCACAACAAGTCTTTTCAAGCATGGAATATCGAGACTCATAGTTTGTAAACTTATTACTCATATAGTAGATGTCATGCTCCTTTCTACCAGTTTCATCTTGTTGTCCAAGCACAGAACCCATGGACTTTTCTAACACAGTCAAATACATAATCAATGGTCTTCCTTCCACTGGGGAGACAAGATAGGAGGTTTAATCAGATACTCCTTGATGTTGTCAAAGGCTTTCTGGAATTCCTCTGTCCAAAGACAACCTTTATCTTTACGGAGAAGCTTGAAAATTGGCCCACACGTGGCAGTCATGTGAGATATAAATCCGGATATGTAATTTAGACACCCGAGGAACCCTCTGACTTGCTTTTATGTCTTTGGTGCAGTCATTTCTTGAATAACTCTGACTTTATCAGGATCTACTTCAATACCTTTCTAGATGACAATGAAACCCAACAAATTTCCTGAACGGACACCGAAAGTACACTTATTAGGATTCAGCTGGAGTTTAAACTTTCTCAATCGCAGAAACAACTTCAATAAATACTCAACATCATCTTCTTTTGTCTTCGACTTAGCAATCATATCATCAACATAGACTTATATCTCTTTGTGCATCATGTCATAGAAATGAGTAGTCATGGCTCTTTGGTATGTTGCACCAACATTCTTTAAACCGAAAGGCATCACTCTATAGCAGAATGTTTCCCAGGGTGTAATAAATGTTGTCTTTTCGATGTCTTCAGGTGCCACCTTAATCTGATTATAACCGGAGAAACCATCCATAAAGGAGAACATATTGAACTTAGATATATTATCTACCAACATGTCAATGTGTGGTAGAGGAAAATCATCTTTTCGACTAGCTTTGTTCAAGTCTCTATAATCAACACACATCTGAACTTTACCATCTTTATTTGGAACTGGTACAATGTTAGCCACCCATTGAGGATACTCAGAAGTAACAAGGAATCTAGCATCAATCTGCTTTTGCACCTCCTCTTTGATCTTGACAGCCATATCAGAGTGAGTTCTTCTCAACTTTTGTTTAACCAATGGACATTCTGGCTTCAAAGGTAATCGATGCTCCACAATATTAGTATCAAGACCTGGCATATCTTGATAAGACCAAGCAAACACATCCACATATTCTTTAAGAAGCTCCACCATCCTCTTATTTACATCTGGACAAAGAAATGCCCCAATCTTGACTTCTTTCTTGTTCTCTTCAGAACCTAAATTATTCACTTCCAACGACTCTTTATGAGTGTCGCACCTCAAAAAAATGGGGATACGACTTCAAAGCGAAGCGCGATCGCACGCTCGCAATGATGGACTGAACAGAGTCGCCACCGAACTTTATTTATTCCTAAAAAGGAAAGGGGAAATATCGATAAAACCCAAGACAAAAGAAAAGGATAAGATATGGTCGTCGCAACCAAATCAGGGTTCGGGAGTCGATTATGCAAGGGGAAGGTATTAGCACCCCTCACGTCCGTTGTACTCAACGGGAACCATTAGGTCAGTTGTGTGCGTTAGTGTTAGTTAAAATATTAGGCTTTTCGAATTATTAGGTGGGAAAGAAAGAATAGAAGAGAGAAGAAATGTTTTTGGATTTTTGACGAAGGACTAAACCTAAGTTTTTTATTAGTGGGCCTGACAAGATTTAAGAATCCTGCTCCTACGTATCTCAAAAGAGAAATCAAGGCTTACGTAGTTCTGGGTAGAAAAATGTTTGTTTGTTGGTCGATTTTAGCGAAAGTTATATTGTATTAATCGACGAAAACATCGTTTTACCCAAAACAGATGAGGAGTGAACGCATACCACACATCGAACGGATTTATAAATCTACATTCGGAAAAGCGTCATTTATCTCTACTCAACAATCGTGGCCGAAACATTGTTTTGTATCACTTAAGACAATATATCTTTCATTTATGCAAAAGGTTTTTGATTAATCGCACGGCGGCGAGAAAAAAGTTTGATTGGTTAGAGGTATTTTGAGTGATGGCGAGAACTTGGATGAGCGAGATATACATCTCGAATCCTAGCCTCAGGAGTGCATGGTATACACCATGTTCCATTTCCATCTTTATTAAAAAAAGTTAAGATAGGAATTAAGTATTTTGGAATTTGATTGAGAAAGGGTTTGAAGAAACCGCATTGACAATTTTAGGCGATGGCGAGAGTTAAGATTGGCGAGGCATACGTCTCGAATCTTAACCTCAGGAGTGCATGGTATACACCATGTTCCATTTCCACCTTTATTGAGAAAGTGTTTAAATAAGAATTAGGTATTTTGAGTTTTGTTGTGAAAATGACTTGACCTGGATCAAGTATTGATGGACGTTTGAGAAAGATTTGAATGAGTGTTCGATAGAGCAAAGTGGATAAATTTGGATGATGGCGAGAGCTAGGATTGGCGAGATATACATCTCGAATCCTAATCTCAGGAGTGCGCGGTATACACCACGTTCCACTTCCATCTTATTGAAAAAAGTCTTAACTATAAATTAATATTTTTTGAGTTTTTTTTATTAGAAAAAATGGCTTGACGTTGAATCAAGCGTTTGGTGAAAGTTTGAAAGAAATGGAATAGAATAGGAGGGAGAAATGGATTGATTTGTTTATTGAGAAAATACTCGACGTTGGATCGAGTCATATTTTTGTATTTTTTGAAATTGTTGATTTTATTCTTGTGCTAGTATCTAACTAAACAGTCAAGCAAATAAAGAAATAAAACATTACAAGATTGTTACATATCGGGGGAGTGGGGTACATTTTGTCAAATGGGGATTTAAAATCATGAAATAATTAAATCGGGCCCAAACAACAAATAATGCAAAGTATGAGTGTAAGTGCAAGAGAACCGGCTCATTGTAAGAAAGCCCAAGAGTAAGCTATGTGAGGTTGATGGCGATGCTTAAAAGCAATCGACTTACAAGGGTATGGAAAATGGGCTCAACATTGAATCGAGAAAATATGATTTTTATAATTTTAAAATGGTTTTGAATGAATGAGGAAACTAAAAGAAAGCAGATCAACCATGAGTATAATAAAAACATAAACATAAAATAAAATGCTAAAAGAAAATAAAATGCTCAATACAAGTATCGAACCCACTACACTAAAGATCATGAAACTACCCTCTCTCCACTAGGCCACTCATGAATAGCTATTATTTTAATACTAATTTGGATATATAAACCAGAATAGGTTAAAATCAAAATTAATTAAAAAAATAAAATTAAAATGGAATGGTCTGTTATACTACTCATTAAAATAAAGGAGGAAATCCCAAATGGTGACCCTAGCCGCCTGGCTGTTGGATCTTTGGGACTAATAACTAATACATTACTAGGGAACACAAAAAAACAATGCATTAATATCCACTTATTAAAAAAAACAAAAGAAAACTAAACATATTAAGTTTTTAATGGCTTTAATGTTTGTTGTTTTTTTTAAAAAAATGAAATAAAAAAAAAAAGGAATCGTGAGATGTACAGTGACAGAAAGAAAAAAAAATCTTCAACCTCGTCCTCCCATCATCTCCGACCTCTCTCTCCCTCAACTCTCATCACCTCTCCATCGCTCAACCTCGCGTTTCTCTCAATCGCTCTCAATCGCACTCAATCGTCTCTCTCGCGTCCAAACCCCCTCTCTCTCAAAATCGCTCAATCGTCCTCAACCCCATTCCCAAATGCACAATACCCACAACTTTAAAGGAATCTGAAGTTTACCTCCAGTGGCGATTTGGTAGTGACGATGAACGATGAAGCCAAAACTTCACTCTTTCGCCTCTCTGATCCAGGTATATTTCGATTTTGGGATTTTAGGGTTTTTTGAGATTTTCGCCTCCAAGTCCTCTCCTCCCGTTTACTGATTCACTCTCTCTATTTGTATCTCCTGATTTAGGGTTTTGATTTGGTACTCAAAAGTTCAAAGAAGAAAAATTCCAGAAGTCTTTTTGATGCTCAGAATTGGACTACCTCCTCTGATGCTTGGCCTTGGAAAGGTAATCTGCACCACGCTTTCTTCTTGAATTTCGTCTCTATTCCAATTTGGGAATTTTTTGGATTCTAACGCTTGCCAATTGCTTTGTGTTACTGCAGTAAAAACATTGAAGATTTCAAAAGCATTTTCGGTTTTGATCACAACTCAGGTTTTACTCGGTTTTGGATTTTCACAAGAAAACAGGACCAGGAATGCAATTATTGTTGCTTGGCCATCTCTATCCTCATCTCTTCTGAAAGCTTTGGCATTAGGACAACAAGAATGGTTCATACAGCTTTGCAAAGGAAAAAATGCAGTTCCTTCACAACAAGTAGAATAGTCTTCACCTAAAGCATCTGGAATTGGTTGTGTAATTTCCTCAGCTTCTTCCTTATCAGGGTTTGTCATTTCATCAATGTATAAAAAGTAATCCTCCACAGGAGAAGCAACAACCAAATCAAGATGATTCAGTTCAAACATGCCAATGATATGTCCATAGATTTTAAGGGAGAATAACGGCTCACATTCCTTGTCAAATATTGTTGTTTCAAGAAGTTGAGAGACTCATATGCCAACTCTTTTATTTGCATCCTGAATGACGCTTCATCGGGAGAATCGATATCATCTGGTAATGCAATGCAGTCCTACCACCTCTTTTTGTATCCCATTGATATAGGTCTCCAAGCTTCCAAAAGAAGATAGAAATTATAGTTGTCTTTGCAGCAAGGAGGAATATGTCATTTGTTTCATTAGCATGTTTCATGAATTTAAAGAGTTCCTCTCTATGCCTTGGATCAGAACTCTCACCAATACAGAGTAAAGAATGGGAGGATTCCCAATCAGCCTCTGCACACAACATGCTGCAGTAGTAAGCTTCTCCACATCCACCAGGGCATGGAACAGGTGGAGGCAATGAGAACTTCTCAGAGCAAGGCAATCTCAATTCACCATTCATCAATGATTCCACAACTCCTTCAGGGAGAGGAACTATATTTTTTAAACCACCCGAACAACGTTGCAAAGTGCTCTTTGGTCAATGGTGGAATGACAACAATCAATCTTTCACCATCTGTTTTAGGATTTAATCCTAATGGAGATGAAACAATGGCGTTCTCTAATTGTTTAAGTGTCTCTGGATCATAAGGATTAACAGATAAGGTTTTTTGATCGAGTACGGAAACAAGAGCAAACCGATTCAAATGCATCTTGACACCGCCAGTTTCTACGATAATGTGATCAAGCATTCCAGTGGATGCTCTTCCTGTCCGTAATTTGCTTAGTTCAACGGATAATGCCGCCATTGCAGACTCCACCTGTGAGGCAGCAGAAGCCTTAATGGTAGGACCCACATTTGGTGGAACCTCAACTGTACTAACACCCCCTTCATCCTTCGACCTTCGGCCTGACAAAGGATCTACGACTTTCGCTGATAAAATTAGGCACAGTTGGAAGAGTAAAGACTCTAGTGCTAGCATCAGATATGCAAAGTTTAACAGGGGAATTTTCACAAACATGACTGGAGCAAAAGGTAACTGTTTTTTCTCGTGCCTGTTTTAGCTTTAGTCAATACATCCTTACCCTTCTATTTGAATTTCCTTCAATGGTGTATGTTTGAACAGGAATTCTTCTGTTAAATCTTCCTCTTTGAATCTCACCAAAGTGACGCTGCTCATCCATCACAACAATACGTAAGGCTGAGGATTCCGTATTTTTTGCTATCAAACCGGGTTCCAATGGCCATTGAAATTTCTCCAGTCTGGATACCCTTACGAATCACCCGCGATTGTTTTAGTGAGGTTAAACCAGTGAGTAAAGCGACAGTTGGCTTGAACTCAGCCTCTCCCAAGTTTTTAAGCAAGGTAAGCAAACAGTGGTTATAGCGTATACTGCGGGTTCGCTTTTTATGAAGTTTTTTTGAATTTTTAGCTTAAGCTTTTTCTTCATTGGCTTCAGGTTGCAAGCTTATTCCGTCTTGGTGTGTTTTTGTACAGGTACTCGAAGGAATTTCTTGATGAAGAATAAAGACTTTCAATGCTTCAGGTAAAAGCTCTAGGAAATGATATACTTGTTTTAAAATTCCATTGTAGTTGTCTTCTGCTATTATCTGATTTGGCTTTGGATTTTCTAACATCAGATCACAACAACTAGATTTCTTCACCTGTTTCATCCAGCATTTCAAAAACCTCAACCTCTTTAGGGGTATCTTTCTTATTACTATTATTATTGTACATTTGTAACACCACTATGCGATTCTTGTTCGTTGTATTGAGGAAACAAGCCATGCTTGTTTCCAGAGTTTGTGCCTAACAAGTTTCCTGTCTTATTTAGGGTCATAATCACAATTTCTCGGCAACTCAATCAAGATGCTAATTCTTTTTTTTTCACAGGTTCATGGCGAATCTATCGTCCCTATTGACACCAAGGTTTTGAATTCAACATCAAGATGCTGAACATCCAATAGCAACTTCACTAAGACCATAACAGCGAAGATAAAGAAGCAACAAATCATGTAAACAGTTTCACTTCCAAACCTTTCAGCAACTCAACACAAAATCAATCCAGGTTTTGACGATTTTTGGATTATTTACAAAAGCCAAAAGCAACTATGACAACAGTAATAAGCAATTCTAACCAATAAGCCAAATGAACCAAACTCCGCAGCACGTATTAAGGTTCAATTGGAAAAACAACATTGGCGAGAAGTAAGAACAACATCAAAGATTGCATTTGACAAACGCTGCTTGTCGGAACAACGAGGCCGTCAGAATCTCCATAGTGATCAATAATCTTCTTCACTTGTGATATACAATCAGAGAGGGCCTTCACTTCCTCCGCAACCAAGTAAATTTAAATTGATGTAATACTTGTACTCAAATCCATCAATGCCATGAGTATTTTCAGTTTTTTGTAATGGCAATTGAAATACAGTTCTACATCCATTGGTGTTATCTTTTGACATGCTTTAATTGGGACCTCTAGAGCCATGATCTCGATTGAAGTTACCTTTTCAAACTTCATAAAGAACTTCCATCAATGTCTATCTCTTATACCTCCTTGCGATGTGGGCGGGGAGACTGAACCTGGAAAATGTTCCATTTTTCCCTTTTTTTCCAAAAGTAACAAAGCAATACAGAATTCTTCACAAACTTCTTCCTTGTGATGTCTGCAAGACAACTCATGAATCTCCCATGTAGAATTTCCCCTATTCAGATTTAGGCAATGGGACCGGTCTCAATTCTTCATACTTCCGTCCCTAATCCCACTCATCCAAAACCTTTGTAGTGTTATGATTGAACGGGTTTTGGATATGGGATTAAAAAATAGAGTTGGGTTATTGGATTGGAAAAAATGGAGTTAATTGTGGGTTCAAGGAATTTGGATATTTGATTATAAAAATGGATATGGATTTTTAGGAATAATCCAAGACTAATCTAAATATCAATTTAAATAATAATAACAAATCAGCAAAAACCAAATAAAAATCAAATTAATCTATAATTCGTTAAAATTACTTTGATATCAACTCTAACATTCATTTGGAAATTAAAATCAATTAGAGTTTGAATCATTAGTAAAATAAACAATTAAGATTAAATTGAAATTTGGAATTAAACTTAATTCGAAATTAAAATCAAATTGAAAATTAAAAAAAAGTCAAATAATTAAAATCCATTTTATAATAAAAAAAACACCATGATCAAGAAGCTAAATAATAACCAATGTTTATCACAAAATATGGATTTGGGAACGAATGTATGCAAATGAACTTTAGGCCAAGTGCCAAATAAAAAATGAAAAAAAATGGAAAAATTTCAGGGTCAAAATCGGGGTATGACAATGAGGCTGAATGGTCTTCTCCTCGTGCTCAAGCAACCGAGAAATCTCATAAGGAATCCCTTCAACATCCTCTTCTTCCATTTCGAACACATGAAATTCTAAGTTGGGAGAGGGCATAGGGTCATTGTTTTCAATGGGTTTAACAATTAATTTGCACAATGATTTTATGTTTTATTTTAGAATATGAACAGATAAACGCACATTATGATGCAGATATAAAAGTGATTATTATCTTGGTTTTTTATGTTACCATTTTTTTCAAAAAAAGCAAAAAGAGAAACCATAATATGGATAAATGAAATAACATTTTATTAATGATGACAAAAATCTGAATTAAAGCCCAAATAAATCCACTTTCACCTTGGGCATAGTGAAGGGATTTTTGAAAATAACAACAAAAAAACATATTACTTTGATAAGTGAATAACAGAAGGAACATCAACATCAATCCAATTTTGGTATATCGATCCATGCGTCACAAAGTTCGGCGCTTCTTGCTCTTCATCATCCTCCAGGATGGCAGCAGCAGACTTATCCTTAGAATGAATAAAGCCAACACTGTGAAACACTTCCTGAATTTACTTCAAATCTCTTTGGGTCGATCCGGGGTGAAAAGCCCAAACCATCCTTATTCTTGTTCTCAGTAAGCTCGACAACTTGTCCCCACTTAACAGATTGACCACTCTCCACCATATGTTGGGCATTTTTCAAAGATGGCATGGATCCCTCATTCTTCATAGCAGCAATATCATCAACAGAAAGAGCTTTAAACGATGTTCCCTCAGCTTCATCGACGTTAATGCATGAAAATGAAGAGAGATGACTCACCAACATGGCCTACTCTCCACCCACAATCACTAACTTCCCATCTTCACAAATTGAAGTTTCTGATGGAGAGTTGGTGTCACTTCTCCAGCCTCATGAATCCACTGATGTCCTAAGAGACAACTGTAGGCGGGATGAATATCTATCACTTGAAAAGTGATCTGAAATAAGCATAGACCTATCTTTATTGGGAGAACAACCTCCCCAATTACATTCTTCCTTGAGCCATTGAAGGCCTTCACAACAACCCCAATGAATCTCATTGGAGCGTCTTGATAAGAAATCTTGGACATAGTGGTCTTCGGCAAAACATTCAAAGAAAAACTAGTGTCCACCACCATATTAGACATGGCATCTTCTTGACAATTCATAGAGATATGCAGAGCCAAATTGTGGTTCCTTCCTTGCTCGTGCAACTCTTCATCACTGAAGCTCAGATTGTTACATGCGGTAATATTAGCCACAATGCCATCAAATTGATCAATTGTTACGTCGTGGTCCACATAGGCTTTCTCCAGGACCTTCTGCAAAACCATTCGATAAGCTTCTGAACTCATCAGTAAAGATAATACGAATATCTTGGACGAAGTGTGCAACAACTAGCCCACCATATTGAAATTACTCTTCTTAATCAATTTCAGCATTTCATCTTGATCAGAACTCTGATTCACACTGCTGGATTGGCCGGTTTGCATAACATCAGTTTTCGCTTGAGTTGATTTCTTTATCACAACATCTTCAGTCCTCTTAGGAGCTGCAACAACAAATACTCGACCACTTTGGGTCACACCACTTACATCGACAATGTTTACAACTGACAAAAAGGAAGGAATAAGAACTTCTTTACCATCTTCCAACATGGTAGCATTGTACTTGTAAGGAACAACTTTATCAGACTTATAAGGCGTAGGATCTGCCAAACGAATAAACAACGGAGAAACAACAGGGTTTTAACCATTATATGCAATCACAACTGGTTCTGGGAGATTGAAACGGGGGACTATGATGTTCACCTCATGCTTATCTTCATTTCTATCCCTCGTAATTTGAATAAGATTTTGGTCCAACATTTCTTGTAGGTCTCTTTTCACGACAACACATCCTCGAGGATTTCTGGAACAAATATGGCAAGAAGCATGGTCATGCTCATAATAGCTTAAAATGCACAAAGTTGCGTGCATTTCAACCAAGGATCTTCTGATCAGATTGAAGTCAAAAACTCGGTATTTTCCTGGACATCCTTCCACCATATTAACAGTTGCACCGCCATGTTTGGGCAACTGATTAGCTTGTACATTGGGACTATAGTCTTTAAAAGACAAAATACCACTTTACATTAACCTTCTCACCTCAGCTTTGAAAGTCAAACAATTTTCGATATCATAACTAGGTGTTCCTTGGTGGAATGCACAATGCTGATCAGGTTTATACGACCACGAAAGCTCTTTCAGAACAGCTGGTGGAGTTCTTGTTTGTACCAAATTCTTTTGTATTAAGCAAGAAATAATTTTGTATAAGTCATTCGAATTGGATCAAATTGTGCAGGCCTCTGGGCATGATTCTGTTGATTTTGTTGATTTATACATTGTTGAAAATGCAGTTGATAACTCAGTGTTACTTGAACAACCAGAGCTGAAGTAATAACTGGAGTTACTGATGCCACATGCTGATCACGTTGACTGATCCTCGGAAATCTCCTACCTTTCTGTTGCGAGATAACGTTAGCATCATATTCCTTCTTCTTGGGTAACCCATTGCCATACTTTCTAGAACTGTTAGATGAACCACCTTCCTTCAACCGTCCCTCACGGGAACCTTCTTCTAATTTCAAACCCATATTTACCATCTCAGTAAAATCACTAGGCGCACTTGAAACCGTCATGTCATAATAGAAAGGACTCAGAGTCTTCAAAAATAGCTTTCTCGTTTCTTTTTCTTCCAACAGAGGACTAACCTGTGCAACAATCTTGCGCCATCTCTTTACGTACTCCTTGAAAGTTTCTTTATACTTTTGGGACATAATACGAAGTTGATCTCTGTCTGGTGCCATGTCGACATTATACTTGTACTGATGAACGAACTCCTCACCTAGGTCATTGAAGGTTCGGTTTTGAGTGTTATCGAGTCCCATATAACATTTCAAAGCAGCACCAGTAAAACTATCTTGAAAGTAGTGGATTAACAATTGATGGTTGTCGGTCTGAGTCGACATTTTAAGAGTGTACATCACCATATGACTCAGAGGACAAGAGTTTCCCTTATACCTTTCGAAATCTGGAACCTTGAACTTATGTAGAATCTTCACATTAGGAACTAAACACGGATCATGAGCATTCTTCACAAACAGATCTTTCCCCCTCAAAGCCTGAATATCTTTCTACATAGCTTGAAACTGATATTGGAACTCGTCCTTTCTTTCGTAAATGCCAACTATTTTTCTCTAGTCAGCACGAAAAACAGGTTCCTCGACATAAAGAACAACATGAACCACGAGAGATGGTACTGACATAACAGGTTGAGTTATATGAACTTCAACAGCAGGTTGATACCCCTCAGGCACGAAGTTAAGAGGAATTCCCCAGGGAAACCATAAGGCATGTGGTGTTGTGGAGCACTGATTGGAGCCACTAAGACGTGCATAGAGACAATTTCGAAAATCATAGTCCTTTGAAGCAAAGTCTGAGGGGGTGGAGGGGGTGGAGGTGGATGATTCTGAGCAGCCACCAAAGTTTCCATCATAGTAGTAAGCCTCTCATAACTGTCCCTCAAAGTAGTCACATCTTCACGGAGTTCACGTTTCTCTTGCTCTAGGTGATCTATCTTCTTCAACTTGTTAGCTTGATTATTGTACCGGTGAGACAACATGTCTGGATGAAGACCAAGAAAGACATAAGACCCCTGGAAAACTTACTCAAAGCAAGACCAAGATGCAAAATGATGCATGATATGTAAATAAAAATGTGAATGTTGTTATTATTATTTTTTCAAGGAAATTTAAGACGTAAATTGCAAACATCATAATGGGAATACCGTATTTCGATGTACTGAAAATCTCATTTTATTAATAATGTAAAGGATTACAATCAGAAATACAATTTCAATGATCGTAAACAGAAATAAACTAAATCTATGGAATCATGTTCGATGACGACCCAACTCCAGGCTGATACCTCATACGATGCCTTTTGATCTCTCTTTCGTAGTTGCTTTTCATAGCATCCTTCTCTATCAGGAGCTGATTTAAAATGTCTTTCCAAACGCCGAAAGTAGGAAGATGAGTAGATGATGAACTATTAGAGGAAAATAAATTCTCTTGTTCCCTTGATCTCTTTACAACACATTTCTCAAGCAATTCTATCAAGTCGTTCTTTTCCTTTAACTACCTTCTTAAGGTGTGAGGTGTGAAATTTGTTCTCCCAATTATCCTTCTCTTGCTTCATCATATCCAAAGCCTCTTGCAACTCCTATATACCTTTAATAGTGGGCGATTTGACCATTACTAAAGTAATAGGTCTTTCATAAGCGTATGGCATCTTGAATTCTTTTGCTCTCTTCTTCATCCAACTAGTGTAAGGCTCCAAAGCTATACAATTCTTCAATCTAAGCTCACTTTTTCCTTTCCTATGAACATTATACCAAACACGTACCATCCTAGCTTTCAACCCTTGGGTGTATTTTCCTTCTTTGAAAAATAAACCTCTAACAAAGTGTTATTAGGTTTGTCTTTCATAGCGAACCCAAGTTGACGTCTAGCCAAAGTCGGATTGTAGTTGATTCCTGATTGTGTACCAAAAAGAGGCACATTAGAGAAATCCCCGCAACTATCAATAATCTCAACGTCATCGTAAATAGAAAAATACCAAGTGATGTCATCATTGGTGAGAGACATGAGTCTTTGAGACCGCCTTAAACAACCCTTGTTTTCTTTGAAGATAGGAGACTACGACAAGTGCGAAATAAAACACTTGTACAGTAAAGGCGCATATGAATGGAGAAATATGTGTCACTGAGAAAAGTTGGAACCGGATTCCTATTCAAGAAAATCCTCATGACATTAACATCAACAAAATTGTCAATGTTGGGAAACAAGACCAAAACATAGATGAGTAAGGAAAAAATAGCTTCAAAGGCCACCATGCTACCAGCGTTGGCAAAATAAAAAGCTTTCTCAATCAAAATTTTTGAAGTCAACCCTTTGATACCTCCTTTGACAGTGAGATTAACATCTATGTCAGACTTCCTCAGGTGAATGGCTTCAGCAATAACTCGAGATTCAAGAATTTGTTCCATCCCACTAAAAGGAACTTTATCAGAAACTGGCATACCCAAAATATAAGCATACTCCTCCATGATAGGCAACAACTGATAATCGAGGAAAGTGAAACATCGATAAACATGATCATAAAACTGAACCAGAGTACAAAGAAGACCATCCTTAATATCAGTAGATAGAACAGATAAAAGTCTTCCAAAACAGTCTATGAAACCCTTAGGATCATCCACAAAAGACGCTAGCTTCCTTAATTCCATGAGATCGGTACATATGAAACTGTATTTCCGAGTGTTTCTCCTTCCAATATCCATGATCAAAATATCTGCGATGTTTGCAAAGAGAGTCTCTAAGTTTCTTGAAAATTGAGAAAAATTATTATGAATGCAATGAGTTCATGATGCAACAACCACAAATAAGATCACACAAAGCACACAAACAAGGTCCAAAGGTTCAGAGTCACGAGCATGGGGCCAAGGGTAAGAACTAACCCAAAATGTATGTATTAAGGGTATAATCACCTATAGAACAAGGTTCTAAAGAGTTCCCAGAGTCATAATTCCATCTTTTGGATATTACTGCCTTAAACGATTACTCGTCAACCAATAATATTCTCAAGAGAAACTCGTCCAAGTGTAGTATCACGTAACAACTAATTCAAGTATACACCTGAATAACCACTGCACTACATCCTAAAAGGCCAAGATGGGTTAAGGGTTCTAAGGTCTTCATCTTCTCGGGCTCTCAGGTCGGAAAAAGTAATGCCAACTACGATTACTTGCATGACATCAGTAATCCCAAAGGGGCATCCACTGAGCGGGGGATCTCAAGTCATCTTATTAAGGATTAACTCCATGTAAGCCAAACATGACTATACCACCCTCCTATCACAAGAGCTCTCAAGTCCGGGTATAAGACTTATCTCACCACACAGAGATCACCAAGCACCAGAAGGAACAAACAATAACAAACAACAACAAACATAATATATACATAAAAACAAAGATGGGCTTAACATACAGAGATCCCCAGTAAAGTCGCCACTTTTCTGTAGCGGTAAATTTTTTGAGATTAAGCTATTGATTCACTTAACTCATAAAGCAAGAGTCGCCACCACGCTTTTATTGTTTCCAAAGGAAGAGGGAAAAAGTATGAACAAAACCCGAAGAAGTTTTAAAACAAAACTAATAAAAGAGATAAGGGTCTGGGGGTTAGTTATGCAAATGGAAGGTATTAGCACCCTAAACATCCATGGTACTCCATGGAACCTCTTTGAAAATATGTATATTTTGGTTTGAAAAAAGGTGTTGTTTTCTAAAGATTGGAGAGATGGGGAAAGAAATGTTTTATTTTTTTTATTTTTTTGGGTTTGTCAAGACTTTTTGAAGTCTCATGCCTACGTACCAACAAAGTGCAATGGAGGATCAAAACCTCGTAGTTCGTGGTAAAAATAACAAAGATGTTTGTTTTGATTCATTTTTAATGAAAAGACATTTTATCATTTTAAGGAGAATACTCAACTAGTCATCCACAAGTATGAGAACTTTGCATCATCATGAGAAGGGCTCCAACTTGGATAAGGATCAACAAGTATGCCACTAGATCTCTTAGATGGAAAAGACTTATCATCAATGCTATGGGGATAGGAGAATTATATCTCAACTATGGAAATTACTCATGTCTAAATTTTAAGATTTTTTTTAAAGGAAACATGCACAAAGGGCACAAAATAGTTTGAATGAGTTATGCATTTTTTAGGTCTTTTGAAATTGGTCTAAATATGCTTAAGATGAATTAGTATTTATGAGGAAAGGGTTTTGAAAATCACTTGACAAAGGTCAAGGTTTATTGAGAAAGTGGTTCAAGTTTGAAATCAAGAAGGTTTTTGAAAAGAGGGAGAAGATTTTGAAAATTAAAGAAAGAGAGGAGAAGAAGAGACTATCCTAAAGCATAAAGTAAAAGCTAGGGAGGAAAGATCTAACCAAGAAATAGCAAGCTTTATGACATAAGTCAAACAAGAATTCCCTCATTTGGATTAAGCCTCAAGCAAGCCCAATAATAAAATAATAATCCATGTATTGTATGAAACCAAAGTAACTCAACCAAGTATTCAAAGGAAGTCTCAAGTCAAAGGTATCAGATGGATTCCAATGTCTTAAATCACAAGTCCCGAAGCAAAGGTCAAGATCCTAATTCTAAGTCCATAACTCCACAACATTGCTAAGGATAGTAACCACAAGTACATGAATCAGGAGAACCAAGTTTCTTTTTAGGTTTTTCTTATTAGTGTTTTCTTTACAAGGATATAAAAGAAAAGTCCAGATGGACAAAGAACAAATGACATAATCACAAATAATATGACATGGAATGCTAAACATTAAGTATAAAGTAAATGACATAAAATAAAGGAGCTTAAAGTAAATGACTTTGAAGTAAAAGTTAATACAAGTAAAATGTTAGTAATAAAAAATGAAAGACGGTTTGGTCATTTTTAGAAGAACACTCAACTATTCACCCACAAGCATGAAAAAATGAATTTATACATCATTATGAGAAGGGCTCAAACTTGGATAAAAATCAACAAGTATGCCACTAGCTCTCACAAATGAAAAAGGGAGCAATATTTTCATACAATACCTTGAGGAGTAAGAGAATTACAATCTCACTTACAAAAATGTCTTTGCTTTTGGGACAAATTTATCGCTATGTTAAGCAATCGTAATTGGACTTTTATAGAAGTCACAACTATCTGAGGCTGGTCAATAATAATGTTAATGTTAATACATGCTAGAGAAATGATATGTAAATCATCCTCTTAAAGTTATGGCATAAAAAAAGGAATGGTCAAGCACAAAGGCTAGGAGGATGGTCCGTTATTTCAATACATACTTCATGACACTTAGGACAAACTTATGCATCAATCCAAAGTACCTTAAATGATCCATGATCAATTATGAGGTAGATTTGAAATGATGAAAGTTCATCAAGTACCAATTCACACATCATGAACAAGATGGACACAAACCATCCAATTGATGAAAGGGAAAAGAAGGAGATGAAGAATAAGATGACAAGAAAGGTCACACCCAAATTGGACCAAAAGTTTGATCAAGTCATCATCAAAATCAATCATCCATTTTGGTGGATTAGGGTTTTCACCCCATCAACAACCAAGATCCATTTAGTTTGATGAGACCCATGATCCAAGGCCAACAGAAGTTCACAAATGTCACACAAATATAAAATGAAATTAAATGAAATAAAAATGCAGCAAAAGTATTTTTAAATGAATTTTAAAATAGAAATAAAATGAAAAATCCTTAAAGTCCTTTAAAATATCAAATAAATGGCCAAGAAAATTATGGAAGGTTGAAACTAAAACGAGAAGCATATAATAATTTTTTCAGAATTTAAAAATGCATAAAATTATTTTTTTAACCAATTAAAATAAAGGAGAAAAGATAAAATTCATGAAAAATAGAAAATCAGTGAAATAAAATGTGAAAAAATAAAAATCAGATGAAGAAAAATAAAAGAGAATTTTAGAAATTACTTTGGGAGTTTTTGGATGAAAGATGAAATTACTATGAATTTTAAAATAAAAAGCAATTAAAAATAAAAAAATAAATAATTAAAATCAGAAAAAACACGGAGCGATGGATCACGCCTCATTAGTTGATATGGCAGATCCAACACTCGTCAGGTTAGGATGCACGATGGAACGTGCTACAAGCAGCACATAGAATCCATTTCAAATCCAACCAATTAGAACATTTCGTGTGTCCAACGTGTATGGCCAAACTCTGACGACCTGGAACACTCCGGTCATCTTCTCTGGTGTGCTCTCACCGGAGTTTCATCATTTTGTAAATTTAGAATACGAGGCCACCACCATTATGATCCTCCTCCCATCCTGAATTCAACCTTATACTCCAAATTCATTTATATAAACTGAGCAAAGGGAATTTCCAGAAACAAGCAAGCCATGCAAAATTACATTAAATGATGAACATGATCACTCAACTCCAGATAAGTTAGGGGAAAGCATCAGAGAATGAAAGACTACATTATGGTAACTTACTTGAGTTTAAATGATGCTCAGAACTACCTTGTCCAGATCGTGATCAGAAGTTGATGAAGCTCGATCTAGTTAGAGCACTTCAGAAGGTCTCAGAGCTTGGGAATTGTTGCAAAAGTTTCAGAGGATGCCGAAGATGCTAATGGAATCAAGAAACTGGATTGAAATAAGCTGAAACTCAAAACACGATAATTGATTTTTTTCTGGAAACTTTCAAGTTGCAGCAAGATTCTTGGCTCTCAAAAGCTTGAAAATGAATGCAATAGCTCTCTCTATTTATAGGGAATGTGTTTGGATCCAAATATGTGTGGAATGATGCTAAATTCGTCCAAATGAATTTGATCCAAATGTGACAAAAGTGTGACTTAAACTCATCAAAGCTTAGCCAAATGATGTGTTTCAAAGGTCAATTAACTCTTGGAGACTTGGTTAAATATGTTTAGGTCCAAAACACATGCTAATTTGGCTTGGAATTGAGATTAGTGAAGATCAAACTTTGGGAAATGGTAATTTCTTCAGTTACAAGTTACCATGTCCAACCCAATGGAGCATCCTACTCAGGAGGCTTTTTGATCCCATTCTCTTTACAATGTGTAGACATCATAGCAAAGATTACAATATGCCAAGAAAGGTTTCATTTGGATATTTGAGCATAAATTTATGTCATGTTCCATGGATGAAAATGACCTATAATGTCTCAATGAATTCCATGGCCTTCCAAGCATATTTGGAACTTGATCTTTGAAGCAAACTTATAGAGGGCATCAAAAATGACATTGTTCAAGAAGAATAAGCCTCAAATATTGAAAATTGAATATGTTATGATATTTGAAAGTTGATAAAAAGTCACTTGAAAATAGGTCAAATTTCACTAAGTCCACAAATGACCTATAATGTCTCCAAACTTTTGATGATCCTCCAAGCAGAATTGGCTCTTGTCATGTAAAGAGAAGTTGTAGAAGATGTTGAGAAGAGTTGTACGCAAAAATAAGCATTGAAAAATGTTGAGAATTGAAGGAGTTGTGATCCTTGTAACTCTGACTTCAAAATGTTGACTTTTTGGTCAAACCACTTGGAACAAGCTTGTGTACTTGGACTTTCCTTACATTTCAAAGCACATGGGTGATAATATGAACTCAAAATAAGGTGTCCTTAATTTCCTCTTGATTAGATTTCTCAAATATTGGAGTTGCTTGTTGAAGAAGGCATGGAAATAAACACATGAACCTTTGAATTTCCTTGAGAAGTAAGCAACAAAACTTTGAGATGCTCTTGATTGAAAAGCCTTACCTTGCATAATAAACTTAAAAGTAACAAGACATATTTTTGGTATTTTAGTTAGTGGTTAGATAAGAAATTAATCATATAAACACAAAGGTAAAACACCAACAAAGAGGGGCTTGGTGATCCCTGCAAGAAGCAAACCCAAAGATGAAAGGAGGGGAGGATCAAGATGTGGCCTTGTTTGTGCAATAATGCAAATCATATGTGGGATCTTAGGGTTAAAAATTAGGGTATGAAACTCATGAATAAAGGAAGTCACCATTCCAAGAGCGACACATGACATCTTGGTATGCGAGGAAAACAGATATTTTGCTTTTTCTTTTTTAAAATTATTTCACTCTATTAATTAAAACTTGATTAAAAAACTAAAATATTTTGAGTGTATTAATTAAAATCTAATCAATACACAAAATAAATCATATTTTAAAACACAATTAATTCTCCTAATCAATTTTGGCAAAAACACAAAAATAATCAGATAAAAAATGGAGAAAAATCAGACGTAAAAGTACCCGAAAAAATGAGCTGACCACACCAAAATGATCTGTGCGGAATAAAGTTATCGAAAACATACAAGTTTTGATCCAATTTTGAAATAAAAATGACCGATTAAAAGACTCTGACTGATTGAAACGCGACCAAAAGAGTAGTCGTAAAATAAAAATGAGCACGCCAGGTTAAACTACGTGGACCGTAGATTAAGAAAACTGACGTCTGAAAGCTCAATTTTGTAAATTTTCGCCCGCTAATTCGACGTATAGTTGAAAGTTGAATCAACCGATCTTCCTGTAGATCCAAAAAATTATTTTGAGTGACATTCTAAGAGATATGCGGAACGAAATGCATGTTGTGACAAGTATAAAATGAATAGTCTTGTAAATGAATTGAATTGCTGACTGAATAATCGTGAACATACAATCAGATGTAAATGAATCGCTCTTGGACCAGTTACTTCTGATTCTTAATCATAACTAAACCTTACGAAGATTTAGATGACGACAATGCTCTTAATTGTCACCCCCTGACCCTCTGAAAACAAGATGCAATGGAAATAAACGATGCACTGAGGTTGAGAAATCAAGTCTTTTGACTTCTTAATCAACAAATGACTGAATGAATGTCATCAAGATCAGATAAAATGGCAGAACGCATGACTTTACATCTAAACCATGATAAATGCTTTTAACTGATGAAATGCACAACAAAATAGATCGATTGCTATGCTGATGCAAGTGAAAAAAACTTAGGGTAAAATTTAGGGTATGACAGTTTGTGGTAATAGTTTCAGATATTCCAAACCTATATAAAATATGATTTTGAATAAAACTAATTACTTCTTCTTGATCGACATTCGGCAGGGGTACAACTTCTATCCACTATGTGAAATAATCTATTCCCAACAAAATGTATATGTGCACTTTTGAAGAAGAGGGCCTAATTATACCAATTATATCTAAAGCACATCCTCTGAACGACCATGGATTTACCATCGAATGCAACTCACTAGCAGACACATGTTGTATACTTGAGTGCTTATGACATTCTTGACACCCTTGGGCGAAGTCTATGTAATCCTTCAAGATGGTTGTCCAATAGACCCCTAGTCAAAATAAGAACCATTTCATCTTGTGAAATGCCTGGTGAGAACCAAATGATCCTATATCTACCTCAGAGATTGCCAAGTACGCTTCACTTTTGCCAAGGCACTAGAGGAGAATTCCTTCAAGAGTTCTCTTCAACAGCTCATTACCCATGATTATGTAGCTTAGGGCTCAATATTTAATTTTTGATTGGTCACTCCTGTTGGATTCCCTAAGTAATCAACAATAGGTTTTCGCCAATCATTATCTAACACTAGGTCAATGGCCAAAACTTCGTAGTTCAGAAGACTATCAAACTCAAAATGTCCTAAGTTTAATGACTCCTCAAATCCATCTGCCCCCACTAAGTTTGACGTTGACGATGTTTCTTGAGGGTTCTCTTATGATACTTAATTTTCCTTTATCTCGACTAAATCTTCCAACCTGTCTTTAGAGATCTTATATCCTGAGGCAATTTTATCCAAGTCATTGGCCTCTTGATTCTCCAATCGAGGGATGTGGTCGATTGAAACGTGGTTAAAACATTTCAGCAAAGAGTTGGCTCTGACAAAGTATAAAATAAAATTTCCCTTAATGCACTTGTATTCTTTATTCAATTGTCTGACCACAAACTCCGAATCTCCCTTTATTTTGATGTCTCTTGCCCCCAAATCCAATAAAATATGAAGACCCAATATCAAAGCTTCATATTCAAACTCATTATTAGAACATGGGTCTTCGATCTTAAACTTGAACTTTATTGGTATATTTTATGGAGAAATGGTAAATATTCCTACCCCCATTCCATCTTTATGTATGGAACCGTCGAAGTATAACTTCCAAGGCCTAGTTCATACGTATGCTTATATTGGTTCAACCACTTAATGGTCGACAATGACGTCTATGATAATTTGTCCTTTTACTGATTTCAAAGGAAAGTAAGTCAATGAATATTCAGTAACCGCTAATGTCCACTTTCCTATTTGACTATGCAATATAGGCTTTGATAACACATGCTTAATAACATCGAAATGCAAGTAGACATAAACTTCCATAGGTTTTATATAATGCTTCAGTTTAGTACATGAGAAGTATAGGCATAAACATAATTTTTCAATTGAGTTGTACCTAGTCTTTGCATCTATCAAGATTCGACTATGGTAATAGATGGCTCTTTCGAAACTATTATCATCCTCTTGAGGTAACATACTTCCTATGGTCGAATCTAACGCACCTATGTATAATTTCATGCTCTTATTTCTACATGAAGGCAATAAAACTAGAGGCTTCATCATGTATTCTTTGATGTTTTCAAAAGCCTCTTGCTGCTCACTCCCTCAAATGAAGTTGTTGTCTTTCTTGAGTCAAGGTAGTGGTGAAAAGGATTGAGCTTTTCCACTTAAGTTGGAGATGAATCTTCTCAAGAAGTTTATTTTACTCGACAAAGACTAGAGCTTCTTCTTTTTCGAAGGAGGCTTGAGATCGACAATTTCTTTCGTCTTATTTTGATTGATCTTTATGCCTTTTTATGCACCGTGAATCCCAAGAAGTCCCCTGAACGAACATAGAAATCACATTTTAATGGATTCATTTTCAATCCATATTTCCTCATCCTTTAAAAGTATTGTTGAAGATGTCCTCGGTGGTCATCCTTTGACGAGGACTTTATGACTATGTCATCAATGTAGACTTGCATGAAAGTCTCGATGAAGTCATGAAACCTAGAATTCATCGCTCTTCGATAAGTTGCGCCAACATTTTTAGACCAAAGGGTATCATGACCCATTCATAAGTCCCCAAGGTATCTAGGCACCGAAACGCCATCTTAGGTATGTCTTCTTCAGCTATAAAGATCTGATTATAGCCAGAATACCCATCCAACAGGCTTAAATACTCATGGCTTACGGCTGAATCGACTAGAATTTTTTCCACAGGCATTGGGTACTCATCTTTAGGTGTAACATTGTTGAAATCCCTAAAATCTATGCAGACTCTAAGAGTTCCATTCTTTTTTATAACTCGAACGATATTGGCTAACCATTCGACATACTTGGGCGTTATTATGAACTTGCTAATGCAAAACCTCTCGATCTCCTCCTTGATCTTTGACATTATTTCTGGTGCAAACCTCCTAGGAAGATGCTTCACCGGCTTCTTGCCCGACCGAATTGGTAGCTTTAGTTCTACCATATCTCGAATCAGCCCTGGAATTTCATTATAGTCCCAGGAAAAATAGTCTTTAAATTCTGTGAGCATCTCAACCATTTTTTCTTTCATGATTAGTTCTATCTTGGCGTTGATGTACGTTGGCCTCTTTACAACTTAGTCGCCTAAATCTACCTCTTCTAAGGGGTCCTGGGCCTGCATTTTCTTGTTAGTTTCTTATGGGTCTTTTTTAGACCCCAAAGGCTCGTTGTCGTATATACGTCGAGCCTCCGACTTTCTAAAGCTGTTGTCTGGCCCTTTGGGCCATCTATAAACTTCCTAGAGATTTCGATATTGGCTTCGTAAGCCATATTCTGGAAACTCTCAATCTCTAAGGCGGACTTTAATATGTTCTCGTTCATATAAGCCAAAATTAGAGCCAATGATCTTGCCTCAGCAGTCATCTTCATTGACCATTGTCAACCCTGTGGGTGTGGGGGAGGGGAGGGGCAAACTTTCTCCCTCGACAAGCCGACTCTCTGCCTGTTATTTGTCCCATATGAACCCATAGTTGGGTTGTAGGTTCAGGGAATAATTAGAGTCCTTCTGAGAGGTATAAACCTCCTCCGTTGCATAGCATGGCAGGATTTTTTCCAGATTCCTGTCAAAATCCTTCTCTCTGACCTTTCCAACTTTAGCTTTATAGTAACTTTGGTCGACTTCTATGTTCTCAACAATGTCATCCTCTCGCCAAATGGCCACCCTCTAGTGCAATGTCGAAGCACCACACATATACCATGAATCCATTCACGGTCGAGGAGTGAGTTGTAATTTACGTTGGATGTTATCACCATGAACAAGGTTGGCCTTGAAGTCGAGCCAAGTAATAAGTCCACTTGAATTACACCTAGAATGTGGCTGGTCTTGCCCTCATAATTGGACAAAACTATGTTGTGGGGTTGAAGATCCTCATCGGTCTTCCCCATCTTCTTCAATAATGAGTACATCATCAGGTTGACTGTCGCGCCACCATCAAAAACACTTTATTAACAGCCATGTCATCTACCTTGGCCCTGATGAACAACGGTTTTATATGATACATCATTCTAGGGTTAGGTATTTTGAAGATAGCCGGCTATTTTTCGACGACATTGTTATTCATGACATACTAGCAATAAGGCTTCTGATTAGTTGCCTCGTCTGATACATAATCCTCCTCAGCCTCAGACACTTCTGAGTCTCAATCATATTCCGCAAGCAAAATTGAAACCATGCCGCAATTAATCTGCAAATCAGTTTCGGACTAGTCGTCAAAATTATTGTCGACCATCTCGTCGTCGGACTATGGTGTGTACTCCGAATCTTTGTCTTCCGGTAGAGGTGTGTACTGGGGTGTATCCTCCTCTGGATGAGGAGTGTAATATAGTGCCTCATTCTCTAATTGAGGCGAGTACTCATAGGTTTTCCCCTAGGCTTGTAGTCGTCCTTGGCGCATTGTGCCACCTTCATAGACGACCTTTTGTTGTTCGCCTTTTTATCCTACTCAACTAGTTGGTTTGGGTAAGGCTTCTTCCGAGCTATTTTTAATTTGAGGGGCGATTTGCCTCAAGGGCTTGGTTTATATTAGAAAAGGCCTATTTTTTGACCTTCTTCTTCCTCTGATGATGCCTCCACTGAGTATGCGTAATTGGGTTGTTACATTTATAAGTTGGGGGAATGTGAGACCTTCCCTTATGAACTTTTGGGTTACGTTGATCTTGGACCCCCACCTTAGGATCGACCTCTTTCCACTTGGGCTTATTCGCCCTCTTCTGATTGAGGGGTTTCAGCCACTTGTTCTCAGGCACATTTGCCGGTGGGCGCCTAGGGGTAGACCGTCTGCATTTCAGAATCGACAATAGTAGAGATCTGCCCGCACTTGTCAACTTCCATATTTAAGCCCTCAGTGGCCTCGACCATGATAATCTCCAAGGGCTCAGCATAATGAGCATCTTCGGTCTACATAGGGTCGGAGTCCACCTTCATTGTTGACGTTAGATTTTTTCCAAACTAGAGCATGTCGTCATTCAAATCTTTCTGAACAAAATCCCTAAAAAGAACATTTTGAGACGTTTTATGACCCCAAAAATTATGGTACTTACAAAAACCCCTCTTTTTTCTTTGTTCTATATGAGGCATTTATAAGCCTTGGGGCACTATGATCTGTCCATCTGTAACTAACAAATCAAATATTTCATCGCTTTTTGTTATGTCGAAAGTATAAGTTTTAGCGATAAATTTTTCGTTCTTGTTGGGTTCGACATAATTCTACCCATTCGACGACTTCAACAATTTGCACACATAGGGAGGCCCTGACTTAAGCTCAGCCACGTTTACCTCGTTATCTTCAACATACGCGTCACCTATATAAGAAAAATAATCGCCTGCCTCAATGTAAGTGACTTTATCCTTTTTATGATATTTATTCATTCTGGCTTTTTCAGCTTTCAAGCGTTCAACTTGGAGAACCCTATCTGCCAATTGTGCCATATCCCTAAGATATTGAGTGTCTAACTTCTTCCTAATTGAGTAATCTAGGCCCGCAACAACCATTTCGACAAGTTAGTGTTTAGGGACTTGCATAAAGCACCTTGCTTTAAAAAGTATAAACCTGTTGAGATAATCATCAATGGACTCAGGGATATTTTTCCTAACACTAGCCAACTCTTTCAGACTTATTTTCGACTGGCCCATGTAAAACTGTTCATGGAACAACCTCTTCAACTGACTCCATGTTTGGACAAAGTGTGTAGGTAATGTAGTGAACCAGGTGAATGCATTTTTCGTAAGAGAATTTGATAAATAATTTATCTTCAAATTCTCGTTGTTTGCTATGTTGCCTGCTTCAGTTTGATGCCTGGCGGCATGTTCGACCGTCGACTCACTCGTGTCGCCGACAAACATAGTGAACTTGGATACTTTCTAACCCTTGGGTAATTCTGTTTTTTGAACATATTTTGACAAAAGAGATATGAATTTAGGCTCGTAGAGGCCCACATTGAGGCCACTCTAGGTCAAGATTTGCTCAACCACACTCGTTATATTATTGTGCCTAGAAAAGTTGTTTTATTGAACATTTTGAAGGACTTGATCTGCATCCTGGTTCATGTGAACCATAAGGGGTTTAGGGTTGGCTTGAGCTATGTATTCTACTTCTTCCCTATTTGGGACCGAGTCGTGTTGAAGCCCTTGATTCTGGCTTACATTCTCCTAGAATAATCCATTTTCAAGCGTTTCAATCCGCCCCACATTTGATATCTAGGAAGCTGGTCGAGAAGGGATCTGGGGTGTGCCAAAGAAATTGTCCATTTTCCCCATTTGGTTTTCTAGTAACTCGTAAGTTTGGTTTGTGTTTGTAATCAATGGGTTGAAAATAGTCCCCATTTGTTGGGTGAGAGTGTTTACTAATTCCAAATTACTCTCGTCCATTTGTTGCCTCATACCCATCATATAAGTGGTATTCAATGATGGTATTGTTTGGGGGATATATCTTATCCCTCTTGTTCGTCCCATATTATTAATGGTTGACGTAGAGGCATTTTGTGGATTATACAATGGCGCTGTCGCCACTCCATTGTCACTATATGTGGACATGTTAGTATGCATACCAACCATCATCTACGTGCCGTAAGGGTAATCTCTATTATTCTTTGGCATAGAAAACCCAAACAAAGTGTAGTAGTAAATTCATGACCATCAAGCTATAGATAAACTTGATGTCGGTAAAACCAGAGTCACCACCACGCTTTTATTGTTTCCAAAGGAAAAGGGAAAAGTACGAACAAAACCCAAAGATAAGAAGTTTTCAAATCAAAACTAATCACATACAAGGACCTTAGTTCATTGAAATTTATTTTCTGTGATGGATATCATGATGCGCATGTATGCATGAATGCAACAATCCCATACAAGGGATCACACCCAAGGCAAACACAAACAAAGGTCAAGGGGTGGATCAAGTCATCATCAAGATCAATCATCCATTTTGGTGGATTATGGTTTTCACCTTATCAACACCCAATTTCCATTGATATTGACAAGACTTGATCGGATCAACCAAGAATCAAAAGGTTTGTTGTGAGTCACGAGCATGGAGTCAGGTTAAGAACCATCCCCAAAGGAGTGTACTAAGGATAAAAAACTTGTAGATCATGTTCTAAACAGTTCCCAAAGTCTTAATCCCATCTATCAGATATTATAGGTTAGGATGACTGACTCATCAACCCATAATATTCTCAAGAGAGACTCGTCTGAGTGTAGTATTGTGTAATAACTGTGATCAAGGCTACACCTGAACAGTCTCCGCACTACGTCCTAAATAGGCCAAGTTGGGTTAAATGTTCTACGGTCCCCAGCTTCTCGGACCCCAAATCAGAGAAAGTAATGCCTATCCACAAATAACTTGTGTGACATCAGTAACTCCAAAAATAGGTCTCCACTGAGTAGATGGGTCTCAAGCCAACTTGTTAAGGACTACTCCGCATAAGCCAACTTGCACTCAACTTCGGGTTAGAACTTATCTCACCACTCAGAGATCACCAAGCACAACAAATAGATTATATCACACAAACAACATACAAACATCAAATATACACATATATACACATAAAAAGTAGGCTAAACCCACTGAGGACTACTCCCCAACAGAGTTGCCACTTAATTTCTTTAGCGGTAAATTCATGACCATCAAGCTATAGATAAACTTGATGTCATTAAAACCAGAGTCGCCACCAGGCTTTTATTGTTTCCAAAGGAAAAGGGAAAAGTATGAACAAAACCCAACGATAAGAAGTTTTCAAATCAAAACTAATAAAATTCCAGAGATTACAGATAAGGGGGTTGGTTACACAGAGGGAAGGTGCTAGCATCCAAAGTGTCCTAGGTACTCCTAGGGAGGCCTTTTTTTATGTGTGCATGTGTTTTTGGTATAAATGATGTTTGATAAAAAATAGAATGTGGGGATGAGAAAAGAATTCATTGATTATATTTTTGTGTTTGACAGGACCTTCGATCTTATGCCTACGTACCAACATAAAAATGAGGGATCAAAACCTCGTAGTTCGTGGTAAAAATTTCAAATAAGTTGGTGAATTGCTTTTAACAAAAGTTTATTAAGAAAAGGCACAAAGGGCCAAAAGTTTGAATGAAGTTGTTAGTTCTTTTTGTCTTTTGAAATTTTAAGTCAATATGATTAAGTTTATTTACAAATTTGATTTAAGAAAGAGTTTACAAATTCAATGGCATAAGCCCAAAGTTTCTAATTATTGAAACAAAGTCTAAGTTTGAAATCACAAGCAAAGAAGTTTTTGAAAATGGAGAGAGATTTTGAAATTAAAGAAGTGGGAGGAGATGTGTAAGACCCTAATTTTCACCCTAAGATCCCTCATGTTATCTCATCATGTGCATTAGCTTTGGGATCACACCTTGGCATCCTCCTCAGCCCTCATTCCTTGGGATTGCATTGGGATAGGTCACCAAGCACATTTTGATTGTATCATACTTTTTATTTCATTATTTACTAACCAAAATACCAAAAATATGTCAATGTATAGTTTGTTGTTTTTATAGGTAGTGTGTATGCTCACCTATGCTCCATCAAGCTCATATTTAGGGTTTGAGACCCTCAATGCAAGGAGACTAATCAAGATATCATTCACAATGACTATAGACATCATATATGGATCCCCATGGTCTTCACATATCATTTTGATCAAGAATTCATCAAGAGTTGGAAGCTTGTTTGCCTTGGACCCTATTTCATCTAGGTATCTTGTGTAACTTCCTCAGCAAGTCTCTTCACCATTTGATCAAATATTTCATGGGATACTTCATATTACATCACCTTATGCATATATGGTCCTCCATGAGTCCCAAAAGTCAAGGGAAAATCAAGCAAGCAAGATGGTTCATGGTGGTTGACAAGAGAAAGTCAACTAGTCAAAACTGGGAATCCCTAGACCCTATCTCCTACACGTTTTGTCATATGAAAATGATTCCAAGAGAAACTTTACATAAAATGACATTCCAAACAACTTTCATGTTTAAGTAAAGAGCTAATTTTGCTTGGAAAGTCATTGTTTATGGTGAAAGATTATAGGTCATTTTGTCTGAACCCTAGTTAGGAGGTCAAATTCTCAAGACCATAACTTGCTCAATTTGTATGATATGAAATCCATTCAGATTCCATGATCAAATTAAATATGTCTACTTCAACTTTCATGTTTGGATGAATTTAAAATTCAACTTTCCAGTGCATGTTTCAAGAGGAAACATTATAGGTCATTTTGGGTCATTACCATTGAACAAGTGATTTTCCTCAACTTCTAAAATGCATAACTCCTTCATGCCAAATCCAAATGAGGTCAAATTTATGACCACATCGAAGAGGTTTGAAAGATATATAACTTTTATGAAGGAACATTTTCCATTTGAAGTCCATAGCAAAAGTTATTAAAGGTGGAAGAAGTAAACATTTGATTTAGTACTTAGAAAATTTTCAAATATGTTTGATTTTCCAAACTTCCACCTCAAAATTCATCATGATACAAGCTTCAAATGGAAAGTTGTTCAACATGAAAGTTGTTCCCCTTGATCTCACCTTTCCAAAAAGTCCAATATCATCTAATTTGGATCAAAATGGAAGGACTTGCGCATGGGTGCAATGTGTGGTACCATTTGGAAGAATTTCATGATCAAACTCATTCCAACTTTGCATGGCTTAATGCAACACTTTCAGCATGACCTATGCATAATTTTTTACCTTTGCAAATGATTGTTTGGGCTTTGTGCATGCCCATGCTATCTCATGAAGAAACTTGTTATTTTTGAACATTTGAAAGAAAGTGTGTGGAAATCAATTGAATTGGCTATAAATAGGAGTGCATTGTGATCAGAACTCCATTAATAACTTGCCCAAGCTTTGCTAGACCAATCAAAACCCTCCATTCCATAGAATTTCTGAAGATTTCTTTTGAAATCGAGCTTGAACTTCATCTTCTGTTTGGAAGTTAAAACTCCAGAAATTCACTTCCCTTTTCATTTCAATTGGCTTCTACAAGCAATAGGAAGAGAAACCAAGCAAATCCAGATCAAGATCAGGTGAATATGAAGCAACTCGAAGGTGATTTTTCAGAAGCTTCATCTTTTTGATTCTCTCTCAATTCCTCACCATTCTTTGTGATTTTTGGTTGTCTAAAGTCCTACCAATGTAGGCAACAAGATTAAGTTGCTTTGAGGTCAAATCGAAGCAACTCAGTTCATGATCCTCAAAATTCAAATCCCTGTATCTTTCTATATACTTGGAATTGGAGAAAATTGAGGCCAAATTCGAGTTCCTGAGCATTTTTTCTTTAAATCCATGTCCTTCTTTTTTATGATAGTGATGGTTGATGGTGGACAAGTCCGGTGAGTTCCACCGGAGAAGAAGACCGGAGCCCTAGCTCTGGTGGTGTATTGTCACGCCTCTCAACCATCAAATCTGTTTAAATTGTTTGAATCTTGGCCTTTGGTTTTAATTACCAATGTTGCCACGCGCTGACTTTGGAACACCATGGACATGATGCACGTGGCCATCAGATATGCCACCTCAATTAATGAGGGAGATCTGATGGCCCTTGTTTTTTTGAATTTCTTTTTATTTTCTGATTTTCCTATTTAATCCATTTATTTTGTTTAATTCATATTAATTTCATTTTTAATCCAAAAAATATGGGACTTTCACCAAAAATCTTTAAATATTTTCCTCTTTCATTTTATGAATTAAAATTATTTTTTGGATTAAATTTGATATTTTTTATGAATTAAATGTTTTTGTGCATATTTTTAATTGTTTAAAAATATTTCTGACTTTTCAAAAATCATGAAATGTTTTGCCTAAGGTCCTTTGACCTTCATTGACCCAGGATAAATCTCTTGGCCATTTACTTAGTGTTTTGAAGAGGTTTTAGGTTTTGGCCAAATTAAATTGAATTTAAATGCATTTTTAATTTGATTTTTAATTGATTAATTGTGTAAAAATTATGTTTAGCTATTTTTATTGACTTGTGATGTTTGACTAGGTGTTTGGGCCTTGGTCAAGGTTGATTTGACTTTTATTGAGTTAAAATCATTGGATTTAGGGGATTGATGAAATGTACATTTCATCTCCCAAAATGAATGAATGATTTTAATTTGATAAAATTCCTCCCATGACCAATATGTGTTTCTCTCATCTCCCCCCCCCCCCCCCCCCCTCTTCATCTTCAATCTCATTCTTTCCCATCCCTTTTCCTTGACCAATGAAATCTCAAAAATCCTAAGGCTAATTGGTTCATCAATAACCTTGTGTTAGATGAACCAATACAAGTATGGATGAGATAGGTCCCTCCTTTGATCTTTTTTCTTTTACTGTGTGGTATGTTTTAAGAGTTTGCTTCATTATACCAAATCTCTAACATGCATTAGCGCCTAAATTTTTATTGCCCGGCCTTAGATAGTTGTGACTTCTACATAAGTCCAATTATGATTGCTTAACATAGAGCTAAATTTGACCCTAAAGGCATAGCATTCTAGTAAGTGAGATTGTAAGTCTCCTATCTTTCATGGTATTGTGTGGAAACTTGGCCTTTTTTCCTTCCTTCAGAAGATGTCTTGGTTCAAGGATCCATGCTTGTGAATAGATGGTTGAGTGTTCTCCAAAGAATGACTTAATCAATTGAAAAAGCAAAACATCACTAACATCTAATTAACTAACGTTTGACTAACTTTTATTAATATTGCTTTTGCTTTCAAGTTATTTTTTTTATGCAATTTAATTTCTAGTCATTTACCATTCATTGTCATTTACATATCATTTA
The DNA here is from genome assembly GCF_024323335.1 of Lathyrus oleraceus. NCBI lineage: Eukaryota > Viridiplantae > Streptophyta > Magnoliopsida > Fabales > Fabaceae > Lathyrus > Lathyrus oleraceus. The sequence continues at coordinate 130,541,248 of NC_066579.1, forward strand.
ACTTGTTTATGTTTATGCCATTTTCACTTTGCTCATTTGAGCCATATATTGTGATTGTATATTTTGCTTGTGTATTTTGTTTATGTTTGTGGTCTTAGGACCTTAATATACCTAATAAACAACAAAAAACCCTAAAAATGTTTGTGTGGACTATTGGGTTTGATCTGAGCTTTTGGACTTAGGATTAGGCAACATTCCATATACAAAAGAACTTGGCCAATGCCAACATTTCTGAGACCAATTTATTGTAATTTGAGCTTTCATTTGATGCAACTATTGAGATCCACTTGAATTCATCTGCTACATGGTCTTGATGCAACTGTTATTTTGATCTCATGTCTAATACCTTATTCTGAGCAAAATCAAGGAGTATTTCATTTGGTACATGAGAAAACAAAAGAAGACTATTAGCTATGGATTTTCTTGCTTGGATGTGGCCATCTTTATTTGATGCCTTGCTCTTCATATTGCTAATTGCTTGTGGATATTTTCTTGATTCAAAGTCCAAAGGGAATGTGGAGTTTCTATATGACATTCTTGTCTGTTGGATTGTATCCCATTGGTTAGATCTTTTCAACTCTTAACTTTTAATTTTATGCTTAGGATTAGTCTCTTCATCTCCTCCCACTTCTTAAATTTCAAAATCTCTCCCCCTCTTTTAAAAAAAACCTTCTTTGCTTGTGATTTCAAAACTTAGACCTTATTCCAAATTAGAAACTTTGGCGTTATGCCATTGCATTTTTTTAAACTCTTTTCTTAATCAAAACTTGTAAATGAACTTAACAATATTGACTTAAAATTTCAAAAGACAAAAATAACTAACACTCATTCAAACTTTTGGGCCCTTTGTGCCTCTTTTAAACTTAAATTTTGATTAAAAGTAATCCACTCATTTTGAAATTGTTACCACGAACTACGAGGCTTTGATCCCTCATTTTTACGTTGGTACGTAGGCACAAGTCCGAAAGTCTTGTCAAACACAAAAATATAATCAATGAATTCTTTTCTCATCCCCACACTCTATTTTTCTCAAACATCTTTTATACCCAAAACACATACGCACATAAAAAGGGCTCCCTAGGAGTACCTAGGACACTTTGGGTGCTAACACCTTCCCTTTGTGTAACCAACCCCCTTACATGTAATCTCTGGCATTTTTTTTAGTTTTGATTTAAAACTTTTTATCTTTGGGTTTTGTTCGTACTTTTCCCTTTTCCTTTGGAAACAATAAAAGCGCAGTGGCGACTCTGGTTTTATTGACGTTAAACTTATCCATAGTTTGATGGTCATGAATTTACAACTACAAGATGAAGAGGCTATCCTAAGCAAAAATTTAAAAGTTAAGAGTTGAAAAGATCTGACCAATGGGATGCAATCCAATAGACAAGAATGTCAAATAGAAACCCATTTTCCTTTGGACTTTAATCAAGCCATAATCAATAAGCAATGATCAATATCCAGACATCATGAAGATCAAGGCATCAAATAAAGATGGCCACATCCAAGCAAGCACTTCAATAGCTAACAATCTTCATTGTTTTCCCATGTATCAGATGAAATATTCCTTGATCAACTTAGAATAAAACATCAGACACAAGATCAAGATAACAATTATGCACAAAGATAGAGTAGCAGATGAACCCAAGAAATTCTCAAGTCTTGTATCAGATAAAGGCACAGTTCAAAGTAGCTCAGTCTCAAGATGTTGGCATTGGCCAAGTCCTTTTAGCATAGGGAATGTTGCCTAAACCTAAGTCCAAAAGTTCAGATCAAGTCCACCAGATGTTTTTTATGGTTTTTTATTGTTATTAGGTATTTTAAGGTCCTAAGACCACAAACAAAATCAAAACACACAAACAATATATACAATCACAAGATATGGCTCAAATGAGCAAAGTGAAAAGGACATAAACATAAATAAGTTATATGAAATATAAAATGGCAATGCATGATAAATGACTGAAATTTAAATTGCATCATAGTAAATGACTTAAAAGTAAAGCAATATTAACAAAAGTTAGTTAAATGTTAGTCAAAAGTTAGTGATGATTTTTAATTGATTAAGTAATTCTTTGGAGAACACTCAACCATTCATTCACAAGTATGAATCCTTAAACCAAGACATCTTCCATGAGAAGGGCTCTAACTTTGATAATTCAACAAGTATGCCACTAGCTCTCATGAAAGGAAAAAAAGGTCAAGTCTCCACACAATGCCATGAAGAATGGGAGACTTACAATCTCACTTACTAGAATGCTATGCCTTGAGGGTCAAATTTAACTCTATGTTAAGCAATCGTAATTGGACTTATATAGAAGTCACAACTATCTGAGGTCGGGCAATAAAAATGTAGGTGTTAATGCATGTTAGATATTTGGTATAAAGAACCAAACTCCTAAAACATACCACATACTAAAACAAAATGGGAAGGACATATCTTAGTCATACTTATATTGATTCATCTGACACAAGGTCATTGATGAATCAATTAGCCTTTAGACATTAGAGAGTTCATTGGTCAAGTGAAGGAATGTGAAAGAATAGGGATGAAGATGAAGAGGGAAGGGAATATAGAAACACAAATTGATCATGGGAGGAATTTCATCAAATCAAAACCATCCATTCATTTTGGGAGATGAAATGTACATTTCATCAATCCCCTAAATCCAATGGTTTTGATCCAATAAAAGTCAATTCAACCATGACCAAGGCCCAAACAGAAAGTCAAACATCACAAGACCATAAAAATGACTCAACAATATTTTTAAACATTTAATAAATTAAAAACCAATTTAAAAATGAATAAAAAAACATTTTAATTTGGTAAAAACCTAAAATCCCTTCAAAACACCAAATAAATGGCCAAGGGATTTATCTTAGGTCAAACAAGGTCAATGGACCTTAGACAAAAAAATTCACTATTTTTAAAAAGTCAGAACTATTTTTAAACAATTAAAAATATACACAAAAACATTTAATTCATAAAAAATATCAAAATTATTCCAAAGAATAATTTTAATTCAAAATATGGAAGAGAAAAATATTTAAATATTTTTGGTGAAAGTCCCATATTTTTTTTATTAAAAATGAAATTAATATAATTAAACAAAATAAAGGGATTAAATGAAAAATCAGAAAATAAAATGAAATTAAAAAAAACAAGGGCCATCAAATCTCCCTCATTAATTGAGGTGGCAGATCTGATGGCCAAGCGCGCGCTTCCGTCAAACGCCTCAGTCAACGCGTGTACACGTGTGGTATTCCAAAGCAAGGGCCAGGGTTAGAACGTGGGTTTGTGATCAGATGGTCTGGGCAATGCCAGCACACCACCGGAGCCCTAACTGCGGTCATCTTCTCCGGTGGACCTCACCAGGCTTGCCCATCATAAACCACCAACAAATAAAAATTAAGGACATGATTTTAAAGGAAGAATGCTCAGGAGCACGAATCTGACCTCCATTTCTTCCAATTCCAAGTATATTGAAAGATACATGGATTTGAAATTTGAGGTTCATGATCTGAGTTGCTTCGATTTGACCTCAAAGAAACTCAATCTTGTTTCCTACATTGGTAGGACTTTAGCCAACCAAAAATCAAAGAGATTGGTGAAGAATTGAGAGAGAATCGAAGAGAGAAAGTTTGACAAATTTCACCTTGTGTTTGCAATGATGAAGCTTGATCTGGATCTCAATTGGCTTGGGCTTGCTTCCACTTGATTGCAGGAGGTGAATTGAGAGCTCAAATGGCTTGGATTCTTGGAGTTTCAACTTCAAAACAAAAGTGAAATTGAAACTCGATTTTCAATTGAAAACCTTCAAGATTATCCTCTAATGGTGGTGGGAAGGTTGCAGGAGCAAAGCTTGGGCAAGGTCTCTCCAATTCTGAGCAGGAGGTAATGTATTTATAGGCTTGGCAATTGATTTTCACACACATTCATCCAAATGCAAAAAATAACAATTCAAGTGTGCATGCTTGCATGGGCATGTTATAGGCCCATGAAATGATGTAATCAGGTCCAAAAATGATCATCAGTGATGTTGGAAGTGTAACATGAAACCATGCATTTGAAATTGAGTAGTGACCATGAGATTCATCTAAATGTAACCATGTGCAAGTCATTCAAACCTCGTCCAACTGAAGTGATTTTGGACTTTTTGGAAAGGTGAGATCATGGGGAACAACTTTCATGTTGAACACTTTTCCATTTGAAGCTTGGACCATGATGAATTTTGAGGTGTAATTTTGGGAAATCAAACATAATTAAAAAAATTCTAAGTACCAATTCAAATGTTCACTTCTTCCACCTTGAATAACTTTTGCTATGAGCTTTAAATGGAAAACTTTACTTCTTCAAAGTTGTAGCTCTTTCAAACTTATTCAATTTTGTCACAAATATGACCTCATTTGGATTTGGCATGACGAAGTTATGCATTTTAGAAGTTGAGGAAAACTGTTTGGTCAATGGTAATGGCCCAAAATGACCTATAATGTTTCCTCTTGGCACATGCCCTTGCAAGTTGAATTTAAAGTTTATCAAAGAATTAAAGTTAGATAGGACATCTTTAATTGATCATGAAAGTTGGATGTCCTTCATCCCATAAAAATTGAGCAAATTATGGTCCTTGGAAGTTGACCTCCTAACTAGTGCACAAACAAAATGACCTATAATCTTTCACCATAAAAAACAACTTTCCAAGAAAAACTAGCTCTTGACCTCAACATGAAAGTTTTTTGTAATGTCATAAGGAGTAAAGTTTCTCTTATAATCACTTTCATATGACAAAAATTGTAGGAGACAGGGTTTAGGAAACCCCAGTTTTGACAAGTTGACTTTCTCTGGTCAACCTCCTTGAACCAACTTGGAAACTTGAAGTTCTCTTGATCCTTAGAGCTCATGGAGGATCATATATGCATAAGATGATGTATAATTAAGTATCCCTTTATATATTTGATCAATTGTTGAAGAAACTTGCTAAGGAAGTCACACAAGATACCCAGATGAATTAGGGCTTCCAAGGCAAACAAGCTTCAAACTCTTGATGATTTCTTGATAAAAAATGATAAATGAATATCATGGGGTTCCACAAATGATGTCTAGAAACAATATGAACCATCTCTTGATTAATCTCCTTGCATTGAGGGTCTCAAACCCTAATTGTGAGCTTGATGGGGCATTGGTGGATACACACACTACCTACAAAAGAAACAAAGCTATATATAGACATATTTTTGGCATTTTGGTTAGTAAATAATGTAAAACAAAGTATGATACAATCAAATGTGCTTGGTGATCTCTCCCAATACAAACTCAATAAATGAGGGGTAAGGAGGATGCCAAGGTGTGATCCCAAATTCAATGCATATGATGAGATAACGTGAGGGATCTTAGGGTCAAAATTGGGGTCTTACAACTTCCCCTATTTAAGGACATTCTAACTGAGGATGTGAAGGTTAAAATCTTCGTATCAAATCAGTAGAATGGATTTAAATAACAACATCTAGAAACAAATTTTGGTCCCTAAGAGACCTCATGATGGATATGATATGAATGTTAAAACAATCTTTGTATGGAATATATTGCCACAAAGGAAAAGAATCCGGAAAAGACCGAAGGCCCACAGGAGTAAAACGTATTCTGTAAGGAAAAACTCACTGGGGAGACAGAGACTCTAGGGATAAAAGTTGTGCGTAGGCCAAGCTACGACTTAAAACTGCTAGAGACACAAGGGGAATTCCCATGAAAATAAATCAATGGAAGACTCGGTTGGGGGACCAAGGAAATATGCAGGGGAAACAGGTAGATCAGAACAAAGTTGAAATACTCGAACCAAATAGGAAAAGGCGATTCTACTGAGGAAATACGCACTCAAACTCAACTGGGGAAGAATGGACTTCAACACAGGAGTACAAGAGATATTTTATCTATCACCACTTACTATGTAGAAACATAATACACTCTGATAGAGGGGCATCCATTACTGGTTAGGTTAAACATATCAAGGATGACTCATTGAGAAAAAGAGGTGTATTCGTTATCGGCTACTGGGTAAGAATAACCTACTAGGGAGAGAAATCAAATAGGATTTACAACTATCGGCTACTGGGCAGAAGACCAAAGAGAGAGTATATGTCACCTGATTAAAGTGAACATATCAAGGATAAACTCAAAGGAAGAATATTCATCATCGGTTAGGATGAACATATCAAGGATAGACCACCTGGGGAAGAGGAAGAATATCAGTTACCGATTAGGGTAAACATATCAAAGATAGACTTCCGGGGAGAAATAGGAATTATATATACCAGGATCTTAGCACTTTAAGGTTGAGATCATCATTTGTAAATGTTTTTCCGAGAGCAATTAAATGATTCGTCAAGTGAACAAATCTTTTCTGTAATGCAACAATGGATTCTCCGGACTGCATTCTAAATATTTCATATTCTTGACTCAATGTGTTTAATCTGTATCTTTTAACTTCAGTGGTTCCTTTGTGAGTCTCCACCAAAGTGTCCAATATTTCTTTTGCCGATGTACATTGAGATATGCGGAAGAACTCATCCATACTTAATGTACTTTGAAGAATATTGATCGCTTTCTTTTCATTAAGTATTCCTTTCTTATCGTCTTCATCATATGAACTTTTAACCTTCGGAGTGCTAACACCATTGACCACACTCATAGGATTATGCGGACCATTTTCAACGGTTTCCCATATACCATCTTCTTGTGCTTCTAAATGTGCTTTCATGCGGATTTTCCAGAAGTCAAAATATTCTCCAGAAAATAGGGGTGGTTTGTTGCTACTACCGCCTTCTTTGAAAACCGGGTTTACGCATGCGGAAGCCATCTTCTGGATCAGAGGAGAAAGTTACCAATAACCTGTTCTGATGCCAATTGTTGATTGAGTAGCGCCTAAGAGGGGGTGAATTGGGTTCTTTGAAACTTTTTCTGGTAAAGTGCGGAAAGGTAAAGAACATGAAGAGATATCTTGGTTCCTCTCACAGATCGAGAGTACTCCAGTCCCCTTTCAACATGAAAGAGATTTTACTATTGTTAGGACTTTTACAAGACTCTTCCTAGTCTTTCAATGAAGACACTAACAATCACACCAAGAACAATCCTCTTGGATTTTTCACTAAGTTCAAAAAAGAGAACAATCCTCCCTTTTAATGAACCTCTTGCTTCCAACAATCCTGGACAACAAGGATAAAGCAACAATATGATTTTTTTTACAAGTTTTGACCAGTGAAAGTAATCTATCAATCTATTAATTGATCTTCTCCTTTAAAGTAATCAAACTTCTTTATGACAAACAAGTGCTCTAATGATATGGATGAAACTATATGAATGTTTATGAAAGTTCTGTAAATAGTTTCACCAGAAAATTTTGATCAAGAACACTTGAAATAAATTTGAAAAGATGAATGAAGAAGATTGTTTGAAAATATTTGAGAGAAAGGAGGTGTGTTCAAATTCTGCAAAAAAGTGTTATATATAATCCTTAGATACCTCTCTAAATGGATATGATACATGAAAGGATGCCATGGTTCAAGAACACACTCCATAGAACATTTTTATGAAAAAATGCAATGTTTTCTGCCACTGGTTCAGTGGTAATCGATTACCCAATATGGTGTAATTGGTTACACCTGAGCTAACGTTACAATATTTGAAAAACTACACTGTATAATCGATTACCAAAAGGGGTGTAATCGATTACTTGCTATAAAACTTGCCTTGCACGGCAGCACGCATAGCTGGTAATCAATTACTTAATGCTGGTAACCGATTACCACGCAGCAGAATGGCAGAATGCAATTATAAATGAAGGTGACTGCTACAAGATAAAAATTTAAGAGACCTAAGCAACCAACACATGAATGAATGATAAAAACTAGAGCACTTGACTTATCATAGAGAGAATGAGAACTTAATACCTTAGCACTTTGATCGAATCAACAACAATCTTCAAGAATTTGAAATTCTTTGAAAGGAAATGCTTGAGCTTGAGTCTTGAATCATTCTTTTTGCAATGCATATATGTTGAGCATGTCTTCATCAAAACACTTTGAGAAGCGTGTCTTCACAAACCTAGCAGCTTGGATTCCTCCTTTTCCTCTCATGGGATCGTACCTCCTAGTACCCTTCAGCTTCTTGGTTAAAAACAACATTGCACCTTGGGCAAATCATCATTTTGGAGTTGTTAAGCTTGCAGCGCTCCAAAAAGTCGATCAACCCCTCTTCAGCATAGGGGTAGACCGTATGCATTTCAAAATAAAAAATAGCAGAGATCTTCTCTCGCTTGTCAACTTCCATATTGAAGCCCTTAGTGGCCTCGACCATGATAATCTCCAAGGGCTCAGCATAATGAGCATCTTCGGTATGCATAGGGTCGGAGTCCACCTTCATTGCTGACTTTAGGTTTTTGCCAAACTAGAGCATGTCGTCATTCAAAGCTTTCTGAGCCAAATCCCCGTAAAGAACATATTGAGACATTTTATGACCCAAAATATTATGGTACTTATAAAACCTCTCTTTTTTCTTTGTTCTATAGGAGGTGCTTTTAAGCCTTGAGGCACTATGATCTGTCCATCTGTAACTAACAAATCAAATATTTCATCGCATTTTGTTATGTTGAAAGTATAAGTTTTAGAGATAAGTTTTTCCTTCTTGCTGGGTTCGACAGGATTATACCCATTCGACGGCTTCAACAATTTGCACACATAGGGAGGCCCTGGCTTAAGTTCAGCCACGTTTACCTCGCTTTCTTTGACATACGTGTCACCTATATTAGACAAATAATCGTATGCCTCAATGTAAGCGACTTTATCCTTTTTGTGATACTTATTCGTTCTGGCCTTTTCATCTTTCAAGTGTTCGACTTGGCGAACCCTATCTACCAATTATGCCATATCCCTAAGTTACTAAGTGTCCAACTTCTTCCTAATTGAGTAGTCTAGGCCCGCAACAGCCATTTCCACAAGTTAGTGTTCATGGACTTGTGTAAAACACCTTGCTTTAAGAAGTATAAACCTGTTGAGATAATCATCAATGGACTCAGGGATATTTCTCCTAACACTAGTCAACTCTTTCAGAATTATTTTCGATTGGCCCATGTAAAACTGTTCATGGAACAACCTCTTCAACTAACTCCATGTTTGGACAAAGTGTGGAGGTAATGTAGTGAACTAGGTGAATACATTTTTCATAAGAAAAATTGGTAAATACTTTATCTTCAAATTCTCTTTGTTTGCTATGTTGCCTGCTTTAGTTTGATACCTGGCGACATGTTCGACCGTCGACTCACTTGTGTCGCCGACAAACTTACTGAACTTGGATAGTTTCCAACCCTTGGATAATTCTGTTTGTCGAACATATTCTGACAAAGGAGATATGAAGTTAGGCCCGTGGAGGACCACATTGAGGCCACTCTGGGTCAAGATCTACTTGACCATACTCGCTTGTTAATATGCCTAGAAAAGTTATTCAGTTGAACATTTTGAAGGACTTGATCTGCATCCTAGTTCATGTGAACCATCAGGGGTCTGGGGCTGGCTTGAGCCATGTATTCCACTTCTTCCCTATCTGGGACCGAGTCGTGTCAAAGCCCTTGATTATGGATTACATTCTTCTAGACCAATCCATTTTTAAACGTTTCTATCCGCCCCACATTCGATATCTAGAAAGTTGGTCGAGAAGGGATTTGGGGTGTGCCAAAGAAATCAGCCATTTTCCCCATTTGGTTTGCCAGTAACTCATAAGTTTGGTTTCTGTTTGTAATCAGTGGGCTGAAAATAGTCCCCATTTGTTGGGTGAGAGTGTTTACTTATTCCAAATTACTCTAGTCTATTTGTTTTCTCATACCCATCATATAAGTGGTATTCAACGATGGTATTGTTTGAGGGATATAACATATCCTTCCCGGTCGTCCCATATTATTAGTGGTCGACGCAGAGGAGTTTTGTGGATTATACAATGGCATTGTCGCCACTGCATTGTCACTATACGTGGACATGTTAGTATGCATGCCAAACATCATCTACGTTGGCATGCATTAAGGGCAATCCCTATTATTCTTTGGCATAGAAAAGCCAAACAAAGGCCTTGCAACCGTAGGATTAAACAGGGCATTTCCTGACTGTGGTGAGGAAGTTATCCCTTATGATGGCACTGGTATAACTGGTGTTGACGACGCCACTGTAGTAGTTGTCCTAACAGGTGGTATACAACCGCATCTTCAATTGTCGATCTGACTAGTTGTTCAACCATATTCTGGGGTTTGTTTTGTGCACTAGTATTGTCTACAGAAGGATGCGTCATTTTCGGTAAAGACTTTCCACTACTTAAATGCATGAAAACAACCCAGAAACACTCATGAATGTAAAATAAATTTTATAGGAAAAACTGTGTATGTTAAAATTTTCGGTAAAGACTTTCTGATTTCATAAATTTTATAGGATTCAAACTAGAAAATTTAGCACATGTCCCACTAGGCGTGGCAATTTGTTCCCGTTGAAATTTCATAAACAACCGTTAGTCTCTTAATTAAATGTTACAGGAAGGATCGACTAGTGAATCCTAGGACACAATGCTAAAGTTTTTAACTTGTGCTTTTCTTTTAGGTAAAGACGCTATTTCAACTAGGTCGAAATAGTTGTAGTGAAAGCGTGAAAATATAACCTCTGCGGAAATAAGGAAAATTGTTGCAGTAAGGCAAAAGCAAAAAGAAAATGTTGAAAGATATGTAAACCAAATTAATTGGACCAGAAAAGTAAATTGAATTGAAAGACTTTGCATTAAAGTAAAAGTTGGTGTTTCACGGTTCATACATTCTCTCAATGGAAACTATTTTCTCTCAACGTTGGTAGTTCGAGTGTAAGTGAGATTTTGTAGTGAAATGAACACCCTGAATTCTACAAATGAAATCTCTATATATACTAGTAGGAAATAACTGCTCTCAACATTTAGATCTTCAGCTTTTGCCACGTAGAATCCTGCATGCCTTTCACTTTGCATTTCCTCCACGTGTCCTTCAGAATGTAACTCAAAAGCAGTTATCCATATTTGAACGTGATATTTACACGCCCAAATAACCGCTTATTTGGCACATTTGTTGTTGTCGAGAATTCTATTGTCAAAATGTTTCCACAACATTCCAAAAAATACTAAGTCCCAATTTCTCCTTGTCTGAGACCCAAATCTGCATACAAGTAATTAATAAGTCAACATGTCTTTAACTTTGACCTGTTTGGTGAAGCATTTACCTTTGTCGAAAATCCCAGCTAACAACAGGATGTATGGATACAAAAAAATCTCTTTCTAGATATGTTTTCACTATGTTTGGCACAACAATTATTTGGAAATCTTCTCTTTAGAAGGTTGTTTCCTTATCAACCACTAAAGCTGAATACATTGCCCTTACTGAAGCTATAAAATAAGCATCATGGATTGAATGGCTTGTTAAAGAACTGGAACTTCAAGGTCAAGTTATCACTATTAAATGTGATAGTCAAAGTGTCGTACACATATTTCAAAGAATTCATCCTATCATGAGAAAACCAAACACATTGATATTAGGATGCATTTCGTAAGGGAGAAAATCGAGAAAGGAGGAGTGAAATTATTGAATGTTTCAATTGAAGATAATGTTGCTGATATGATAGTTAAGTCATTGCCCTGTAGCAAGTTGTTTAATTGTATACAGTTGATAAAGCTTCGTGATGATAACTAGCTTATTCCCTTGATGTTGTAGCGTTTGTTCCAAGGTGGAGATTTATGGTATTTTGGATCAAATTATAGTCTCGGTAAGGGAAACCTCTTAGTTTGACTACACCTTGGACATATCATCGTTTTGGAGTCGTTGAGCTTGCAGCGCTCCAAAAAGTCGATCAAACCCTCTTCAGCATAGGGTTAGACCGTATGCATTTCAGAATAGAAAATAGAAGAGATCTTCTCGCGCTTGTCAACTTCCATATTGAAGCCCTCAGTGGCCTCAACCATGATAATCTCCAAGGGCTCAGCATAATGAGCATCTTCGGTCTGCATAGGGTCGGAGTCCACCTTCATTGCTGACTTTAGATTTTTTCCAAACTGGAGCATGTCGTCATTCAAAGCTTTCTGAACCAAATCCACGAAAAGAGCATATTGAGACATTTTATGACCTAAAAAATTATGGTACTTATAAAACCTCTCTTTTTTCTTTGTTCTATACGAGGCGTTTTTAAGCCTTGAGGCACTATGATCTGTCCATCTGTAACTAACAAGTCAAATATTTCATCGCATTTTGTTATGTCGACAGTATAAGTTTTAGAGATAATTTTTTCATTCTTGCTGGATTCGACAGGATTATACCCATTCGACGACTTTAACAATTTGCACACATAGGGTGGCCCTGGCTTAAGTTCAGCCACATTTACCTCGCTTTTTTCGACACACCTGTCATCCAATGATTGCCATTAATTGTGCAATCACAAAACACCAGACATTCATACTGAATGTTCTGTGTACAGGATGTCATGACATTGGGTCTGACATCTTGGAAAAATCCTGCATAATCCAATTTCCTTTTATAGCAGGTACAGCCATATCAGATACCATGACGATGTGTATGTCATCTGAAACAATCCTGCATGAACATGTCTTCCATATAAGCTCCAACAGGTACAACCAATATCAGAAGCCTTGTCATTGTATGTGGCATTCTGAAACAATCCTACTTGCATATGTTCTTTAACTCCAGCAGGTACATAGGATATCTCATGTTAAGACATCACACATGACATCTTGTGAACACTCTTTGTTTTACCAAAATTGCTGCCAACACTTAGAATCAACAGACTCCATGTTTGGACAGAGTGTGGAGGTATTGTAGTGAACCAGGTGAATGCGGTTTTCGTAAGAGAATTTGGTAAGTCGAAGAGGTGCATGTTGTAGTCGAAATGTGATATAGCATGTAGTGGCTTATGTTAGTTATGTACTTTGTTATTTAATAGTTATATATGTCATGTATGAGTGTTATCATCATACATGACAAACATATACTAGAAGTCTATAGTTGATGTTTTACTCTTGTTTGTTAAAGTGAGGAGGTTAAGTTGCTATTCACTTCTAATCTTTTAATCTTAATTGAGAAAATGAATAGAAAATTGTTTTAACCAATCATCTCTCTCTCTCTCTCTCTCACACACACACACACACACTGAATCGTTTTCTTGTGTTTGTTCAAAAAAATCTCTCTTTCTCACAACATAGTTTTGTTCCTGGTGTGGTGATTGTCACATCAAATTTCATATTAATTGTAATCATAAGCAACATCCATATCAAAATTTAGTTGAATGAATCAATTAGTCAACAAAATTAGCCTTATGTAATATAAACATATAGAATTTGCCAACTTTTTTTTGCCTTTAGCAAAAGGTTAAGTGTTTGTATGACCTTAATTTATTCTTGTTAATCAAATGGAAGATCTGACACATGCACTTTTTTTTGCCTTTATTTATTATTCTAGTTCATTAGAGAGGAAAACAAGGTCCATTTACTAATTGAGGTCCCCATATATGTTAGTACTAATCAAGTTTAATGCATGATTAAGTTCAAAACTCAATTAATTAAATTTGAAATGTAACATAGTTTTCGTTTTAACCTTATTAAGAGCATCTTTAATAAAGATTTCAATCCATTAGAGATCTTATTGGAATAAGAAAAAACTCAATTATCATTTATATAAAGACTTCAACTCGCACATACATGATATTGTTCGGTCGACCTCAAGTAGGTGGTAATATTGTTTGTTTTAGGTGTGAGAATCCTTATGGCTCTATCCTTTAAAAAATATATCTTATTGAATCATAATGTATAGATGTTGTATATAAATTATGCTATCTATTCTCAAACAATGTGAGATTATTTTGGTCATTAAAAAAAATAACAAAAACAAAAATCCAGCTACTACAAACCACTATAATTTTAGTTTTATAAATGATAATATAAATTTATTCTTTATTTTAATTTTTAATTTGATTTTATAATTTTTTAAAGTCAAGTATGTCTTATTTTAACTTTAATATTTTAATGTGTCCTTAATTTTATTTTGTTTGAATAGGACGAATTTAGTATATCTCTTATAAAAGTAAAGACCATTTAAAAAAAAAACAAAAATCACCACGATGGTATAACTTTTGCAGGGTCAAGTATTTCGAAGATAGCCTGCTGTTTTTCGACGCCGCTATTGTTCGTGACGTAGTAGCAAAGAGGCTTCTGATTAGCTGCCTCGTCCGATACATAATCCTCCTCAGCCTCAGACACTTCTGAGTTTCAATCATATTCCGCAAGAAAAATTGAAACTATGCCGCAATTAATCTGTAAATCATCTTCGGACTCGTCGTCGAAATTATTGTCGACCATCTCGTCGTCAGACTATGGTGTGTACCCTGGCTCTTTGTCTTCCGATTGAGGTGTGTACTGGGGTGTTTCCTCCTCTGGACGAGGAGTGTAATCTGGTGCCTCATCCTCTGATTGAGGAGAGTACTCAGGGGTTTTTGCCCTACGCTTGTAGTCGTCCTTGGCGCGTTACGCCACCTTCATAGACGACCTTTTGTTCTTCGCCCTTTTGTCCTTCTCGACTGGTTCCTTTGGGTAAGGATTCATCTGTGTCCTTGTCAATTTGAGGGGCGATTTGTTTCAGGGGCTTGGTTTTTATTAGGAAAGGCCTATTTTTCGGCCTTCTTCTTCCTCTGATGACGCCTCCACTGAGTACGCGTAATTGGGTTGTTACCTTTGTAAGTTGGGGGAATGTGAGACCTTCCCTTATGAAAATTTTGGTTACCTTGATCTTGGACCCCCACCTTATAATCGACCTCTTTCCACTTTGGCTTATTCTTCCTCTTCTGATTAGACAAATAATCGTCTGCCTTAATGTAAGCGACTTTATCATTTTTATGATACTTATTCGTTCTGGATTTTTCAGCTTTCAAGCATTCGACTTGGTGAACCCTATCTGCCAATTACGCCATATCCCTAAGGTACTGAGTGTCCAACTTCTTTCTAATTGAGTAGTCTAGGCCCGCAGCAGCCATTTCGACAAGTTAGTGTTCAGGGACTTGCGTAAAGCATCTTGCTTTAAGAACTATATACCTGTTGAGATAATCATCAATGGACTCAGGGATATTTCGCCTAACACTAGCCAACTCTCTCAGACTTATTTTCGACTGGCCCATGTAAAACTGTTCATGGAACAACCTCTTCAACTGACTCTGAAATTCTGGTATCAGATATAAGATGTCGAAGGTAATGTTACGACACTGATATCTGCTAACACACAATAGATAAATAAACAGAATGGTAAAGCAAATAACACAAGCAATTGTTAACCCAGTTCGGTGCAACTCACCTATGTCTGGGGGCTACCAAGCCAGGAAGGAAGTTCACTAAAATAGAATTAGTTCAAAGATTATCCGTACACTTCAACAAGTTGCAGTCTTTCTCACCTAATCTCTACCCGTGCAACTTCTACCTAAGCACTCTTAGATATGAGAACCCACTCACTTCCCTTACAATCACACACCTGTGATTTTAAACAACAATCCCTTGTGAAAAGAAAATACTTTTCAATTACAAACTCTTGATTTTACTTCACAGTTTCAATCAAGAAGACACACTCTTGATCTTGCTTCACAACTTTGATCAAGAAGACACACACTTGATCTTGCTTCACAACTTTGAACAAGTGGACACACACTCTTGCTTAACAGCTTTAGAGTGACAAATTACAACCACAAATCAGTCCAATTCAATCATCAATGGATGACTTGAATGACCTACAAGTCTTACGACTAAACAGACACAAACCCTAGCTCTCTTTCTATATTTCGCTCAGTCTTGGTTGTGTGTACAAACAGGTTTTCTAAGTCCCTTTTTATAGAAGCATTGGACATCTTGAAAACCCTAAATATATTTTCAAATCAAATCTTTTTATAACAGCTGTAGAGATCTCCTTGGAAAATATGTAAATCTGGTTGTAATCCATGATTGAATGCGCCAGCTAGCCATATCTTCAATCATCCAATGATTGCCATTAATTGTGCAATCACAAAACACCAGACATTCATACTGAATGTTCTGTGTACAGGATGTCATGACATTGGGTCTGACATCTTGGAAAAATCCTGCATAATCCAATTTCCTTTTATAGCAGGTACAGCCATATCAGATACCATGACAATGTGTATGTCATCTGAAACAATCCTGCATGAACATGTCTTCCATATAAGCTCCAGCAGGTACAACCAATATCAGAAGCCTTCTCATTGTATGTGACATTCTGAAACAATCCTGCTTGCATATGTTCTTTAACTCCAGCAGGTACATAGGATATCTCATGTTAAAACATCACACATGACATCTTGTGAACACTCTTTGTTTTACCAAAATTGCTGCCAACACTTAGAATCAACAAACTCCCCCTTTGGCAAATTTTGGCTAAAACATATATCTGTCCTTTTTGTTCACAAGGCAAACTATCAGCAGTTTAAACCACATAATAGTAGTTTAATCAGCAGCAGAAGAAAAAACAATTACTAGCTATGGCTACTAGTAATACACACATGCACAAGGGTACTTCTCCTCCCCCTAAATCTGTGCAACAATCAGAATTACTAGTTATGGATGCAACTAGTAAGACACACAAACACACAATACACCAGGGTACTTCTTCTCCCCCTAAATCTGTGCATTCAAAACAGCTACTGATCTCTAGTACCTGTACCAGCCAGAATGTCATACTGACATCTGCTTTAACATCAACACCTGTGCACCATATCAGACATCCTGTTTGACATCTGTAAACAGACAACCATAGTGTTGTAGCACCTGTGCACTTCTTTCAATAATAGCTGTCCTCCAGTCCAGCCACATATAACTTCCATAACATCACTTCTCCCCCTTTTTAGTCAAAATTGACCAAAGGTGACCAATTAGACAAAATAAATGTCTATTATCCTAGCAGAGAATGTTAGAACAGATGTTATAACATTAAGCATGTTAAAACAAAAAGTCAGGAAGTACACAGCATCATTAAACACAACTGTGATAGCTGGAATAATGAACAAATCCAAGGAACTCATTAAGAGCCCTAAATATTACAAAACAGGCATCAATGAGGACTACCACACATTACAAAAAAATAATCAAGACAATAGCCTTCCAAACAGCAGCCCGGCTTCCACCACACCTCCCAGCACAACTCCCAGTCTTCAATTCAGCCAGGAACCATTAATCAGAAGAAGAAGTATCTCCTTCACCTTCATCTTCATCTTCAGAACCCTCAGAGCTTCTAGAGCTGCCACTGGATTGTGTTTTTCCATCTGAATCCTTTCCAGCCTTCTCTAACTCCTCCTTTTCAAGGCTACAGATAAGGGCTTCCAAAGCTTCTTTTCTTGCCTTGGCCACCTTCATACCTTTCTCCAATTCCTTGCAAGTATCTTTCAATTGATTAATTAGGCTCCCTTGAGATGCAGGTTCCCTTCTGGCAGATGTCATAACAACATCATTGACATGACTACCCTCAAAAAGCTTATAGTGAATTGATAGAGGGGTCTTTCTCCTGCTTGGAATATCACTTATACTCAGGATTCTTGGTTGTTGACTCAGGATGATGCCACAGATGATAGATGGGAATGCAATGGGCAACTTTACAGCATTGGTGGAGGCATGTTTGATGATTTGATCAAACACAAACTTTCCAAAATTGTAGTTTATCTTAGTTCCAATGGCATGAATGATCCTCCCAAGAGCAATGGAGATGGTAGATATGTGATTAGTAGGTACCCAATTTGCTGAACCAATCTTATGCAGAATGACATATTTCACAGTGAGCTTACTAGCTGATAAGTGATTTCTACTAGGCCATTCCTTAACGTGGCCAGCTGTGATAACCCTACAGACCTCATTGTCTGTGGTTTCTAGGTCTACTCCTCCATCCATTCCTCTTCCTAGGAACTTGTTGATGACACTTGGTGAGAATTTCACACATTTTCCTCTTACAAATACCTTGCAAAACTCCCTGCTGTTCTTATCATGAATATCCTCAGGGATATTAATAATAAACTCTATAACCAACCCCTCATAGCATTGGGGCAGAGTTACCACAGTCTTCATGAGTGCAGCATTTTTGATTAGCTCAATAACCTCCTTTACCTCCACAGCTTCTTGTCCAAGTTCTCTTTCAATGGCTACTCTTCTCTGAATGACATATTTCCACTTTGCTGCTCCATCTTCCAAATGAAAGGAGATATTGTCTAGATGAACAGCAGCAGCCTTGCCAGGACATTTCTGAACAACCTGCCTTTTTACAGGGGAGATGTCTGGGACATCCTCTTTAACATCCTCCTCAGAGTCAGAGCTGTCTCTTTCTTTTCTTTTCCCAACCTCAACCTTGCTCCAGGGTTTTGAGGGTCCTATTCCTGTAGTCTTTTTCACTCTAGCAGCTCTCATTTTAGCCATACTTTTCCCTTTCTTAGTTCTCAGTCTCTCATCTACGCTAGGTTTAACCAGATGAACCAAAGGATCATCCTCTCCTTCAGTGCTTTCTTCCTCTAGATCAATAATATTTTCTTGAGGCACATTTTGTTTCTTGCTAGGTAGGGTTTTACCTAGAGAGCAAAGCCCTTCAGCAGCCACCTCTTTTTCTGATCTAGATGAATCATCATCTTTATCAGCATGGGGTTCTCCCTCAGGAGAGGGTTCCCTTCTGGACAAAGGGGTAGAGACCCCTTCAACTTTATGTCCTTCACTCAGAATTCTAGTAACCAGTCTCCTTATAGCGCGATCAGTGTAATACATGTCTTTAGGAAGAGAGGAGTTACCAGAGGTATTACCTTGCTTATCTCCAACATTGGAGGAGGTACCTGTGGTGTCGCCCGGTATCATGCACAGAGAAGTGACATCCATTACATCTTCATCTACAAACTCCATAGATGAAGTCTTTGCATATTGGGAGGATTTGGAGCCAGATGATGTTGGATGTTGAGACATCTTGTAGGACTTTTGAGGAAGGTTTCTTTGCCCTAGCTGAGCTTTTCTTAGAAGTTGAATGGAAATGGTGATAGCTGAGTTTAGGTAGCGTGTGCTAAGGGAATAGATACTATTTTTAAAGCTTGGGAATGATTTATCATTAATGTGGCTCTTTCTTTTAAAAGGGAAGACATTAGTTTTATTTCTTTTATTTTTTCTTTTTAATTGCCATAATTTCTCAAGAGTCCAAATCCCTAATTTCCCTTCCTCATATTCAATTTTACCCAAATTCCTTGCAAGCTTGTCTGCTAGTTCTAGTCCAAACTTTAGACTTCTAATTTTGTCTTCCACAAATTTTCTAATGGAGTGATAATAGCTAGAACAGTACTTTGTCCATCTATGTTGAATCTGATTTTTGGACATGGCTTCAGCATTCAGGAAGTCATAATACAATGTTATGACATCATGTGTGACATCGTATACAATCAGTAATAGGCTCATCCAACCCAGTTGAGCCCAACTGTTATCATCTTCTATACCTTTCACAGGTGTCATCCAAATCTTCTCCATATTGTCCTTGGCCTTTTTGCATAAAGTCCTTTGTGGCTTGGTCCCAACAATTCCATTCTCCCTGTGACTGGTCAAATGTCCATCTGTTTGGTCTAACCTCTTAGTTTTTTGAGCCATCATAACCTTTTCTCCTTTGGGCTTCTGGTGTGACATCTTTGTGTGACATTTTCCCCAGCCTTGTTTTTCATCACTCTTGAGGGCATCTGTACTCACCCAATACTTTAAGGGACAATCCAATTGAGGGCTCCATATGTAGCAATTGTCTTTGGTCCTGATTCCTCTCATAATCACTTCACTCTTTATGTCCAGGATTAGACATTCAGTTTTTGTGAAGTTAACATTCAGACCTTGATCACATAGTTGGCTAATGCTTGTGAGGTTTGCAGTTAAGCCTTTGACTAGGAGAACCTTGTCAAGTCTAGGAACTCCAAGGTAATCAAGCTTACCTATTCCCTTGATTTCACCTTTTGCTCCATCTCCAAAGGTTACATGACTTATGGTATATTGATGCAGATCAGTTAGCAGGTCTTGGTTTCCAGTCATGTGTCTGGAGCGTCCACTATCAAGGTACCATTCTTCTTTGGCTGAGATTCTGAGGGGAATGTGAGCTATCAGACTTGTGACATTAGTCTTAGGGACCCATTGCTTTTTGATGATAGGCATGTGATGTTTGGGTCTGAATTGATGGTGATCCTGATGATGAGCAGACCTAGGATAGCCATACAGTTTATAGCAGAAAGGCTTTAGATGACCAAATTTCCCACAGTAATGGCATCTCCATCTTTGGTGTTTTCCTTTCAACTGTTTTCTCATTTGGTGCTGTGACATGTGATGTGACATCACAGGTTTTTGAATGCACTTAAGTTTGGCTTGAGGTTTGACACCAGTGTCACTGCTCTCAGGTTTTGAGTTATTATACCCAATGCCAGATTTGTCTCCTGTTATTTGTCCAGTTTGAAGAATCTTGTCTAAGGAGTCAGACCCATTGCTTAACATCCTTACATACTTGGTCATCTCTTCTAATTTATAATTTTGAAGCATGACTTCAGTCTTCAATTTTGAGATGGTTTTAGCATGGTCTGCCTTCTCACTTTCCAGTTGTGCTATCTTCTGATTTTCAGCTTGTGGATTTTTGTCTAGCTTGGCTTTCAGAACCACTGCTTCTGTTTGTAACTTGGAGATGGTTTCCAAGTATTCTATCTTCTCGTTCTCAAGTTGAGTAATTTCCTTCTTCTGGCTATCAACCTGTTTGCACAGCTCTACACTTTTGTGACACAACTTTCTGTAAGTAGATGCCAATTCTTCAAAGGTTACTTCATCATCACTTGAGTCTTCATCAGACCCCCATCTTCCTGTCAAAGCAGTCACAAGATTTGCAGCCTCTTCAGTATCACTCTCATCAGACCATGTGGCAGCAAGACTCATCTTCTGTTTCTTGAGGTAGGTTCCACATTCAGTCCTGATGTGTCCATACCCATCACATTCATAGCACTGAACCTCTTTTCCTTCTTTGGGCTTCTCATCTGCTCTTGCTTTTCTTCCAGCATTGTTGGATTTACTGATGTCAGATGAGATGTTCTTGACATTTGCCTTTGATCTTACATCCATCTTTTCCAACAGTTTATTGAACTGCCTCCCCAACATAGCTACTTCATTGACAAGATCTTCATCACCCTCCTGACTCTTATCCTCTTATGTGTTTGACATGAAGGAAATGCTCTTTTTTTTCCTTTCAACACCATCGTTCAACCCTAATTCAAAGGTTTGGAGGGAACCAATTAGCTCATCTACCCTTATGTTGGAGATGTCTTGAGACTCTTCTATGGCAGTTACCTTCATTGCAAATCTCTTAGGGAGTGACCTGAGTATTTTTCTCACCAACTTTTCATCTGTCATCTTCTCTCACAGGGCTCCTGAAGTATTAGCAATCTCAAGGATACTCATGTGAAATTCATGAATGTTTTCATCTTCTTTCATCCTTAAGCTTTCAAACTTGGAGGTGAGCAGCTGAAGTCTAAACATCTTTACCCTAGTCGTGCCTTCATGAGTGACCTTGAGAATGTTCCAAGCCTCTTTGGCCACTTCACAGTTATTTACCAGCCTGAAAATATTCTTGTCTACCCCATTGAATATTGCATTCAAGGCTTTAGAGTTTCCAAGAGCAAGATCATCCACCTCCTTGGACCATTGTTCTTCAGGCTTCTTCTCAGTAGTGGCTTCTTCTTCATAGTGACTACAGGGTGCACCCAGCCTGTCAAGACAGCTTTCCAAACCTTTTTATCAAGGGATTTTAAAAAAGCTACCATTCTAGGTTTCCAATAGTCATAGTTAGAACCATCCAAAATTGGTGCCCTATGAACAAATCCTCCATCTCTTTCCATTGTACCAGAAATTATTGTCCCTAGATCTCACCCAGAACCAGAGCAGGATGCCTGCTCTGATACCAATTGAAATTCTGGTATCAGATATAAGATGTCGAAGGTAATATTACGACACTGATATCTACTAACACCCAATGGATAAATAAACAGAATGGTAAAGCAAATAACACAAGCAATTGTTAACCCAGTTCGGTGCAACTCACCTACATCTGGGGGCTACCAAGCCAAGAAGGAAATTCACTAAAATATAATTAGTTCAAAGACTATCCGTACACTTCAACAAGTTACAGTCTTTCTCACCTAATCTCTACCCGTGCAACTTCGACCTAAGCACTCTTAGATATGAGAACCCACTCACTTCCCTTACAATCACACACCCGTGATTTTAAACAACAATCCCTTGAGAAAAGAAAATACTTTTCAATTACAAACTCTTGATTTTACTTCACAATTTCAATCAAGAAGACACACTCTTGATCTTGCTTCATAGCTTTGATCAAGAAGACACACACTTGATCTTGCTTCACAGCTTTGAACAAGTGGACACACACTCTTGCTTAACAGCTTTAGAGTGACAAATTACAACCACAAATCAGTACAATTCAATCATCAATGGATGACTTGAATGACCTATAAGTCTTACGACTAAACAGACACAAACCCTAACTCTCTTTCTATATTTCGCTCAGTCTTGGTTATGTGTACAAACAGGTTTTCTAAGTCCCTTTTTATAGAAGCATTGGACATCTTGAAAACCCTAAATATATTTTCCAATCAAATCTTTTTATAACAGCTGTAGAGATCTCCTTGGAAAATATGTAAATCTGGTTGTAATCCATGATTGAATGCGCCAGCTAGCCATATCTTCAATCATCCAATGATTGCCATTAATTGTGCAATCACAAAACACCATACATTCATACTGAATGTTATGTGTACAGGATGTCATGACATCGGGTCTGACATCTTGGAAAAATCCTGCATAATCCAATTTCCTTTTATAGCAGGTACAACCATATCAGATACCATGACAATGTGTATGTCATCTGAAATAATCCTGCATGAACATGTCTTCCATATAAGCTCCAGCAGGTACAACCAATATCAGAAGCCTTGTCATTGTATGTGGCATTCTGAAACAGTCCTGCTTGCATATGTTCTTTAACTCCAGCAGGTACATAGGATATCTCATGTTCATACATCACACATGACATCTAATGAACACTCTTTGTTTTACCAAAATTGCTGCCAACACTTAGAATCAACAGACTCCATGTTTGGACAGAGTGTGGAGGTATTGTAGTGAACCAGGTGAATACGGTTTTCGTAAGAGAATTTGGTAAGTCGAAGAGGTGCATGTTGTAGTCGAAATGTGATATAGCATGTAGTGGCTTATGTTAGTTATGTACTTTGTTATTTAATAGTTATATATGTCATGTATGAGTGTTATCATCATACATGACAAACATATACTAGAAGTCTATAGTTGATGTTGTACTCTTGTTTGTTAAAGTGAGGAGGTTAAGTTGCTATTCACATCTAATCTTTTAATCTTAATTGAGAAAATGAATAGAAAACTGTTTTAACCAATCATCTCTCTCTCTCTCTCTCTCTCTCTCTCACTCTCACTGAATCGTTTTCTTGTGTTTGTTCAAAAAAATCTCTCTTTCTCACAACATAGTTTTGTTCCTGGTGTGGTGATTGTCACATCAAATTTCATATTAATTGTAATCATAAGCAACATCCATATCAAAATTTAGTTGAATGAATCAATTAGTCAACAAAATTAGCCTTATGTAATATAAACATATAGAATTTGCCAACTTTGTTTTGCCTTTAGCAAAAAGGTTAAGTGTTTGTATGACCTTAATTTATTCTTGTTAATCAAATGGAAGATCTGACACATGCACTTTTTTTTGCCTTTATTTATTATTCTAGTTCATTAGAGGGGAAAACAAGGTCGATTTACTAATTGAGGTCCCCATATATGTTAGTACTAATCAAGTTTAATGCATGATTAAGTTCAAAACTCAATTAATTAAATTTGAAATGTAACATAGTTTTCGTTTTAACCTTATTAAGAGCATCTTTAATAAAGATTTCAATCCATTAGAGATCTTATTGGAATAAGAAAAAACTCAATTATCATTTATATAAAGACTTCAACTCGCACATACATGATATTGTCCGGTCGACCTCAAGTAGGTGGTAATATTGTTTGTTTTAGGTGTGAGAATCCTTATGGCTCTATCCTTTAAAAAAGATATCTTATTGAATCATAATGTATAGATGTTGTATATAAATTATGCTATCTATTCTCAAACAATGTGAGATTATTTTGGTCATTAAAAAAAATAACAAAAACAAAAATCCAGCTACTACAAACCACTATAATTTTAGTTTTATAAATGATAATATAAATTTATTCTTTATTTTAATTTTTAATTTGATTTTATAATTTTTTAAAGTCAAGTATGTCTTATTTTAACTTTAATATTTTAATGTGCCCTTAATTTATTTTGTTTGAATAGGACGAATTTAGTATATCTCTTATAAAAGTAAAGACCATTTAAAAAAAAACAAAAATCACCACGATGGTATAACTTTTGCAGGGTCAAGTATTTCGAAGATAGCCTGCTGTTTTTCGACGACGCTATTGTTCATGACGTAGTAGCAAAGAGGCTTCTGATTAGCTGCCTCGTCCGATACATAATCCTCCTCAGCCTCAGACACTTCTGAGTTTCAATCATATTCCGTAAGAAAAATTGAAACTATGCCGCAATTAATCTGTAAATCATCTTCGGACTCGTCGTCGAAATTATTGTCGACCATCTCGTCATCAGACTATGGTGTGTACCCTGGCTCTTTGTCTTCCGATTGAGGTGTGTACTGGGGTGTTTCCTCCTCTGGACGAGGAGTGTAATCTGGTGCCTCATCCTCTGATTGAGGAGAGTACTCAGGGGTTTTTGCCCTACGCTTGTAGTCGTCCTTGGCGCGTTACGCCACCTTCATAGACGACCTTTTGTTCTTCGCCCTTTTATCCTTCTCGACTGGTTCCTTTGGGTAAGGATTCATCTGTGTCCTTGTCAATTTGAGGGGCGATTTGTTTCAGGGGCTTGGTTTTTATTAGGAAAAGCCTATTTTTCGGCCTTCTTCTTCCTCTGATGACGCCTCCACTGAGTACGCGTAATTGGGTTGTTACCTTTGTAAGTTGGGGGAATGTGAGACCTTCCCTTATGAAAATTTTGGTTACCTTGATCTTGGACCCCCACCTTATAATCGACCTCTTTCCACTTTGGCTTATTCTTCCTCTTCTGATTAGACAAATAATCGTCTGCCTTAATGTAAGCGACTTTATCATTTTTATGATACTTATTCGTTCTGGATTTTTCAGCTTTCAAGCATTCGACTTGGTGAACCCTATCTGCCAATTACGCCATATCCCTAAGGTACTGAGTGTCCAACTTCTTTCTAATTGAGTAGTCTAGGCCCGCAGCAGCCATTTCGACAAGTTAGTGTTCAGGGACTTGCGTAAAGCATCTTGCTTTAAGAACTATATACCTGTTGAGATAATCATCAATGGACTCAGGGATATTTCGCCTAACACTAGCCAACTCTCTCAGACTTATTTTCGACTGGCCCATGTAAAACTGTTCATGGAACAACCTCTTCAACTGACTCTGAAATTCTGGTATCAGATATAAGATGTCGAAGGTAATGTTACGACACTGATATCTGCTAACACACAATAGATAAATAAACAGAATGGTAAAGCAAATAACACAAGCAATTGTTAACCCAGTTCGGTGCAACTCACCTACGTCTGGGGGCTACCAAGCCAGGAAGGAAGTTCACTAAAATAGAATTAGTTCAAAGACTATCCGTACACTTCAACAAGTTACAGTCTTTCTCACCTAATCTCTACCCGTGCAACTTCTACCTAAGCACTCTTAGATATGAGAACCCACTCACTTCCCTTACAATCACACACCTGTGATTTTAAACAACAATCCCTTGTGAAAAGAAAATACTTTTCAATTACAAACTCTTGATTTTACTTCACAGTTTCAATCAAGAAGACACACTCTTGATCTTGCTTCACAACTTTGATCAAGAAGACACACACTTGATCTTGCTTCACAACTTTGAACAAGTGGACACAGACTCTTGCTTAACAGCTTTAGAGTGACAAATTACAAACACAAATCAGTCCAATTCAATCATCAATGGATGACTTGAATGACCTACAAGTCTTACGACTAAACAGACACAAACCCTAGCTCTCTTTCTATATTTCGCTCAGTCTTGGTTGTGTGTACAAACAGGTTTTCTAAGTCCCTTTTTATAGAAGCATTGGACATCTTGAAAACCCTAAATACATTTTCCAATCAAATCTTTTTATAACAGCTGTAGAGATCTCCTTGGAAAATATGTAAATCTGGTTGTAATCCATGATTGAATGCGCCAGCTAGCCATATCTTCAATCATCCAATGATTGCCATTAATTGTGCAATCACAAAACACCAGACATTCATACTGAATGTTCTGTGTACAGGATGTCATGACATTGGGTCTGACATCTTGGAAAAATCCTGCATAATCCAATTTCCTTTTATAGCAGGTACAGCCATATCAGATACCATGACAATGTGTATGTCATCTGAAACAATCCTGCATGAACATGTCTTCCATATAAGCTCCAGCAGGTACAACCAATATCAGAAGCCTTGTCATTGTATGTGACATTCTGAAACAATCCTGCTTGCATATGTTCTTTAACTCCAGCAGGTACATAGGATATCTCATGTTAAAACATCACACATGACATCTTGTGAACACTCTTTGTTTTACCAAAATTGCTGCCAACACTTAGAATCAACAAACTCCCCCTTTGGCAAATTTTGGCTAAAACATATATCTGTCCTTTTTGTTCACAAGGCAAACTATCACCAGTTTAAACCACATAATAGTAGTTTAATCAGCAGCAGAAGCAAAAACAATTACTAGCTATGGCTACTAGTAATACACACATGCACAAGGGTACTTCTCCTCCCCCTAAATCTGTGCAACAATCAGAATTACTAGTTATGGATGCAACTAGTAAGACACACAAACACACAATACACCAGGGTACTTCTTCTCCCCCTAAATCTGTGCATTCAAAACAGCTATTGATCTCTAGTACCTGTACCAGCCAGAATGTCATACTGACATCTGCTTTAACATCAACAATTGTGCACCATATCAGACATCCTGTTTGACATCTGTAAACAGACAACCATACTGTTGTAGCACCTGTGCACTTCTTTCAATAATAGCTGTCCTCCAGTCCAGCCACATATAACTTCCATAACATCACTTCTCCCCCTTTTTAGTCAAAATTGACCAAATGTGACCAATTAGACAAAATAAATGTCTATTAGCCTAGCAGAGAATGTTAGAACAGATGTTATAACATTAAGCATGTTAAAACAAAAAGTCAGGAAGTACACAGCATCATTAAACACAACTGTGATAGCTGGAATAATGAACAAATCCAAGGAACTCATTAAGAGCCCTAAATATTACAAAACAGGCATCAATGAGGACTACCACACATTACAAAAAAATAATCAAGACAATAGCCTTCCGAACAGCAGCCCGGCTTCCACCACACCTCCCAGCACAACTCCCAGTCTTCAATTCAGCCAGGAACCATTAATCAGAAGAAGAAGTATCTCCTTCACCTTCATCTTCATCTTCAGAACCCTCAGAGCTTCTAGAGTTGCCACTGGATTGTGTTTTTCCATCTGAATCCTTTCCAGCCTTCTCTAACTCCTCCTTTTCAAGGCTACAGATAAGGGCTTCCAAAGCTTCTTTTCTTGCCTTGGCCACCTTCAAACCTTTCTCCAATTCCTTGCAAGTATCTTTCAATTGATTAATTTGGCTCCCTTAAGATGCAGGTTCCCTTCTGGCAGATGTCATAACAACATCATTGACATGACTACCCTCAAAAAGCTTATAGTGAATTGATAGAGGGGTCTTTCTCCTGCTTGGAATATCACTTATACTCAGGATTCTTGGTTGTTGACTCAGGATGATGCCACAGATGATAGATGGGAATGCAATGGGCAACTTTACAGCATTGGTGGAGGCATGTTTGATGATTTGATCAAACACAAACTTTCCAAAATTGTAGTTTATCTTAGTTCCAATGGCATGAATGATCCTCCCAAGAGCAATGGAGATGGTAGATATGTGATTAGTAGGTACCCAATTTGCTGAACCAATCTTATGCAGAATGGCATATTTCACAGTGAGTTTACTAGCTGATAAGTGATTTCTACTAGGCCATTCCTTAACATGGCCAGCTGTGATAACCCTACAGACCTCATTGTCTGTGGTTTCTAGGTCTACTCCTCCATCCATTCCTCTTCCTAGGAACTTGTTGATGACACTTGGTGAGAATTTCACACATTTTCCTCTTACAAATACCTTGCAAAACTCCCTGCTGTTCTTATCATGAATATCCTCAGGGATATTAATAATAAACTCTATAACCAACCCCTCATAGCATTGGGGCAGAGTTACCACAGTCTTCATGAGTCCAGCATTTTTTATTAGCTCAATAACCTCCTTTACCTCCACAGCTTCTTGTCCAAGTTCTCTTTTAATGGCTACTCTTCTCTGAATGACATATTTCCACTTTGCTGCTCCATCTTCCAAATGAAAGGAGATATTGTCTAGATGAACAGCAGCAGCCTTGCCAGGACATTTCTGAACAGCCTGCCTTTTTATAGGGGAGATGTCTGGGACATCCTCTTTAACATCCTCCTCAGAGTCAGAGCTGTCTCTTTCTTTTCTTTTCCCAACCTCAACCTTGCTCCAGGGTTTTAAGGGTCCTATTCCTGTAGTCTTTTTCACTCTAGCAGCTCTCATTTTAGCCATACTTTTCCCTTTCTTAGTTCTCAGTCTCTCATCTACGCTAGGTTTAACCAGATGAACCAAAGGATCATCCTCTCCTTCAGTGCTTTCTTCCTCTAGATCAATAATATTTTCTTGAGGCACATTTTGTTTCTTGCTAGGTAGGGTTTTACCTAGAGAGCAAATCCCTTCAGCAGCCACCTCTTTTTCTGATCTAGATGAATCATCATCTTTATCAGCATGGGGTTCTCCCTCAGGAGAGGGTTCCCTTCTGGACAAAGGGGTAGAGACCCCTTCAACTTTATGTCCTTCACTCAGAATTCTAGTAACCAGTCTCCTTATAGCGCGATCAGTGTAATACATGTCTTTAGGAAGAGAGGAGTTACCAGAGGTATTACCTTGCTTATCTCCAGCATTGGAGGAGGTACCTGTGGTGTCGCCCGGTATCATGCACAGAGAAGTGACATCCATTACATCTTCATCTACAAACTCCATAGATGAAGTCTTTGCATATTGGGAGGATTTGGAGCCAGATGATGTTGGATGTTGAGACATCTTGTAGGACTTTTGAGGAAGGTTTCTTTGCCCTAGCTGAGCTTTTCTTAGAAGTTGAATGGAAATGGTGATAGCTGAGTTTAGGTAGCGTGTGCTAAGGGAATAGATACTATTTTTAAAGCTTGGGAATGATTTATCATTAATGTGGCTCTTTCTTTTAAAAGGGAAGACATTAGTTTTATTTCTTTTATTTTTTCTTTTTAATTGCCATAATTTCTCAAGAGTCCAAATCCCTAATTTCCCTTCCTCATATTCAATTTTACCCAAATTCCTTGCAAGCTTGTCTGCTAGTTCTAGTCCAAGCTTTAGACTTCTAATTTTGTCTTCCACAAATTTCCTAATGGAGTGATAATAGCTAGAACAGTACTTTGTCCATCTATGTTGAATCTGATTTTTGGACATGGCTTCAGCATTCAGGAATTCATAATACAATGTTATGACATCATGTGTGACATCGTATACAATCAGTAATAGGCTCATCCAACCCAGTTGAGCCCAACTGCTATCATCTTCTATACCTTTCACAGGTGTCATCCAAATCTTCTCCATATTGTCCTTGGCCTTTTTGCACAGAGTCCTTTGTGGCTTGGTCCCAACAATTCCATTCTCCTTGTGACTGGTCAAATGTCCATCTGTTTGGTCTAACCTCTTAGTTTTTTGAGCCATCATAACCTTTTCTCCTTTGGGCTTCTGGTGTGACATCTTTGTGTGACATTTTCCCCAGCCTTGTTTTTCATCACTCTTGAGGGCATCTGTACTCACCCAATACTTTAAGGGACAATCCAATTGAGGGCTCCATATGTAGCAATTGTCTTTGGTCCTGATTCCTCTCATAATCACTTCACTCTTTATGTCCAGGATTAGACATTCAGTTTTTGTGAAGTTAACATTCAGACCTTGATCACATAGTTGGCTAATGCTTATGAGGTTTGCAGTTAAGCCTTTGACTAGGTGAACCTTGTCAAGTCTAGGAACTCCAAGGTAATCAAGCTTACCTATTCCCTTGATTTCACCTTTTGCTCCATCTCCAAAGGTTACATGACTTATGGTATATTGATGCAGATCAGTTAGTAGGTCTTGGTTTCCAGTCATGTGTCTGGAGCGTCCACTATCAAGGTACCATTCTTCTTTGGCTGAGATTCTGAGGGGAATGTGAGCTATCAGACTTGTGACATTAGTCTTAGGGACCCATTGCTTTTTGATGATAGGCATGTGATGTTTGGGTCTGAATTGATGGTGATCCTGATGATGAGCAGACCTAGGATAGCCATACAGTTTATAGCAGAAAGGCTTTAGATGACCAAATTTCCCACAGTAATGGCATCTCCATCTTTGGTGTTTTCCTTTCAACTGTTTTCTCATTTGGTGCTGTGACATGTGATGTGACATCACAGGTTTTTGAATGCACTTAAGTTTGGCTTGAGGTTTGACACCAGTGTCACTGCTCTCAGGTTTTGAGTTATTATACCCAATGCCAGATTTGTCTCCTGTTATTTGTCCAGTTTGAAGAATCTTGTCTAAGGAGTCAGACCCATTGCTTAACATCCTTACATACTTGGTCATCTCTTCTAATTTATAATTTTGAAGCATGACTTCAGTCTTCAATTTTGAGATGGTTTTAGCATGGTCTGCCTTCTCACTTTCCAGTTGTGCTATCTTCTGATTTTCAGCTTGTGGATTTTTGTCTAGCTTGGCTTTCAGAACCACTGCTTCTGTTTGTAACTTGGAGATGGTTTCCAAGTATTCTATCTTCTCATTCTCAAGTTGAGTAATTTCCTTCTTCTGGCTATCAACCTGTTTGCACAGCTCTACACTTTTGTGACACAACTTTCTGTAAGTAGAGGCCAATTCTTCAAAGGTTACTTCATCATCACTTGAGTCTTCATCAGACCCCCATCTTCCTGTCAAAGCAGTCACAAGATTTGCAGCCTCTTCAGTATCACTCTCATCAGACCATGTGGCAGCAAGACTCATCTTCTGTTTCTTGAGGTAGGTTCCACATTCAGTCCTGATGTGTCCATACCCATCACATTCATAGCACTGAACCTCTTTTCCTTCTTTGGGCTTCTCATCTGCTCTTGCTTTTCTTCCAGCATTGTTGGATTTACTGATGTCAGATGAGATGTTCTTGACATTTGCCTTTGATCTTACATCCATCTTTTCCAACAGTTTATTGAACTGCCTCCCCAACATAGTTACTTCATTGACAAGATCTTCATCACCCTCCTGACTCTTATCCTCTTATGTGTTTGACATGAAGGAAATGCTCTTTGTTTTCCTTTCAACACCATCGTTCAACCCTAATTCAAAGGTTTGGAGGGAACCAATTAGCTCATCTACCCTTATGTTGGAGATGTCTTGAGACTCTTCTATGGCAGTTACCTTCATTGCAAATCTCTTAGGGAGTGACCTGAGTATTTTTCTCACCAACTTTTCATCTGTCATCTTCTCTCACAGGGCTCCTGAAGCATTAGCAATCTCAAGGATACTCATGTGAAATTCATGAATGTTTTCATCTTCTTTCATCCTTAAGTTTTCAAACTTGGAGGTGAGCAGCTGAAGTCTAAACATCTTTACCCTAGTCGTGCCTTCATGAGTGACCTTGAGAATGTTCCAAGCCTCTTTGGCCACTTCACAGTTATTTACCAGCCTGAAAATATTCTTGTCTACCCCATTGAATATTGCATTCAAGGCTTTAGAGTTTCCAAGAGCAAGATCATCCACCTCCTTGGACCATTGTTCTTCAGGCTTCTTCTCAGTAGTGGCTTCTTCTTCATAGTGACTACAGGGTGCACCCAGCCTGTCAAGACAGCTTTCCAAACCTTTTTATCAAGGGATTTTAAAAAAGCTACCATTCTAGGTTTCCAATAGTCATAGTTAGAACCATCCAAAATTGGTGGCCTATGAACAAATCCTCCATCTCTTTCCATTGTACCAGAAAGTATTGTCCCTAGATCTCACCCAGAACCAGAGCAGGATGCCTGCTCTGATACTAATTGAAATTCTGGTATCAGATATAAGATGTCGAAGGTAATATTACGACACTGATATCTACTAACACCCAATGGATAAATAAACAGAATGGTAAAGCAAATAACACAAGCAATTGTTAATCCAACTCGGTGCAACTCACCTACATCTGGGGGCTACCAAGCCAAGAAGGAAATTCACTAAAATATAATTAGTTCAAAGACTATCCGTACACTTCAACAAGTTACAGTCTTTCTCACCTAATCTCTACCCGTGCAACTTCTACCTAAGCACTCTTAGATATGAGAACCCACTCACTTCCCTTACAATCACACACCCGTGATTTTAAATAACAATCCCTTGTGAAAAGAAAATACTTTTCAATTACAAACTCTTGATTTTACTTCACAATTTCAATGAAGAAGACACACTCTTGATCTTGCTTCATAGCTTTGATCAAGAAGACACACACTTGATCTTGCTTCACAACTTTGAACAAGTGGACACACACTCTTGCTTAACAGCTTTAGAGTGACAAATTACAACCACAAATCAGTCCAATTCAATCATCAATGGATGACTTGAATGACCTACAAGTCTTACGACTAAACAGACACAAACCCTAACTCTCTTTCTATATTTTGCTCAGTCTTGGTTATGTGTACAAACAGGTTTTCTAAGTCCCTTTTTATAGAAGCATTGGACATCTTGAAAACCCTAAATATATTTTCCAATCAAATCTTTTTATAACAGCTGTAGAGATCTCCTTGGAAAATATGTAAATCTGGTTGTAATCCATGATTGAATGCGCCAGCTAGCCATATCTTCAATCATCCAATGATTGCCATTAATTGTGCAATCACAAAACACCATACATTCATACTGAATGTTATGTGTACAGGATGCCATGACATCGGGTCTGACATCTTGGAAAAATCCTGCATAATCCAATTTCCTTTTATAGCAGGTACAACCATATCAGATACCATGACAATGTGTATGTCATCTGAAATAATCCTGCATGAACATGTCTTCCATATAAGCTCCAGCAGGTACAACCAATATCAGAAGCCTTGTCATTGTATGTGGCATTCTGAAACACTCCTGCTTGCATATGTTCTTTAACTCCAGCAGGTACATAGGATATCTCATGTTCAGACATCACACATGACATCTAATGAACACTCTTTGTTTTACCAAAATTGCTGCCAACACTTAGAATCAACAAACTCCATGTTTGGACAGAGTGTGTGTCGCATTACGCGAAAAACCGGCGGGAAAAGAAAGAAACAACAGAGCCGCCACCGTGCGTTATTTATCCCAAAAGAGGGAAAGGAAACGCTCGAAGTAAACCTAGGAAAGAACATGGTCTCGCGACCAAAGAGGATGGGTTCGGGAGTCGGTTATGCGAAGGGAAGGTATTAGCACCCCTACGCATCCGTAGTACTCTACGGGATCCACGCACAAAAGGAAGGATAAATTGGTTGCTAAAATCACTGCTCAAACACACACACACTGGCTGAAAGGGACAAAAGAGACTGACTGAAACTGACTCGGCAGGATATCGTATCCTGGGCCTACTTAGTCTATCAGGCATAGACATCAGAGTCGAAGTAGTTCGGACTGGGGAAACGGCACATGCTCGCTAGGATATCGCATCCTATGCATACGTATCTTCTCGGACGAGAGAAGAATCAGAGCATTCGTAGCTCGGCTGACGCGCACACAAACAAACAGACAAAGGCAAACGTGGAGCCCGAATGCCAATCACTGGACTTACATCAGCATCCGAACCAAAACACACACACTGGAACCCAAATGCCACTCGATGGACTTACATCGGCTTCCAAGCACACAACAACATAACAAGTTAATAGGGAGTCGGGGACTCGAGCCTATAACTGTCGAGCACACTCAAACAAACAGACAACAAATTGCTAAGGAGTCAGGCACTCGAGCCTAGCAACTGTCAAACAACACACACAAAAGAAAAGAAAAGGCGCCCGGAGAGATCAGCTCAATCTCCTGCCTACATACTTCATCTGGTATGAAGATCAGGGCGATGTAGTTCCCCTACGCAGGGATAAAGGATCTAGCCTAACCAGATAACAGAGGGAGACACAACTCTAGGGAGACTACGACTCGAGCCTAGATGTTGTCATGCAAAGTCGACCCTAAGTTAAGGTTTCTAGCTAAATGGCACAAGGGCCAACCTATCCTAGACACGGCTTGCACAGGAAGCAAGGGTCTCGATTGCAACTAGGGCAAGAGAAAGGGGAGATCTCAATCGCAACGAGGGCGAGAGAAGAGAAAGTCTCAATCGCAACGAGGGCGAGAGAAGAGAATTAGTGTTAGTGGTTAGTCAAACTCGACAAGACATCGCATCTCGTGCCTACGTATCTCATCTGGACATGAGAATCAGAGTTGCCGTAGTTCGGCTACGGAGGGACAAAGGTCTCGATTGCAACTAGGGCAAGAGAAAGGGAAAGGCTCGATCGCAACGAGGGCGAGAGAAAGGAAAAGGCTCGATCGCAACGAGGGCGAAAGCAAACAAGGATTAGTCTAAACTAAACCTAACTTGCACAGGAAGCAAGTCAAACAAACATACAAGCACAGGTAGCACACACTATATACACACAAGGGGCTCACACAAGGGTTAGGTTTTAGTCGAGGGGTCATATCAACCTCAACAAACAAACCTCTCGAATGGGGTGAGTGTTGCTCTTAACCTTGCCATTGAGGGGCTAAGGTGAAGCAGATGAAAAGGATATGAGGGGTGTGCCTCACAGCTTCTATCCCTGGCCTGGGAGAGCTTAAGACAAGAATGTGTGGGTTCAGAAGGTGGGAACCCTTCTACACATTTGAAACTGACTCGACTGTGCAATTGCACAAGATCTTGGGTTTTTATCTGAAATGCATCAACACAGTGGTGTGAGCAAAACAGAAGACACACTGAATAGCAGGGGATAGGTTGCTTATCCCTTGGTTCTGCCAATTGCCTCTTCACTTAGGAGGTCTTTGACTCTGTACAAGGACAAATTAAACATACACAAACATTGCCTCTTAAGGAGGACTTCAGACAGTTGCCTGGCCAAGCAACAGGCCAGGTCTTCCAGGCTACATGAAGAAAAGGGAATTATACCTCAAGCAAGTTGCTAAATAGCAAAGCAAAGCAAGTTCAAAGAACTTAAACAACTAATGGTACCTGAAATAGTCAAACTAATCAGTATACAGTTCAACAGTTAAAGCAAAAGGAAATGAATCAACAGTCAACACAGAGAGACAAGTGTGCAAAGCAACAAGACTCAAACTATATGAGTCACACCACCTACAAAACAAGGGGTTAGCACATGATATATAATCAAGCTCAATCAAATTTGTATGATCTTTGAGGCATTGTTGCTTATCCTGAAACATGAACTCAATCATAAGCCCAAAAGACCACTAGGACAAGCCTAGGGTCAAAAACAAATGAAAAAGTCAAAGAAGCAAATGAAAGTCAACCAAAGTCAAGTTCAAACATTTAAGAAGCAAGCACAATTGGGTTCATGTTCATATCATGCATCATCATTAATTCACAAGCAAAGGAAGTCAAAACATGGCAAATGAAAGCACAAGGAAGTCAACAGAATGACTTGCATCAAAAGTCAACTCAAACAATTTCAAAACTCATCAAATAAATCATACTCAATCCTAACATCTAGCATGGTAAGCATGTCAAATTTCATTGCATTTGGACAAGTGGAAGGCAGTCAATGAAAATCATAAAGTCAAAGCAAATTCAAACATGCACAAAGAAGTCAAACAAACATGGGTCAACTTCAAAAAATCACAACTAAATGAAAACAGATGAGAAATGAATGGGGTCAACACCAATGCAAAGCTCAAGATGTCTAGTATGCCCATGCAAAATTTCATGATCATACAATAAGGCATGAGAATTTCCCAAAGCAAATGGCAAGGTATGTCACATAAAGTCAACATTTGACTAGGCAGGAAAGAAAAATCTCAAACAAATGGAAAATAGCTCAATTAAATCCAAGAAAATTCACACATAAACTAGACATATGAGAGAAGGCTCATACAAAAATTTGGATCATTTGGAGGTCATGAAGCATGTAAACAAAAATCAGCAGATTGCACATCCATGGTGTGACACAAGTTGTCACACCCTACTTCAAAAATTCAAAGCTCTCAATCCACATATGATAAAACCATGATATTTACACCAAAATAAGCATGGATGAGTGTAGATTAACCACAAAAAATTTCAGATCAAATGGATGCAACATGATTATTTCACAATGGTTTTGGCAACATGTACAAGATATGGTCACATTACACAAACCCTAAGGCCATTTAAAAACCAGTGATCAGAAAATTCATTAAAAATCATGACAAAATAATAGACATCAAACAGGACATGATGCAAAAATTGGCATGAATTTTGGAATTGAAATGAACAAGATATGATTTTTGCAAAATTGATGATCAAATGAAATAATTATTTGAAATTAAAATGAATTGTTTTGGATAATTAAAGGACCGAGTGGCATTGTTGTAATTTGGGACCTCATTAATCAAAACGACAGCGTACAAGGGAGGCAGAACGAAATGTTCTGATTGGCCATCACCAATGAAACAGTAACATGAGCAGAAAACAAGCAACAACAACCAATCGCAGTTCATGTTTTCTGGGCAACTTTTAGGGTTTCAGAAACAGCAAGGCAACATCTTCTTCATGCAATCATCATAACGAAAATCAAACATAACTTCATAAACAGCATGGCAACCAACATTCATGCAATACCAAGCAACAATACAGCAAACACGATTCTGGGAAAATCTGGAAAATGGCTCTAGGGTTTCAGCAGCATATCTTCATCATTAACAATCAAACATGAAAATCAAAGTGCCCAGAAATCACAGATATGCATACTAATCAAACCAATGAAGCAAGCACAGTCATAATCCAAGCATGGTTTTCAGTGAATCATCATCATCAAAGCAAATCGATTGAAAACAAGTTTGAACATAAAAATGAAAATCCAGATTTCTCACAGCATAGTTAACCATTTCAAGTGGGACAAGTTGCAATGGATTCAGCATTAAAAGACCTATCTAAAGCATCTCATTATTTGGTAAATGGAGAAGGTCGAGCACTTACTTGATTTCGAAGAAAAGTGTGGAGCAGTGGTTTTTTGAACGCTTCAAGCTCAAACAGAAGTTCACAATGCTTTGGAATGAAGGAATCTTGAAAGAACTTAGCTCAATGGTGCTTGGAATCCTTCAGATCTCGATTTTCCATTGTTATGCCTTGGAGAAAACAGAGCTCGAAAGGGAGTTCCAGCTGGGGTTTGATGGTTCAAAAGAGCTCCCAATGATGGCTAGGTGAAGAAGGAAGCAAGATTGGCTCGAGTGTTTTGGGATTTTGCTCAGAAATTCCAAATCGTGAAAATGGTGATTTGAGGAAATGAGAGAATTCTGGTGTGTTATGGCTGCTGTTAGGGTTTGATTTGGACAGAAAATATCATTTATATGGTCTGTTTAAAGTTGGTTAAACAAATGCTAAACATGATTATCAAAAATGAAGTGAAATGGCCATTTGCTAATTTTCCAACATATGCACATGGAGGTATGAAGTCTGGCCGAGTTTGGGCCTCAAACAAGTCTCAAATAACCTTCCAAACAATTCCCAAATGGCCAAATGTGCTCAAAATTGCTAAATCAAAAAGTCAACTTTGGTCCACACTTGAATTTAAATAAGACAAGTCAAAAAATGCCATTTTGATTGGCAATGTTTTAGCACATGAAATTTACATTTTTGGAAAGAGGAGATGAAATGTGGTTTGTAGGAAAAAACCCCACCAAAATTGGCCAAATGGTTTGAGAGATATGGCCTTTTGAAGTTCAAGATTTTGTGAAAATGATTTAATCATATCTTGACAACCATGCATGGGAATTGAGAGTTCTTGGACTTTTTGAAAATGGGAGAACAAGATCTTCAACTTTCATGTTGGGAAAAAATTCATTTGAAGCTTGTATCATGATGTAAGTTTAAGATCAAGAAGTTTCCATTTTTGGCAGTTGAAATTACAGGTCCACCTTCTATTTCTGGAAATTTTCTGTTTGACTTCCAATTCTTCCATGATGAGGTTTGGCATGATATATGAGGCTTGTATGGACATGAATGAGCTCCTTCAAATCAATTCCATCCATCAAATCACTGATTAAATCCACAGTTGACCAAGTTTGACTTTTCTAGGGTTTTGCTTGACTGAAGCACCTTCTGATGAATTCCAAACCCTAATTCCTTGATATCTTGACTCCAAATGATGTCTCAAGATATATGAACCCTTGATGATTGATCATGGTGCCCAAATTCTGCAAGAATGGTCACCATCCACTGCAATGACTGACTTTCACTGATTTTGACCTAATTGCTGATGATTGCTTTAACTGCAAGCAACAAGGTTAAACTGACAATATTTTTGTACTTTTTGAATGATAAACATATGAAAAGCAAATATATACAAATGCAAAATATGCTTGGTGATCAAGAACCACACTCACAAGGCAAACCACCCATTAGGAGGGGAGCTAGGGCATGCAATGATCCTTGAGGCCATGATATGATATGATATGGGCCATGTTATGCTATGACCTAATATGAGAATGTATGTACAATGATAGGTGCAAATTTGAGGTGCTACAGCTGCCCCTATTCAATCGGCTGGGAACCCGAATGGATGAGAGCATCGGCTGTCAGACTTTCAGGGTAAACAGGGATTGAATACTAAAGAACCGTAGAAATTTGCACCGACTGGATATAATACAAGAAGAACCACGTCATTTACCAATGACAACCGCATGACAATTTCAGAAAAACAAAACCATTTACCGATGGTTGGAAAACTGGGAACTTGATATTTACCGATATCAACTTTAGCTAGACCATTTACCGATGGCTGCTGGGAAAACAACTTCTGAAAAGCGAAAACCATTTACCGATGGTTAAAAACTTGATATTTACCGATATCAACTTCAGCCAGACCATTTACCGATGGCTGCTGGGAAAAACAACTTGAGAAAAACAGAACCATTTACCGATGGTTAAAAACTTGATATTTACCGATATCAACTTCAGCCAGACCATTTACCGATGGTTGCTGGGAAAAACAACTTGAGAAAAACAGAACCATTTACCAATGGTTAAAAACTTGATATTTACCGATATCAACTTCAGCCAGACCATTTACCGATGGTTGCTGGGAAAAACAACTTGAGAAAAACAGAACCATTTACCGATGGTTAAAAACTTGATATTTACCGATATCAACTTCAGCCAGACCATTTACCGATGGTTGCTGGGAAATAATTTGATGTAGAAAGGAAGCAAGACCATTTACCGATGGTGGCTTCAAAGAAACTTGACATTTACCGATGTCAACTTTAACAAGGCCATTTACCGATGGCTGCTGCAACTGGGAATTCGATATTTACCGATATCGAAGAAAAACTGGGCCATTTACCGATGGCATCTCCGCTTGGGGAAGAACAAAATCTTTGTTGTGATACCAGACAAACCGTTTACCGACGACTTCTGGGGATTTTGATTTTATTAACAAGAGAACAAAGAATGACCAGACATTTACCGATGACTGGGATGAGACTCGATGTTTACCGACATCGAAAGATGATGTTTACCGATACCAACGGAGAGGAGGAATACTTCTTCGATTTAAAAATCGGAAATTGGCCTGAACGCCACTTCGGTCTGAATACCGGAAAAATTGGCCTGAGTGCCATGAGTGCATCGACCTGATCGTCGGAAACTCCTTCGGTCTGAATACCGGAAAATTGGCCTGAGTGCCATGAGTGCATCGACCTGATCGTCGGAAACTCCTTCGGTCTGAATACCGGAAAATACATAAATACATCGACCTGATCGTCGGAAACTTCTTCGGTCTGAATACCGGAAAATTGGCCTGAGTGCCAAAGCGTGAATTGGTTTGTGTTCCAAAACACTCAACATCCTGAAGAGGGCTAGAAAAGAAGTCTTGTTAAAGGATGGACATTCGATTCCACAAGAAATACGAATCTTACTCGACTGGGGAGGACGACTTCGACCCAAGAGCGCATGAGACATATTATCTATAGCCGTCAGAACGTAGATAATACACTCGCATGGAAGATTATCCATAACCGGGTTGTAGGTTGTTAAATGAATAATCGACCGACATCATCCTGAAGAGCGCGAAGGCAAACTTGTTAAAGGATGGACATTCGATTCCACAAGGAATACGAATCTTACTCTGCTGGAGATAACAATCGAAAGATTGACCAAAGAGTGCATGAGATATATTATCTATAGCCGTCAGAACGTAGATAATAACCTCGCATGGAAGATTATCCATAACCGGGTTGTAGGTTGTTAAATGAATAATCGACCGAAAAGAAAGGCATCGGTACCAGGACTAGGTATGCAAAGATGACCAATCAAAAGAGGATGAAGTTGCCAACTCGGAGCAAATATCCAAAAGGAAAGGGAAGGCCCAATGGGGACAATACTGCTTGATCAAGGCAAGTATCCAAAGGGGAAGAGAGTATCAATACCACAAAGAGGGGATTACATCTACCGGTTAGTGGGCAGAAAACCACGGAAAAGCAACCAGTCATCGATAGGATGAGCACACAGGGTTAACTCCACCAAGGGGATGAAAGTGGGATTTTACAACTACCAGCTAGTGGGTAGAAAACCACAAAGATAGGACTTACAGCTGTCGGTTTGTAGGCAGAGGCCAACAAAAGATCTGCTGAGAGACAGAGCGAGAAAAAAGGATTTACAACTACCGGGTAGTGGGTAGAAGACCGTAAGGAAAGGACTTACAGCTACCGGTTTGTAGGTAGAAGCCAAACAAATTCCGCTGAGGATAAGATGAATGAGTGCCGGTTAGTGAGCGACTATTCATTTATGCCCCAGGGAAGTACAAGAGACAAT
Source organism: Lathyrus oleraceus (assembly GCF_024323335.1). Classification (NCBI taxonomy): domain Eukaryota; kingdom Viridiplantae; phylum Streptophyta; class Magnoliopsida; order Fabales; family Fabaceae; genus Lathyrus; species Lathyrus oleraceus. Next base: position 130,582,637 of record NC_066579.1, read on the forward strand.
CAACGGGGAGCCAATTTAGGATCGATCCAAAAGGCAAACTGAAACAAGACTCATCCTAATGAGGAAAGAACTCAATAGGGAGAACCCATCCCGTGTAGGGAGGGAACGGAAGCAACCGTCATCCACGAGGATGTATCTCAGTGGGGAAATGGCAGGAAAGGATAGACACTTTCTGCTTAAGGGGTTGGCTCTACATGGAGAGATCAGACACACCCAACTCTGCTAGGAGAAATCTACTGGAGAGATCTGTGTTACCAAAGAGCAGGAGGCAAACATCAACAGATACACGGCAATAGCTGCAACATGAGTATCCAAATGCTATGATTATGCATGTATGCATTATGCATGATGAATGTATGATGAATGCTGACAAACAGACATGCTCAACACACAGGTCCGGGAATCAACCGTCCGGAGAGAAAACCAAAGCCACCAGAGAGCAAAGAAAATCCACTGGGGACTGGGATATCAGGGAACACTTATCCTGCAGGGGAGGAAGGCCACCGGAGGCTTCCGGAGGGATCGTCAGTCACAACCGGAGAAAAGAGTTCAACATACAGGCGGACGCGCCACAACAACTTGTGCTGAAGCTCAGAGATACCAAGAAGCAGTCAGATCTCTGATGAAGATAGATAGGCATAGAGAAAGCTCATCATGCCAACAACTCCACTCGGGGATCTATCTGAGGGAATGCCGGACTACGGGGATGTCCATCCACCGAATACTGAATCTTCAAAGAAAAACACCCATGCTGGTGGAGAGGGAAGACTGGCCTGCTGGAGAGGCGAAAGTTGAAGTCTTCAGTAAACACTCTGCTAGGGGAGCTGCCCCACAATAATGTCCGAAACAGCAAACTTGCTGGGGATGCCCCACGATAGGGCTTAAACAGCACTCTACTGGGGATGCCCCACAATAGAGCTAACAGGGATTTGGAGGAAGAATCTGTACTGCCGGGAACATGAAGATGAACAACTTCAAACAACACTGCATCGGGCAACTTCACTGAGGAGAGACCATACGAGGTTCTGTAGGACAAAGATACAGTCATGCTCGAGATACGAACAATTGTCTTACCTGTTGGTAATCATACCACCCCCGGGAGAGCACTGTGGGTCTCCTAAGTATTCTTCCATCATTGTGAGTGTTCACTTTGTTTAAGAACAATTTTGTGAAAAATTTATTTATTTTGAAAAACAATGATACTTTATCAATTAAAACATGCAAAACGTTCGTTGAGTTGAAACAAATAAGAGTGCAAATAATTGGGTAAAAGCTCAAATAGATGTAATGGAATGGTAGTCTGCAAAGGGCGAGACTCCATGGATCTGTACAAATTTGAAATCGGTGATATATATTGGAGAGGGCTACATTGAACATAATGACCTTTCCTCTACCATTCTGAATTTTCGATGTATTCAAAGCTTCAGTCGACGACGAATCGAGAATCCCTGACGGATGACAGATATAGAGCACAGTCTTGTCAAGATGCAGTTACTTGCCAAATCCCTAATTTTTGCCTAGATTGCCCCAGTGTGAGGTGATCAACCTAGCGGGATGCAAATTCTCTTTTTTTCAATGTCTCTAACTTTTGCCTGGATCGCCCTTTCGGGTTTTCAATCCACCGAGACGCTCCTTTTTGCCTAAGTCGCCCTTTGGGGTGTTCGACTTATCGAGCTTTTCTGCTTTTTTCTTTTAGGCGAAGTATTTCTTGACTGCATCGGAATTCACAGGACGAGTGAACTTTTTCATCCATTGCTGTAGGTGTCGAGACATTGCCTGAAGAGGCTCTCTTGTCAACACATGGACTTTCATAGCTTGGAGTTCACTTGCCCCTGGAATCGGGCACGAAAGACAAGACTTTCTTGAGCACAAGGTCCCTCGGAACACACGAGGCTTGACCTTCTTGTCGAATGCTTTCTTCATTCTCTGCTGATATAACTGACCATGACACATGGCAGTTGATCTCTTCTTTTCGATCGAATTCAGCATCAGCCAACTTGGGACTTTAAGGGTGCTATTTTTCCTTTGTTTTTTTTTCTTTTGATTTTGCTTTTGATTTTGCTTTCTTTTGATTTCTTTTGATTTTGCACCCTCCTCTTTTTTCTTTTTTTCTTTTTTTCTTTTTTTTTTTGATAATGCCCTAGTTGGCTGTTCTGCTGATTCTCGAGATGCAGCTGAGTGATCTTCTTTTCTTGCTCAAGAAGTCGGGAAATCTCGTCAGGAATCCCTTCAACATCATCTTCGTCTGCTTCGAATACAGGGAATTCAAAATTGGGAGATGACGTCCGATCATTATGTTCAATGGGTTTAAGAAACAACCTGCATAATGATTTTGATATGAAAAGCTTTTTGAAAATCAAACAAGACAATCGTTATGCAGATGAAAAGATTGCTTTTTATTCTTGTTTTTTTAAAGGTTTTTTGTGATCACCAATTTCATGCAAAAAAGCAAAAAGGGAAAACAAATGGAAAACAAATGTTTAACATGAATTTATTTGAATGAAAATATCATTGCACAAAATGTTGCCAACAATGTCATCACTTCTCCTTTTGGCATGGGAGAAGGGTTTTTAAACAAAGTGATTATTGCTCTGACTTATGAACAACTGTAGGAACGCCCACAGTGACCCAATTGTGACAGACACCACCAGGAATGATGAAATTGTTCAAGTCCTCTGCGTCCTCTTCCAAGATAGCAGCATCCTCTTCTTCAGGTTGATCGTCATGGATGAATCCTCCACTTGTAAACAAACCTTGCTCCTTAAGTGCCCCAGAACAGTAGCCAATGCCAGCCCGGGATTGGTTAACCAGGAATAAATCCATCAACAGCACTAAGTCTGGCAAAATCTCCCTCGAGTTCACAATTCTCTTGCTCAGGATGATCCATCAATCTGGCAGAGTCGGCTCTGGTATAATACCGGCAAAGTGCGTCTTTAAAATAAATGAAGATCGCAGGGTCAGACCACAGGACGGAAGACCGGAACAAAACACCCGCTGATGCAAATGATGCATGAAGTGTTTATGCATATGCTTGTTTTTATTTCAAAGGAACTCGAGGGTTTTATTTGCAAACTTTGAAATATTTAGCATTTTGATCATATATGAGAATATCTCATCAGATATATCAGGTGAAAAAATTTTCCCGGTTTTTTCATGTTTTGAAAATTTTTGCAAATAAACTCCTTTGAGTTCCTTGAAAATTTTCTCTTTTTTTTTTTTTGATGATATGGATGCAGATGAATGCATGAATGCATGAATGCAACAAACACACTCAAGGATCAAGCAAAGCACGCCAAACAAAGGTCGTGGGAAAGCTCATTGTATCCCTAATATCAACCATCCATTTTGGTGGATTTAGGTTTTCACCTTATCGACACCCAAGTTCCATTGATATTAACGGTACATGAACCAGCTCAAACATCCTTAATATCAACCAGCCGCTTTGGTGGATTTTAGGTTTTACCCCTGATCCGGGATCCATTGATATTAACAATGTTTGAACGACTCAACCACGAATCATGGGTTTATTGAGAGTCACGAGCATGGAGTCTCGGTTAAGAACCACCCAAAGGGAGTGTACTAGGGTTTAAACCTGCCAGACATGTTCTATCAGAGGTTCCCATAATCATCGTTCCATCTCTCGAATATTATCGGAGGAACGAATACTCGTATTCCAAGAATATTCTCAAGAGAAACTCTTATGAGTGTAGTATCGCGTAACAATCGTATCAGAACTGACATCTGAACGACCTCCGCACTACGGTCCTAAAAAATAGGCCAAGATGGGTTTGGTAAACTAAGGTCCTTGGCTTCTGCGGCACATGATTGAAAGAATAATGCCTAACCACAAATAACTTGTGTGACATTATTAGTTCAACATGACCTCCACCAAGTGAACGGTCTCGCAAGTCAACTGGCTAAGGAATACTCCACACCAGTCAACAAGACTATGCCATTCTCCTATCCTAGAGAGCACTCGAGTTCGGGTATAGAACTTATCTCAACTGACTCCCACCCCACAAAGAAAAACAGACAACCAGCCAGGCAGAATGAATAATGAATATGAATGCAAACATAAGTGTACACAATAAATGCAAACAATAAATGCACATATATACAATGAATGCAATAAATAACAGCACAAAGCAACCAAAATCCTAACCTAGAGAGCGCTAGGAGAGACTCGCTCAGGGAAGATGGACCAACATAGGTCAACTTCTCTTTATCCCCAGCAGAGTCGCCAGCTGTCGCATTACGCGAAAAACCGGCGGGAAAAGAAAGAAACAACAGAGCCGCCACCGTGCGTTATTTATCCCAAAAGAGGGAAAGGAAACGCTCGAAGTAAACCTAGGAAAGAACATGGTCTCGCGACCAAAGAGGATGGGTTCGGGAGTCGGTTATGCGAAGGGAAGGTATTAGCACCCCTACGCATCCGTAGTACTCTACGGGATCCACGCACAAAAGGAAGGATAAATTGGTTGCTAAAATCACTGCTCAAACACACACACACTGGCTGAAAGGGACAAAAGAGACTGACTGAACTGACTCGGCAGGATATCGTATCCTGGGCCTACTTAGTCTATCAGGCATAGACATCAGAGTCGAAGTAGTTCGGACTGGGGAAACGGCACATGCTCGCTAGGATATCGCATCCTATGCATACGTATCTTCTCGGACGAGAGAAGAATCAGAGCATTCGTAGCTCGGCTGACGCGCACACAAACAAACAGACAAAGGCAAACGTGGAGCCCGAATGCCAATCACTGGACTTACATCAGCATCCGAACCAAAACACACACACTGGAACCAAATGCCACTCGATGGACTTACATCGGCTTCCAAGCACACAACAACATAACAAGTTAATAGGGAGTCGGGGACTCGAGCCTATAACTGTCGAGCACACTCAACAAACAGACAACAAATTGCTAAGGAGTCAGGCACTCGAGCCTAGCAACTGTCAAACAACACACAAAAAGAAAGAAAGGCGCCCGGAGAGATCAGCTCAATCTCCTGCCTACATACTTCATCTGGTATGAAGATCAGGGCGATGTAGTTTCCCCTACGCAGGGATAAAGGATCTAGCCTAACCAGATAACAGAGGGAGACACAACTCTAGGGAGACTACGACTCGAGCCTAGATGTTGTCATGCAAAGTCGACCCTAAGTTAAGGTTTCTAGCTAAATGGCACAAGGGCCAACCTATCCTAGACACGGCTTGCACAGGAAGCAAGGGTCTCGATTGCAACTAGGGCAAGAGAAAGGGGAGATCTCAATCGCAACGAGGGCGAGAGAAGAGAAAGTCTCAATCGCAACGAGGGCGAGAGAAGAGAATTAGTGTTAGTGGTTAGTCAAACTCGACAAGACATCGCATCTCGTGCCTACGTATCTCATCTGGACATGAGAATCAGAGTTGCCGTAGTTCGGCTACGGAGGGACAAAGGTCTCGATTGCAACTAGGGCAAGAGAAAGGGAAAGGCTCGATCGCAACGAGGGCGAGAGAAAGGAAAAGGCTCGATCGCAACGAGGGCGAAAGCAAACAAGGATTAGTCTAAACTAAACCTAACTTGCACAGGAAGCAAGTCAAACAAACATACAAGCACAGGTAGCACACACTATATACACACAAGGGGCTCACACAAGGGTTAGGTTTTAGTCGAGGGGTCATATCAACCTCAACAAACAAACCTCTCGAATGGGGTGAGTGTTGCTCTTAACCTTGCCATTGAGGGGCTAAGGTGAAGCAGATGAAAAGGATATGAGGGGGTGCCTCACAGCTTCTATCCCTGGCCTGGGAGAGCTTAAGACAAGAATGTGTGGGTTCAGAAGGTGGGAACCCTTCTACACATTTGAAACTGACTCGACTGTGCAATTGCACAAGATCTTGGGTTTTTATCTGAAATGCATCAACACAGTGGTGTGAGCAAAACAGAAGACACACTGAATAGCAGGGGATAGGTTGCTTATCCCTTGGTTCTGCCAATTGCCTCTTCACTTAGGAGGTCTTTGACTCTGTACAAGGACAAATTAAACATACACAAACATTGCCTCTTAAGGAGGACTTCAGACAGTTGCCTGGCCAAGCAACAGGCCAGGTCTTCCAGGCTACATGAAGAAAGGGAATTATACCTCAAGCAAGTTGCTAAATAGCAAAGCAAAGCAAGTTCAAAGAACTTAAACAACTAATGGTACCTGAAATAGTCAAACTAATCAGTATACAGTTCAACAGTTAAAGCAAAGGAAATGAATCAACAGTCAACACAGAGAGACAAGTGTGCAAAGCAACAAGACTCAAACTATATGAGTCACACCACCTACAAAACAAGGGGTTAGCACATGATATATAATCAAGCTCAATCAAATTTGTATGATCTTTGAGGCATTGTTGCTTATCCTGAAACATGAACTCAATCATAAGCCCAAAAGACCACTAGGACAAGCCTAGGGTCAAAAACAAATGAAAAAGTCAAAGAAGCAAATGAAAGTCAACCAAAGTCAAGTTCAAACATTTAAGAAGCAAGCACAATTGGGTTCATGTTCATATCATGCATCATCATTAATTCACAAGCAAAGGAAGTCAAAACATGGCAAATGAAAGCACAAGGAAGTCAACAGAATGACTTGCATCAAAAGTCAACTCAAACAATTTCAAAACTCATCAAATAAATCATACTCAATCCTAACATCTAGCATGGTAAGCATGTCAAATTTCATTGCATTTGGACAAGTGGAAGGCAGTCAATGAAAATCATAAAGTCAAAGCAAATTCAAACATGCACAAAGAAGTCAAACAAACATGGGTCAACTTCAAAAAATCACAACTAAATGAAAACAGATGAGAAATGAATGGGGTCAACACCAATGCAAAGCTCAAGATGTCTAGTATGCCCATGCAAAATTTCATGATCATACAATAAGGCATGAGAATTTCCCAAAGCAAATGGCAAGGTATGTCACATAAAGTCAACATTTGACTAGGCAGGAAGAAAAAATCTCAAACAAATGGAAAATAGCTCAATTAAATCCAAGAAAATTCACACATAAACTAGACATATGAGAGAAGGCTCATACAAAAATTTGGATCATTTGGAGGTCATGAAGCATGTAAACAAAATCAGCAGATTGCACATCCATGGTGTGACACAAGTTGTCACACCCTACTTCAAAAATTCAAAGCTCTCAATCCACATATGATAAAACCATGATATTTACACCAAAATAAGCATGGATGAGTGTAGATTAACCACAAAAATTTCAGATCAAATGGATGCAACATGATTATTTCACAATGGTTTTGGCAACATGTACAAGATATGGTCACATTACACAAACCCTAAGGCCATTTAAAAACCAGTGATCAGAAAATTCATTAAAAATCATGACAAAATAATAGACATCAAACAGGACATGATGCAAAAATTGGCATGAATTTTGGAATTGAAATGAACAAGATATGATTTTTGCAAAATTGATGATCAAATGAAATAATTATTTGAAATTAAAATGAATTGTTTTGGATAATTAAAGGACCGAGTGGCATTGTTGTAATTTGGGACCTCATTAATCAAAACGACAGCGTACAAGGGAGGCAGAACGAAATGTTCTGATTGGCCATCACCAATGAAACAGTAACATGAGCAGAAAACAAGCAGCAACAACAACCAATCGCAGTTCATGTTTTCTGGGCAACTTTTAGGGTTTCAGAAACAGCAAGGCAACATCTTCTTCATGCAATCATCATAACGAAAATCAAACATAACTTCATAAACAGCATGGCAACCAACATTCATGCAATACCAAGCAACAATACAGCAAACACGATTCTGGGAAAATCTGGAAAATGGCTCTAGGGTTTCAGCAGCATATCTTCATCATTAACAATCAAACATGAAAATCAAAGTGCCCAGAAATCACAGATATGCATACTAATCAAACCAATGAAGCAAGCACAGTCATAATCCAAGCATGGTTTTCAGTGAATCATCATCATCAAAGCAAATCGATTGAAAACAAGTTTGAACATAAAAATGAAAATCCAGATTTCTCACAGCATAGTTAACCATTTCAAGTGGGACAAGTTGCAATGGATTCAGCATTAAAAGACCTATCTAAAGCATCTCATTATTTGGTAAATGGAGAAGGTCGAGCACTTACTTGATTTCGAAGAAAAGTGTGGAGCAGTGGTTTTTTGAACGCTTCAAGCTCAAACAGAAGTTCACAATGCTTTGGAATGAAGGAATCTTGAAAGAACTTAGCTCAATGGTGCTTGGAATCCTTCAGATCTCGATTTGCCATTGTTATGCCTTGGAGAAAACAGAGCTCGAAAGGGAGTTCCAGCTGGGGTTTGATGGTTCAAAAGAGCTCCCAATGATGGCTAGGTGAAGAAGGAAGCAAGATTGGCTCGAGTGTTTTGGGATTTTGCTCAGAAATTCCAAATCGTGAAAATGGTGATTTGAGGAAATGAGAGAATTCTGGTGTGTTATGGCTGCTGTTAGGGTTTGATTTGGACAGAAATATCATTTATATGGTCTGTTTAAAGTTGGTTAAACAAATGCTAAACATGATTATCAAAAATGAAGTGAAATGGCCATTTGCTAATTTTCCAACATATGCACATGGAGGTATGAAGTCTGGCCGAGTTTGGGCCTCAAACAAGTCTCAAATAACCTTCCAAACAATTCCCAAATGGCCAAATGTGCTCAAAATTGCTAAATCAAAAAGTCAACTTTGGTCCACACTTGAATTTAAATAAGACAAGTCAAAAAATGCCATTTTGATTGGCAATGTTTTAGCACATGAAATTTACATTTTTGGAAAGAGGAGATGAAATGTGGTTTGTAGGAAAAAACCCCACCAAAATTGGCCAAATGGTTTGAGAGATATGGCCTTTTGAAGTTCAAGATTTTGTGAAAATGATTTGATCATATCTTGACAACCATGCATGGGAATTGAGAGTTCTTGGACTTTTTGAAAATGGGAGAACAAGATCTTCAACTTTCATGTTGGGCAAAAATTCATTTGAAGCTTGTATCATGATGTAAGTTTAAGATCAAGAAGTTTCCATTTTTGGCAGTTGAAATTACAGGTCCACTTTCTATTTCTGGAAATTTTCTGTTTGACTTCCAATTCTTCCATGATGAGGTTTGGCATTATATATGAGGCTTGTATGGACATGAATGAGCTCCTTCAAATCAATTCCATCCATCAAATCACTGATTAAATCCACAGTTGACCAAGTTTGACTTTTCTAGGGTTTTGCTTGACTGAAGCACCTTCTGATGAATTCCAAACCCTAATTCCTTGATATCTTGACTCCAAATGATGTCTCAAGATATATGAACCCTTGATGATTGATCATGGTGCCTAAATTCTGCAAGAATGGTCACCATCCACTGCAATGACTGACTTTTACTGATTTTGACCTAATTGCTGATGATTGCTTTAACTGCAAGCAACAAGGTTAAACTGACAATATTTTTGTACTTTTTGAATGATAAACATATGAAAAGCAAATATATACAAATGCAAAATATGCTTGGTGATCAAGAACCACACTCACAAGGCAAACCACCCATTAGGAGGGGAGCTAGGGCATGCAATGATCCTTGAGGCCATGATATGATATGATATGGGCCATGTTATGCTATGACCTAATATGAGAATGTATGTACAATGATAGGTGCAAATTTGAGGTGCTACAGTGTGGAGGTATTGTAGTGAACCAGGTGAATGCGGTTTTCGTAAGAGAATTTGGTAAGTCGAAGAGGTGCATGTTGTAGTCGAAATGTGATATAGCATGTAGTGGCTTATGTTAGTTATGTACTTTGTTATTTAATAGTTATATATGTCATGTATGAGTGTTATCATCATACATGACAAACATATACTAGAAGTCTATAGTTGATGTTGTACTCTTGTTTGTTAAAGTGAGGAGGTTAAGTTGCTATTCACATCTAATCTTTTAATCTTAATTGAGAAAATGAATAGAAAACTGTTTTAACCAATCATCTCTCTCTCTCTCTCTCTCTCTCTCTCACTCTCACTGAATCGTTTTCTTGTGTTTGTTCAAAAAAATCTCTCTTTCTCACAACATAGTTTTGTTCCTGGTGTGGTGATTGTCACATCAAATTTCATATTAATTGTAATCATAAGCAACATCCATATCAAAATTTAGTTGAATGAATCAATTAGTCAACAAAATTAGCCTTATGTAATATAAACATATAGAATTTGCCAACTTTTTTTTGCCTTTAGCAAAAAGGTTAAGTGTTTGTATGACCTTAATTTATTCTTGTTAATCAAATGGAAGATCTGACACATGCACTTTTTTTTGCCTTTATTTATTACTCTAGTTCATTAGAGGGGAAAACAAGGTCCATTTACTAATTGAGGTCCCCATATATGTTAGTACTAATCAAGTTTAATGCATGATTAAGTTCAAAACTCAATTAATTAAATTTGAAATGTAACATAGTTTTCGTTTTAACCTTATTAAGAGCATCTTTAATAAAGATTTCAATCCATTAGAGATCTTATTGGAATAAGAAAAAACTCAATTATCATTTATATAAAGACTTCAACTCGCACATACATGATATTGTCCGGTCGACCTCAAGTAGGTGGTAATATTGTTTGTTTTAGGTGTGAGAATCCTTATGGCTCTATCCTTTAAAAAAGATATCTTATTGAATCATAATGTATAGATGTTGTATATAAATTATGCTATCTATTCTCAAACAATGTGAGATTATTTTGGTCATTAAAAAAAATAACAAAAACAAAAATCCAGCTACTACAAACCACTATAATTTTAGTTTTATAAATGATAATATAAATTTATTCTTTATTTTAATTTTTAATTTGATTTTATAATTTTTTAAAGTCAAGTATGTCTTATTTTAACTTTAATATTTTAATGTGTCCTTAATTTTATTTTGTTTGAATAGGACGAATTTAGTATATCTCTTATAAAAGTAAAGACCATTTAAAAAAAACAAAAATCACCACGATGGTATAACTTTTGCAGGGTCAAGTATTTCAAAGATAGCCTGCTGTTTTTCGACGACGCTATTGTTCATGACGTAGTAGCAAAGAGGCTTCTGATTAGCTGCCTCGTCCGATACATAATCCTCCTCAGCCTCAGACACTTCTGATTTTCAATCATATTCCGCAAGAAAAATTGAAACTATGCCGCAATTAATCTGTAAATCATCTTCGGACTCGTCGTCGAAATTATTGTCAACCATCTCGTCGTCAGACTATGGTGTGTACCCTGGCTCTTTGTCTTCCGATTGAGGTGTGTACTGGGGTGTTTCCTCCTTTGGACGAGGAGTGTAATCTGGTGCCTCATCCTCTGATTGAGGAGAGTACTCAGGGGTTTTTTCCCTACGCTTGTAGTCGTCCTTGGCGCGTTACGCCACCTTCATAGACGACCTTTTGTTCTTCGCCCTTTTATCCTTCTCGACTGGTTCCTTTGGGTAAGGATTCATCTGTGTCCTTGTCAATTTGAGGGGTGATTTGTCTCAGGGGCTTGGTTTTTATTAGGAAAGGCCTATTTTTCGGCCTTCTTCTTCCTCTGATGACGCCTCCACTGAGTACGCGTAATTGGGTTGTTACCTTTGTAAGTTGGGGGAATGTGAGACCTTCCCTTATGAAAATTTTGGTTGCCTTGATCTTGGACCCCCACCTTATAATCGACCTCTTTCCACTTCGGCTTATTCTTCCTCTTCTGATTAGAGAAATAATCGTCTGCCTTAATGTAAGCGACTTTATCATTTTTATGATACTTATTCGTTCTGGATTTTTCAGCTTTCAAGCATTCGACTTGGTGAACCCTATCTGCCAATTACGCCATATCCCTAAGGTACTGAGTGTCCAACTTCTTTCTAATTGAGTAGTCTAGGCCCGCAGCAGCCATTTCGACAAGTTGGTGTTCAGGGACTTGCGTAAAGCACCTTGCTTTAAGAAGTATATACCTGTTGAGATAATCATCAATGGACTCAGGGATATTTCGCCTAACACTAGCCAACTCTTTCAGACTTACTTTCGACTGGCCCATGTAAAACTGTTCATGGAACAACCTCTTCAACTGACTCCATGTTTGGACAGAGTGTGGAGGTATTGTAGTGAACCAGGTGAATGCGGTTTTCGTAAGAGAATTTGGTAAGTCGAAGAGGTGCATGTTGTAGTCGAAATGTGATATAGCATGTAGTGGCTTATGTTAGTTATGTACTTTGTTATTTAATAGTTATATATGTCATGTATGAGTGTTATCATCATACATGACAAACATATACTAGAAGCCTATAGTTGGTCTTGTACTCTTGTTTGTTAAAGTGAGGAGGTTAAGTTGCTATTCACTTCTAATCTTTTAATCTTAATTGAGAAAACGAATAGAAAACTGTTTTAACCAATCATCTCTCTCTCTCTCTCTCTCTCTCTCTCTCTCTCTCTCTCTCTCTCTCTCTCTCTCCTCTCTTCTCTCTCTCTCTCCTCTTCCTCTCTCTCTTCTCTCTCTCTCTCTCTCTCTCTCTCTTCTTATCTCTTCTCTCTCTCTCTTCTCTCTCTCTCTCTCTCTCTCTCTCTCTCTCTTCTCTCTCCTCTCTCTCTCTCTCTCTCTCTCTCTCTCTCTCTCTCTCTCTCTCTCTCTCTCTCTCTCTCTCTCATGTTTGTTCAAAAAAAATCTCTTTTCCTCACAATATTGCTTTATTCCTAGTGTGGTGATTGTCACATCAAATTTCCTAACAATTGTAATCATAAGCAACATCTAAATCAAAATTTAGTCTCTCTCTCTCATATGTTTGTTCAAAAAAATATCTTTTTCTCACAATATTGCTTTATTACTAGTGTGGTGATTGTCACATCAAATTTCCTAACAATTGTAATCATAAGCGACATCTAAATCAAAATTTAGTAGAATGAATCAATTAGTCAACAAAAATAAGCCTTATGTAATATAAACATATATAATTAGTGTTTTTGCTGCCAATTTTTTTTTCCTTTTTAGCAAAAGGTTAAGTGTTTGTATGACCTTAATTTATTCATGTTAATCAAATGGAAGATCTAACACACATGCACTTTTCTTTTTGCCTTTAATCAAGTTTAATGCAGGATTAAGTTCAAAGCTCAAATAATTAAATTTGAAATGGAACATAGTTTTCGTTTTAACCTTATTAAGAGCATCTCTAATAGATACTTCAATCCATTAGAGATCCTATTGGATTAAGAACTACAAAGACTTCAACTCCCGCATATGATATTGTTCAACGGACCCCAAATTTGTGCTACTACAACTATCTAATATTATCCATTTTAGATGTGAGAATTTTTACGATTTTATCCTTTAAGAAAGACACCTTATTGAATTATAGTGTATGAATTTTGTATATAAATTATATTATCTATTTTCAAACAATTTGAGATTATTTTGGTCATTCCAAAAAAATAACAAAAACCGAAACAAAAATCTAGCTACTACAAACCACTATAATTTTAGTTTTATAAATGATAATATAATTTATTCTTTATTTTATTTTTTAGTTTGATTTTGTGAATTTTTTTAAGTCAAATATGTCTCTTATTTTAACTTTAATATTTTAATGTGTCCTTAATTTTATTTTGTTTGAATAGGACGAATTTAGTATATCTCTTATAATACTAAATACCATTTAAAAAAAACAAAAATCACCACAATGGTATAACTTTTGCAAAAATACAGGACCACTCTAGGGAAAAAAAGAAGAAAGAAAAAGAACCAAATTCAAAATTTTCAAAGTTAAGAGAATAAATTCAATTTAAACTAAATAACATAAATGACCAAAAATATATTTTAGCCTTTTATATAATTGTCAAGCAATACATCTTTTGAAAACTATACCAAAAAATACAACTAAGTATTTAGTAATACATCCATTTCATGTATTTTTCTAGTATAACATAAATCTAAATGCAACTAATATACATGTATAACATAATTAACTCCTAAATTATATTTTTTTTTAATATTATAATCTGTACAATATCTTCCAACCTTCATCTTCAGAAATTCCATAAGCAACCAGTATCAAAATGTCCTATTGAAGCTGATGAATATTCTTCACTCACATAAGAACTTTGAAACATTTCATCATTATAAATCATAGTTGAAATGTCAATGTCAACATCATAGTTACATTCTTGAGCTTTCTGATTTTTTGTCTCATTATTTTCAATCAACATCTTCAACATGGATTCTTCTGAGGATTGTGATGAATTTCCAATTTGTGTTGATTGGTGTGACAAATATTGGGTCCATGAGATAGTATCATAAGAAGGGTTTGAAGAATATGAAGATGTTAACATGGGATTTTCAAATCTATCATCAACAATGTTGTTGTTGTCATTGAAACATGTCACATGTGATGAATCTCCAAAAGTTGTTTTTGTTTCATTATTGTTGTATGGTGGTGAATCCATCAATGGAGGTAGTTGTTCTTTTCCTTTTGAATTGAACCTTACCAAATCTTGAATATGCATTTTGTTTTCACTTGAACTTTTCTCAAAAACTCTGCATATAGACCATTCCCTCTGAAAAGAAACCAACCCAAATAAAAAAAAAACACAAAAAAAATGTATCTATATTCTTAATTCTATAGTGAAAAAGTATTGAAAAGATTATCACCAAAACCCTTTTGAATATATTTTTGAGAAAAACACAATTATATTATTATATTTATCAAAATCGCGATTTTAAATTATGATCTCCATTCATAGCGATGATCGCAACTGTATCTATATCTGCGACATCAATATTACAAATAGTTTTTAGGTCTCTACAAGACCGTCTTTGAAAGTATTTAAGGTAGGATGTTGCACGTGACCTAAAGTTTATCACGGTTAAATTCGGGCTAAAAAAACTTTATAAAATATTTGTCATGTTTAAATCATAATGAAACAGAGTGTCTGTTTATTTTTTCATAGTTAAACTATAATTATAAAAATTATTTCAACTGTATTGTTATCGTTCGCAACTGTTCGCAACTGCGCGATTGTAAACATAATTTAAAATTTTGATAGAAATTCAACTAGTGAATAATAAAGTGAAAGAGTTGTAGGAGACAGGATTTACCATAGCCCTTTTGGAAGTATT
The DNA here is from genome assembly GCF_024323335.1 of Lathyrus oleraceus. NCBI lineage: Eukaryota > Viridiplantae > Streptophyta > Magnoliopsida > Fabales > Fabaceae > Lathyrus > Lathyrus oleraceus. The sequence goes on from NC_066579.1 coordinate 130,597,764, forward strand.
TTGCAAAGAATATGGGTCCTCTAATCTATATTCATGAATGACCCAATTTGTTTTTTCTCCTTTAGGTGCTCTTCCTTTGTAGAAAACAAGAGTTTTCTTCATTCCAATTAATGTCTTCTCTCTATAAATTTCTTTGTCTTTACCTGTTGCCTTCCAATATCCAGCACATGTGGCCCTATTTGTTCTTAAACCAGTAGGATATTTCCTGTCCCTCACACAGAAAAAATACCATTCTTTCTCACCCATTTTAGCCCTCCCTACACCATAAAAAAATTAAATATTTATAAAAAAATCCAATTTGTTTTTTTATATATCTGAAAAAAATTACTAAAAAAATCAAAATTTTAGATACCTAGATAATAATATTTAATAATAATAAGATCAAACCAGACGTTTATAAACACTTGATAGTAAATTATGGAATGAAAGATATAATATGAAGAGAAACTTACAAGGTAAATCCCAAGGCTCACACTTGTTCAAATCAACTTCACCAATAGCTAAAGCACAAAAGCAATTATCAAGAACTTTTTGAGAGAGATAATGAGTTATGAGTTCTTCATCTGTTGGATGAAACCTAAATCCAGGTGGCAATTCAAAAACTTCATCACTTGAATTTTTCTCCATTGCACCATCCATCATAATTAATCACAAACTAAACTAACTCCTGTTTCATTAATCAAAAACAAATTAAAACATAAAAATTTAATTACTAACTGCATCTTATGATAATTATTCCAACAACAAAACAATAAATTCTAAAAAAATTCAAATGAAAAACAAACCTTTGATCAAGAAGATTATATAAGGATGATAAATAAGTTACAATAATTTTACTAAGAATGTGTGAAAATGATTAGAAGATAAGAGAAAAGAAAGAATGAAGAGAGAAAGATTATTTTGAGGAATTTGAGGTTGTTAAGAAAAGACAGTGTTGTGTGTGAGGAATATAACATAACTCCTTAAATACTAAATTTCATGTTTTTTGGATACATAGAACTTGTCGTTTTACACTTTTTTGTGAAGTTAATTTTTTATTTTTTTCATGAAACTTGACTAGGAACACTTCACCAATTTGAGTCTTCACGTAACTGTTTTTTTTATGTCACAGTGCTTTTTTCATGATGTCACAGCTGTAGAAAATGGCGTAAGATTAAAGAAAATATTTAATTTATTAATATTTTCTTTAACCTTAGTGAAATTACATTGAATGTAGATAGATTATTTTATGTTTGATTTTAGTTTCACGTTTTTCATCCGTTTGCTATTTTTATTAAGAAATATAAAATTAATACTATCCTTTTTATTATTATTAGAAATAAAAAATGAAATTGTCTAGATCAGATTAAGGAAGAGTATGTTTAAAGGAGCTGGTGGTAATCTCTTTTTTTTCTTCTTCTAAAACTGTGGGCTCATTAAATGCATTCACTTACATGGGAAATTATACAGTGTGTTATTAGTTATAATTAACAATGTTAAAAAATATTTAAAAACAATTAATATTATTCATGAAAATTTATGCGAAATTAGTTGAACAACAATGATCATGTCAATTTTGTCAAAACGTCCGAATTCAATTTGGTCCAATAAAAAAAATGCTTGAATTCAAGTATATTTAATGGTTTGATCAAGATCGAACGATTATGATTTTAGAAAAATAATTTTGGAAAGATTAAAGTTATTTATATGATCGTACAATCAAGATCAAACGGTTAAAATCATCTTGATAGATTGAATGAAAACTAAACCATATGTTGTGAAGCATGGGTACTCCATTTTAGACAAAATACCGATACCGCTACTGGTACGCGTACGGTACTCATATGGTACGTATCGATACCGTACCTATTTCTATTTTTTTTTTAAGTCGGTATTCCAACAGATACATATTGGGTATATATTGGGTACACCAACTCAATTTTCTTCTTCTAATGGTATAGTTTTGGACTTTTTTTAATGAGATTTTCAAGTGTTGATGTATAGTTTGACCAATTTGATTTGTTGCAAGATCGGTGGATCTTGAAAACAAAGGAATGGTGAATAACTTATGGATTTTCAATTCCTAAACTTCAATCAATTGCATTGAAACTCCTTACACAACCAAGTTCTTCATCTTTTACATAGAGAAATACCGTATCTCGGTTTTTCTAAAAATACCGTATTCCGTACCAGTACCCGTACCGGGTACGTACCCGTACTTTGCAACACAGACCATATGAGATTTTAATACCGGGTACGTACCCATACTTTGCAACACAGACCATATGAGATTTTAATTTCAAATTTGGACGGTTCAGTTATCAGTGGATTCAAATTCCAAAAAAATCAAATTTAGTGTAGTAAAAAAACTCGCATTGACTCGTATGTATTTTTGCATAGAAAAATGTGCTCATTATCACATTAAAGTATATTTGATCGTCCAGAATCGAAATCCTACAATTTAAAACAAGTAATTTTGAGAAAGTTAAAGTTGTTTTGTGAGTCCTACGATCAAGATAAAACAATTGATATCAAGAGATTCAAATTTGTTATTGTAAAAAAGTCTACATTCTGACATTCCAATATATTTGATTGTCTGATCAAGAAAGAGCGATTCTGATTTAAAAAGGGCAATATAGGGAAAATTAAAATTATTTTGTGTGAGTCGTTTGATAAGATCAGATTGTTAATATTATTTTAACATTGTGAATGCGTCAAAACTCCAACCGCATAGGATTCAAATTCCAAAAAGAATTTGGATTTGGTGAATACAAAAAACTTGCATTTACGCAATCAAGTATATGTGACCGTCCGATCAAGATCGAATGATTTTGATTTAAATAGGCAATATTTAAAAAATATATTTTTTTTGTATGAATCATACAATCAAAATCAAATAGTTAATATCATTTAGACATGGTAAATGCGTGGGAATTCTAACGGTGGAAAATTCACATTGTAAATAGGAATTTAAGTTTCTTGTACTAAAAATAAAAGCTGCCATTTATTAATATGATTTTTTAATGGAATCATATTTGGGAACTTTTGTGGTCTAAATTAATGATTTTGAGTTAAATCAATTGGATTCTAAACTTATATATCTGAAAAACAATATGCCCATAGTATTCAAAGTTGAAATTAAAAAAGAACCATCTCAAATCCAAATTAACAATACCTTATACTTTTTTTTGTCGTATTTATAATTAATAGTTGCTTTAGATATTGATATTTATCCTAAAAAGTACACCTTCTTTTTACCATGATAAAATATCCACATCATCCTGTAGTTGTTATCCACTCAAAAGCACAAATTGTGTGAAGCTAAAAAACAAAAGAAGAGTTATTAGTTTAGAAGTTCTAGTTACTTTTGAGTAAGAAAGTGACAAAAGACAAATATGAGAAATCATAAAGTCTACTACACAACAAAAATAACAAAAAAAATCTATTTTTTATTAAGTTATAAATAAAATATTAGAACTAAGACCGTATTTGGCAAAAGAATTAGCTTATCTTGGGCATTAAGATATTGTCTACACAAAATTATGTAAAAAGGATACGTCTACCACTTAGCAAACATTTAGTTTTAATTTAAAATTGCTAGTTAAAATATTAAACTTCATGTGCATCATAAAGTTGGTTTAATTTATATGGTTCTACATTGTGAGTTTTTAATTTTTCGTTTTAAAATTATTTTTGAAACTAAAATTTGTTTGATTTTTTTTTTAACTTGATATTCGACCTTGCGATTAATCCAAGGATCAATCCCAACGTCCATTAGCGGGAGACGGGTCTCGTTTAAAGCTAGAACAAAGTTTCGTATGAACCGACCCAACACAAAAATTGATTGCACCTAGTAGGATTCGAACTTGAGATCTTGAGAGGAACATACTCTCAAAACCCAAATCTTCACCATTAAACCAACCATTGGCCTTACTTAATTTTTATATAGTTTTTCACTAAAATTTAAAACAGAAAAAAAATAAGTTTTTAAATTTCTATTTTTATTTTAAAGTTAAGATATCACCACCAAAAATCACTGACCACTTATCTAATAAATATTATGACTCCTATTAACAACCACTGCGCCCACCGTCGATCACACTTTGATCACCCTCTGTCATTAATTTGACCATTATTCTAACCACCGCCGACCACTAATACGACCACCTTTGATTATCTCCAACCACAACCAATGATCGCCAACCATTACTCTAACAACTATAATCATCATTGCTTACCTCTGTCGATCACCATTCTAACCACCTCTCTGACCACCACCGACCATCACTACAACCACCTCCGATCATCGCCAACCCCCAACGAACACTTATGATCAGCACCTTTAATCACATTTCATCACTCATTTATCCATATATGACCACCACTCTAACCACCGCCAACCACCATTCTATTCACCACTAACGACCACGAACTATCACGTTGACCACCAGTTTAACCATCTTGATCACCAATCTAACTACCTAATAGAAATTGGGAGTTGTATAACTTGTGAGGCTTCTTTAATTGAATTGTAGAATATACGATAATTACGATATTAACAACTTAGATTGAAGTATCTAACAAGTTTTGAAGTGTGAGAAAGTTCTCCCTAATACGTCTGAGTGAATAAGTATTGTAAAAGCTTAAGGGCTTTTCATAAAGTTATACGACTAATCACACACACACACACACACATTAAAACGAGTTTTATAACTGATTTTTTTATTTAAAAAAAATATTTCTAAAAATGCATTGAAGTCATGCCAGATGAACTAGGAGTTGTTAGAAACGATGTGGGAAATTCTTTGTACTAGCTAATTCATTGTCATTTATACCTAACTGATTGGACTAATAGAAAAGTGCACCCTAATCGATTAGGATAGTGTCATAATGAATGAAAATTACTCTATATCTTTTCTTCCCTTTTTAACTTTGCTAATTGATTAATATTATGCCAACCAATCGAATATTGCATGATGTTAATCGATTGGGTAATTAATTTTGGCCACACAAATTTTCCTTTTTTGTGCCAACCTCTAGCCTATAAATAGAGGTCCCTTCTCACATATTTTCGCATTCAGAATCGCGAGCTTTCATATCTCATTTCTCACTCTCTCTCTAAAATAATTTTCTCACTAAGAAATTTTGTCGTAGTGCTTTTGTGAAAGCTCTTTTACGAGTGAGGCATTCGTATAATTCTGAAGGTTAGAGTTGTAAATTCACCAAGGAAATTTTGTTTCTACCTTGGTTGAATAATTTATCCAATTTAGAGATTATTTATTTATGTCCAAAGCTAAACCCTTAAAAACTTTGGTTTCTGGAGTTAGTTACTAAATCTCTGTTTTGGTTCAAAGGCTCGGCTCGTGTAAAAGCTTTCATATGTTCAAGATCATCCCGACATTAAAATCTCATATTGGTTGGTGCTTATCCTGTGTAAAAAAATTTATTCGGTTCATAAGCCCGACCTAGTTGATAACTTACTAAGGTTGGAGATAAGCTCGGTATAAAATCTCAAAGGTTCGAGGTTAGCCCGTGAAAACCCCGGTTCAGTTCGAGTTTAGCCCGTATTAAAAGCTCACTTAGGTTCGAGATTGGCTTGTGTAAAATCTCGGTTTTAAAGCTTGAAGACTAACCGCTCCAAGTTGTTGTTTGGAAAGAAGACTAATTGTTTCAATATGTTGTTTGGAAGGAAGACTCACCAATTTTCTCCATGTTTGTTGTTTGGTTGGAAATTAGCCAAAAACTTTATTTTCCTTGTATAACGTGGTTTGAGAGTTCAACCTACGAAAAACTCTTAAGCTTATTGGATACTCTCAGGATCAAATCTCGGGGACAAGCTAAGTCTTTTGACTGAACGTGTATAATTCCTTGCATGTTCCGTCTATTCCTTAAACTCTTTATATTTCCACATTCTACTTTATGCCCCATTTAATTTTGTAAAGACAAGCTTCCACCATTATCTTATGTTTTGATGAAAATAAAGGATTTGGCTCAAATGCATTATCAAAGAAGGAAAAACCTAAAAGTTTCAAGAAATTGATTATGTTGAAGCTTGGTACTCAAGTAACCTTCAAGGCATTGTATAAATATGATTTGATCTTGAGCTAAAGGTATCAATTGCAATTACACTATATATATTACTTTATGAGCTCACAACAAATCATACATTTTCATCTTCAATCTTCATTGCATCTTTAAAAATCGTTTGAAACCAAGCCATGTTGTTACAAGCTGTATATGAACTTTTTCAAACATATGTAACCGGTTACACAAAACCTATAATCGGTTACAGGCATATAAATTTGCTTTTATATTTAAAACATTACAGTTGTAACTGGTTACAACATTATGGTAACCAGTTACCACTGAAACAACATCAGATTTCCACATTCATTTTGAATCCAACGATTCCTAAACCTCTTTCATGAATCATGGCAATTCTTCATGACATTGTAATATTTCCAAAAGGTACAATCTGAATATAAATAGTTGTGGATTCTGAAATTCAAATTAACCTCTTCCAATCAATTAAAATTTCATTTTTTTTCTCATTTTCATTAAGTATTGTCATTGTGAATTGTAACATTTGAAAGGGAAGATCAATTCCTACATAATTTCTTCAAGTGCAAAAACTTCATATCTTATTCAAATTCTGTTTTTATCACAAAGTGTTTAGTAATCATTGTGTTGTATTAGAAAGTAGTGCGCTTTCTATTCAAGTGTAGAATTAGAAAGTGGTGTGCCTTCTTGATTATGTTAGAGATAAGAAGAAAGTCTTAGGGTAAGGTTGTACAAGTTATAACAAAGTAAAATCTCTCACGGAGTGTGAGGGGACTAGACGCACCCTTGATTGGAAAGACGAACTAGCATATTTATTGGTTTTCTTTATTTTTCTACTTTTATTTTTAGCACTTTAACATTCATAACAGTCTCGGAAAAATAAGAACAACATTGATATCGCTCAGAACCGAGAAAAATTCAATAATACTAGATAATTTAATTCTCCCTTTCTTAGATTACAATCTATACTTATAAATTTTCACTGCTTATTTTTAAAAATGTTTTTTAAATGTTTTTAAAATCTGAAAAATATTCAAAAAGTTTTTAAATCTTAAGATTTTCTAAAATCTGAAAAAGATCCCGAGAGAATGTACTAGTCTAGATATTGTGTTAGCTCAAACACCAAGTGCTTGCTATGAACTCATAGAACTTAATGGTTATTGATATATCACGGGACTATCTTAAACACCTTGAGGTATGAAGCAACTTATTCCCCCCCCCCCCCCCCCCCCCCCCCCTTTATTGAGTCTTGAAGTGGTTTGTCCTCACATGTAAATTCTTGAAGCAGTTTCCCCTAATCTATTGAGTCTAGAACCGGTTTGCACCAATCTATTGAGTTTTGAAGTGATTTTCCCTAATATGATCACTCATGAATATTCAAGGTCAATGGATAATTGTTCATTTTTGGTATTTTCTTTTTGCTAAATACTGACTCATAAATAAAACTGTGTCTTTCAAAATGGTAATTTTAATGCAATGTCCTGGTCAAGATTTACAAGTGTGCATGTTACCCTTGTAAGAGAAGTGGCACTCAGAGGCCTTAGTATGTATATTACGTCGTATGGTGGTTAAGCCTTGCCCACGGCGGCGAGAAGCTTTGTACGGTGTTGTTTTGTGGTGGTTTAGAGGACTTTCTTATGTAAGGTGAAAGGCTATGTATACGTGTTAGTTGCTTGTGTGTGAGTGTTTCAGCTAAGATCTGTATCGATTAAGATATGCCCCCCCTTTTCCGAAAGGTATTTGTAAAGGCTTTTTGGGTCTAGGGTTTAGGAAACCCTTGAGGGCAGCAACCTCTACCTCATGATTATGGTAAGTTGTTGACCATCGAATCTTCAGGGAATCATGGTGGACTTCCTCTCCTCTGACTAACAATATTATACATGTCATTAGTGCCTGGGTCGAACCCTTATGCTCTATGAGGATATCACCTAGGAGACACCACTCTTAGGTGATGACGCCTTTGTTTAGAACACTCACAAATATAACAATACATAGTTCCTCAAATACAAGGGCTTTGTTAAGGTGTAAGTATTTTCAAGGTCGATAGGTCGCCGAAATTTAATTTGATTTTAATTAATTAACAAATTTTAAATTAATAATAATAGTGTGTTTATTATTATTATCTTGTGGTGATCGGTTATGGCCTTAGTTTTCCTTTATTTTGTTTTGGGATTTTAAAATACGACCTGCGTGTCGTGCCTCTCTTTTAATCTCTTAATGTAACTTCTTTTCTCATCCCACTCCCTCGTATGTAAAACGAGTTTCCTTTATGTAATATAATGTTATGAATAAAGAGAAGAATACAATATCAAAGGAGGACAACCTTGAAGATCTTACTTGGAGAAGCTTAGATCGTTATTAGGTTAGCTTAGGTTCTCTCATTGGCTTGGGAGAACAATTGAACTAGGGGCCATAACTATTTCATTATGTATGTTGATGCATGTGAATGTATGTTGATGCATGTGAGAGACAATTTATATGATAAATAAGTCGGTGAGATCAGAATAATTGCAAATTCTCTCAAATTAAATATTAAGTTTATGCTTTCCAAGTTTTAGCACTCATCAAGACTAGTATCGGATAATGTAGGTTTCGCCTACGCGAGGTGCATGTTCTATATTAGTAAGGTGCGATAGGATAATTGTAATATCCAATTGCTAAAACAATGGGTCAAACTTATCTAAACAAATTATAATAAGATTATATATGTTTAGAAGCAAGAGTTGGAAATGATCCATGTGATGGATTGGAATAAGGAGTTATTCACCCAACTAAAATATTCAAGACTTGTATTAGATACAATTGGAAGGAGTTCCTACCTAAATAACCTAGTTTTGTGTAATCCGCCTATGCAGACTTAAAACAAAGTGAAATGTGGATCTCGACCCACTAGAAAATCTTCCAACGGGATTTTCCGAATCAAATGGTGAGGGTCATTTGTTTTGAGTAAAATAGTGGGAGCATATTTAATTAAAGGCCTAATTAAATATGTTAATTAAATATGTTATTGATACTTATATTTTCATTATTTTCATGTAGATTACCATGATAACAAATACCTCTAACAACATTTTGCGATCAATCCTTAACAAGGAAAAATTGTCTGGGACAAATTTTCTTGATTGGCACCGAAATCTGAGGATTATCCTCAAACATGATAGAAAGTTGTATGTCTTGGAGAAACCTGTTCCTGAAGAGGAACCTCCTAGTTCCGCACCTAAGGCAGAAAGAGATGCTTATAAGAAGCATGTGGATGATGCCAATGAAACTGTTTGCCTCATGCTAGCTACCATGAACTCAGAGTTACAAAAGCAACATGAGAATATGGCAGCGCTCGATATGATCGAACACCTGAAGATGCTCTATCAAGAGCAAGCAAGGCATAAAAGGTTCGAAGTTTCAAAATACCTTTTTCAAGGCAAGTTAGCTGAGGGAGCCCTTGTAGGTCCCCATGTGCTCAAGATGATTGGGTATGTGGAGAACCTTGAGAGGTTGGGTTTTCCCCTCGGAAAGGAACTTGCGACTGATTTGATCTTGCAATCGTTGCCAGATAGATTTAGTCAATTTGTCCTTAATTTCAATATGAATGATATGAACAAATCTCTTCCTGAACTGCTAGCCATGTTAGGAACTGCTGAGCAGAATCTGATGTCAAAAGGGAAGTCCATTTTTATTATCGGAAATGGAAAGAGATAGAATAAAAGACCCACAAAGCAGGGTGATAAAGGGAAAGGCAAGGAAGTTGCCAAACCCAAATCCACTGTTGCTGCTTTGAAGCCTAGTGGAGACATAGAAAAGGAAGGCACCTGCTTCCATTGCGGTAAGACCGGACACTGGAAGAGAAACTGCCCAAAGTACCTGGAAAATAAGAAGAATGGAGTATAGACTTCAACTTCAGGTATTTTTGTTATTGAAATTAATTTATCTACTTCTGCATCATGGGTATTAGATACTGGATGCGGTTCTCACCTTCGTACCAATGTGCAGGGGCTAAAAAGGAGTAGAGATTTAGCAAAAGGTGAAGTTGACCTACGAGTTGGCAATGGAGAAAAGGTCGTTGCTTTAGCCATAGGAACTTATGTATTGACTTTACCTAGTGGTTTAATAATTCAGTTAGAGAACTGTTATTATGTACCTGCAATTAGTAGAAATATTATTTCCGTTTCTTGTTTGGACAAGTTTGGTTTTTCATTTATAATAAAGAACAATTGTTGCTCAATTTATTTGAATGATATATTCTATGCTACTGCACAAATGAACAATGGACTATATGTCTTTGATCTTGAAATGCCAATTTATAACATTATTACTAAGAGGATGAAACCTAATGAGTTAAATCCCACTTACCTTTGGCATTGTCGATTAGGCCACATAAATGAGAAACGCATTTCCAAACTCCATAAAGATGGACTCTTGGACTCTTTTGATTATGAATCATATGAGACATGCAAATCTTGTTTAATTGGAAAGATAACAAAGTCTCCATTCACAAGAAAAGGTGAAAGAGCTAATGATCTTTTGGCCCTCATACATATTGATGTATGTGGACCACTGAACATACCAGCCAGATGAGGTTTTCAGTACTTCATCACATTTACTGATGATTTCAGTAGATATGGTTATGTGTATTTAATGAAACAAGAGTAAGAGTCCTTTGAAAAGTTCAAGGAATTCAAGAATGAAGTACAAAACCAACTAGGTAATAATATTAAAACTCTTCGATCAGATCGATGTGGTGAGTATTTAAGCCTAGAGTTTGATGACCATCTGAAAAAGTGTGGGATCCTATCTCAATTTACTCCTCCTGGAACACCCCAATGGAATGGTGTATCTGAGAGAAGAAATTGAACCTTGTTAGACATGGTACGATCCATGATGAGTCACGCCGATCTTCCAAACTCCTTTTGGGGACATGCACTATTGACATCAGCTTACACACTTAACCGTGTTCCATCCAAAAAGGTTGAGAATGTTGGATAATTGCCATCCAAGGCGCAGCGGAATTTAAAATTTTTCTCCATTTAGTGATCCTTACGAATGGGCATGATCAGTGATAGAATCGTTACCTCTTGTGGCGATTCAAACCTTTGGTTCAGATCTCTGATAATGATCAAAACCTTTGATACAGATCCACGGGGCGATCACGAACATTGAACGATGACAACGTCTCTACTCAGTCCACACGAACGGATTCCTTCAATCGCAGTGCTAGCTGTTATGAATGAAGGCTTTGAGTGAGAGAGAGATACGAAATTCCAACTCTTCAGTTGTGTTGTATTCCCGTACAAAGCTTCTGCACAAGAGCTCTATTTATAGAACCACTTGTGTGGGCTTCAAGCCAAAAAGCCCACTTAAGTGCATTTTGGCCTATATCTCATAATATGCCAAAATCACTCAAGTACTTGGTACCTTACCATATTTCGTATTCTACTTAAGTACACCGTACCTTACGATGTTCCTTAATTATTCTATCTCTCATCAATCCGTCCTTTGTGTGTGACCCTATAGGTTTTTGCGGCATTGGCAATTATATTAAATCACGCATTTAACATAATAAACAGTGAGCGGTATCTAGCAACACATCACTGCTACCCAAGTCACGAAAATGTCATGTGATCTGACAAAACCTCCTGTGATAATAATTATGTGTATAATTACCCCTTTGCCCTTATGTCTATATTGAACACAAGGTATAGACCGTGTCACCCTTGTCCAGTTCAATATTGGGCCCATAGACATTTATCCTGTTACGCAGGATTGGCAAATTCCATCTAGGACACTCATGTCCCTCAGCATGCTTCGTGGAGTACCCATCAACTGTCTTTATGGTTATCCAGTTACGGACAACGTTGGATCAGCAATAAAGCACTCGACTCTACATCTAGGATCCATAGTGGTTTCAGGTCGAAGAGTGGTATACACTATTATCACCATGAGAATAACTTATGACACTTTGCATAACTTTCTATATAGTATTCTCATAGCAGGTCAATCCGGTATAAATATTACTCCTAATATTCATACCTATGTTTAAGACTTGATAACTCTTTATCCATGATCCATGAGATGTGATCATCAGTCTACAAACATAATAGTCTTAATGCTTTAATGTTATCCCACTTCACATTAAAGCTCGACTACGGATACTTTAAGAACATTGCCCTTATGTTTAATGTGTTCTCATGATTAAGTCACACTTAATACATTAAACGGACTATCTATTCTAGGGACTTTATTAATCAACCATAATAAAGAAAATGCCTTTTATTATTAATAAATAATTCAATACAAGTACCAAAAGTATTGGCCTCTAGGGCTTACACCAACAATCTCCCACTAGCACTAGAGCCAATCAGGCATACCCCGTATGCCCATTGATCTAGTATGGCCATCATGCTTCTGCTGCGCAAGAGGCTTTGTCAGCGGGTCAGCTATATTGTCAAGTGTAGGTACTTTACATATTTTCACATCTCCTCTATCTATTATCTCTCGAATGAGATGATAACGCCTAAGTATGTGTTTGGATCGTTGGTGAGATCTAGGCTCCTTAGCTTGTGCGATAGCACCATTGTTATCACAATAGAGACCAATGGGATCCACAATGCTAGGGACTATGCCAAGTTCACTAATGAACTTCCTGATCCAAACAGCTTCCTTTGCTGCACTTGAGGCAGCAATATACTCGGCCTCGGTTGTAGAGTCAACAACTGTATCTTGCTTCGAACTTTTCCAGCTCACAGCGCCACCGTTCAAGCAAAACACATAACCAGATTGCGATCTAAAGTCATCCTTATCTGTCTGGAAGCTAGCATCAGTGTAACCAATTACAGTCAACTCTTCCTGACCTCCATATATCAAGAATGATTCCTTAGTCCTTCTCAAGTACTTAAGGATATTCTTAACAGCTACCCAATGGGCATCACCAGGATCAGATTGGTACCTACTCGTTGCACTTAAAGCATACGAGACATTCGGTCGAGTACATAACATGGCATACATGATAGATCCTATTGCAGATGCATATGGAATCTTATTCATGCGTTCCCTTTCTTCTTTAGTTGAAGGGGATTGTGTTTTTGATAGACACAAGCCATGTTGCATAGGTATGAATCCTTTCTTGGAATCATGCATATTAAAGCGTCTCAGCACTTTGTCTATGTATGTACTCTGACTTAGGCCAAGCAGTTTTTGTGATCTATCTCTATAGATTCTGATTCCTAATATATAGGCTGCTTCACCTAGGTCCTTCATAGAAAAGCATTTCCCAGACCAAGTCTTTACTTGTTGCAGGGTAGGGACATCGTTTCCAATGAGTAATATGTCATCTACATATAACACCAGGAACACGATCATGCTCCCACTAACCTTCTTGTAGACACAAGGCTCATCTTCGTTCTTGATGAATCCATATTGTTTTACCTTTTCATCAAAACGAAGATTCCAGCTTCTGGAAGCTTGCTTCAATCCATAGATTGATCTTTGTAGCTTACATATCTTATGGGCTTCTTCTGGTATGTCAAATCCTTCAGGCTGTGTCATGTACACATCCTCAAGAAGATTCCCATTAAGGAAAGCAGTTTTGACATCCATCTGCCATATTTCATAATCATGATATGCAGCGATAGCAAGTAAAATCCGAACAGATTTAAGCATTGCAACTGGTGAAAAGGTTTCATCATAGTTAACACCATGAATTTGTTTATATCCTTTTGCAACCAGTCTTGCCTTATAGGTATGTACCTTACCATCCATGTCAGTCTTCTTTTTGAAGACCCACTTGCATCCTATAGGATTAACTCCTACAGGAGGCTCTACCAAGTTCCAAACATGGTTCGTGTACATGGAATCTATTTCGGATTTCATGGCCTCTAGCCACTTCTCAGACTCGGGACCAGTTATGGCCTCTTGGTAGGTCACAGGCTCATCTTGATCCATGAGTAATACATCACCTTGATCTGTTATGAGATATCCATATCTCTCAGGTAGGTGACGTATCCTGCCTGACCTACGCTGGTCTTGTTCTACTTGAGCAGGTTGCTCTTCCACAACCATTTGTGTTTCCTGCTCTAATTCCTCCATAGGTGTATCGATGCTTTGTGATTCTTGAATTTCTTCAAGCTCTACTTTCCTCCCACTGGTTCCTTTGGAAATAAAATCCTTTTCTAGGAAAACTCCAGTTCGAGCGAAAAACACTTTGCCCTCAGAAGGATTGTAGAAGTAATATCCTCTTGTTTCTTTAGGATATCCCACAAATAAGCATTTGTCAGATTTGGGCTCAAGCTTAGTTGAAATTTGTCATTTCACATAAACTTCGCAACCCCAAATCTTCATGTAAGACATATGTGGTTTCTCACCACTCCATATCTCATATGGTGTCTTATCAACCTTTTTGGATGGAACACGGTTAAGTATGTAAGCTGCGGTCAACAACGCATGTCCCCAAAAGGAGTTTGGAAGATCGACTTGACTCATCATGGATCGGACCATGTCCAACAGGGTTCAATTTCTTCTCTCAGACACACCATTCCATTGGGGTGTTCCAGGAGGAGTGAGTTGGGATAGGATCCCACACTCTTTCAGATGATCATCAAACTCTAGGCTTAAATACTCACCACCTCGATCTGATCGAAGAGTTTTAATATTCTTACCCAGTTGGTTTTGTACTTCATTCTTGAATTCCTTGAACTTTTCAAAGGACTCTGATTTGTGTTTCATTAAATACACATAACCATATCTACTGAAATCATCAGTGAATATGATGAAGTACTGAAAACCTCCTCTGGCTGGTATGTTCAGTGGTCCACATATATCAGTATGTATGAGGGCCAAAAGATCATTAGCTCTTTCACCTTTTCCTGTGAATGGAGATTTTGTCATCTTTCCAATTAAACAAGATCTTCATGTCTCATATGATTCATAATCAAAAGAGTCCAACAATCCATCTTTATGGAGTTTGGAAATGCGTTTCTCATTTATGTGGCCTAATCGACAATGCCAAATGTAAGTTGGATTTAACTCATTAGGTTTCATCCTTTTAGTATTAATGTTATAAATTGGCACTTCAAGATCAAGGACATATAATCCATTGTTCATTTGAGCAGTAGCATAGAATATATCATTCAAATAAATTGAACAACAATTGTTCTTTATTATGAATGAAAAACTGAACTTGTCCAAACAAGAAACGGAAATAATATTCCTGCTAATTGCTGGTACATAATAACAGTTCTCTAACTGAATTATTAAACCACTAGGTAAAGTCAATTCATAAGTTCCTACGGCTAAGGCAGCAACCTTTGCTCCATTGCCAACTCGTAGGTCGACTTCACCTTTTGCCAAATCTCTACTCCTTTTCAGTCCATGCACATTTGTACAAATGTGAGAACCGCATCCAGTATCTAATACCCATGATGCAGAAGTAGATAAATTAATTTCAATAACAAAAATACTTGAAGTTGGAGTCTCTACTCCTTTCTTCCTATCTTCCAGGTAGTTTGGGCAGTTCCTCTTCCAGTGTGCGGTCTTACCGCAATGGAAGCGGGTGCCTTCCTTTTCTATGCTTCCACTAGGCTTCAAGGCAGCACTAGTGGGTTTGGGTTTGACAACTTCCTTGCCTTTCCCTTTATCATGTTTGAGGACAATCCTCATGTCTCGGTAGCAATCCAGAAAATTTGTCCCAGACAATTTTTCTTTGTCAAGATTTGATCGTAATATGTTGTTAGAGGTGTTTGTTGTCATGGTAATCTACACAAGGATTAATGAAAATATAAGTATCATTGACATATTTAATTAGGCCTTTAATTAAATATGCTCCCACTATTTTACTCAAAACAAATGACCCTCATCATTTGATTCGGAAAATCCCGTTGGAAGATTTTCTAGTGGGTCGAGATCCATATTTCACTTCGTTCTAAGTCCGCGTAGGCGGATTACACAAAACTAGGTTATTTAGGTGGGAACTCCTTCCAATTGTATCTCATACAACTCTCGAAAATTTCAGTTGGGTGAATAACTCCTTATTCCAATCCATCATATGGATTATTCCCAACTCTTGCTTCTAAACATATATATAATCTTATTATAATTTGTTTAGTTAAGTTTGACCCATTGTTTTAACAGTTGGATATTACAATTATCCCATCGCACCTTACTAATATAGAACATGCACCTCGCGTAGGCGAAACCTACATTATTCGATACTAGTCTTGATGAGTGTTAAAACTTGGAAAGCTTAAAACTTAATATTTAGTTTTGAGGGAATTGAAATTTTTCTGATCTCACCGGCTTGTTTATCATATAAACCGTCTCTCACATGCATCAACATACATTCACATGCACCAACATACATACAAACAAAATGAAACAGTTATGGCCCCTAGCGCAATTGTTCTCCCAAGCCAATGAGAGAACCTAAGCTAACCTACAACGATCTAAGCTTTTCCAAGCAAGATCTTCAAGGTTGTCCTCCTTTGGCACTGACTTCTTTGCTTTCTTCATATCATTACATTACATGAAAGAAACTCGTTTTACATACGAGGGAGTGAGATGAGAAAAGAAGTTACATTTGGGAGATTAAGAGAGAGGCACGACACGCAGGTCGTATTTTAAAAACCCAAAATAAAACAAAGGAAAACTAAGGCCATAACCGATCACCACAAGACAATAATAAACACTTTATTATTATTATTATTATTATTAATTCCTTTAATTAATTAAAATCAAATTAAATTTCGATGACCGATCACACTATGCAGAGTTAGCCGGGGGTCCGCTGCCCGGGCAGCGCCCCTGCTCGAAATTTTTTAATGAACAATTCATTTAAAATCGACGTCGTCTTTCGTATCAACACTTGATACTTCAAAGCACTTTTTCTAGCCGAACCGGTGAATTTTTCCTTGCGTTAACCGGTTAACCATATGTGTTAACCGGTTAACACTGTTTGAAAACTTTTAGAAAATTCTTTTCTGCCTTGCGTTAACCGGTTAACCAAATGCGTTAACCGGTTAACACTGTTTGAAAACTTAAAATTTTTAATTTCGCATTGCGTTAACCGGTTAACCATACGCGTTAACCGGTTAACACTGTTCCAAAAAGTGTTTAGGAAGCACAACTCTTGTGCGTTCAAACCCCAATCGCATAACTCTCTGACAACACAACCCTTGTGCCGTCACTAACCCTGATGCATCAATTTCAGACCGTCAAACACGTCTCGATTGTTAATTCAGTATGATTGATCAACATGTCATTGCTTCACCATACTAATGTCGGATCAAGAAGCAAATGACCATTGATCGCTCAAAGGAAAACAATCATCGAGGGTTTGAATGAACGAAATGAGAACACTATATCATATATAATGTATTTTGCATTAGGATCACATATATCACATATATGTAACTTGATCGATCTCAATTTAAACTTTGATTCATTCTGTTTTAATCATATTATTACATAACAAAATCAGATATCAGATTCATGGTTTCGTAAGTGGCTCTGATACCACTGTTGGAGAATGGCCATCTTAGGCGCAGCGGAATTTAAATTTTTTCTCCATTTAATGATCCTTACGAATGGGCATGATCAGTGATAGAATCATTACCTCTTGTGGAAATTCAAACCTTTGGTGCAGATCTCTGATAATGATCAAAACCTTTGATACATATCCACGGGGCGATCACGAACGTTGAACGATGACAACGTCTCTACTCAGTCCACACGAACGGATTCCTTCAATCGCAGTGCTAGCTGTTATGAATGAAGGCTTTGAGTGAGAGAGAGATACGAAATTCCAACTCTTCAGTTGTGTTGTATTCCCGTACAAAGCTTCTGCACAAGAGCTCTATTTATAGAACCACTTGTGTGGGCTTCAAGCCAAAAAGCCCACTTAAGTGCATTTTGGCCTATATCTCATAATATGCCAAAATCACTCAAGTACTTGGTACCTTACCATATTTCGTATTCTACTTAAGTACACCGTACCTTACGATGATCCTTAATTATTCTATCTCTCATCAATCCGTCCTTTGTGTGTGACCCTATAGGTTTTCGCGGCGTTGGCAATTATATTAAATCACGCATTTAACATAATAAACAGTGAGCGGTATCTAGCAACACATCACTGCTACCCAAGTCACGAAAATGTCATGTGATCTGACAAAACCTCCTGTGATAATTATGTATATAATTACCCCTTTGCCCTTATGTCTATATTGAACACAAGGTATAGACCGTGTCACCCTTGTCCAGTTCAATATTGGGCCCATAGACATTTATCCTGTTACGCAGGATTGGCAAATTCCATCTAGGACACTCATGTCCCTCAGCATGCTTCGTGGAGTACCCATCAACTGTCTTTATGGTTATCCAGTTACGGGTAACGTTGGATCAGCAATAAAGCACTCGACTCTACATCTAGGATCCATAGTGGTTTCAGGTCGAAGAGTGGTATACACTATTATCACCATGAGAATAACTTATGACACTTTGCATAACTTTCTATATAGTATTCTCATAGCGGGTCAATCCGGTATAAATATTACTCCTAATATTCATACCTATGTTTAAGACTTGATAACTCTTTATCCATGATCCATGAGATGTGATCATCAGTCTACAAACATAATAGTCTTAATGCTTTAATGTTATCCCACTTCACATTAAAGCTCGACTACGGATACTTTAAGAACAGTGCCCTTATGTTTAATGTGTTCTCATGATTAAGTCACACTTAATACATTAAACGGACTATCTATTCTAGGGACTTTATTAATCAACCATAATAAAGAAAATGCCTTTTATTATTAATAAATAATTCGATACAAGTACCAAAAGTATTGGCCTCTAGGGCTTACACCAACAGAGAAGACACCATATGAGATATGGAGTGGTAAGAAACCACATATGTCTTACATGAAGCTTTGGGGTTGCGAAGTTTATGTGAAACGAAAAATTTCATCTAAGCTTGAGCCCAAATATGACAAATGCTTATTTGTGGGGGTATCCTAAAGAAACAAAAGGGTATTACTTCTACAATCCTTCTGAGGGCAAAATGTTTGTCGCTCAAACTGGAGTTTTCCTAGAAAAGGATTTTATTTCCAAAGGAATCAGTGGGAGGAAAGTAGAGCTTGAAGAAATTCAAGAATCACAAAGCATTGATACACTTATGGAGTAATTAGAGAAGGAAACACAAGTAGTTGTGGAAGAGCAACCTGCTTAAGTAGAATAAGACCAGTGTAGGTCAAGCAGGATACGTCACCTACCTGAGAGATATGGATATCTCATAACTTATCAAGGTGATGTATTACTCATGGATCAAGATAAGCATGTGACCTACCAAGAGGCCATAACTGGTCCCGAGTCTGAGAAGTGGCTAGAAGCCATGAAATCTGAAATGGATTCTATGTACACAAACGAAGTTTGGACCTTGGTAGAGCCTCATGTAGGAGTTAACCCTATAGGATGCAAGTGGGTATTCAAAAAGAAGACTGACATGGATGGTAAGGTACATACCTATAAGGCAAGACTGGTTGCAAAAGGATATAAATAAATTCATGGGGTTGACTATGATGAAACCTTTTAACTAGTTGCAATGCTTAAATTTGTTCGGATTTTACTTGCTATCGCTGTATATCATGATTACGAAATATGGAAGATGGATGTCAAAATTTATTTCCTTAATTAGAATATTCTTGAGGATGTGTACATGACACAACCTGAAGGATTTGACATACCAGAAGAAGCCCAAAAGATATGTAAGTTACAAAGATCAATCTATGGATTGAAGCAAGCTTCCAGAAGCTGGAATCTTCATTTTGATGAAACAGTAAAACAATATGGATTCATCAAGAACGAAGATGAGCCTCGTGTCTACAAGAAGGTTAGTGGGAGCATGATCATTTTCGTGGTATTATATGTAGATGACATATTACTCATTGGAAACGATGTCCCTACCCTACAACAAGTAATGGCTTGGTTGGGGAAACGCTTTTCTATAAAAGGTCCTAGGTGAAGCAACCTATATATTAGGAATCATAATCTATAGACATAGATTACAAAAACGGCTTGGCCTAAGTCAGAGTACATACATAGACAAAGTGCTGAGACGCTTTAATATGCATGATTCCAAGAAAGGATTCATACCTATGCAACATGGCCCGTGTCTATCAAAAACACAATCCCCTTCAAATAAGGAAGAAACAGATCGCATGAATAATATTCCATATGCATTTGCAATGGGATCTATCATGTATGCCATGTTATGTACTCGACCAGATGTCTCGTATACTTTAAGTGCAACGAGTATGTACCAATCTGATCCCGGGGATGCTCATTGGGTAGTTGTCAAGAATATCCTTAAGTATTTCAGAAGGACTAAGGACTCATTCTTGATATATGGAGGTCAGGAAGAGATTTCTATAATTAGATACACCGATGCTAGCTTCCAGACAGATAAGGATGACTTTAGATGGCAATTTGGCTATGTGTTTTGCTTAAACGGTGGCGCCGTGAGCTAGAAAAGTTCAAAGCAAGATACAATTGTTGATTCTACAATCGAGGCCGAGTACATTGCTGCCTCAAGTGCAGCAAAGGAAGCTGTTTGGATCAAAAAGTTCATTAGTGAACTTGGCATAGTTCCTAGCATTGTGGATCCCATTGGTCTCTATTGTGATAACAATGTTGCTATCGCACAAGCTAAGGAGCCTAGATATCACCAATGAATCAAACACATACTTAGGTGTTATCACCTAATTCGAGAGATAATAGATAGAGGAGATGTGAAAATATGCAGAGTACCTACACTTGACAATATTGCTGACCCACTGACAAAGCCTCTTGCGCAGCAGAAGCATGATGGACATACTAGATCTATGGGCATTAGGGGTATGCCTGATTGGCTCTAGTGCTAGTGGGAGATTGTTGGTGTAAGCCCTAGAGGCCAATACTTTGGGTACTTATATCGAATTATTTATTAATAATAAAAGGCTTTTTCTTTATTATGTTTGTTTAATAAAGTCCCTAGAATAGCTAGTCCATTTAATGTATCAAGTGTGACTTAATCATGAGATCATATTAAACATAAGGACATTATTCTTAAAGTATCCGTAGTCGAGCTTTATTGTGAAGTAGGATAACATTAAAGCATTAAGACTATTATGCATATAGACTGATGATCACATCTCATGGATCATAGATAAGGAGTTATCAAGTCTTAAACATAAGTATGAATATTAAGAGTAATATTTATACTGGAATGACCCGCTATGAGAATACTATATAAAATTTTATGAAAAGTGTCATAAGTTATTCTCATGGTGATAATGGTGTATACCACCCTTCGACCTGAAACCACTATGGACCCTAGATGTAGAGTCGAGTGCCTTATTGCTGATCAAACGTTGTCCGTAACTGGATGACCATAAAGACAGTTGATGGGTACTCCACGAAGCATGCTAAGGGACATGAGTGACCTAGATGGAATTTGCCCATCCTGCGTAATAGGATAAATGTCTATGGGCCCAATATTGAACTGGACAAGGATGACACGGTCTATGCCTTGTGTTCAATATAGACATAAGGGTAAAAGGGTAATTATACACTTAAGTATTATCACAAAAGGATTTTTCGGGTCTTGGGTAGCAGTGATGTGTTGCTAGATACCGCTAATTATTTATTATGTTAAATACGTGATTTAATATAATTGCCAATGCCGCGAAAACCTACAGGGTCACACACAAAAAGGACGGATTGATGAGAGATAGAGTAACTAAGGAACACCGTAAGGTACGACGCACTTAAGTGAATTGTAGAACATCGTAAGGTACAGTGTAATTAAGTAGAATACGAAATATGGTAAGGTACCACGCGCTTAAGTGATTTTGGCATATTATAAGATATGGGCCACATACACTTAAGTGGGCTTTTTAGCTTGCAACCCACACAAGTGGTTCTATAAATAGAACCCTTGTGCAGAAGAATTTGTGCAGTTGCAATTTCGTTTCTCTCTCTCTCACTCTCTCACTCAAAGCCTTCATTCGTAGCATCTAGCACTGAGATTGAAGGAAACTGTTCGTGTGGGCTGAGTAGAGGTGTTGTCATCGTTCAACGTTCGTGATGGCTCCGTAGATCTGCATCAAAGGTTACAATCTCCACAAGAGGTAACGATTCTATCACTGATCATGCCCATTCGTAAGGATCACTAAAGGAGAATTTTTTTAAATTCCGTTGCGTTTTGGATCGCCCTTCTCCTTCAAGTACGATCAAGACAAGGCAAAATAACACTCTCGATTGCTTTTTTGTGAACCATGAGGTGGTATCCTCTTTCCATTCTAACTCTACACAACCACTGGTTTCTGAGGAATTGTATGTCAATGGTGCAGGGTGGTAGAGGTTCTAAAGTAGCAAGTTCCTGATCGAGCCCTAGAGCACGTGCAAGGGATGCAATTAATCCTCCAAAAGAAATGGCTCCTTTCTTTTTCAAAAATGAACACATGTGGGCCACCATGAATGGGGCCGAGTTTAATGGTTTATGTGTGAGTGCAGCTTACAGATAGAACATCTCTTTGACATTCAACTTATTTGCATTTTCTAGGCCAAATATGGTATCTTCCAACACTTGGCAAAAGAGATGGATGGTCGGGTTATGAATTTCTGATGCTAAGTTACCCTCAAAAGTGTTAATTAAAAAACCCATTAATTCTTACCAGAATGTACCTGCCTCAAATGCCCAATAAATTTCTATCGGTGCTTCACACAAGATACCTTCCCTTGGGGAAAACTTAAAAATTCTACAATTTGATTAGTAGTATACTCATATTCTACATTAAACATATGGAATTTAGGTGTGTCTGTAGTGCTTGTTGTGTTTGGATTAACAGAGTAGATAAGTGAACTTAAAAACTCACGTGTCAGATTTGCGTAAGTAAGGTCTCTACGTTCAAATAGCTTTTGCAATCCTAACATTTCTACGAAATAATAGACACTATTGTAAACCCCTAGCCTGTGCTAGCAAGCGTCGTTGACATACCTTGTGGAGAAAATGTTACGGCTCAATAAATCTTCATATTTCTTCCTTTGCTTTGTGGAATCCCTCCCTTTTAAAAAAATGATACTTCCATCACCCATTGCTTCCATTTTTGTTGGTTTTATGGAGAAATGGAGTATTTTGGTGACAATGTGAAAATTGGGGTATTTGAGGTTGAGGAATTGATAGATTTATGGAAAAGGTAGTGGCAATTGGAGTTATGTAGAGTAAATGTGAGTGAGTGGGGTTTCTATGTGAGTTAATAATGGAAGAAAATGGGTTTGGGGAAGAAGAAGATAAGTTTAAAATGGTGAAAAAGTTCTTTTTCCGCTTCTGTCCCGTTTTTGACGTTCTAGGACCCGTGGCGAACACCACCATTTTATGGCGAACGCCATATGTGTTATTTTTACAGATGGGATTTTGTTGCAATTTTTTGGGATTCTTGGTGTGTTTGGGTGCATTTTTAGGGGGTGTTGGCAATTTCTTGAAGTTTTGCTTTGCTATATTGTCAAAATTAAAAGATGAAACTTGCATAGGGGTTAGAAATAATGATAATACCAAATAGTGTAAGTGGAAAATTAAAAAATTAACTGAAAATAACAATGAATAGAGATGAAGATAATCCTGAAAAATTAATGTTAATAACGGAAAAGAAAAAGAAATATGGAATGAATGTAATGGACGGTGAAGTAAATCTAATGATGGAAAATTAAATCTAATTGCGACACAAAAATGAATCTAAAGGCGGTGAAACAAATAATGATGGCGAGATAGAAATACTCCCCCACAAGTTAGTCCTGTTATGAAAATAAATAAATAATTCACCATTTTATATAAATGTAAAAATAAAATAAAGGAAATCGTGTGTTGCCTCCTACACAACGCTTTGTTTTAAGTCGGCAACTCGACGATTGTATGAAATTAGGTTGTTGGTGCAATAAGGGGTGGTTCTGTCAAAGTATGGATAGAATAGTAGGTAGGAATATTATTGATGTTATAATGTTTTAACCTTTGTCCATTTACAATGAAAGGGAAAGATGAATGATTTAGAATCTCAACGACACTAGATTGCATGAACTTTGTGACTTCAAACGGTCCTGACCATCTGGAACGTAATTTACCTGGAAAAAGGCGTAATCTGGAGTTGAGTAGAAGTACTGGATTGCCAAAATTGAATTCTCTCCTCGTGATTTACTTATCATGCCATGCTTGGGTTCATTCTTTGTAAGTTATGGCGTTTTCTTAGGCATCGTGGTGGAGTTCATCTAGTTTGTGGATATCTAGTATGCGTTTATCAGTAGTTGTCAAATAATCCATATTCAGAGCTTTGATAGCCCAATAGGCTTTGTGTTCTAATTCGAAAGGTAGGTGACAAGATTTACCATAAAATAATTGAAATGGGGTTGTCCCTATAAGGGTGTTAAAGGAAGTTATATAAGCCCACAATGCATGTTGTAGCCTAGAGGACCAATATTTTCTAGAAATAAAAATAGTCTTTTCTAAAATCTATTTTATTTCCCTATTTGACACTTCAACTTGCCCACTGGTTTGTCGATGATAAGACGTTGCTATTCTATGTTTCAAACCATACTTTTTTAAGAGATTCTCGAAAATTGTTGAAATGAAATGCGATCCACCATCGTTTATAACTAGGCGAGGGACTCCAAACTTGGAGAATATATAGTTTTTGAACATTCTAATAACCACTCGTTCATCGTTTGTAGGTGAGGTTATAACTCGATCCATTTAGACACATAGTCGAGAACAACGAGTATATACTTGTCTCCCATGGATGATGGAAATGGATCCATGAATTCGATTCCCCAAACATCAAAGATTTCCACTTCTTGAATATTCCTAAGGGGAATCTCATTGAATCTGGAAATATTTCTGGTGCGTTGGCACCAGTCACATTTGATTATGTAAGCATGAACATCGCGCCATAAAGTTGGCCAGTATAGGTCTTCTTGGAGGATCTTAGCGCAACCTTTTAAGGTGATTGCATGTCCACCATAAGGTGCGGAGTGGCAATGAGTTATAATGTCATCCACTTCTTCTTCGGGTACACAATGACGAAATATACCATTTGTTCCTCTCTTGAAGAGAAGGGGTTCATCCCAGTAGAATTGTTTTACATCATGGAAGAACTTTTTCTTTTGTTGATAAGGCAAGTCAAGAGGTAGAATATCGGCTAAGAGATAATTAACAAAGTCAGCGTACAAAGGTACGGTCGTTACTACTAGGGTAGTTTCGATGTGTAAATCCAACTCGTCGGGGTCGTCATTATGACATGTCCTATTATTGACTGAAGTTATTAATCTATCATATGTGAAGTCATCATTTATGGGAATAAGGTCTGGTTTCAAATATTCGAGTCTCGAAAGCTAGTCAACTACCACATTTTCAGTCCCCTTTTTATCACGGATTTCCAAATAAAATTCTTGTAGCAAAAAGATCCAACGAAGTAGTCTAAGCTCCATATCCTTTTTGCTCAGTAGGTATTGAGTGGTAGCGTGATCAGTGTATATGATAATTTTGGCTCTAACTAGATAGGAGCCGAATTTGTCTATCGCAAATACTACTTCTAGTAGATCCTTTTCAGTAGTGGCATAGTTTAGTTGGGCCACATCTAAAGTTATGATAGCATAATATATCACGTGTAGACTCTTGTCCTTTCATTGTCCTAGCGCAACACAAACAGAGAAATCACTTGCATCACACATAATCTCGAACGGTTGGTTCCAATTTGGTGGTTGCATGATAGGTGCATAGATTAGTGCATATTTTAGGAGGTTGAAGGCTTCGAGACATTTTTCGTCAAAATGAAATTCAACGACTTTAATTAAGAGACCAGTTAAAGGTTTTGTGATTTTAGAAAAGTCTTTGATAAACCGTTGGTAAAAACCGGCGTGTCCAAGGAAACTTCAGACTTCCCAAACTATTCTTGGTGGTTGGAGGTTTTCTATTACCTCAATCTTAGCCTTGTCAACCTCAATGCCCCTTTCTGAAACTATGTGTCCTAAGACGATAACTTTTGTGACCATGAAGTGGCATTTTTCCCAGTTTAAAACTAGATTGACTTGTACACATCTTTCCAGAATTCTTTCTAGGTTAGTAAGGAAGTTTTTAAAAATGGATCCGCACACCGAGAAATAATCCATGAAAACCTCCATGATCTCATCCAGGAAGTCTGCAAATATTGACATCATACATCGTTGGAAAGTTGTAAGGGAATTGCATAGTCCAAATGGCATTCGTCGATAGGAAAATGTTCCATTTGGACTTGTAAAGGTTATTTTATCTTGCTCATCCGGGTGAATAGGAATTTGAAAAAATCCAGAATATCCATCTAAATAGCATAAATAAGAGTGTCTAGATAAATGTTAGAGCATAGGATCAATGAATGGAAGGGGAAAATGGTCATTCCTAGTTACTTTGTTCAGCTTTCGATAGTTTATGCACACGTGTCATTCGCTTTCTATATGTTTCACAACAGATTCCCCTTTTTCATTTTGTACAACTGTGGCACCTCCCTCTTTGGTACCACATGTACAGGGCTAACCCACTTACTATCATAGATTTGGTAAATTATACTAGTATCAAGCAATTTAAGCACTTCCTTCTTGACCATCACTCATTATAGGGTTTATCCTTCTTTGATGTTCTCTAGAGGGTTTAAAGTCTTCCTCTATCATTATCCGGTGCATGCACACATATGGACTTATCTCTTTTAGGTTAGATATGGTATAACCTAAAGATGCAGGGTATTTTCGTAAGACATCTAAGAGTTGATTAGTTTCGTCACTATTTAGATTCACACTTACTATAACTGGACGATTTAGTTCCTTATCAAGAAAATCATATTTTAGATTCTTCGGTAATTCCTTGAGCTATATCGACGGTTTCTTAGGATCAGACATATGGTCTGGGGTGAGTGCTAGGCATTTGTAAAGACTGTCATCCACATACAGTGTTGAAGCTAGCAGAAATATACCCAATATATCGCATGCTCGAACATAAAACAGAGTCGCCATCACACTTTATTTATTCCCGAAGGAAAGAGAAAACATCGATAAAACCCGGGGAAAGAGAATATGGGTAAGGAAGTCGGTTATGCAAGGGGAAGGTAATAGCACCCCTAACACCCGTTGTACTCAATGGGCACCGTTTTGATTGTTCTTGCTCGAACGGGTGTTGTCTCTAAAGAATTACTCACTAAAGAATAAGGGAAAAGGAAAATAATAGATAGAGTGCTCGTTGTGGATTTTGGGTCCTCATGCCTACATACCCTTAGGATGCAATAAGGAATTCAGAGCTCCGTAGTTCATAAAACTAATGATGGGAAGTGAAAAGAAGAGTGATCAATGTATATTCTGAACCAAAGGATATTATTGTTTGAACTTTAATAAGGGATGAAAACTGAATCCAAGAGGAAAATTGGCAATAACCAATATGTGGGTAGTCTGAACATTCGCCACTATATAGTATAGCCGAAAACAAAGAGGACTAAGTGTTTGGTCCCACATCACAAACAACTCTTGGTTCACAAGCAGACACTGAATGAAGCTTAAAGAGATAGTGTATTTGGCTCAAAGCAATAATATATCACAGGGAGTGAATGAAGGTAGAATATATTTAATGCATCACGGAGATGAACGAGGAAATAGAGAAAGAATGAATAAATATGGTATAATAATCAGGGTGATAATAAATAAGGTAGATTGCGGAGGTTTCGAACCCTCGTGCCTATGTATTCTCATCGTGCAATGAGAAAGTCAAATCATTCGTAGTTCGTGGAATTATTGATGGCACAAGGAAAATATTGATTGGATTGCCCAAAGGCAAAGTAGATTTCTTAACAAGCAAGAACATGGCATTAACCAATGATGGTAATCAACCACATGGTATCAATGAAGGCATGGTTTGAAATAAAAATGCTACTAGAGTCTGAGACTCCCTGGGGTAGGAAAAGATATTGCCAGGGTTTGCACCCCCCAAGGCAGAATGAGATATACAGCCATAGTTTGAACTCCATAGGGAAAGATAGGTGAATTCCATGGGGCATGAGCATAAAGATGTGCCATAGTATGAACTTAATACAAAGGCAAAAAATAGATTTCCAAAGTCTGTACTCAGTAAGTGCAAAGGAATATGATGCCAAATTCTGAACTCCAAAAGAATATCAAAGGTTTTCAAAGTCTGCACTCCACTGGCAAGATGTATGAATGTGCCATAGTCTTAACTATACAAGGCAAAGAAATGATTTGAACGCCAGAGTCTAAACTAAAAAAGGGAAATAGAGTATGGTGCCAAAGTCTGAACTGTAAGGAAATGAAAGAGGTAGCCAAAGTATGAACTCTACGGGGCAGGAATGAATGAATCCTAAAGTCTGAACTGTAAGGCAGAATAATATGTCAAAGTATGTAATTGTATAGACAACATCAAGGTGGCAAGAGTCTAAACCCAATGGGGAAAGAATGCCAGGGTCTGTACCTTATAGGCAAAGAACAAAGTATGCCAAATTCTGAACCGTGTAGGCATAATCAAGGGTTTCCAGTGTCTGAACTCAACGTGGCAAGAATGCCAAGGTCTGTACCTTATAGGAAAAGAATAAAGCCAAAGTATGTACTCCATAGGCAGAGTGCCAAGGTCTGTAACTTATGGGCAAAGAATAAAGAATGCCAAAGTCTAAATTGATAGGAAATGCATGAGGAAATAGATTAAGAAATGGGTATGTCATCCTAAGATGATGATCCCAAAAGAAGTATGAACATCAAGGAGGAAAGTATGGTACTGAGTCCAAGAGGAGAGTAATGATGCCTCACTGTTGAAGAAGGATTGATGTGAAATAATGCTTCACTGTTGAAGTGCTGAATAATTGATACTTGCTTGAAGAATACTTATTATAAGACCCTAATTTTGACCCTAAGATCCCTCATGGCATCATGTTATTGCACAAGTGCATTGCCTCAAGGATCATAGCATGTTTGGCTCCTTAACCCTAGAATTGGGACTTGTGTGAGTGGTTTGAGACCACCAGGCACGCTTGAATTGTATATTATTGATTTTCTTATTTGAATACTAACCAAAATCACAAAAATATGTCACTGACTCTTTTTTGTTTTGAAGCTCAAGTGATCATGTGCTCCAATGCTCCTAGGAGGCTCCTACGCCCAATAAAATGGCTAGATGAAGATGAGAAAAAGAATGACAATGGTCCAAAAAGGTCCTAATCATCACATATGTCTCCCAAGTATCTCAGTTTTCCAATTTGATCAAGATAACCCAAAGGGCTTGAGGATTGTTTCCCAAGGAAACCCTAATTCCACTATGCTTTAACTGTGCCTTGCCCATGAAGCAATCTCAGCCTCTGATCAAATTTAATCAAGGGAAGTTCTTTAATTCATCATTTTATGCATATGTGAGACCATTTGATAATCCTTAATCATTTTTTCATCAAGATTGGAAGTTTGGCCTTGAAAAGTTGACCAATCAAAGTCATCTCACTAATCTGAGCACCATTGAGATATAACTTTTGATGTGTTTGTCAAATGAAGATGACCCCAAGAGAAATAATGTTCTTAAGAACCATATGAACAAATTTAATGTTCATCAAAAATCCATTTGAAACTTTTAAGGTCATCATTCATTTCAAAACATTATGGGTCATTTTGACTAAAACCCTAATTTTGGGTCAACTCACCAAGGGCATAACTTCCTTAATTTTTATGATTTTGAGGTGAGGCCAAATGCATTGGAAATATTGAGATGTCTAATTAAAATTTTATGTTTGGCAAAATTTCATAATCCTAAAATAAATACATGTTATAATACAAAATATTATAGGTCATCTTGGACCTAATTCATTGAATTTGAAAAAGTACCCAACTTCAAATGCCTATAACTTTGTCATGGAAAATTCAAATGATGAAAAATATGAGTCTAAGTTTATCATCTTGAAAAGATCTACAACATTGATGTTGGAGGTCTTTCCATTTGAATCTTGCATCATGAATACAAAGGGGTTTTATTAGGCTTTTTTTTGTTGAAATTTTTCAAATGTGACTTAAACATGTTTTGCACTTGGATCTTCCAGGCCAGTTTTCACTAATTTGCACATGCCAAATAAATTTTTTCCCATCATGACTTTTGTTCCTTATTTCAAGGGCTTTCCAACCATTACTAACATTACTCTTTTGGACTTACCATTTGGGAGTTTCGAAGACCTTTCCATTTAGGTGCATTTTGGTATTTCATGTTATAACTTGGTATGAAAGCTGATCCCATTTCATGTACACGTCTGAATACTTTCCATATGAACTCAACATGATTTTGAAGCCATCATTGGGCCTCCCACACGCCTGTACAGGCCCATGCATCCAATTTCAATTTGCCATGCACATGAGAGAAGTGTGATCATTTGAGACTTTCAGCTATAAATAGAGGTTCCCTCGTATTCATTCAAGAACCTTTTGGAGATCTGAATTGCTGCAGCATTGAAACCATAGCCATACCAAAGGAATTTTTTAAGAAAATTTTCTCACTTTAGAGCTTGAAATTCAGCATCATTAGATGATCTTCAAAGCTTAATTCCTTAGCCTTTCACTTCCTCTACATCCATAGATCAAAGAGGAGCAAGAAACTTGAAGGATTCGTGGCCTGAAGTACTTCAATTCAGAGGTATACATTCAATCTTTTTGGATCTAGAACTCTCAATTCAATGTAGCATTCTTGTGTTTGTGTAGTTTTATGAAGTTCTCACACTTGAGGCAAGCCATTGGTGCTTTCAATTCACCATTTCATGAGCTTACAGTTGGAACACCATGATCTTCTTCCTCGCGTTTCTCTCAATATAGGAAGAGTGAGGAAGATCCAAAGGTACAGTGATGATCTCCATCACACAAACTTCATTTCCATGTCCTTATTTTCCATTTTTATTAAACTTTTTTTCTCTGCAACTGGTGGCCAGATTCTGTTGACTCGCCGAAGAAGACGGTGGTTTCCACCACCACCACAACGTGTCTTGCTTCCTGGCCCTTGGATCTGGATGCCATGTTTTAATCTTGATCATTCATTTTGCTTACTTCATTTAATACATGTTATCACGCGTTTGACTCAACCACACCATGAGCCCTCACATCTAGACCGCTCTTGGATGCCACGTCAATTAATGAGCTTCATCCCGTGGCGCTGGTTTTTTCCATTTATTCTATTTTCTTTTATTTTCAGTTAATTAATTTGATTTTCAAAAATTCATAAAAATACTCATTTGAAGTCATAAAAATATGAGACCAATTCCAAAAATTTTCTTGAAAAATCTAGTTTCATATTTTGATTTTTTAATTATTTTTGTGACTTCATTTGATATTTTTCATGGATTATTTGATTTTTAATATTTTTAATTCATTTTAAAATATTTTCTGACTTTTGAAAAATCCAAAAATATTTTCATAGCATTTATGGATCATGATAAACCAATGAAAAATAGTCTCATCAATTTCTTATTTGATTTGAGATTTATTTGAGATTTTAATTCATATTGTACTATTTTTAATTGTTTCTAAATACTTTCTGATTTCAAAAATTGATGAGAAAATTAGTCAAAGCTTGTTTGACTATGTTGAACCTATGAGATTTTAATTGGACTTGTT
The DNA here is from genome assembly GCF_024323335.1 of Lathyrus oleraceus. Lineage (NCBI taxonomy): Eukaryota > Viridiplantae > Streptophyta > Magnoliopsida > Fabales > Fabaceae > Lathyrus > Lathyrus oleraceus. Next base: position 130,629,474 of record NC_066579.1, read on the forward strand.
GAAGTTGATTTGAATTGAATTTGAGGTTTGACCTTACTTATTTATTTTTTATTCGCATTTTATTTTTATTCAAAAAATACCAAAAAAATATTGTTGACTTGTTATCTTCATTTCTTTTCTGTTTGGTGTTGATTGATGATGATTTAATTCATATTGGATCAATTGGATTTGGTTGTGGTCTTTCTTTTCCCCTCCCTTTCATCTTCATCCCTTTCTTTCCATCAATGGCCAATGAGTTAAAGTCTTATGGTTGGTCTTGACAAATGAGAGGTTTAACCTTCTTTGATCCAAACCAAACTCAACTTGATCCATGATCAAGTGAGTTATTTTGTGTCAGAGATAGGTTGCTTCTTGGTCAAACAAATAACCTAAAGTCCATACAAGGCCCTTCCCCTTTTGTTTTGTTTTGTTTTGGCAAGTTTATGGAGATTGGCTTACTAGTCATGACCTCTAACTTGTGTTCTTTGCCTATATTTTTATTGACCGGCCTCAGATAGGTGTGACTACTACATTAGTCCACTTACGATTGCTTAACATAGCGCTACATTGTCTTATGACAAGCTAACATAACCTCACTAATTACTAACTTTAATTTGAGCATTTAATTTCTTGTCATTTATTTCTTGCTCATTATTCATATTGATTTTCCCTTTGCTTACTTGAGCATATATTTTATGTTTATGTCATTTTTCTTTTGCTCATTTAAGCCCATTATTGTATATAAATATATTGATATCTTGTGTTTTGCTTTATGTTTGTTTTGTGTGAACCAAATGCAAAAAGGAGAAAGGACTTAGAATTAGGACTTACCTATGCTTAAAGGAGTTCAAGAGCAACTAGGCCTCATGCCTTTAGAATTCAAAACTTGTTGAAGAGCAACTAGGCCTCATGCCTTTAGAATGCTAAAATTCAAAGTTGACCTCAAAGGACTTATCCTTCAAACTTATTCTTTGTCCATTCCCTTTATTGTGTTGTGAACTTTTTGATGTTTGCTTTTGTATGATAGGGATCCCATCTTGAGATTGTGAAAAGAGAACCATTGTCATGAGTAACCAAGTTAAGAGAAAAGCCAAACGGACATCCTATGAGCTTGAGTTCAATTTGTTTGATTGCTTGCTTATATGCTAAGTCCAAAGGAAAGGAGCATCTTGAGTTATCTCTATGACTTCAAGAAAAGGAACTCCAAGGGTTTATCTTTCCTCTCTTATCTTTGTATGCCTTAGGACTAGCCCTTCTCTTCTTCTCCCCACTTTAACCAAGCCCAAAATCTTTTTCTTCAAACTATGACTTTGTTTCAACTTAGAAACCTAGGCCTTAAGCCTTTGACTTTTCAAAACCATTTTCATCAATACTCATTGCGAACAAATCTTAATCCAACTTTGACTTCATTTGGTAAATAAATCTAACTTGTAAATATAACTCATCTCAAGTTGTTTTGTGGTTCCAATGGCCACCTTATTAAAACTTTTCAAAACATTAGTCATAGGTTTGAGTTATCATAGTGGTTGATGTAAATCTCACCTCATCCTTAGTGATTGGATTATAAGTCTTCCATGCTTATTATAGGGTTAACCCCTCACTAGAATGTTGAAGTCTTCCTCACATGGTGGATTGTTGGTTTAGGTTGAGTTTTCTCCCTTTGATAACAAAAGACCTTAAGGCTTTTGATCAAATCAATTCACCAATCTTTGAGATTTTTACCCCGAACTACGAGGTTTTGATCCTCCCTTGTGATGGTACGTAGGCAATGGATTCATCCATTCAAATAAAAAAATTTGTAAATATAATCTATTCTTTTCTCATCCCCCCAATCTTTTGTACAAATCTTTTCACATATACCAACCTACAACACATATTTGCAAAAAGGGTTCCCTTAGAATACTAAGGATGTTTTGGGTGCGTAAAACCTTCCCATTTCATAACCAACCCCCTTACCCAGATCTCTGACATTTTTATTAGTTTTTGATTTGAAAAACTTATTACCTTGGCTTTTGTTCGCTTTTTAGCCTTTCCTTTGGACAAATAAAAGTGCGGCGACGACTCGAATTTTATGTTGACTTTTGGTTTAGTCAATAAACCTAAAAGTAACGAAAACCCCGCTACAGAAAAGTGGCGACGCTGCTGGGGACATCAACTCTCTAGTGGGATTAGCCTACTTTTTGCTTATATGTGTTGTATGTTTATATTTATTTGTGACATATTTTCGTGCAAATTTGGGATGAATGTATTGTTTGTAATGTATGAATTTCTTGATATATTAATTGCTTGTATGCTTGGTGGTCTCTTGTGAGATGAGTTCTATACCCGAACTTGAGTGCACTTATGATAGGAGAATGACATAGTCTTGTTGACTTGTGTGGAGTTATTCCTTAACAAGTTAACTTGCAAGTCCATTCACTTGGTGGAGGTCTAGTTGGGATCAATAATGTCACACGAGTAGTCGTGGTTAGGCATTACTCTTTCCAATAAGAACCTTAGAAACCAAGGACCTTAGATACCTAGCCCATCTTGGCCTATTTTAGGACGTAGTGCGAAGGTCGTTCAAGTGTAAGACTTGAGGCGATTGTTACGCAGTACTACACTCATAAGAGTCTCTCTTGAGAATATTTTTGGAAGACGAGTAGTCGTTTTATCCGATAATATCCGAAAGATGGGATGATGACTATGGGGACCTTTTTAGAACATGATTGTCAGGTTTAACCATAGTACACTCCCGTTGGGTGGTTCTTAACCGAGACTCCATGCTCGTGACTTACAACAAACCCGTGATTCGCGGTTGATCCATTCTTGTATATCCTCAATATCAATGGAACTTGGATGTTGATAAGGTGTAAACCATAATCCACCAAAAATGATGATTGATATTGACGATGACGTGAGCCATCCCGTGACCTTTGTATGGTGTGACTTGCTTGATCCTTGAGTGTGTTTGTTTCATCCATGCATTCATGCATTCATTCGCATTCATGTCATCAACAATAAAGATTTTACAAGGAACTTAAGAGGTCTATTTGCAAATTTTCAGACATGGATAAGCAAAGAAGGAATACGAAGAAGTACAGTTTCAGACAACCCGACTTGAAAGAGTTAAAGAGTTTGGCATCTTATGTATTAGAGTCTTTGGAATTCAAAGCTCGCCATGGGAAGCTTCTGTCTATTCTTTCTACCAAGGTGGATGAAGGTCTGATGAGTGTATTGGTGCAGTTCTACGATCCTCTGTACCGGTGCTTCACTTTTCCGAATTTCCAGCTTCTGCCTATATTAGAGGAGTATGCTTATGATGTGGGTATACCTATTCTTGATCAGTTGCCATTCAATGGTTTAGAGAAGATTCCGTCTTCTCAAGAGATTGCTGACATGCTTCATGTGGATGTATCTGACATTGTTATCAATATGACTACTAAAGGTGGAATTCAAGGTCTCCCGTCTGATTTTCTGATTGCCAAAGCTACTTTGTTTGGGAAGGCCATGAGTAAGGAAGCTTTTGAAGCCATATTTGTACTCCTCATCTATGGGCTAGTGTTATTTCCCAACATCAACAACTTCGTGGATGTGAACGCTATTAGGATTTTCTCTTCTCTTAATCCCGTTCCGACTCTGTTGGGTGACACTTATTTCTCTTTGCATATGAGGAATGCAAAGGGTGGTGGTTCCATTGTGTGTTGTCTGCCTCTGTTGTACAAGTGGTTTATTTCGCACTTTCCTCAGACGCTTGCCTTCAAGGAGAACAAGGGATGTTTACGGTGGTCCACGAGACTTATGTCTCTCACTAATGATGATATCTCTTGGTATAATCGTGTTTATGATGACGTTTAGATTATTGACTCTTGTGGTGAGTTCTCCAATGTACCTCTTCTTGGTACATATGGTGGAATTAACTACAACCGTGCTTTGGCCCGTCGTCAGCTTGGGTTCCCCTTAAAGGATAAACCTAACAACATTTCGTTGGAAGGCTTATTCTTTCAAGAGGGTAAAGATCCCCAAAACTTGAAGGATAGGATGGTCCGCGCCTGGCGCAAAGTTCATAGGAAAGGGAGGAATGAGCTTGGTCCAAAGAATTGTGTTGCTTTGGAACCTTACACCGCTTGGGTGAGGAAGAGAGCTCTTGAGTACCGCATGCCATACGAGTATCCGAGACCTACCCCTATGGTTATGGTTGGGCCTTCAACCCTCCCTAATAAAGGAGTAGAGGAGTTGAGAGACGAAGACCGTTCGCGTGCTTGGGTTCGTGAGCGTGAGGAACTTATTCAGCAACTCAAGGATAAGGATGCAATGATAGAATTTCTAGAGCATCAGGTTATTGATGAGCCTGATGATGTAGTTACTTCTCTCCTTCCTCACTCGTCCAGGTTCTGGAAGAGGAAGTATGATCAACTTGCCAAGGAGAAGTCCGACATGGAAGCAGCCTATGAGAGAGAAGTGAAGAGGCTTCGTGCAACGTATCTTCCGATCTCGAAGGCTTTGGACGATTGCTTCTAGGGCTCCATAGGATGTCTATTCCCCTTTTCTCTTGTATTGTATTTGGTTACCAAAACTGTACTACTTCTTTAGTGTAAAAGGTTTCCAAATATTATATTGCTATGAGTATTCCATATATGTCTTAAAAAGTTCAATATTTTCAAATATTTGCAAATAGATCTCTATAAAGTTCCTCTGATAAAAAACAAATCACGTGCACAAGCATTGCATGCATCATATGCATAAGCAGGTGTTGTTCCGAGCTCTTGATCAGTGGTCTAACTCTTTGCTCTTCATTTATTTTGAAGACAAGCTGACGCACCGGTATAACACCCGAGAAAATCATCATAAGAACATGGAACACCTCGAACAAGAGAACAGGGACCTGAAGGAAGAGATTGCCAGGATGACTGTCATGATGGAGTCAGTCATTGCTGCGCAAAGTCAAGCTTCACCAACTCCTACGACTCCTCCCATGAGGAAAATCATCTCTGAAGTGGTTACTTCAACAGTGCCTGCTGCCATAACCCACTTCGCTCCTAATATACCAGCTGGATTCCCTTGGGGAATGCCATCAAACTTCTTGCCAGAGGGTTTTGCTCCCACTTTTGCTTCTATGCCGGCATCTAGCCCGGTCCTGTCTGTGCCACCTCCCGTTGTGCACACTTTCTCGCGTGTAGAAGACACCATTTATCATTCCGAGCCATTGTTAGGGACCAATTAGTACTACTTTTTATATCATTTTATTGGTCCCTTTTACCAAGTTTTGATGTAATTACACACTTTTATTCTTATTAATTTGTATAAATGCAATTACGTTTAATTTATTTTGTTTTGAATAGTTATTTCACATTTTTGTTAGTTTTGTAGAATTTTTGGACAAGAGAGCTTCGGAATACATAATCATAATTTGGAAGAAGTGTTGAATGCAATTTGGAGGCCTATTCTTGAAGATTAACACTTGGAAGAACAATTACATGAAGCTGAGGTAGCTTAAGTTTGCCCAGCGAACAGAGTTCGTCCAGCGAACTGAATGGAAAGCTTCAGTTCGCGCCACGAACAAAGTTCGCCCTACGAATCCTACGAATCCAGCAAGCTGTTTTGGCCAAGTGTGTTGTTTCCAATGCCAGCTGGTTTTGCCGTTTTGGTGTCTGTCTTGGAATAGCTTTTCTGCTTTGGATGAAAATGATCAATTAAGGAAATGTCAACTCTTTTAGGAGAGGAGAACACATTATTCCAAATTTATTCATTATTATTATTCACACATTGATACATTGAGATATTTTTGGTAAGAGAGAAAAACAAAGTTCTTCTTCTTGAACATTTTGCTTTGTAACAATGATGATGAGGAGCTAAACTCCTTTTGTCAAGATTGGAGGTAGTAGCTATTCTCATTTGTTTATGTATTCCATTTGGTTTATATATATATGAAAAAGATTGTTGATGTATTGAATATTGTTTTTGCCCTAAGTTGAAAACCAGATTTGAGTAGTTGTTGAAAGAGATTATTTGAGTCTTGACATAAAACAGATTTTCAAGTAATGAATAAGTTGTAGAGATAGGTTTATTCATTACTCTTCTTTGGTATTAAACATTAAAGATTGCTATATTGATAGTTAGGTGGAGAGATCGTCTAAGGATCAATATAGTGATTATCACAATATCATTTAGACATAAATGACTTTGAGAGGATACTTGAACATCATCAATAATCTTAAATATATATAGTTATCATAAGGAATCATGAGCATTTAGAATAGTGAACTCCAATCTTGCCAAGCTTTTACATTTGATTAAAACCATTTTACTGTTTTTAGTGACATTTACTCACAAGATAATTTTCCAACGAAAATAACTTTGTTACTTTCTAAACTTATAACAAATCGGATTATAGATCGGCGGTAATATCAACCAATCTCTGTGGATACGATATAAAAATATTTGCCGAAGATATACTTTTCAACAAAATGGCGCCGTTGCCGGGGATTGGTGTTCGATATTACAAGCATTGCAATAATTGATTGTTTTATGTTTTGTTACTTGTATTACTATCCCTCTTTTGTTTCACTTGGTGTGTTAGTTTTGTAGATTCTAGTGCATGCGAGGAAAAGCCACCAAGGAGAAATTTCAATTTGATCCCGAAATTGAAAGAACACTTCGGAAGCTCAATAGCAAAACACGACGAAGAAGGAAACTAGCCGAAGAGAGGAACCGGAGAGAAGAAGCATCTACTTCCGCACTTGTTCAAATCGAAGAAGTGATTGTAGAGGCTTGTGAAGGAAACATGGCGGATGACAATCGTACCGAAATGTCTGCTAATAGTCCAAGAAGAAATGCTCAATTTGCCCGTGGAGGAAGGAATACGGAGATGAAGATCGGAATCCTCCAACTTCTCTATGCAAATCCATTCACCGGAATGGACCATGAAGATTCGTATACCCATCTCATCAAATTCTATGAGATTGCGGGTTCTACGAGAATTGATGAAACGGGTGAAAAGGCATTATTCAAAAGGATGTTCCCACACTCCTTAGTGGGAAAGGCAAAAGAGTGGTACCTTGATCAAGCAGCAAGAGTGATGACGGATTGGAATTTGCTAGAAGAAAAGTTCTTAGAAAGATATTTCCCTCAATCCCAATTCATGGAAGCCAAAACGGCTATTGCGGTATTCACTCAAGGAAGCAACGAGTCTTTAAATGAGGCTTGGGAAAGATTCAAGTCAATGTTGAGAAAATGCAAGGGTCATGGTTTTGATGAGCTCACTCAAATCCATATTTTTCTAAATGGGCTCCAATCAACTCACATAACACTTTTGGATGCTACCGCAGGTGGCTCTCTTATGTCAAAGAATGCTGAAGAAGCTAAAGTCATTATTGATCGGATGGCACTTAATGATCGTCAAAGTCAACATGACCGTAACCCTTCACAACGGAAACCGAGAGTTCTTGAGTTAAATACCAATGATGCCATTGTTGCTCAAAACAAGCTACTCTCTCAACAAGTGGAGTTGCTTACTCAACAAATGGCCAAGCTTCCACAACAAATGAAGGAAATTCAAGGGTCTCAAGTTCGACATCAAGTAGCATGTTGCGAATTATGTCAAGGAGATCATCCTACTGGTTTTTGCCCTCCACTAGAAGAAGTAAGCTATGTGACCAATCAAAATCAAGGCTATCAAAGGAACAATCAAGGTTATCAACAACCAAAATTTTCAGCAGCAAAGTCCTTACCAACACCCAAATTCTCAAGGACAACAATCGCAAGGAGGAAATTCCAAGCTAGAGGACACTCTTCAACAATTCATGCAAGCCTCCATGGCAAATCAGAAGAACAACGAGGCAACAATCAAGAATTTGGAAAATCAAATAGGTCAACTTGCAAAACAACTGTCGGAACAAACTGCAGGATCCTCTTTCTCCGCTAACACTCAAACTAATCCAAAGGAGCATTGTAAAGCAATTTTTACTAGAAGCGGTAGAGAGTTGACAAGTAAAAAAAGTGAGGAAATTACAGTTGAGAATGATATGGATGCTGTGCTAGAAAATGAGGATGTGGCTTGTGGGAAGGAGAAAGTGGCAGAAACTGCTCAGTTCGCGCCGCGAAAACAGCAGAATCAGCAATTGATGGAAGAACAACCGTGTGAAGCGGAAATAAAGAAGGAAATTAAACCAAGAAAAAAGAAAACAAGAGACAAAGGAGTGAATGTCATTCCAGTTCAACATCTACCTTATCCGCACGCACCATCAAAGAAGGATAATGCTAGACACTATGCACGATTTATGGACATATTCAAACAACTTCAAATCAATATTCCATTTGCCGATGCATTAGAGCAAATGCCGCGGTATGCAAAGTTCATGAAGGATATTCTCACAAAGAAAATAAGACATGTGGAAGACGAGACAATCTTGCTCGATGCACGTTGTAGTGCCATCATTCAAAAGACTCTCCCAAGGAAGGAATCCGATCCGGGCCGAGTCGTTTTACCGGTAACCATTGGAGACACCTACATGGGTAATGGCTTGATTGACTTGGGATCTAGCATCAATTTAATTCCCCTATACATTGTCAAAAGATTGGGAAATGTTGAGATCAAATCTACAAGGATGACTTTACAACTAGCTGATAAGTCTACTACTTCACCATATGGAGTTGCTCAAGACATGTTAGTGAAGGTGGACAAATTCTTGTTTCCGGTAGATTTTGTGATAGTAGACATGGATGAGGATCGTGAGGTTCCTACAATTCTTGAAATACCATTCATGAAAACGGCCCGAATGATGATTGATATTGATGATGGACTAATGAAAGTGAGGGTACACGATGAAGAGGTAGCCTTCAATCTTTTTGAAGCCAAAAAGCATCCTAATGTTAAGCATGACTCCTTCCGAATCGATGCCACCAAGGAGGGACTAGTTGAGATCGCAGACCAGGTTCATGTTTCTAATCCATCAGAGAAATCTCTTATCGGAGTCTACAAAGTTTCGACCAACAATGAAGGAAAAGAGATGGAAGCAATGTTGCATGAATTAGAGTCTTGTGGAGAACTTGTTTATCATGAAGAGACAAACGAAGGCTTGGATATGACATAGAAAGTGGAAGAGCCAAAACTAGAGCCACATTTGAAGTATGTGTTCCTTGGTGATGACTGTACTAAACCGGTGATCATTAGCAATACATTGTCCATAAAAGAGGAGAATCAATTGATACGAGTGCTGAAAAAGCAGGAAGTTGTCAAACTAGTAGAGGCCGGGATGATTTGTTCTATCTCCGATGGTGAATGGGTGAGTATTGTGTAAGTAGTTCCGAAAATGGGTGGTATCAGATTTTATCGAAGGTTCATCAAGAACCTATTAAAGACAACAAAGCTCTTAAGGAAGTTGCTCAACAAAGCCGGATCGTGAAGACCGTTGAACCGTCGAGCTCGAAATGATGTTAAACAAAGCGCTTGTTGGGAGGCAACCCAACGTTGTAAGTATGAATTTTACATTTTCTCAATTCTGTTTTATTGATTTTCTGCTGTGTTAAATTTTGAAAAACTGGGTTCTATTTTTTGCCGTTCGCCCCGTGAACAGCGTTCGCCCCGCGAACTGAATGGAAAGCTTTAGTTCGCGCCGCGAACAAAGTTCGCCCAGCGAACGGTGCGTGATAGAACCACTTAAGTTCTGTCCACTGCCAACAATTTTTTTGAAATTTCCTTCAGTTCGCCCAGCGAACTGAATAAATAAATAAATAAAAAAATTCTTTCAGATCGCCCAGCGAACTGAGCAGGGCAGAACCATTTAACTTCTGTTTTATGTCATTTTTTTCCTATTTTCACAAACTTAAGAGTTCTTTCAACAACCTCGCTGCCCCACTTCCAAACCTCCAAATTTCAAAACTATTCCTCTCCATTCCCTTCCTAGGAGGATTATGTTGATTATGCTAAGTGGCCTGAGGGCAAGCCAGTTTTTTTGGGGGGGTGCAGGAGGTGGTGCGACCCATGGCGATGAGATGAAGGAAGATTGAGAAGTTTGTTGAATTTTAGAGTTTGTCTTGATAATTGCATGAATACTTTTGGAGATTTAAGTGTGTTACAATCAAATTGGTTTACCAACATTTTTTGTTTAATTGTTCTTACTCTTAAGTCAAGCTTAGAGCAACCGAGAAATGATCGCAAAGAAAGAAGCATAGGACACCTCGAGTGGTGATGATAAGAATTAGTGTTGGTATTTCAAGGTACACTTTATCGCTTTCTAGACTTAACATGAGTAGTTTGATGGTGTGTGCAAATTTCATATCATAAACTCATTGAAATGTATGTCATCTTTGAATCAAAATAGGACTTAACCATTTGTGAGGAAGCTTTCCATTGTACACTAAAAAGCGAGAAATCGAGCATTATTTCAACTCATTCTTATCATGCTAAATCATGCATCAATCTATTTTTGTGTGAAAATTTTGAAAATGATAGAGGCATTGTTTGTGAGAAAAACCACTTGACCAAAAAGTTTGAATCAACTAACCTTGTGAGGAATAATCCTTAGTTAAACCCCTTTGAGCTTATTTTAGGATTCATTTGATTGATCATTGTGAAATCAATTGAAAATTTTGGAACAAATGAATCCTAATTTCTTTCGTATCAATTGAAACCTCAAACCGAGTTGTTTGCAAAATTTTGCCTTTTGCTTATGTCTAAGTAGGGAGCATTATTGAATAAATTTGGTTTTGGAATCTAAAGTTGGGGAGAGTAAAGTGAAAAGTTGATTAGAAACTTGGAAAAGTGAGTTTTTATGAAAGGGTAAAAATATGAAAAGAAACAAGAAAAAGAAATCACCCTTGAAACCATAGAGCAAAGAAAAAAGAAAAGAAAGAAAAAAGCAAAGAAAATGCTCATGGTTGTGTGGATTTGAAAAGAAAAAGAAAAAGAAAAAGATAGGGATCAAAGAAAGGGAAATCATGTAGAGTTGAATGTTTGGGATTGCTCCCTTAGGATAGGCAACTTTGTTGAATTCTCTTAATCATATCCTTTCTTGTAACCTAAGCCACATTACAACCTTTGAAAGACCTCTTGATTCTCATTTTTCACATGATTTGGTATTTGTTGTGATAACCACATGATTTGAGTTGTTGTTGATTTAATTGCTTGGATGAGTGAAAGTAACCCTTCATGTTATTCATCATTATTATGATGTGTGTGTAAGTTTGATTCAATTTTGACATATATGGCTTTGAATTACTTGGAATGATTTTTGCACTCAACCATTTCTCTTATTCATATTTTGTCGAGAATTGAGATAGGTGGATTGAGAAAGTTCCAAACAGTTTTGAACCATTTGAATGTCCTTGGTTAATCCTTGTTTCAATCTTTTGTGTCATTGCTTTGGTTGTGTTGGTGGAAACTTTTGTTTAGGGACAAACAAAATGCTAAGTTGGGGAGAGTTGTTAGGGACCAATTAGTACTACTTTTTATATCATTTTATTAGTCCCTTTTACCAAGTTTTGATGTAATTACACACTTTTATTCTTATTAATTTGTATAAATGCAATTACATTTAATTTATTTTGTTTTGAATAGTTATTTCATATTTTTGTTAGTTTTGTAGAATTTTTGGACAAGAGAGCTCCGGAATGCAATATCATAATTTGGAAGAAGTGTTGAATGCAATTTGGAGGCCTATTCTTGAAGATTAACACTTGGAAGAACAATTACATGAAGCTGAGGTAGCTTCAGTTCGCCCAGGGAACAGAGTTCGCCCATCGAATTGAATGGAAAGCTTCAGTTCGCGCCGCGAACAAAGTTCGCCCTGCGAACCCTGCGAATCCAGCAAGCTGTTTTGGCCAAGTGTGCTGTTTCCAATGCCAGCTGGTTTTGCCATTTTGGTGTCTGTCTTGGAATAACTTTTCTGCTTTGGATGAAAATGATCAATTAAGGAAATGTCAACTCTTTTAGGAGAGGAGAACACATTATTCCAAATTTATTCATTATTATTATTCACACATTGATACATTGAGATATTTTTGGTAAGAGAGAAAAACAGAGTTCTTCTTCTTGAACATTTTGCTTTGTAACAATGATGATGAGGAGCTAAACTCCTTTTGTCAAGATTGGAGGTAGTAGCTATTCTCATTTGTTTATGTATTCCATTTGATTTATATATATGAAAAAGATTGTTGATGTATTGAATACTGTTTTTGCCCTAAGTTGAAAACCATATTTGAGTAGTTGTTGAAAGAGATTATTTGAGTCTTGACATAAAACAGATTTTCAAGTAATGAATAAGTTGTAGAGATAGGTTTATTCATTACTCTTCTTTGGTATTAAACATTAAAGATTGCTATATTGATAGTTAGGTGGAGAGATCGTCTAAGGATCAATATAATGATTATCACAATATCATTTAGACATAAATGACTTTGAGAGGATACTTGAACATCATCAATAATCTTAAATCTATATAGTTATCATAAGGAATCATGAGCATTTAGAATAGTGAACTCCAATATTGACAAAAGGAGTTTAGCTCCTCATCATCATTGTTACAAAGCAGAATGTTCAAGAAGAAGAACTCTGTTTTTCTCTCTAGCCCGGTCCTGTCTGTGCCACCTCCCGTTGTGCACACTCTCCCGCATGTAGAAGACACCATTTATCATTCCGAGCTATCTGAGGGCCCGGACGTATATGAGAAAATGGATGAGATGAAAGATCAATTCCTTGAGCTGCGCAAGGAACTAAAGACTTTGAGAGGTAAGGACCTTTTTGGGAAGAGTGATGTTGATTTGTGCTTGGTGCCCAACGTTAAAATCCCAGTTAAATTCAAAGTGCCTGACTTTGAGAAGTACAAGGGAAATACATGTCCACTCAGCCATCTTGTGATGTACGCTCGCAAGATGTCGACCCAAACCGACAATGATCAATTGCTGATTCACTACTTTCAGGATAGCCTGATAGGTGTTGCACTCCAGTGGTATATGGGGCTGGAGAGTGCAAGCATCCACACTTTCAACGATCTAGGCGAGGCCTTTGTGAAACAGTATAAATATAATATGGACATGGCTCCAGACAGAGATCAGCTAAGGGAAATGTCCCAGAAGGACAAGGAGACCTTCAAGGAATACACCCAGAGGTGGCGAGAATTGGCAGCTCAGATAGTGCCACCCTTGGAGGAGAAGGAGATGACAAAGATCTTCTTGAAGACTTTGAGCTCTTTCTATTACGAGCGCATGATTGCTAGTGCTCCCTCGGACTTCCCCGAAATGGTGAACATGGGGATGAGGCTAGAAGAAGGGGTCCGTGAAGGACGCTTGTCTCGTGATGATGGTTCCTCAACAAAGAAATATGGAGGATTTGCTAGGAAGAAAAATGGGAGACTCATGCTGTTTCTTCCCATGTCAAGAGAAGACCCTCTATGAGGAGGAAAGAGGTCCAACCAGCTGTTAATCAACACCAGGTGGCTCATATAGCACCTGGTTTCAGAGAAGTTCAACAACAATCACAACAACAACATCGTCAACCACAACAGGCTTACCAGCCTCGCAACAATAACAACACCAGCACTAGTAACTATGAGAGGAGGAGGGTAACTTTTGACCCGATTCTTATGACGTATGCTGAACTTTATCCTTCCTTAATTGATAGGAAGTTGATAACTCCTCGTGATCCTCCTGCTGTGCTAGCCAATCCCCAATGGTGGTACAAGCCCGAACTTCACTGTGTGTATCATTCCGGTGCGCCCGGACATGACGTGGAGAATTGTTTTCCTTTGAAGACCAAGGTGCAAGACCTTGTGAGGAGTGGGATACTATTCTTTGAGGACGTAGGCCCAAATGTAAATAAGAACCCATTGCCCGAGCATGGGAAGGAAGCCGTTAATATGGTTCAGGGGTGCCCTGGAAAATATAAAGTTCTTTATGTGAATGACATAAGGCAATCCTTAGTAGAGATGCATAAGCTGTTCTATGAACACAGTCATTATGAGCATGATCATGATAGGTGCTAGGTGTGCACTATCAATGAGAGAGGATGCCGTCAGGTGAAGAAGGACATCCAAGAGATGCTAGATCAAGGGATGATTGAGATACTTCAGAATCGTAATGAGGATGAAGTTGATGTTATCACTCTTATGTTTAAAATTCCTGATCTTGTTATCATCAAGTATGATGGCAGCAAGAAGAAAGTGTCGCTAACTCTTGTGATCAAGCCAGCGGGTCCTGTCCCGTATGTATCAGACAAGGCGGCCCCATACCATTATAACACTATTATGTTGGAAGATGGGAAGGAGGTTTCGTTGCCCTCAGCCTCTGTTGTGAGCATTTCTGACGTTAGTAGAGTGACCCGTAGTGGTCGTGTTTTCTTGGCTCAGCCGAAATCCCACGAAGGCGTTGTAAAGAAGAATGGTGTCAATCCTGCTGGTCCTGTGGGGACTTCTTCTTCAAATCAGTCTGTTCCTGTTGTGAAGGGTGTTGACCCTATTGTTGTTAAAACCAATAAATCTCCTATCCTGGTTGGCCAGTCTGGCATGCTGAAAGAGGATGGTGATGAGATGCTGAGGCTCATCAAGAGGAGTGAGTATAATGTTGTGGATCAGTTCCTTCAAACTCCATCAAAGATATCTGTCCTATCTTTGTTGATGAATTCAGAGCCGCACCGTGAAGCTTTGCAAAGGGTGTTGGACGTGGCATACGTGGATCACGATGTCACGATTGAGCAGTTTGATAGCATTGTTGCAAATATAACTGGCTGCAACAATTTGAGCTTCTGTGATGATAACCTTCTCGAGGAGGGAAAAAACCACAATTTGGATTTACATATCTCTATGAATTGTAAAGACGATGCCCTGTCCAATGTGTTGGTGGATACAAGGTCATCACTTAATGTATTGCCAAAATCTACTCTTGCCAAACTTTCATATCAGGGGCCTCCCATGAGGCAAATTAGAGTGGTAGTGAAAGATTTCGATGGATCGCGTAAAACTATGATTGGCGAATTAGACCTCCCAATCAAGATTGGACCTAGTGATTTCCAGATCACTTTCCAGGTCATGGATATACATTCGTCTTACAGTTGTTTGCTTGGTAGACCATGGATTCACGAGGCAGGCGCCGTGACATCCACCATGCACCAAAAGTTGAAGTTCGTTAAGAACAAAAAGTTGGTGGTGATAGGGGGAGAGAAGGATCTGTTGGTCAACCATTTATCTTCCTTTTCCTATATTGATGTTGAGGATGAGGTTGGAACCCCATTACAAGCCTTATCTGTTGTTGAGCCTTCTAGGAAAGGACTTTCTTCATTTGTCTCCTATAATGATGCCAAGTTGGCCATTGAGCATGGTGCAACTACTGGTTTGGGGAAAATGATCAAGTTGGAAGATAACAAGTCTCGGGCTAGTATAGGGTACTCTTCTGGTGTTTCTAATGATCTTGGGATGTTCCAGAGTGGAGGTTTCATCCACACCGTTGAAGATCAGGAAGCTGCTGTCATCATTGAAGAAGATGAAGAGGAAGACCTCGACAACTTTGTCATACCTGGCGGAATCTGCAACAATTGGGTCGCTGTTGATGTTCCAACAGTTATCCATAAGTCCACGTAATGTGTTCATTTTGTTTAAAAAACCCTTCTCCCATTCCAAAAGGAGAAGTGAAGATATTGTTGGCATGATTTGATTAATACAATGATATTCATTCAATAATCGCATGTTAAATGTTTGTTTTTCTCAAATTATTTTTTCCTTTTTTCTTTTTACATGAAACTGGTGATCACCATAAAACCCTAAAAAGAGAATAAAATCAATCTTTTCATCTGCATAATGATTTGCCTTGATTGAATTCGGAAATCTCTTTATACTCAAAATCATTATGCAGGTTGATCAAACCCATTGAACATAATGATCCAACACCATCTCCCAACTTTGAGTTCCCTGTATTTGAGGCAGAAGAAGATGATGTTGAAGAGATTCTTGATGAGATTACCCGTCTGCTTGAGCACGAGGAGAAGATCATTCAGCCACATCTTGAGAATCTGGAAACAATCAACTTGGGGTCTGAAGACTGCGTTCGTGAAGTGAAGATTGGGGCACTCCTTAAAGAGTTTGTTAAGAAGAGGTTGATTGAGTTGCTACGAGAATATGTTGACGTCTTTGTCTGGTCGTATGAAGACATGCCTGGTCTAGATATTGATATCGTGCAACATTTCTTACCGTTGAAGCCTGAGTGTGTGCCTGTGAAGCAAAAGCTCAGAAGAACTCATCCTAACATGGCAGTGAAGATTAAAGAAGAAGTTCATAAGCAAATGTATGTGGGGTTTCTGGTGACTTCTACATATCCTTAATGGGTGGCCAATATTGTGCCTGTGCCTAAGAAAGATGGAAAAGTCCGAATGTGTGTGGATTACCGTGATTTGAATAAAGCTAGTCCGAAAGATGATTTGCCTCTACCACACATTGATATGTTGGTAGACAATACGGCTAAATTCAATGTCTTTTCATTTATGGACGGATTTTCCGGTTATAATCAGATTAAAATGGCACCCGGGGATATGGAGAAGACAACATTCATCACACCTTGGGGAACATTCTGTTATCGAGTGATGCCCTTCGGTTTGAAGAACGCCGAAGCCACGTATCAACGTGCTATGACTACCTTATTTCATGATATGATGCACAAAGAGATCGAGGTGTATGTTGATGATATGATTGCAAAGTCGAAAATGGAAGTTGAACATGTAGAACACTTGTTGAAGCTATTCCAGCGTTTGAGGAAGTACAAACTCCACTTAAATCCAAACAAGTGTACATTTGGAGTCCGTTCCAGCAAGTTGTTGGGCTTTATTGTCAGCGAGAGAGGTATTGAAGTTGATCCTGCCAAGGTCAAAGCAATACAAGAGATGCATGCGCCCAAAACTGAGAAGCAAGTCTGAGGTTTTCTTGGCCGCTTGAATTATATTTCGAGATTTATATCCCACATGACTGCCACATGTGCGCCTATGTTCAAGCTCCTCCGGAAAGATCAGCGTCATGATTGGACTGAGGATTTCCAAAAGGCCTGCGATAGTATCAAAGAGTATTTATCCGAGCCTCCGATTCTGTCTCCGCCTGTTGAAGGGAGACCGTTGATTATGTACTTGACTGTGCTTGATGATTCCATGGGATGTGTCCTTGGTCAGCAAGATGAACCAGGAAAGAAAGAGTATGCAATATGCTACTTGATTAAGAAGTTCACTAACTATGAGTCTCGGTACTCAATGCTTGAGAAGATATGTTGTGCTTTAGCTTGGGCTGGTAAGCGCTTACGCCAATATAAGTTGAATCATACGACTTGGTTGATATCCAAAATGGATCCAATCAAGTATATCTTTGAGAAGCCTACTTTAACTGGAAGAATTTCCCGTTGGCAGATGTTGTTATCTGAGTATGATATTGAGTATCGAGCTCAAAAAGCTATTAAAGGTAGTATCTTGGCTGACCATTTGGCACATCAACCAATTGAAGATTATCAGCCTGTGCAATATGACTTCCCTGATGAAGGGATTTTATATTTGAAGATGAAAGATTGTGATGAGCCTACGCTCGATGAAGGGCCAGAGCCTAGTTCCCGATGGGGTATGGTATTCTATGGTGCTGTCAATTAGTATGGAAATGGTATTGGGGCATTGATTATTACTCCTCAAGGCACACATTTTCCTTTTACAGCAAGGTTAACTTTCAAACGCACGAATAATATGGCGGAGTATGAGACTTGTATTATGGGCCTGGAAGAGTGTATCGATCTTAGGATCAAACATCTTGATGTTTATGGCGATTCGGCCCTTGTTGTCAATCAGATTAAGGGTGAATGAGAGACGAATCAGCCTAGCCTTATCCCATATAGAGATTATGCAAGGAGGATTTCAACTTTCTTTACTAAAGTTGACTTTCATCATATTCCTCGAGATGAAAATCGGATGGCGGATGCTCTCGCGACGCTTGCTTCAATGATTGCTGTCAATTATTGGAATGCAGTTCCCAATATTACTGTGATATGCTTGGATAAACCAGCTCATGTGTTTGCAGTTGAGGAGGTAAAAGATGATAAGTCGTGGTACTATGATATCAAGTGTTTTCTCCAAAGTCAGACTTACCCGCCTGGGGCATCTGTTAAAGATAAGAAGACTTTGAGGAGATTATCTGGCAGTTTCTACCTGAATGGTGATGTGCTTTACAAGAGGAATTTTGACATGGTTTTGCTCAGATGCGTGGATAGACACGAAGCAGACCTATTGATGAATGAAGTCCATGAAGGTTCATTTGGTACTCATTCCAATGGACATGCTATGGCGAAGAAGATGTTGAGAGCAGGCTACTATTGGCTGACAATGGAGTCTGACTGCTGCAAATATGTGAAGAAATGCCACAAGTGTCAGATTTATACGGATAAGATTCATGTTCCCCCGACACTTCTGAATGTTATTACCTCATCATGGACTTTCTCCATGTGGGGAATTGACATGATTGGCATGATTGAACCTAAGGCGTCGAATGGTCACTATTTTATTCTCGTAGCCATTGATTACTTCACCAAGTGGGTTGAAGTGGCATCGTATGCAAATGTGACCATGCAGGTGGTTGTGAGGTTTATCAAGAACCAACTCATATGCCGGTATGGTGTGCCAGACAAGATCATTACTAATAATGGATCTAACTTGAACAATAAGATGATGAAAGAGTTGTGTAGCGAGTTCAAGATTGTACATCATAATTCTTCTCCCTATAGACCCAAGATGAATGAGGCTGTTGAAATTGCTAATAAGAACATCAAGAAGATTATTCAGAAGATGGTTGTTACATACAAAGATTGGCATGAGATGCTGCCATTTACTTTGCATGGCTATCGTACATCTGTTCGTACCTCAACAGGGGAAACCCCTTTCTCTCTTGTATATGGCATGGAGGTTGTGCTCCCCATAGAGGTTGAGATCCCATCAATGAGAGTCTTGTTGGAAGCCAAGTTGACTGAGGCTGAATGGGTTCAGAGTCGTTATGACCAGCTGAATTTGATTGAAGAGAAGAGATTAACTGCCATGTGCCATGGTCAGTTATATCAGCAAAGAATGAAGAAAGCCTTTGATAAGAAGGTCAGGCCTCGTGTTTTCCGAGTAGGTGATCTCGTGCTCAAGAAAGTTTTGTCTTTCGCGCCCGATTCCAGGGGCAAGTGGACTCCAAACTATGAAGATCCATACGTTGTTAAGAGAGCCTTTTCTGGCGGTGCTTTGTTGCTTACAGCCATGGATGGGAAGGATTTCACTCGTCCTGTGAATTCAGATGCAGTCAAGAAATAATTCGCCTAAAAATAAAAACAGAATAGCTCGCTAAGTTGAAAACCCGAAAGGGCGGCTTAGGCAAAAATGAGTGTCTCGGTGGATTGAAAACCCGAAAGGGCAGTCTAGGAAAAAGTTAGAGACATGAAAAAAGGAATAAATATACCCCGCTAGATTGAGTACCTCACCCTGGGGCAATCTAGGCAAAAATTAGGGATTTTTGGCAAGTAACTGCATCCCGACAAGACTTTGTTCTACAACTGTCATCTATCAAAGATTCTCGCTCAGTCATCATCAACTGAAGTTTCGAATATAGTGGATTCAGAGTTGGGGGAGAAACGGTCATTATGTTCAATGTAGCCCCTTCTCCATGTATATCACCAATTTCAAATTTGTAAAGATCCATGGAGTCTCGCCATTTGTAGACTACCATTCTATTAAATAAATTTGAGCCTTTATCCAATTCTTTGCACTCTTATTTATTTCTGTTTAACAAAGGTTCTCATGTTTTAATTGATAGATATCATTATTTTAAACAAATAAAGTTTTCATAAATAAATTGTTTTAAACAAAATGAACATTCACAATGACTAAAAGGATAAGTGGAATGTCCTTAGTGCTTTCCCAAGGATAGTATGATCCCCAAAGGGTAAGACATTTGTTCATTTTCTAGCATTCCTATATCCTCTTCATCAGCTTTCAGTTGTCTCCCCATCAAGCCCAGAAAGAATGATACATCATCAACTTACCAGAAGAGTCTGGTATGAAAAGTTCTCCCTGATGGTAGTAGATTGATCGGTCTTATGGATTGTTTTCTCCTAGCAGAATTTGTGGATGTTCATCCAACGCATTACCGGATAGTTTGTTTGTGCATACATGCTTGTTTCCCCCCGCGGAGTCTTAGCAATCCATGATTGGTTGTATGGTTGATCCGTGGATGATCCCTTCTGTTCCAGTGCTTGCCTTGATCTTTTAGAGACGTGTATCCCTCTATATCAGGCACTAGCATTTATGTTTTATCAATTATATGGTTGTCATCCGTTGTGTGGACTGACCTAAAATCCCTTATAGATTGATAAAAGTTGATATGTTGTTCTACTCACGAGGAGGTTTGTCTTTCCCCAACATGAGTAGAAGTTCCCAGCGGAGTAAGCATGTGTTCCCTGTAGAGCTATCTTTCCAGATAATTGTCTCCTCAACAGGAAGTTGCCAAGAGCAATTGGTGAAGGGTTTGTTTCCCCTTTTCATCCCTAGCATGTCGTTTGTTGACGAAGGATTCATTTCCAATTTCCTCAGCCAGGGTAGTTCCTTTGAGAACATTTGCAGCTGGTCCCTAGTAGGGTTGCCTGATTCGAGTTTGATGATTGATATCTTCTCCGGGTCTGAAGATTTCTTCTAGCATTGAGAGCTGGTGTTGAAGATGTTTATTTCCTTCCCCCGTGGAGCAAAATGCTATTTCTCCCCTTAGCAGAGTTTCCTCTCCAGCAGATAGAAGGGAGTGTTTTGATTGATGTGCATCTGGTTGGTGGTTGTTCCCCTACGGAGTTTCATATCGTTCCTTGATAAGCTTCCCCAATAGAGTTTCTTCTCCGGCGGATCTTATTGTTATTAACCACCTGTCCTCGAGAGAGTTGATGGAAACTTCCCTGCAGATCTTCTGCATCTTCCTTATGTCGGGATTGTTTGCCCTTGGTAGACTTCTCCGATGCAAAGTGTTGCCTCTTGCAGTTGGAAGCTTTGAATTTGCCTATCCCCAGCTGTGGTCGATGTATTCCCGTATTTATTCTTCTTCCAGAGATAATCCCCCACCAAAGTCTGAGTTCTTTGTTTGATCATCACCTTTCGCTGCTCCTGAATACATCTTCTTTGTATCCTCAACGAGTGTAGCTTTGGGATGGGGTTTGATATCCCTGATGATTTATTTTCATCCTGCTCGGGTTGTTCCCAAACTGAGTTCTCCAGTAGGCTTTGCCCTTCTTGTTGAGATGTTGTGTCGGGTGTCCGTTCTTGGTTCTCAGACTTGTTTGTGTTAGATATGTCTATTTGTCAGCATTAATTATACACAAATCATGCATATACATGCATAATCATAGCATTCAGATATTCATGATTGCATTCTTTGCCATATATCTTTGCTTGTTATCTCCTGCTATTGGTGAAATGTTCTTCCCCAAGCAGATGTTTTTGTCTGATATCTCCATATAGAGTCAGCCCCATAGGCAGAAAATGTCTATCTTTCCTTCTTTATTCCCCACTGAGTTATGTCCTCGTGGATGGTTATTGTTTCAGTTTCCTCCCCAAGTGTGTATTAGGATGGGAATTACTCCCCTGAGTTATATCTGAAGGAGAAGGGCGATCCAAAACGCAGCGGAATTTAAAATTTTCTCCTTTAATGATCCTTACGAATGGGCATGATCAGTGATAGAATCGTTACCTCATGTGGCGATCACGAACGTTGAACGATGACAACGCCTCTACTCAATCCACACGAACGGATTCCTTCAATCCCAGTGCTAGCTGCTATGAATGAAGGCTTTGAGTGAGAGAGAGAAAGAAACGAAATTGCAAGAGTGACAATGCTTCTACCCAAGGGTTCTATTTATAGAACCACTTGTGTGGATTGCAAGCTAAAATCCCACTCAAGTGTATATGGCCCATATCTTATAATATGCCAAAATCACTTAAGCTCGTGGTACCTTACCATGTTTCGTATTCTACTTAAGTACACCATACCTTACAATGTTCTATAATTCACTTAAGGGCATCGTACATTACGGTATGCCTTAATTACTCTATCTCTCATCAATTCGTCCTTTGTGTGTGACCCTATAGGTTTTCGCGGCGTTGGTAATTATATTAAATCACATATTTAACATAATAAACAGTGAGCAGTATCTAGCAACACATCACTGCTACCCAAGACACGAAAATGTCATGTGATCTGACAAATCCTTCTGTGATAATAATTATGTGTATAATTACCCTTTTGCCTTTATGTCTATATTGAACACAAGGCATAAAACGTGTCATCCTTGTCCAGTTCAATATTGGGCCCATAGACATTTATCCTGTTACGCAGGATGGGAAAATTCCATCTAGGTCACTCATGTCCCTTAGCATGCGTCGTGGAGTACCCATCAACTGTCTTTATGGTCATCCAGTTACGGACAACGTTTGATCAGCAATAAAGCACCCGACTCTACATCTAGGGTCCATAGTGGTTTCAGGTCGAAGGGTGGTATACACCATTATCACCATGAGAATAACTTATGACACTTTGCATAACATTCTATATAGTATTCTCATAGCGGGTCAATCCCGTATAAATATTACTCTTAATATTCATACCTATGTTTGAGACTTGATAACTCCTTATCCATGATCCATGAGATATGATCATCAATCTATAAACATAATAGTCTTCATGCTTTAATGTTATTCCACTTCACAATAAAGCTCGACTACGGATACTTTAAGAATAGTGTCCTTATGTTTAATGTGCTCTCATGATTAAGTCACACTTGATACATTAAACGGAATATCTATTCCAGGGACTTTATTAAACAAACATAATAAAGAAAAAGCCTTTTATTATTAATAAACAATTCGATACAAGTACCAAAAGTATTGGCCTCTAGGGCTTACACCAACAATATCCTCATCGGGTTGAGTCTTGTTTGATTGTGTCTTTCTAGTTTGTTCCTAGATTGACTTCCTTTCTTGTTATCCCTTGCAGTTCTCTGCGGTTTAGTTGTTCAATTGCTCAGTAACCATTAATCGTCCATCTTTTCCCAGTGAGTCTTGTGGCCTTCTACCCAGTAACCAGTAGTTGTAAGTCCTATTTCTTTAGTTTTTTACCCAGTAACTGGTAGATGTAATCCCCTTTTTGCTAGTTATCTTTACCGAGTAACCGGTATTGATATTCCTTCGTTTTTGAGTGTACCACCCAGTAACCGGTGATATATCTCTTGGATAATTTCTTTTGTCAGGCAATTTATCCCCGGCGAATCATTTTTCATTTACCCTTGTTTGGTAATGATTGTTTCTCCTTCTGATTGGTCATCATTTTATACCCAGTAACCGGTATCCTGATGTCCTTTCTTTTCGGTCGATTTATCCTTCATTAACCCAGTAACCGGTTGTGGATAATCTTTCATGCGAGTATGTTATCTACGTTATGACGGTAATAGATAATATATCTCATGCGCTCTTCAGTCGAAGTCTTTTTCTTCCCCAGTCGAGTAAGATTCGTATTTCCTTGTGGAATCGAATGTCCATCCTGTAAGTCGAGTTTGCTTTTTCAGCCCTCCTTTCGGATGATGAGTGTCTTGGATATGTTCCCAATTCACGCCTGGTTGGTCACCTATTATATGCCCAGTAACCGGTATTCTTGGTGTTCCTTCCTTCTGCTCCCTATTATAACTTTTGTCCCCTATGGAGTCAGATTTTCCTGAGTTGAGATGTGCCTTTTAGGTCCTCCTCAGATGTTTCGGATGATTGATATCTCTCACCCTTATACCGGAATTAAATGTTCTTTCTCTCTGAGTGTGTTGTTCTCTCACCCAGTAACCGGTGTTTTGATAACATGTCTCTCTTTGAGCTTATTACCTAGTAACCGGTAATATCTTGTTATTTCTTCCTCAGCTGAGTCCTATCTGGACATCCCAGTCTGAGTCCGGATTTTATCCGATGTATCCTTTGTGGATAGTTTTGCTGTATTGACATGTTCCCTGATACATGCATCTTTGCGTCAGCTCGAGTCTTTCCATCGATTTATTTTCGTGGAATCCTTTCGTGTCTCCCAGCAAGTTTTCAAGTCGTGACTTGCTCATGCATTTTTACCTTATTTCCCCCCAGAGTCTCTGTCTCCCTAGTGAGTCTGTTACTCCTATGGATTTTTCAGTCTCTTCTGATTTCTTTTCCTTTGTGGCAATTATTCACCATGAAGATTTTATTTTACGCATACATTTGCATCATGAGGTCTCTTAGGGACCAAAATTCGTCTCTTTGTTATTATTTAAGCTCATTGTATCTCGTCAAGATGAAGACTTTAACCTTCATATCTCCGGCTAGAATGACCGTAAATAGGGGCATATGTAAGACCCTAATTTTGACCCTAAGATCCCTCATGGCATCATGTTATTGCACAAGTGCATTGCCTCAAGGATCATAGCATGTTTGGCTCCTTAACCCTAGGGTTGGGGATTATGTGAGTGGTTTGAGACCACCAGGCATGCTTTAATTGTATATTATTGCTTTTTTTATTTGAATACTAACCAAAAGCACAAAAATATGTCACTAACTCTTTTTTGTTTTGAATCTCAAGTGATCATGTGCTCCAATGCTGCTAGGAGGCTCCTAAACCCAATAAAATGGCTAGATGAAGATGAGAAAAAGCATGACAATGGTCCACAAAGTTCCTAATAATCACATATGTCTCCCAAGTATCTCAATTTGCCAATTTGATCAAGATAACCCAAAGGGCTTGAGGATTGTTTCCCAAGGAAACCCTAATTCCACTATGCTTTGATTGTGCCTTGCCCATGAAGAAATCTCAACCTATGATCAAATTTAATCAAGGGAAGTTATTTCATTCATAATTTTATGCATATGTGAGCCTATTTGAGAATCCTCAATCATTTATTCTTCAAGATTGGAAGTTTGGCCTTGAAAAGTAGACCAGTCAAAGTCATCTCACTAAGCTGAGCACCATTGAGATATAACTTTTGATGTGTTTGTCAAATGAAGATGACCCTAAGAGAAAATATGTTCTTAAGAACCATATTAACAACTTTCATGTGCATCAAAAATCCATTTTAAACTTGTAAGGTCATCATTCATTTCAAAACATTATGGGTCATTTTGACTGAAGCCCTAATTTTGGGTCAACTCACCAAGGGCATAACTTCCTTAATTTTTATGATTTTGAGGTGAGTCCAAATGCAATGGAAATATTGATATGTCTAATTCAAATGTTATGTTGGAAAAAAATTCATAATCCTAAAATAAATACATTTTATAATACAAAACATTATAGGTCATCTTGGACCTAATTCATTGAATTTGAAAACGTACCCAACTTCAAATGCCCATAACTTTGTCATGGAAAATCCAAATGATGAAAAATTTGAGTCTAAGTTTATCATCTTGAAAAGATATACAACTTTGTTGTTGGAGGTCTTTCCATTTGAAGCTTTCATCATGAAAACAGAGGGGTTCGATTAGGCTTGCTTTTGGTGAAAGTTTTCAAATGTGACTTAAACATGTTTTGCACTTGGATCTTCCAGGCCAGTTTTCACTAATTTTCACATGTCAAATGAATTTTTTCCCAACATGACTTTTGTTACTTATCTCAAGGGCTTTCCAACCATTACTCAGATTACTCTTTTATACTTGCCATTTGTGAGTTTCGAAGACCTTTCCATTTAGGTGCATTTTGGTATTTCATGTTATAACTTGGTATGCAAGCTGATTCCATTTCATATACACGTCTAAATCCTTTCCATATGAGCTCAGCATGATTTTGCAGCCATCATTGGGCCTCCCACACGCCTGTACAGGCCCATGCATCCAATTTCAATTTGCCATGCACATGAGAGAAGTGTGATCATTTGAGACTTTCAGCTATAAATAGAGGTTCCCTCTCATTCATTCAGGAACCTTTTGGAGATCTGAATTGCTGCAGCATTGAAACCATAACCATACCAAAGGAATTTTTTCAGAAAATTTTCTCACTTTCGAGCTTGAAATTCAGCATCATTAGCTGATCTTCAAAGCTTAATTCCTTAGCCTTTCACTTCCTCTACATCCATAGATCAAAGAGGAGCAAGAAACTTAAATGATTCGTGGCCTGAAGTGCTTCAATTCAGAGGTATACATTCAATCTTTTTTGGATCTAGAACTCTCAATTCAATGTAGCATTCTTGTGTTTGTGTGGTTTTCTGAAGTCCTCACACTTGAGGCAAGTCATTGGTGCTTTCAATTCACCATTTCATGAGCTTACAGTTAGAACACCATGATCTTCTTCCTCACGTTTCTTTCAATATAGGAAGAGTGAGGAAGATCCAAAGGTACAATGATGATCTCCATCACAAAAGCTTCATTTCCATGTCCTTATTTTCCATTTTTATTAAACTTTTTTTCTCTGCAACTGGTGGCCGGATTCTGTTGACTCGCCGGAGAAGACAGTGGTTTCCACCACCACCACAACGTGTCTTGCTTCCTGGCCCTTGGATCTGGATGCCACGTTTTAATCTTGATCATTCATTTTGCTTACTTCATCTAATACATGTTGTCACGCGTTTGACTTAAGCACACCATGCGCGTCACATCTAGACCACTCTTGGATGCCACGTCAATTAATGAGCTTCATCCCGTGGTGTTGGTTTTTTCCATTTATTCTATTTTCTTTTATTTTCAGTTAATTCATTTGATTTTCAAATATTCATTTGAAGTCATAAAAATATGAGACAAATTCCAAAAAATTTCTTGAAAAATCTAGTTTCATATTTTGATTTTTTAATTATTTTTGTGACTTCATTTGATATTTTTCATGGATTATTTGATTTTTAATAGTTTTAATTCATTTTAAAATACTTTCTGACTTTTGAAAAATCCAAAAATATTTTCATAGCATTTATGGATCATGATAAATCAATGAAAAATAGTTTCATCAATTTCTTATTTGATTTGAGATTTATTTGAGATTTTAATTCATATTGTACTGTTTTTAATTGTTTTTAATTGTTTCTAAATACTTTCTGATATCAAAAATTGATGAGAAAATTAGTCAAAGCTATTTTGACTATGTTGAACATATGAGATTTTAATTGGACTTGTTGAAGTTGATTTGAATTGAATTTGAGGTTTGACCTTACTTGTTTATTTTTTATTTGCATTTTATTTTAATTCAAAAAATACCAAAAAAATATTGTTGACTTGTTGACTTGTTATCTTCATTTATTTTCTGTTTGGTGTTGATTGATGATGATTTAATTCACATTGGATCAATTGGATTTGGTTGTGGTCTTTCTTTTCCCATCCCTTTCATCTTCATCCCTTTCTTTCCATCAATGGCCAATGAGTTAAAGTCTTATGGTTGGTCTTGACAAATGAGAGGTAAAACCTTCTTTGATCCAAACCAAACTCAACTTGATCCATGATCAAGTGAGTTATTTTGTGTCAAAGATAGGTTGCTTCTTGGTCAATCAAATAACCTAAAGTCCATACAAGGCCCTTCCCCTTTTGTTTTGGTATGGCAAGTTTATGGAGCTTGACTTACTAGTCATGTCCTCTAACTTGTGTTCTTTGCCTATATTTTTATTGACTGACCTCAGATAGGTGTGACTACTACATTAGTCTACTTACGATTGCTTAACATAGTGCTACATTGTCTTATGACAAGCTAACATAACCTCACTAATTACTAACTTTAATTTGAGCATTTAATTTCTTGTCATTTACTTTTAATGTCATTTATTTCTTGCTCTTATTCATATTGACTTTCCCTTTGCTCACTTGAGCACATATTTTATGTTTATGTCATTTTTCTTTTGCTCATTTAAGCCCATTATTGTATATAAATATATTGATATCTTGTGTTTTGCTTTGTTTTTGTTTTGTGTGAACCAAATGCAAAAAGGAGAAAGGACTTAGAATTAGGACTTACCTATGCTTAAAGGAGTTCAAGAGAAACTAGACCTCATGCCTTTAGAATGAAAAACTTGTTGAAGAGTAACTAGGCCTCATGCCTTTAGAATGCTAAAATTCAAAGTTGACCTCAAAGGACTTCTCCTTCAAACTTATTCTTTGTCCATTCCCCTTATTGTGTTGTGAACTTTTTGATGTTTGCTTTTGTGTGATAGGGATCCCATCTTGAGATTGTGAAAAGAGAACCATTGTCATGAGTAGCCAAGTTAAGAGACAAGCCAAATTGACATCCTAGGAGCTTGAGTTCAATTTGTTTGATTGCTTGCTTATATGCTAAGTCCAAAGGAAAGGAGAATCTTGAGTCATCTCTATGAGTTCAAGAAAAGGAACTCCAAGGGTTTATCTTTCCCCTCTTATCTTTGTATGCCTTAGGACTAGCCCTTCTCTTCTTCTCCCCAATCTAATAAAGCCAAAAATCTTTTTCTTCAAACTATGACTTTGTTTCAAATTAGAAACCTAGGCCTTAAGCCTTTTACTTTTCAAAACCATTTTCATCAATACTCATTGTGAACAAATCTTAATCCAACTTTGACTTTACTTTATAAATAAATCTAACTTGTAAATATAACTCATTTCAAGTTGTTTTGTGGTTCCAATGGCCACCTTATTAAAAAATTTCAAAACATTAGTCATAGGTTTGAGTTATCATAGTGGTTGATGTAAATCTCACCTCATCCTTAGTGATTGGATTATAAGTCTTCCATGCTTATTATAGAGTTAACCCCTCACTAGCATGTTGAAGCCTTCCTCACATGGTGGATTATTGGTTTAGGTTAAGTTTTCTCCCTTTGATAACAAAAGACCTTAAGGCTTTTGATCAAATCAATTCACCAATCTTTGAGATTTTTACCCCGAACTACGAGGTTTTGATCCTCCCTTATGATGGTATGTAGGCAATGGGTTCATCCATTCAAACAATAAAATTTGTAAATATAATCTATTCTTTTCTCATCCCCCCAATCTTTTGTACAAATCTTTTCACAAATACCAACCTACAACACATATTTGCAAAAAGGGTTCCCTTAGAATACTAAGGATGTTTTGGGTGCGTAAAACCTTCTCATTTCATAACCAACCCCCTTACCCAGATCTCTGACATTTTTATTAGTTTTTGATTTGAAAAACTTCTTACCTTGGCTTTTGTTCGCTTTTTAGCATTTCCTTTGGACAAATAAAAGTGTGGTGGCGACTCGAATTGTATGTTGACTTTTGGTTTAGTCAATAAACCTAAAAGTAACGAAAACCCCGCTACACTTATCAATTGTATGATTCAAATTTCACTAACGTTTATGAATTAAAGCGAGTACTTTGAATAGCTAGGGCCTACGCCCCGTACGCAAAGATACTCTAGACAAGTGTAGGAGAAACTCGTCTCATCATTCTTCATTGCTTAAGGATCATGGCGTACAACTTGAATCAGAATTGACAAGTTACTGATAGGAGATCTTGAGTGTTAATCTTATTGTAGACAAAGACTTGACAATCATTCGATTCAAATTATGTTGAAGTCTATGAACAAGGACGAATGCTTTGAATAGCTAGGGCCTACGCCACATACGCAAAGGTATTCTAGACAAGGGTAGGAGAAACTCCATCTCATCATTCCTTGTTTATTAAGGCTCACGGCGTATAACTCGAATCAGAATTGATAAGTTCCTGATAACTTTTTCGTGCTTGAGAAACAGTCCACTCTATTAGCTATGCTTGATTGGTATTGACTCTGAAGTCTTGATCTTGGATTTGAACCTTGAGGTCTTGAGCTCCTGAGACTCAACACATTCAATATAGCTTGAGCACAATGGATTTCCATATGAAGTGATCAAGGGTCTTCTGATCACTTGAATATGCTTGGGGGATTAAAGCACGATACAAAGGATTTGGTTGACCTAAGCAACCTTTAGTCAACACAAATAAGTGGGATTAAGAATAATAGTTGAATTAGGTACAAAATAAACCTATTAGATTAATAAACTAAAATAAAATCAGACAATTCTAATTAAAACCCTAAGCTAAGTGATCATGTATTAAAACTCAAGATTTCTAAGCCCTAAGGGAAAAATGGTCATGATGTCAAAAAATGAATTTATATGGCATTAATTTTTAACAACCAAAATTTAATCAAAATTAATTTAAACTAATTAATCCAAGTTAAATTTAATATGATATTACATGGTGAAAAGTTAAGCTAACCTAGATTAACCTAATTCTAATTAATTGATATGAATTCACCAAAAAATCAAAAATTATAATTATTTCAAAATCAATTAAGAATAATTAATTAAAGACAAGGAATTAATGGAGGCAGGGGGTGTTATTGTTGGAAAACAAGTGCGCATAGCAAACACTAGATTGGGCTTGGGGTTCAAAATCCCAAAGTAAACATTGTAAGCCATAGGGGGTGTATGCTTGAAATAAGGGTGCATGAGATGAATTAATGAGCATGAAGCCCAAGCCAATACTCCAGTGAGACCATAGCATGATTCAATGCATTTCACGTGTTTAGACTCATTTGTTCATCTGTATCAATCAACATTGGCTGAAGTACCCTTTAGCTCTGCCACGCAGATAATCGCCACCGAGTCCCAAGTCCCTCTTTATAAATCCCTAAGCAAAAAACCCCTAATCCCCCTCAATTTCCTGAATTGATCGGAATTGATCAAGAACCCTAACTAGATTAAATCGAGATTAAACCATAAACCCCCAGAATCCAAGCCACCTAGGAGAGGGCTTCGATTCCCTATGTTATGCTCTACATTGTTGTAGATAAAACAAAGCAAATTCATGACCATCAAGCTATGGATAAGCGTATCATCAATAAAACCAGAGTCGCCACCGTGCTTTTATTGTTTCTAAAGTAAAAGGGAAAAGTACGAACAAAACCCAAAGATAAGAAGTTTTCAAATCAAAACTAATAAAATGCCAGAGATTACAGATAGAGGGGTTGGTTACACAGAGGGAAGGTGTTAGCACCCAAAGTGTCCTAGGTACTCCTAGGGAGCCCTTTTTTTATGTTTGTATGTGTGTTTGGTATAAAGTGATGTTTGAGAAAAAATAGAGTGTGGGGTGAGAAAAGAACTTATTGATTATATTTTTGTGTTTGACAAGACATTCAGTCTTGTGCCTACGTACCAACATAAAAATGAGGGATCAAAACCTCATAGTTCGTGGTAATAATTTCAAAATGAGTGGATTGTTTTTAATCAAAAGTTTTAATAACAAGGCGCACAAAGGGGCCAAAAGTTTGAATGAGTGTTAGTTCTTTTTGTCTTTTGAAATTTTAAGTCAAATATGGTTAAGTTCATTTGCAAGTTTGATTTAAGAAAAGAGTTTGAAAATTCAATGGCATAAGGCCAAAGTTTCTAATTTGAAATGAAGTCTAAGTTTGAAATCATAAGCAAAGAAGGTTTTGAACAAGGGGGAGAGATTTTGAAATTTAAGAAGTGGGAGGAGATGAAGAGACTAATCCTAAGCATAAAATTAAAAGTTCAGAGTTGAAAAGATCTGACCAATGGGATGTAATTCAACAGACAAGAATGTCATATAGAAAACTCACTTTCCCTTTGAACTATGAATCAAGCAATAATTAACAAGCAATTAGCAATATCAGACATCATGAAGATTAAGGCATCAAATAAAGATGGCCACATCCAAGCGAGCAAATCCCATAGCTAGCAGTCTTCTTTGTCTCCTCATGTATCAGATGAAAAACTCCTTGATTAACTCAGAATAATGCATCAGACACAAGATCAAAAATAATAGTTGGCATCAAGACAATGTAGCATATGCGTTCAAATGAATCCCAGGACTTGCATCAGATGAAGGCTCAATTCACAATAACTTGGTCTCAGAATGTTGGTATTGACCAAGTCCTTTTTGCACAGGGAATGTTGCCTGATCCTAAGTCCAAAAGTTCAGATCAAGCTCAACAATCCACCAAACATTTTTTAGGGTTTTTGTTGTTTATTAGGTATTTTAAGATCCTAAGACCACAAACACAAACAAACTACACAAACAAATATATACAATCACAATATGTGGCTCAAATGAGCCAAGTGAAAATGGCATAAACATAAACAAATTAAATGATAATGAATGGTAAATGACTAAAAATAAAATTGCATAAAGTAAATTACTTAAAAGTAAAAGTAATATTAATAAAAGTTAGTCAAATGTTAGTCAAGGTTAATTATATGTTAGTGGTGCTTTGCTTTTCAATTGATTAAGTCATTCTTTTGAGAACACTC
This sequence comes from Lathyrus oleraceus, assembly GCF_024323335.1. Taxonomy (NCBI): domain Eukaryota; kingdom Viridiplantae; phylum Streptophyta; class Magnoliopsida; order Fabales; family Fabaceae; genus Lathyrus; species Lathyrus oleraceus. The sequence goes on from NC_066579.1 coordinate 130,661,655, forward strand.
AACCATCTATTCACAAGCATGGATCCTTGAACCAAGACATATTACAAAGGAAGGAAAAAAGGCCAAGTTTCCACACAATACCATGAAAGATGGGAGACTTACAATCTCACTTACTAGAATGTTATGCCTTTAGGGTCAAATTTAGCTCTATATTAAGCAATCGTAATTAGACTTATGTATAAGTCACAACTATCTGTGGTCGAGCAATACAAATTTAGGTGGTAATGCATGTTAGAGATTTGGTATAATGAACCAAACTCCTAAAGCATACCACACACTAAAAGAAAAGATCACAAGGGATAGACCTATCTTATCCATACTTGTATTGGTTCATCGGACACAAGGGCATTGATGAACTAGTTAGCCTTAGGATATTGATACTTCATTGGTCAATAAAAAGGATGGGAAAGAATGGGGATGAAGATGAAGAGGGAGGGGAGATGAGAGAACATAAATTGGTCATGGGAGGAATTTTATCATTCATTCATTCATGTTAGTCAAGGTTAATTATATGTTAGTCGTGCTTTGCTTTTCAATTGATTAAGTCATTCTTTGGAGAACACTCAACCATCTATTCACAAGCATGGATCCTTGAACCAAGACATCATCCAAAGGAAGGAAAAAAGGACAAGTTTCCACATAATACCATGAAAGATGGGAGACTTTCAATCTCACTTACCAGAATGTTATGCCTTTAGGGTCAAATTTAGTTCTATATTAAGAAATCGTAATTGGACTTATGTAGAAGTCACAACTATTTGAGGTCGGGCAATAAATATTTAGGTGCTAATGCATGTTAGAGATTTGGTATAATGAACCAAACTCCCAAAACATACTGTAGCGGGGTATTCGTTACCAATAGAGATATTGACTAAATCCAAGGTAAATCATACAAGTCGAGTCGCCACCGCACTTCTATTTATCCAAAGGAATGGTTAGAAAGCGAACAAAAACCTAAAAGTTTTATCGAATAAAAAACTAGTAAAAATGTCAGAGATCTGGGTAAGGGGGTTGGTTATGCAATGGGAAGGTATTAGGCACCCAAAGCATCCTAGGTACTCCTAGGGAGCCCTTTTCACATTTGTTGCAAAGGTTGTTGTTTTTTTTTTTGAAAATTTATTTGTGCAAACATGATTGAAGGGATGAGAAAAGCGTGTATGTTTATCTAATGTACTACTTACTAAAAGAAGGGTCAAAAGAAAATGACTCGCACGGACGTCGCATCCACTGCATACGTATCTCATCTGAATCTGAGAATCAGAGTCTTCGTAGCTCGGCTACCTATGGGTTAAAGAGGAGTGTGCTCGCTAAGACATCACGTCTTATGCCTACGTATCTCATTTGGGATGAAAATCAGAGCAAAACGTAGTTCGACTAACTACGGGGTAAGGGTTGTGTTTTGGGGTGAACGACGTTACTATGCAATCTACCGGATGCTCGACCTTTGGAGACTTACTCGCCTGTAGTAGAAGGAGATAACATGTTCTTAGGAGAAGAAAAATCAATGAGTTTGGGGTGTTTAGGGATGCTCATGCAAAAAGGCAGTCCTAGATGAAGGAACCGCTCTACCTTAAATGACATGCCACGAGAGGCTATACGAAACCTAAGAAATCGGTAACATGCGGGAAAAGTAAAGGGATCGAGAGATCTACCGTACGGATAAAGATCCGAAGCAACAACAAATAAAGAGATAAGAAACCCAGAGATCTCTCAAGCTAGCACCATCAAAGAAAGAGAGTCAGTACAGGTAATCAGAATAAACCTCCAGGTGGTATCCCATAAATAAAGTGGAACACCAGGCAAGCCATCTCTGCAAGAGTCATGTGAGCCCTCACAAAACAAAACTCAACAAACAGGTTAGAGAAACAAGATAGGGTAATCAAGAGTTGCCCCAAATCAAAATGTAACCACATGAATCATGCCATTAAAATTCACAAAAAGCTCACAAAAAGCAACCAAGGGTAGGAGGCCTAAACCTCTTGTCAAACACATGCATCAAAAGGGTATCAAATTCACCCATAATACCTCATACATTCAGAGCATTCAAATTAAAAGCATAAAGTAATGGGAATACGGCAAACCTGACTGGAGAGATCGAAAGAAATTGAATTGCCCGGTTGGGTTTGCAAAGCAATCTGAGGGTTTATATGAGAGGGAATTGGTTCTTTGCCGATGAGTTCCCTTCAGTCTCTAGGGGTTGCTCTGAACTCTGTTAACTCTTCTCTCACTATCTTTTTCCCTGCCAGGGTAATAGGAATAGAATTCCCTTTTATTTCACTAAAACTCTGAATTTATAACCTGATTTTTGTGGACCTGTGGGCTCAAATGAGAGAGGCCCAAGTCCAAAAATTTTCTGTTATATTTTATTTATTTATTTATTTATTTTTTGTTTATTATTATTTTTTTTTTCGTTTTTTTTTAAACACGTGGGCTTCGCCTAGCGAGCATGACAATTCAAGAAATTCCTCTGAGTGTTGGTGATTCTGGTGGCTTTTCTTGGGACTCACTAAGCGACCCATTCTGCTCGCCTAGTGAGCATGACAGCTCATGAACAAACTTTTGCTCCTTCAAGATTAACGTTTTGACTGACGAATAGACCCCATTTGAACCTGTTGGAAGTATCTCAAGCCATTCCCTTGTGTTGACTGATCATCTAAATAGAACCCACAAAGTGTCTTGGATGATACTCAAGCTTCAAACAAAAAATGTTAGTGACACATTTTTGTGCTTTTGGGTAGTAAACAAAAGTAAGAGAAACAATGATGTATAAGTCAAACATGCTTGGTGATCTCAAACTAATCACAAGGAGTCCCACCCAAAGGCAAAGGGAACCAAGATGCTAAAGATCCTTGAGGCAATGCTAATGCAATGTTATGATGCCATGAGGGATCTTAGGGTCAAAATTGGGGTCTTACAGATGCCCCTATTTAAGGTCATTCTAGCCGGAGAAGTGAAGGTTAAAATCTTCGTCTCGACGGGGTAGAATGGGCTTAAATAATAACAAAGAGACGAATTTTGGTCCCTAAGAGACCTCATGATGCAAATGTAGGTATGAAAAATGGTAGCACTCTGTGGAGATATGGGTCCACAAAAGCAAAGAAATCATAAGCCACTGATAATCCATATGAGCAATTCACTCCATGGGACCAAGACCCTGGGGACTCTCTTGGGGATAGAAAAGGGATAAAAATGCACGAGCAGGTCACGACTCAAAGCGTGAGGAACAGAATTCCAAAGGGAAAAGATCCAATGGAAAGATTCGAGCTGACTCGAAGATGCATGTATTCGGGAATATGCCAATACAACAAAAAACTATCCACAGCGGATACTTCGGATAAAATCCGGATGAAAACAATCCACTAAGGGACTTCGCTGGGGATGTCCACAAGGACACTCCTAGGGAAGCAGCGGGACGAGGTATTACCGGTTACTGGATAATAAGCTCAAGGAGACATGTGATCTGAACGCCAGGTATGAGGGTGAGAGATATAACATGCTCAAGAAGAGATGAATATCCAAGACCAGTATAAGGGTGAGAGATATCAAAACTTCAAAATGTCTGAGGAAAACCTAAAAGGTATACTTCAACTCAGGGATTCTGACTCCACAGGGGACAAAAAGTCATAATAGGGAGCAGAGAGGAAGGAACACCAGGGATACCGGTTACTGGGCATATAATAGGTGACCAACCAAGGCGTGAATTGGGGAATATTCCCAAAATACTCATCATCCAAAAGAGGGCTAAAAGCAAACTCGATTACAGGATGGATATTCGACTCCACAAAGGGGATACGAATCTTACTCAACTGGGGAAGAACAAAAGGCTTCAGACCCGAGAGTGCATGAGATATACTATTTATTACCGTCAGAACATAGATAATATACTCGCATGGACGATTATCCAAAACCGGCTACTGGGTTAATAAAGGATAAATCGAACGAAAAGAAAAGGCATTGGGATACCGAAACTAGGTATATAATGATGACAAATTCAGGGGAGAAACAATCGTTACCAACAACAAGGTAGACGAGAGATGACCCGCTGGGGATAAATTGCGTAATCAGGGCAATTATCCAAGCAGATGAGGGGATATCATCACCGAATATTGGATGAAGATAACTGTCACCAATTAAAAATGAGCAAAAATAGTGACTCTACAATAAGGGAAGAAATAGGGTTTACAACTACCGGTATGAGGGTAGAGAAACACAGACTCCGCCGGGGATAATAATTACTAATTATTGAGCAATTATTCATTTACCACGGGGAAACAGGAAAAGAGTCTCAAGAGACCGATCTAGGATCAAACTAGATCGGCACACCAAATCAAGACTTGTCCCGGTGAGGATATAACTCAATGGGGAAAACCATCCCAGTATGTGTGTTGGGAAGGAACAAAAACAATCAACATCCACGAGGATATAACCCGGTGGGGAATATGGAAGAAAGGATAGACGCTTTCTTCCTATGGAGCTGACTCTATATGGAAAGATCAGACACACATGTATGCCTGGGGAAGTATATCACCAAATAGCAGGAGACAACAAACAAAGATATATAGCAAAGAATGCAACATGAATATATGAATGTTATAATTATGCATGTATGCGCGTGGTTTATGTATGATGTATGTTGACAAACAGACATATTTAACACAACCAGGTCCAGGAATCAACCACCCGGTACTACATCTCAAGAGGGAAAGCCAAGTTCACCGGAGAGTATCCAATCTGCTGGGGATCAGAGATACCAGGAAGCAAAGAACTCTGCAGGGGATGAATCATCAATCATTCCAGCTGGGGACGAGAGTTATCACAGACAAGGTCCACCACACCAACAACTCTACTGGGGAATCTATCCGAGGAGATAAAGGATTTATCGGGATCAACCACCAAATACCGCTCTTGCCCAAAGAGATCCAAGCTGCTGAGGAAGAAAGATTGCTACTCTGCTGAAGGGAAGAGAGGTGACTCTCAACAAGCAATCCACTTGGTAGGATAAACCACAAGGGGTTCCGGAGGGAGGAGATACAGTCATGTCAGGAATATGGACAAAAATCTTACCCTGTTGGGGATCGTACCACCCTTGGGAGAGCACTGAGGATCTCCTAAGTATCCTTTCGTCATTGTGAATGTTCACTTTGTTTAAAAACAAATTATAAAAAAATTGATCGTTTAAAACAATGATATTTTCTTAATCAAAACATGCAAAACATTTGTTGAATAGAAACAGATAAGAGTGTCAATAATTGGATAAAAGACTCAAATTTATTTGATAGAATGATAGTCTGCGAATGGCAAGACTCCATAGATCTTTACAAATTTGAAGTTGGTGATATATATTGGAAAAGGGCTACATTGAACATAATGACCATTTCTCCACCAATTCTGAATCCGATGTATTTGGAGCTTTGGCTGATAATGAGCAAGGATTTCTGACGGATGACAGTTGTAGAACAAAGTCTTGTCAGGATGCAGTTACTTTCCAAATCCCTAATTTTTGCCTAGATTGCCCCAGGATGAGGTACTCAATCTAGAGGGATACCTATATTTTCATTTATCACGTCTCTAACTTTTGCCTGGATAGCCCTTTCGGGTTTTCAATCCACCGAGACGCTCATTTTTTCCTAAGCCGCCCTTTCGGGTTTTCAACTTAGCGAGCTACTCAGTTTTTATTTTTTTAGGTGAAGTATTTCTTGACTGTATCTGAATTCACAGGACGAGTGAAATCCTCCCCATCCATAGTTGTAAGTATCAAAGCACCGCCTAAAAAGGCTCTCTTAACAACATACGGGCCCTCATAGTTCGGAGTCCACTTGCCCCTGGAATCGGGCGCGAAAGACAAAACTTTCTTGAGCACAAGGTCACCTTCTCGGAACACACGAGGCTTGACCTTCTTATCAAAAGCTTTCTTCATTCTCTGCTGATATAACTGACCGTGGCACATGGCAGTCAATCTCTTTTCTTCTATCAAGTTCAGCTGGTCATAACGACTCTGAACCCATTCAGCATCAGTCAACTTGGCCTCCATCAAGACTCTCATTGATGGGATCTCCACCTCTACTGGGAGTACCGCCTCCATGCCATAAACAAGAGAGAAAGGGGTTGCCCTTGTTGAAGTGCGGACAGATGTACGATAGCCATGCAAAGCGAATGGCAACATCTCATGCCAATCTTTGTACGTAACAACCATCTTCTGGATAATTTTCTTGATATTCTTGTTAGTAGCTTCAACAGCCCCATTCATCTTGGGTCTGTACGGAGAAGAATTATGATGTGCAATCTTGAATTCACTACACAGCTCTTTCATCATCTTGTTATTCAAGTTAGATCCATTATCAGTAATGATCTTATCTGGCACACCATATCGGCATATGAGTTGATTCTTGATAAACATCACGACCACCTGCCTGGTCACATTTGCATACGACGCCGCTTCAACCCACTTGGTGAAGTAATCAATTGCTACGATAATAAATCTGTGTCCATTGGACGCTTTCGGCTCTATCATGCCAATCATGTCAATTCCCCACATGGAGAAAGGCCATGGTGATGAGATCACATTCAAAAGTGTCGGGGGAATATGAATCTTATCAGCATAAATCTGACACTTGTGGCATTTCTTCACAAATTTGCAGCAGTCAGACTCCATTGTCAGCCAATAGTAGTCTGCTCTCAACATCTTTCTAGCCATGGCATGTCCATTGGAATGAGTACCAAATGAACCCTCATGGACCTCAGTCATCAACAAGTCTGCTTCGTGTCTATCCACGCATCTGAGCAGAACCATGTCAAAATTTCTTTTGTAAAGCACTTCGCCATTGAGGTAGAAACTGCCTGACAATCTCCTCAAAGTCTTCCTATCTTTTACAGATGCCCCAGGCGGGTAAATCTGGCTCTGAAGGAAACACTTGATATCATAATACCACGACTTATCATCTTTTACTTCTTCTACTGCAAATACATGAGCTGGCCTGTCCAAGCGCATCACGGTGATATTGGGGACTTCATTCCATAATTTAACCACAATCATTGAAGCAAGCGTAGCAAGAGCATCTGCCATCCGATTCTCATCTCGAGAAATATGATGGAAGTCAACCTCAGTAAAGAACGTTGAAATCCTCCTCGCATAATCTCTGTATGGAATGAGGCCAGGCTGATTCGTTTCCCATTCACCCTTAATCTGATTAACAACGAGGGCCGAATCACCATATACATCAAGATGCTTGATCCTTAGATCAATACATTCCTCCTATCCCATAATACAGGCCTCATACTCAGCCATATTATTCGTGCATTTGAAAGTTAGCCTTGCTGTAAAAGGAACATGCGCGCCCTGAGGAGTAATAATCACGGCCCCAATACCATTTCCATACTGATTTACAGCGTCATCAAACACCATACTCCATCTGGAACCAGGCTCTGGCCCTTCATCAAGTGTAGGCTCATCGCAATCTTTCACTTTCAAATACAGAATTTCCTCATCCGGGAAGTCATACTGAACTGACTGATAATCTTCAATAGGCTGATGTGCCAAATGGTCATCCAAGATACTACCTTTAATAGCCTTCTGAACTCGATACTCAATATCATACTCAGATAACAACATCTGCCAACGGGCAATTCTCCCTGTTAAAGCAGGCTTCTCGAAGATGTACTTGATTGGATCCATTCTGGATATCAACCAAGTCGTATGATTTACCATATACTGGTGTAAGTGCTTAGCAGCCCAAGCCAAAGCACAACATGTATTTTCAAGCATTGAGTATCGAGACTCACAATCAGTGAACTTCTTACTCAGGTAGTAAATAGCATACTCCTTCTTCCCTGATTCGTCTTGCTGACCAAGGACACAACCCATCGAGTCTTCAAGAACAGTCAGATACATGATCAAAGGTCTTCCCTCTACAGGCGGAGACAGAATCGGAGGCTCAGACAGATATTCTTTAATACTGTCGAAAGCTTTCTGGATATCCTCGGTCCAATCATGGGACTGATCTTTCCGGAGGAGCTTGAATATAGGCGCACATGTGGCAGGCATGTGGGATATGAATCTGGAGATATAATTCAAGTGGCCAAGAAAACCTCGGACTTGCTTCTCAGTTTTGGGCGCAGGCATCTCTTGTATTGCTTTGACCTTTGCAGGATCAACCTCAATACCTCTTTCACTAACAATGAAGCCCAATAACTTGCCAGAACGGACTCCAAATGTACACTTGTTGGGATTCAGACGAAGCTTATATTTCCTCAAACACTGGAAAAGCTTCAACAAATGCTCTACATGTTCAACTTCCGTTCTTGACTTAGAAATCATATCGTCAACATATACCTCAATCTCCTTGTGCATCATATCATGAAACAAAGTGGTCATAGCTCGTTGATATGTGGCTCCGGCGTTCTTCAAACCGAAGGGCATCACTCGATAACAGAATGTTCCCCAAGGTGTGATGAATGTTGTCTTCTCCATATCCTCGGGTGCCATCTTAATCTGATTATATCAGAAAAATCCGTCCATAAACGAGAAGACATTGAATTTAGCTGTATTGTCTACCAACATATCAATATGTGGTAGAGGGAAATCATCTTTCAGAATAGCTTTATTCAAGTCTCTATAGTCCACACACATCCGGACTTTTCCATCTTTCTTAGGCACGGGCACAATATTGGCCACCCATTGAGGATATATAGAAGTCACCAGGAACCCCGCATCAATTTGCTTCTTAACTTCCTCTTTGATCTTCACTGCCATATCAGGATGAGTTCTTCTGAGCTTCTGCTTTACAAGCATGCACTCAGGCTTTAGAGGTAGGAAATGTTGCACAATATCAGTATCTAGACCAGGCATGTCTTCATACAACCAAGCAAAAACGTCGACATATTCGCGTAGAAACTTAATCAACCCCTTCTTAACAGATTCTTCCAGAAGTGCCCCAATCTTTACCTCTCGCACACAATCTTCAGACCCCAAGTTGACTGTTTCCAGATTCTCAAGGTGCGGCTGAATGATCTTCTCTTCATGCTCAAGTAGCTGGGTGATCTCATCAGGAATCTCTTCAACATCATCTTCCTCTGCCTCAAATACAGGGAAGTCAAAATTGGGAGATGGTGTTGGGTCATTATGTTCAATGGGTTTAGAAATCAACCTGCATAATGATTTTGGATATGAAAAGATTTAGAATTTAAACAAGGCAAATCATTATGCAGATGAAAAGATTGATTTTATTTTATTTTTTAGGGTTTTATGTGATCACCAATTTCATGCAAAAACAAAAAGGGAAAATAAATGGGAAAAACAAAAATTTAACATGAATTTATTGAATGAAAATATCACTGTATTTATGTTGCCAACAATGTTATCACTCCTCCTTTTGGCATGGGAGAAGGGATTTTAAACAAAGTGATCATTACGTTGACTTATGGACAACTGTTGGAATATCCACAGCGACCCAATTGTTACAGACCCCACCAGGGATGATGAAGTTGCCAGAATCCTTTGCATCTTCTTCTAAAACGGCAACAGCCTCCTCCTCTAGACCAGTGTGGATGAAACCTCCACTCTTGAATAACCCTTTCTTTTTGAAAGTCCCAGAAGAAAAACCTATGCCAGCCCGGGACTCGTTGTCTTCTAACTCAATCATTTTTCCTAAACTTGTGGTTGCACCATGCTCAATGGCCAACTTTGCATCTTTGTAGGAAGCAAATGAAGGAGTTCTCTTCTCAATAGGCTCAGCAATAGATAAAGCTTGGAAAGGAGTTCCAACTTCAACCTCAGCATCTATATAAGAGAAGGAAGACAAATGGCTAACCAGGAGAGCCCTTTCTCCCCCTACCACCACCAACTTCTTGTTTTTCACGAATTTCAATTTCTGGTGTAGGGTGGACGTCACGACGCCTGCCTCGTGAATCCATGGTCTGCCTAAGAGACAACTATGTGATGGGTGAATGTCCATAACCTGGAAGGTAATCTGGAAATGACTTGGTCCGATCTTGATTGGGAGATCAACTTCCCCAATCACAGTTTTGCGAGACCCATCGAAAGCCTTCACAACTACTCCACTCTGCCTCATGGGAGGCCCTTGATATGATAGCTTTGAGAGAGTGAACTTTGGAAATACATTCGATGATGACCCGGTGTCCACCAGCACATTGGACATGGTGTCATCTTTGCAATTCAGAGATATGTGTAAAGCCAAGTTGTGGTCTCTTCCCTCCTCAGGGAGATCAGAGTCACAAAAGCTCAGGTTGTTGCAAGCAGTAATGTTTGCAACAATGCTATCGAATTGCTCCAAAGTGACATCGTGATCTACATATGCCACATCCAACACCTTCTGCAGAGCCTCTCGGTGTGGTTCTGAATTTAAGAGTAAGGATAACACAGATATTTTGGATGGCGTTTGTAGAAGTTGGTCTACAACATTGTACTCGCTTTTTTTTTATGAGTCTCAGCATCTCATCACAGTCTTCTTTCACATTGCCACTCGGGCCAACAGAAGTAGGAGTTTTCAGTATAGAGGAGGGCTTAATAGCAAGTGCCGGATTCGGAGAATTCACAGAGTTCCCGATCGGGCGTTCAACAAAATCAGCATTAATTTGAGGCTTCGGCGGTGCTGAAAATACACGGCCACTACGGGTCAAACCGCTAACATCGGCAATATTCACAACAGAAGAAGAGGGCAAGGACACCTCTTTCCCATTCTCTACTGCTACGGTGTTGTAGCGATAGGGAACTGCCTTTTCAGAAGAGTAAGGCACAGGACCAGCAGGCTTAATGATCAGAGCAGGAGAAGCCTTCTGCTTGCTACCATTGTACTTGATGATAACAGGCCCGGGTATCCGGGACACTGGGGAAATCACGTTGACCTCAGGCTCATTTTCATCAACATTCCTGTTTTGAAGGATCTCAATGACTCATTCGTCCAGCATTTCCTGAACATCCTTGCGCACCTGGCAACAACCCAATCGGTTAACAGAGCAGACTCGGCATCTATCATGGTCATGCTCATAATGACTGTAGTCACACAACAAACGATGCATCTGGACCAGAGACTGTTGAATATGACTGACATATTTGACCTTGTATTTTCCAGGGCAACCCTGGACCATGTTGACAGATTTCCCATGTTCGGGCAATGGGTTCTTCTTCACATTAGGGCCTACGTCCTCAAAACATAGAATACCACACCTCACAAGGTCTTGAACCTTGGTCTTCAAAGGGTAACAATTCTCCACGTCGTGGCCGGGAGCACCAGAATGGTAAACACAATGTAACTCAGGCTTATACCACCACTGGGGGTTAGCAGGTATAGTCGGTGGGTCTCTCGGAGTAATCAGCTTCCTTTCTATCAAAGAGGGATATAACTCTGCGTACGTCATAGGAATAGGATCGAAGGTGACCCTTTTCCTCTCGTAACTCGTGCTGGTTTGATTACTGTTTTGAGGCTGGTAGGCCTGCTGCTGCGGTCGGTGCTGTTGTTGCTGATATTGCGGATGTGGTTGCTGATTGTTACTATGTTGCTGATACTATTGATTGTCTCTGAAAACAGGTGCTATATGAGCCACCTGGTGCTGGTTACTGGCGGGACGCACAGTCTTCCTCCTCACAGAGGGTCTTCTTGGTTTCTCATGGGAGATCACAACATGTGCCTCTCCATCTTTCTTCTTTGCAAACGCCCAATAACGTTTGGCATAAGAGCCTTCTTCTCTGGTTAACCGTCCTTCACGGACCCCTTCTTCTAGACGCATCCCCATATTCACCATCTCGGTGAAGTCAGAAGGAGCGCTAGCAATCATCCGCTCATAATAAAAAGAACTTAAAGTCTTCAAAAAGATCTTAGTCATCTCTTTCTCCTCTAGCGAAGGCACGATCTGTGCTGCCACCTCTCGCCACCTCTGGGCGTACTCCTTAAATGTTTCTTTATCCTTCTGGGACATGGCTCTCAATTGATCTCTATCAGGAGCCATATCCACGTTGTACTTGTACTGCTTGACGAAGGCTTCGCCGAGATCATTGAAGGATCGGATGTTCGTGCTGTCTAAACCCATGTACCAACGCAAAGCGGCACCGGACAGACTGTCCTGAAAGTAGTGGATGAGTAGTTGGTCATTATCGGTTTGAGTCGACATCTTCCTGACATACATGACCAGGTGGCTGAGAGGACAAGTACTTCCTTTGTACTTTTCAAAATCAGGGACCTTGAATTTCACAGGGATCTTCACATTTGGAACCAAGCAGAGTTCGGCAGCAGATTTGCCGAAAAGATCCTTCCCTCTTAGAGTTTTCAATTCCTTGCGAAGCTCAAGAAATTGATCGTTCATAACATCCATCTTCTCATAAACATCTAGACCCTCAGACAGCTCAGAATGATAGATGATGTCGTCTACCCTGGGAAAAGTATGCATGACAGGAGGAGGAACGGCAAGGACCGGGCTAGATGCCGGCAGAGAAGCAAAGGTAGGAACAGGACCCTCAGGCATGAAATTGGGAGGCATCCCCCACGGGAACCCGGTTGGCATGGCTGTTGGAACAAAGTGTGCACTGGCAGCGGGCACAGTAGAGGAGACAATATCGGAGATAACTGTCCTCTGGGGAGGAGTTGAAGGTGTCGGAGAAGACTGGCTCTAGGAAGCCATGAGTGACTCCATTAGGGCAGTCAATCTGGCCACTTCCTCTTTCAGCTCGCAGTTCTCTTGCTCTAAGTGATCCATCAGTCTTGAAATGTTGGCTCTAGTGTAGTACCGGTGAGTCAGCTTGTCTTCAAAGTAAATGAAGGACACAAAGTTAGACCACAAGGCAAGGGACTGGAAACAAAACCTGCTTATGCATATGATGCATGCAATGTTTGTGCATATGATTTGTTTTTTATTTCAAAGGAACTTTAGAGTTTTATTTGCAAATTCTGGAAATATTAGGCATTTTATCACATATGGAAATATCTCATCAAATAATATCAGGGAAAAGAAGTGCAGCATCGTCAATCATATACAAGAGAAAAGGAAAATAATCGTCTTATGGATCCCTAGAAACACTCATCTAAAGCTCGAGACACAGGAAGATAAGATGCGCGAAGCCTCTTCACCTCCCTCTCGTAGGTTGCCTCCATATCAGCCTTCTCTTTGGCGAGTCGATCATACCTCCTCTTCCAGAACTTAGAAGACTGAGGAAGTAGAGAAGTCCATTCATCATCAGGGTCATCAATAACCTGATGCTCAAGAAACTCAATCAACACATCCTTCTCCATAATCTGCTGAAGCAACTCTTCACGTTCACGGATCCAGGCACGTGAACGGTCTTCGTCTCTCAACTCCTCTGCTCCTTGATTCGGGAGGGTTGAAGGCCCAGCCATAATCATAGGTGTAGGTCTCGGATACTCGTAAGGCATGAGATACTCAGATGCCCTCTTCCTAACCTAAACGGTGTAAGGCTCCAAAGCGATGCAATTCTTAGGACCCAACCCTTTCCTTCCTTTCCTATGAATCTTGCGCCAAGCGCGAACCATCCTAGCTTTCAAGCCTTGGGGATCTTTACCATCCTGAAAGAATACACCCTCTAACAGAATGTTATTGGGTTTATGCTTTAAGGGGAATCCAAGCTGCCGACGTGCCAAAACAGGATTGTAGTTAATCCCACCACATGTACCAAGAAGAGGTACATCGGAGAATTCGCTACAAGAGTCAATAATCTGCACACCATCATACACATGGTTATACCAAGAGATATCATCATTAGTGAGAGACATAAGTCTCGTGGACCACCGTAGACATTCCTTGTTCTCCTTGAAAGCGACCGTCTGAGGTAAGTGAGAAATAAACCACTTATACAACAGAGGCAAACAACACACAATGGCGCCACCATCCTTTGCATTCCTCATATGCAAAGAGAAGTAGGTATCGCCCAACAGAGTCGGAACGGGATTAAGAGTAGAGAAAATCCTAATAGCGTTCACATCCACAAACTTGTCGATGTTGGGGAATAACACTAACCCATAGATGAGAAGTACAAATATGGTTTCAAATGCGTCCTCACTCATGACCTTTCCATACATAGTAGCTTGAGCAATGAGGAACTCAGAAGGGAGACCTTGAATTCCTCCTTTGGTAGTCATATGAGCACCAACCAGAGATTCATCTATGTGTAACATGTCAGCTATCTCTTGAGAAGTAGGAATACTCTCCAAGCCACTGAACGACAACTGGTCTAGAATAGGTATACCCACAAGGTAAGCATACTCCTCAAGGGTAGGCAAAAGCTGGAAATCCGGAAACGTGAAGCAACGGTACAAGGGATCATAAAACTGCACCAATACACTCACCAATCCTTCATCCACCTGAGTAGTCAGAAGAGGAAGAAGCTTCCCAAAACGATCCTTGAAACCCAAAGGATCTAGTACATAGGATGTCAGATTCTTTAACTCTTTCGAGTCTGGTTGTCTGAAACTGTACTTCTTCGTATTCCTTCTTTGTCTTTCCATGTATGAAAATTTTGCAAATAAACCTCTTAAGTTCCTTGAAAATTTTCTTATTATTTTGATGATATGAATGCAAATGGGTGCATGAATGCGTGAATGCAACAATCACACTCAAGGATCAAGCAAAGCACACCAAACCAAGGTCATGGGATGGATCATGTTATCCTTAATATCAATCATCCATTTTGGTGGATTATGGTTTACACCTTATCAACAACCAAGTTCCATTGATATTAAGGATTCATGAACGGATCAACCATGAATCAAGGGTTTTTTGTAAGTCACGAGGATGGAGTTAGGTTAAGAACCACCCAAAAGGGAGTGTACTAGGGTTTAAACCTGCCAAACATGTTCTACAAGAGGTTCCCATAGTCATCATCCCATCTTTCGGATATTATTGGAGAAACGACTACTCGTATTCCGAAAATATTCTCAAGAGAGACTCTTATGAGTGTAGTATCGTGTAACAATCGTATCAAATCTTACACTTGAACGACTTTCGCACTACATCCTAAGAATAGGCCAAGATGGGCTTGGTAAACTAAGGTCCTTGGCTTCTAAGGTCTATATTGGAAAGAGTAATGTCTAACCACAACTTACTTGTGTGACATTATTGATCCAACATAACCTCCACCAAGTGAATGGACTTGCAAGTCAACTTGCTAAGGAATAACTCCACACAAGTCGACAAGACTATGCCATTCTCCTATCCTAAGTGCACTCGAGTCCGGGTATAGAACTCATCTCACAAAGATCACCAAGCATACAAGGAATTAATATTCAAACAATTCAATCATTACATACAATACAGTAATCCCAAATTGCACAAAAATATGTCACAAAAAAAAATATACAATACAATACAACAAATATGAAAAGTAGGCAAAACCCACTAGGATGTTTCGATCCCCAGCAGAGTCGCCATTTTTCTGTAGCGGGGTATTCGTTACCATTAGAGATATTGACTAAATCCAAGGTAAATCATACAAGTCAAGTCGCCACCGCACTTCTATTTATCCAAAGGAATGGTTAGAAAACGAACAAAAACCTAAAAGTTTTATCGAATAAAAAACTAGTAAAAATGTCAGAGATCTGGGTAAGGGGGTTGGTTATGAAATGGGAAGGTATTAGGCACCCAAAGCATCCTAGGTACTCCTAGGGAGCCCTTTTCACATTTGTTGCAAAGGTTGTTGTTTTTTTTTTGAAAATTTATTTGTGCAAACATGATTGAAGGGATGAGAAAAGCGTGTATGTTTATCTAATGTACTACTTACTAAAAGAAGGGTCAAAAGAAAATGACTCGCACGGACGTCGCATCCACTGCATACGTATCTCATCTGAATCTGAGAATCAGAGTCTTCGTAGCTCGGCTACATATGGGTTAAAGAGGAGTGTGCTCGCTAAGACATCGCGTCTTATGCCTACGTATCTCATCTGGGATGAAAATTAGAGCAAAACGTAGTTCGACTATCTACGGGGTAAGGGTTGTGTTTTGGGGTGAACGACGTTACTACGCAATCTACCGGATGCTCGACCTTTGGAGACTTACTCGCCTGTAGTAGAAGGAGATAACGTGTTCTTAGGAGAATAAAAATCAATGAGTTTGGGGTGTTTAGGGATGCTCATGCAAAAAGGCAGTCCTAGATGAAGGAACCGCGCTACCTTAAATGACATGCCACGAGAGGCTATACGAAACCTAAGAAATCGGTAACATGCGGGAAAAGTAAAGGGATTAAGAGATCTACCGTACGGATAAAGATCCGAAGCAACAACAAATAAAGAGATAAGAAACCCAGAGATCTCTCAAGCTAGCACCATCAAAGAAAGCGAGTCAGTACAGGTAATCGGAATAAACCTCCATGTGGTATCCCACAAATAAAGTGGAACACCAGGCAAGCCATCTCTGCAAGAGTCATGTGAGCCCTCACAAAACAAAACTCAACAAACAGGTTAGAGAAACAAGATAGGGTAATCAAGAGTTGCCCCCAAATCAAAATGTAACCACATGAATCATGCCATTAAAATTCACAAAAAGCAACCAAGGGTAGGAGGCCTAAACCTCTTGTCAAACACATGCATCAAAAGGGTATCAAGTTCACCCATAATACCTCATACATTCAGAGCATTCAAATTAAAAGCATAAAGTAATGGGAATAAGGCAAACCTGACTGGAGAGATCGAATGAAATTGAATTGCCCGGTTGGGTTTGCAAAGTAATTTGAGGGTTTATATGAGAGGGAATTGGTTCTTTGCCGATGAGTTCCCTTCAGTCTCTGGGGGTTGCTCTGAACTCTGTTAGCTCTTCTCTCACTATCTTTTTCCCTGCCAGGGTAATAGGAATAGAATTCCCTTTTGTTTCACTGAAACTCTAAATTTATAACCTGATTTTTGTGGACCTGTGGGCTCAAATGAGAGAGGCCCAAGTCCAAAAATTTTCTGTTATATTTTATTTATTTATTATTATTTTTTTTTGTTTTGTTTTTCATTTTTTTAAACACGCGGGCTTCGCCTAGCGAGCATGACAGTTCAAGAAATTCCTCTGAGCGTAGGTGATTCTGGTGGCTTTTCTTGGGACTCGCTAAGCGACCCATTCTGCTCGCCTAACGAGCATGATAGCTCATGAACAAACTTTTGCTCCTTTAAGATTAATGTTTTGACTGACGAATAGACCCCATTTGAACCTGTTGGAAGTATCTCAAGCCATTCCCTTGTGTTGACTGGTCATCTAAATAGAACCCACAAAGTGTCTTGGATGATACTCAAACTTCAAACAAAAGATGTTAGTGACACATTTTTGTGCTTTTGGTTAGTAAACAAAAGTAAGAGAAACAATGATGTATAATTCAAACATGCTTGGTGATCTCAAACCAATCACAAGGAGTCCCACCAAAAGGCAAAGGGAACCAAGATGCTAAAGATCCTTGAGGCAATGCAAATGCAATGTTATGATGCCATGAGGGATCTTAGGGTCAAAATTAGGGTCTTACACATACCACACACTAGAAGAAAAGATCACAAGGGATGGACCTATCTCATTAATACTTGTATTGGTTCGTCTGACACAAGGTCATTGATGAACCAATTAACCTAATGATATTGATACTTCATTGGTCAATAAAAAGGATGGGAAAGAATGGGGATGAAGATGAAGAGGGAGGGGAGATGAGAGAAACATAAATTGGTCATTGGAGGAATTTTATCAAATTAAAATCATTCATTCATTCAAGTTAGTCAAGGTTAATTATATGTTAGTGGTGCTTTGCTTTTCAATTGATTAAGTCATTCTTTGGAGAACACTCAACCACCTATTCACAAGCATGGATCCTTGAACCAAGACATCTTCCAAAGGAAGGAAAAAAGGCCAAGTTTCCACACAATACCATGAAAGATGGGAGACTTATAATCTCACTTACTACAATGATATGCCTTTAGGGTCAAATTTAGCTCTATATTAAGCCATCGTAATTGGACTTATGTAGAAGTCAAAACTATCTGAGGCCGGGTAATAAAAATTTAGGTGCTAATGCATGTTAGAGATTTGGTATAATGAACCAAATTCCTAAAATATACCACACACTAAAAGAAAAGATCACAATGGATGAACCTATCTTATCCATGATTGTATTGGTTCATCTGGCACAAGGTCATTGATGAACCGATTAGCCTTAGGATATTGATACTTCATTGGTCAATAAAAAGGAATGGAAATAATGGGGATGAAGATGAAGAGGGAGGGGAGATGAGAGAAACACAAATTGGTCATGGGAGGAATTTTATTAAATTAAAATCATTCATTCATTTTGGAAGATGAAATGTACATTTCATCAATCCCCTAAATCCAATGATTTTAATCCAATAAAAGTCAAATCAACCTTGATTAAGGTCCAAGCAAATAGTCAAACATCACAAGACCATAAAAATGGTTTAACATAATTTTTACCTAATTAATCAATTAAAAATCAAATTAAAAATGCATAAAAATACAATTTAACTTAGTCAAAACCTAAAACCTCTTCAAAACACCAAATAAATGGCAAGAGATTTATCCTTGGTCAAACGAGGTAAAAGGACCTTAGACAAAAAAAATCATGATTTTTGAAAAGTCAGAAGTATTTTAAACAATTAAAAATATGCACAAAAACATTTAATTCATGAAAAATATCAAAATTAGTCCAAAAAATAATTTTAATTCAGAAAATGGAAGAGAAAAATATTTAAATATTTTTGGTGAAAATCACATACTTTTTGTATTAAAAATGAAATTAATATGAATTAAACAAAATAAATGGATTAAATGAAAAATAAAAAAATAAAAAAGATATTAAAAAAAATAAGGGCCATCAGATCTTCCTCATTAATTGAGGTTGCAGTCTGATGGCCACACGCTAAGGTGCGCCAAACACATGAGTCAAGCGCGCTGCAACATGAGTCAAACAAACGAAAGGCCAGGATTAAAACGTGGAATCAAGATCAGATGATTGTGAAGCTGCCAACACACCACCGGAGCCCTAGCTCCGGTCATCTTCTCCGGTGAGGACCACCAGACTGGTCCAACCAAAACTTCATGAAAAATGAATATACTAATTTGAAGAAAAAATGCTCAGGAGCACGAATCTGACCTTCATTTCTTCCAATTCCAAGTATATTGAAAGATACATGGATTTGAAATTTGAGGTTCATGATCTGAGTTGCTTCAATTTGACCTCAAAGCAACTCAATCTTATTGCCTACATTGGTAGGACTTCAGCAAACCAAAAATCACAAAGAATAGTGAAGAATTAAGAGAGAATCGAAGAGATGAGGTTTCTGAATTTTTACCTTCGAGTTGATTCAAATTTGCTTGATCTCGATCTGGATTTGCTTAATTTCTCTTCCTCTTGCTTGCAGTGATAAATTGAGATGGAAAGGGCAATGAATTCTGGGAGTTTGAATTTCAAAATAGAAGGTGAAATTCAAACTCGATTACAATGAAATCTTCAAGAATTTCTATGGAGTGAAGGGTTTGGATTGTCTTGGCAAAGCTTGGGCAAGGTATTGATGAAGTTCTGAGCTCACTGCACTTGTATTTATAGCCAATTCAAATGCTTTCTACACACTTTCATTTGAAATCCAAAAATAGAAATTGCATCATGAGCTTGCATGGGCGTGTACAAAGCCCTAAGAATGATTGGAAAAGGTGCAAAATCATGCACATGTGATACTGAAAGCAATGCATTAAGCCATGCAATATTGAAACGAAATCGAACATGAGAAACTTCCAAATGGTACCAAGCATTACACCCATGCGTAAGTCCTTCAATATTGATCCAAATGAGATGATCTTGGACTTTTTGGAAAGGTGAGATCAAGCCAATCATGCCAATCATATCAATTCCCCACATTGAGAAGGGCCATGGAGAGGAAATGACATTCAATAGTGTCGGAGGAACACAAATTTTATCTGCATAAATTTGACACTTGTGGCATTTCTTCACAAACTTGCAATAGTCAGATTCCATTGTCAGCCAATAGTATCCTTCTCTGAACATCTTCTTTGCCATAGCATGTCCCTTGAAATGAGTACCAAAGGAACCTTCATGGACTTCAGCCATCAATAAGTCTGCTTCGTGTCTATCCACGCATCTGAGAAAAACCATATCGAAGTTTCTCTTATAAAGCACATCACCATTTAGGTAAAAGTTTCCAACTAATCTCCTCGAAGTCTTCTTATCTTTCAAAGATGCCCCAGGCGGGTAAATCTGACTTTGGAGGAAACATTTGATATCAAAATACCGCGACTTTTCATCTTTGACCTCTTCAACAGCAAACGCGGCCTATCAAGACGCATCACAATCAGATTAGGGACTTCATTCCAGAATTTCACCATGATCATAGAAGCCAACGTTGCAAGAGCATCTGCCATCCGGTTTTCATCTCGAGGGTTATGATGAAATGCATCCTTTGTAAAGAAAGTTGAAATCCTCCTTGCATAATCTCTATATGGTATCGAACCGGGCTGATTCATCTCTCATTCACCTTTGAATTGATTCACAACCAAAGCTGAATCTCCATAGATGTCAAGATATTTGATTCTGAGATCAATGGCCTCTTCAAGCCCCATAATGCAAGCTTTATACCCAACCATATTGTTCGTACACTTGAAAGTTAATCTAGCTATAAATAGAAAATGAGTGCCTTGGGGAGTAATAATCACTTCCCCAATGCCATTACCATACTGATTAACAACTCCATCAAATACCATGCCCCAACGGGAACCAGGTTCTGGCCCTTCTTCAAGCAATGGTTCATCACAATCTTTCATTTTTAAGTACAAAATGTCTTCATCAGGAAAATCATATTGTACTGACTAATAATCTTCAATCGGTTGGTGAGCCAAATGGTCAGCCAAGACACTACCTTTAATCGCTTTTTGAGATCGGTATTCAATATCATACTCTAATAAAAACATTTGGCAACGGGAAATCCTCCCAGTTAAATCAGGCTTCTCAAAAATATACTTGATTGGATCCATTTTGGATATCAACCAAGTAGTATGATTTAACATATAATGGCGTAGACGCTTAGCATCCCAAGCCAGTGCGCTACATGTCTTTTCAAGCATAGAATACCGAGTCTCCCAGTCGGTGAATTTCTTACAGAGGTAGTAAATTGCGTATTCTTTCTTTCCAAATTCATATAGTTGACCAAGAACACAACTGATACTCTCATCGAGCACAGTCAAATATATGATCAAAGGTCTTCCTTCAATAGGAGGAGACATAATCGGAGGCTCACGCATATATGCTTTGATACTTTCAAAAGCTTTCTGGCAATCCCCGGTCCAATCACAAGACTGATATTTCTGAAGAAGTTTGAATATAGGTGCACATGTGGTAGTCATATGCGATATGAATCATGAAATATAATTCAAACGGCCGAGAAAACCTCTGACTTGCTTCTCAATTTTAGGCACAGGCATCTCTTGTATTACTTTGACCTTGACAGGATCAACTTCAATACCCTTCTCGCTGATAATAAAGCCCAACAACTTACCAGAACGAACACCAAAAGTACACTTATTGGGGTTCAAGCGGAGTTTATACTTCCTCAAAAGCTGGAATAACTTTAACAAATGCTCAACATGTTCTTCTTCATCACTTGATTTGGCAATCATATCATCAACATACACTTCAATATCTTTATGCATCATATCATAAAAAAGAGTGATCATAGCTCTCGGGTACGCTACACCAGCATTCTTTAAACTGAAAGGCATCACTCTATAAAAGAATGTTCCCCAGGGTGTAATGAATATGGTCTTCTCCATATCTTCAGGTGCCATCTTGATCATATTATAACCGGAAAATCCGTCCATAAACGAAAAGACTTTGAATTTAGCTGTATTATCTACCAACATATCAATGTGTGGCAGATGAAAATCATCTTTCGGACTAGCTTTGTTCAAATCTTTATAATCAACACACATGCAGACTTTTCCATCTTTCTTCGGAACAGGCACAATATTGGCCATCCACTGCGGATCTTCAGAGGTTACAAGAAAACCAACATCAATCTGCTTTTGTGCTTCTTCTTTGATTTTCACTGCCATATCAGGATAAGTCATTCTCAATTTCTGCTTGATTGGCGGGCATTCTGAATTTAACGGCAATTTATGCTCCACGATCTCAGAATCCAAACAGGCATGTCTTGATAGGACCAAGCAAACAAATCTGCATATTCTCGAAGAAGATCAATCAACCCCTTCTTAGCCTCTGGACATAGTTGAGACCCAATCTTGACTCCCTTCACATCATCTTTGGAACCCAAGTTGACTAGTTCAATCTGCTCTTCAAACGGCTGAATGGCTTTTTCCTCATGCTCAAGATAATTCATCAGATATTTCCTCATCATCAGTCTCTTCCTCAGTCTTAAACACAGGGAAATCAAAGTTTGGAGAGGGAGTAGGATCATTGTACTCAATGTGTTTGGGAACCAACCTGCATAATGATTTGATACTTTGATTTTAGAGAAGTGAATTACGACCAAATATTATGCAGATGGACAATTATTATTTATTTATGTTTTTGTGATTACCATTTTTAGAAAAGTAAAAAGTAAGAATAAAACATCATAGATGTGGATGAATAAAATTGTATTTCATTGATGATAATTGAAATGCCTAACAATGTTCCCCTCTCACTTAGGCATAGGAGAAGGATTTTTCTAAAAAAATGAACAAAATATTACTTAGATCGATGAACAACAATAGGAACATCAACAACAACCCAATTGTTGCAAGTCTGGCCATGCGTCACAGAATTGACGCAAGCATGATCGTCACCATCCTTGATCACAACAGTTGAGTGTTGATCATTACCATGAATGAACCCTCCACTATGGAAACTCGATTGAACATCTTCAGCTTTGATGTTGAACGACCCTAGTTGAAATCCCAATTCGGCCCTATTCTTGTTTTCAACAATCTCTATCATACGACCCCACTGATCAGTGCTGCCGGTCTCAATAGCTTTATGAGCATCCTTCAAAGAAGACATGGGTGCCCCGGTTTTCTTCACTTTAGAAATAGACAAGGCTTGGAACGGAGTTCCAACCTCCTCCTCAGCTTCAACATAATAAGAGGATGACAAATGGCTCACTAAAAGCGCCTTCTCTCCACTGATAACGACAAGCGTGCCGTTCTTCACAAATGTATGCTTCTAGTGTAGAGTAGATGTCATAGCTCCTGCTTCATGAATCCACGACCTTCCCAATAAGCAGCTATATGCCAGGTGGATATCCTTCACTTGAAAAGTAATTTGGAAATCACTTAGACCTATCTTAATCGGAAGGTCCACTTCACCAATGACGGTTTTACAGGAACCATCAAACACTTTGATAATCACGCCAATGTACCTCATAGGGGCACCTTGATAAGAAAGACTGGACATAGTTGATTTTGGGAAAGATGAACCAGTGTCCACCAACACATTGGACAAAGCATCTTCCTTGAAGTTCATCAAAATATGGAGTGCAAGATTGTGATTTTTGCTTTCCTTAGAAAGCTCTTGATCATAAAAACTCAAATTATTGCAGTAAGTAATGTTAGCAACAATGTGGTCAAATTGATCCACAGTTTCATCGTGCTCAACATAGGCTTTCTCTAGCACTTTATGCAACGCTTCTCTATGTGCCTCAAAATTCATCAATAGAGACAACACCGAAATCTTTGACGGGGTTTGGAGCAGCTGCTCCCCCACATTGAACTCACTCTTCTTTATTAACCTCAAAACTTCATCATCATCATTAGTCTTCAGCTTGTTGGATTCACCAGACTGACGCACTGGAGTACTAACTGGATTTACCACTGGCATATCCACCTTTTTACCGGTTGCAGTATCCTCTACCTCCTTCAGAAAGACTGGACCAAAGACACGACCATTATGGGTCACCTTTGTAATATCAACTATATCCACCACGAAATCTACTACAGGTAAAGGAATATCTTGACCATTCTCTACCATGGTGGCATTATACTGATAAGGCACAACTTTATCGGATGCATACGGAACAGGGCCCTCTAACTGTATTTCCAACGGTTATACCGATTTATTAACATTGTTGATATTGTTCTTACTTCTATCAAACTGGATTACTACCCGCTCAAGGGTCTTGAACATAGGCACAATCACATTCATATCGTTTATATCCCTCGACTATTGAACTGGATTACATTCTCATCCATCAACTTCTGGATATCCCTCTTGACAATCATATACCCACGAGGGTTCACACTACATGTTGCACAACCATCATGGTCTTGCTCACAGTCACTGATTAGACACAAGGTTCTATGTATTTTCACCAACGACCTACGGATACGTCGTACATCAAAAACTCAAAAATTCCCCAGACACGCATCCACTATGTTGACAGTAGCATTACCATGATCAGGCAACAAATTAGATTTTATATTAGGCGCACGGTCCTTAAAGGACACCATCCCACTTTTCACAAGCTTTTGTACTTCGTACTTCAGCGGGTAGAAGTTCTCAATGTCATGGCCTGGGGCTCCATGGTGAAAGGCACAATGGAGTTCAGGTTTGAACCACCATGGAAGTGACTCAGGAATTTGAGGTGGATTTCTGGGTTGAAGTAGGTTCTTGAGAACCAAAGATGAATATAATTTTGCGTAGGACATATGAATGGGATCAAAAGAGACCTTCTTCCTCTCAAAACTTTGTTGATTATTGTTCTTGTAGTTGGTTCTTTGTTGCGGTTGTTGTTCACGTTGTTATTGTTGTATCGGAACAAATTGATTGTTGGAAAAAACTGAAATCACTGAAGAAAATTGATGTTGATGCTGACGCGGTTGAGAATTCCTTTTGACATGAGGCCTCCTCTGCCTCCCCACAGTTACTGAATTAGTTTCCCCCTCCTTCCTTTTGGAGAAACTTCCACCATACTTCTTACTGGATGATGCTTCTTCCTTAGACACATTTCCCTCTCGGACTCCCTCTTTTAACCTCATCCCCATATTTACCATTTCTGTAAAGTCACTAGGGGCACTGGCAATCATACGTTCGTAATAAAACGAACTCAGGGTCTTCAGGAAAATCTTCGTCATCTCTTTCTCTTCCAATGGAGGATTAATCTGACCAGCAAGTTCCCTCCACCTCTGAGCATACTCTTTAAATGTCTCCTTATCCTTCCGAGACATAGACCTCAGCTAGTCTCCATCAGGCGCCATATCAACATTATATTTATACTGCTTAACAAAAGCTTCACCCAAATCGTTGAAAGTACGGACACTTGCACTGTCCAACCCCATATACCATCTCAAAGCAGCACCAGTCAGGCAGTCTTGAAAGTAGTGAATCAACAACTGACCATTATCAGTTTGAGTTGATATCTTTCTGGCGTACATAACAAGGTGACTTAGTGGACAAGTGTTTCCCTTATACTTTTCAAAGTCAGGGACTTTGAACTTCATCGGGATCTTCATATTCGGTACCACGAAGAGCTCAACAACACTCTTAGCAAACAAGTTTTTTCCTCTTAACATTTTTAACTCCTTTCGCACCTCAAGTAACTGATCCTTCATTTCGTCCATCTTCTCATATACATCTGGTCCCTCAGATGGCTCAAAAAGGTATATGGTGTCCTCAACACGAGGCATAGTATGAACAACTGAAGGCGACATAGACATGGCTGGGCTAGATGCAGGCATAGAAACAAAAGTGGGTGCAAACCCTTCAGGCATAAAGTTTGGTGGCATTCCCCATGGGAATCCAGCACGCATGGATGAACCGGATTGGCTAGCAGTGACGGGAACAATTGAGGTAGCAACTTCAGAAATAACAGTCCTATGGGGAGGAGTTGCGGGAGTTGGTGAAGAATAATTCTGCGCAGCAAGAAGAGACTCCATCATAGCAGTCAACCGTGCAATCTCATCCTTCAAATATCTATTCTCTTGTTCCAAATGTTCCATGACCTTGGGTTGATTGGCGTGAGTGTTGTATCGGTGAGTCAGCTTGGCTGGAGCACATAAGAATAACCGATAAGACAATCTGGCGGAAGAAAACCTGCCATGTATATGATGCATGTAATGCAATATTTTGGATTGTTTATAATTTCAAGGAACACATGAAGTTCTATTTGCAAATATATTTAAATAATAGTAGTAACAATTTGATTGACCATAAAAATCTCGTTTTATTCATAAAAATTTGGAAGGATTACACTAAGTACAATTTCAGAAACCAAAGTACAAATACAAGGGAAAAGGAAACTAATCATCCTAAGGATCCCTTAGCAACTGTATCAGATGATCTGGCTGTGGGTGCGTACTTCCTTCGGATGCGTTGAAACTCAGACTCAAAAGATGTCTTCATCTGAGCCTTCTCAAGGACAAGCTGATCAACAATCTTCTTCAAAGCACCCGAAGGTTGAGGCATACTAGAGGAAGATGAACCCTTTGGCTCTCTCTATCTCTTCATTGATCGGTCTTTGAGAAGTTCAATAAGCGCGTCCTTGCCCTTTGACTCAAGCTGCAACTCCTCATGCTTTCGGCTCAAAGTATGGAACTGCTCTTCCCACATGTCTCTCTCTTGCTTCATCTTGGTGAGTGCGTCTTCCAACTCCTTTATATCTTGGTTAGGGAGAGTTGATGGCTCATCCACAACTAAAGACATAGGTCTTTCACAAGCATACGACATCTTCAACTTCAAGGCTCTCTTCTTCACCCAAGTAGTGTAAGCTTCCAAAGCTACACAGTTGTGCAGACCCAACTCGGATCTTCCTTTCCTATGCACATTATGCCAAGCATGTATCATCTTCTGGTTCAAATATTTGGGATCTTTACCCTCTAGATAGAAAAGACCTTCTAACTGAGTGTTATTAGGTTTGTCTCTCAAGGGGAACCCAAGATGACGATGAGCCAAAGTCGGGTTGTAGTTGATTCCTCCTTGTATACCAATGAGGGGAATATTAGATAATTCTCCACAATCATCAATAATATCCAAGCTACTCAATGCAGAATCATACCAAACAATATCATCATTAGTGAGAGACATAAGTCTCTGAGACCACCGTAGACATTGCTTGTTCTCCAAAAAAGTAGGCGTCTGAGGCAAGTGTGAAATAAACCACTTGTACAGAAGAAGAACACAACTCACAATAGTCCCACCACCTTTAGAATTCCTCAAATGCAAAGAGAAATACATATCACCCAACAGAGTCGGAACAGGATTCCTAATCAAGAAGATTCTAATGGCGTTAACATCAACAAAACCATCAATGTTAGGGAAAAGAGATAAACCGTAGATGAGCAACACAAAGATGGCTTCAAAAGCATCCACACTACCGACTTGAGAAAAGACAGTGGCTTTACCAATGAGGAACTCAGAAGTGAACCCAAACATTCCTTCTTTCTTCACCCAATGAGTCTCAATCTCAGACTTCTTCAAATGAAGAGCTTCAGCTATGATATAAGATCTGAGAATCTACTCCAATCCACTAAAAGGTACCTTGTCAGAAACGGGTATTCCCAAGATATGGGCATACTCCTCTAACATAGGCATAAGCTGATAATCGGGAAAAGTGAAGCAACGGTAGAGAGGGTCATAGAATGAACCACAACACTTAGAAGTCCTTCAACTACATCAGCAGATACCACAGATAAAATCTTCCCATGACGTTGCTTGAAGTCCAAGGGATCTAATACAAAGGATGATAACTTCCTTAGCTCTTTCAAATCAGGACATTTGAAACTGTACTTCTTAGTGTTACTTCGTCCAGAATCCATGGTCTGAAAATAAGACTCATTTTCTTGAAATTTATTTTTGAGATGAATGTTATGATGTGCATGAATTCATGAATTCAACAATCAGAAACAAGGGATCACACACAAGGCAAACACAAACAAAGGTCAATGGATGGATCAAGTCATCATCAATATCAATCATCCATTTTGGTGGATTATGGCTTTCACCTTATCAACACCCAAGTTCCATTGATATTGACAAGACTTGATTGGATCAACCAAGAATCGAAGGGTTTGTTGTGAGTCACGAGCATGGAGTCTGGTTAAGAACCATCCTAAAGAAGTTTACTAAGGATAAAAACCTATAGATCATGTTCTAAAAAGTTCCTAGAGTCTTAATTCCATCTATCGGATATTATAGGTTAGGATGACTAACTCATCAACCCATAATATTCTCAAGAGAAACTCGTATGAGTGTAGTTTCGCGTAACAACTTTTATCAGGTCTACACCTTAACAGTCTCCGCATTACATCCTAAATAGGCCAAGTTGGGTTAAATGTTCTACGGTCCTCAGCTTCTTGCACCCCAAATCAGAGAAAGTAACGCCTAACCACAAATAACTTGTGTGACATTAGTAACTCCAAAAGGGTCTTCACTGAGTAGATGGGTCTCAAGCCAACTTGTTAAGAACTACTCCACACAAGTTGAACATGACCATACCATCCTCCTATCTTAATTGCACTCAAGTTCGGGTTAGAACTTATTTCACCACTCAGAGATCACCAAGCACAACAGACATATTATATCATACAAACAAGTATACAAACATCAAATATACAAATATATACACATAAAAAAGTAGGCTAAACCCACTGAGGACTACTCCCCAGCAGAGTCGCCACTTAATTTTTGTAGCGGTAAATTCATGACCATCAAGCTATGGATAATCTTAACGTCAATAAAACCAGAGTCGCCACCGCACTTTTATTGTTTCCAAAAGAAAAGAGAAAAGTACGAACAAAACCCAAAGATATTAAGTTTTCAAATCAAAACTTATAAAATTTCAAAGATTACAGGTAAGGGGGTCGGTTACACAGAGGGAAGGTGTTAACACCCAAAGTGTCCTAGGTAGCCCTTTTTATGTGTGTATGTGTGTTTGGTATAAAATGATGTTTGAGAAAAAATAGAGTGTGGGGTGAGAAAAGAACTTATTGATTATATTTTTGTGTTTGACAGGACATTCGGTCTTGTGCCTACGTACCAACATAAAAATGAGGGATCAAAACCTCGTAGTTTATGGTAACAATTTCAAAATGAGTGGATTTCTTTTAATCAAAAGTTTTAATAACAAGTGGAATAAAGGGGCCAAAAGTTTGAAGGAGTGTTAGTTCTCTTTGTCTTTTGAAATTTTAAGTCAAATATGGTTAAGTTTATTTACAAGTTTGACTTAAGAAAAGAGTTTGAAAATTCAATCGCATAAGGCCAAAGTTTCTAATTTGAAATGAAGTCTAAGTTTGAAATCACAAGCAAAGAAGATTTTGAAAATGGGGGAAAGATTTTGAAAAGTGGGAGGAGATGAAGAGACTAATCCTAAGCATAAAATTAAAAGTTCAGAGTTGAAAAGATCTGACCAATGGGATGCAATATCAGACATCATGAAGATTAAGGCATCAAATAAAGATGGCCACATCCAAGCGAGCAAATCCCATAGCTAGCAGTCTTCTTTGTCTCCTCATGTATGAGATGAAATACTCCTCGATTAACTCAAAATAATGCATCAGACACAAGATCAAAAATAATAGTTGGCATCAAGACAATGTAGCAGATGAGTTCAAATGAATCCCAGGACTTGCATCAGATGAAGGCTCAATTCACAATAACTTGGTCTCAGAATGTTGGTATTGACCAAGTCCTTTTTGCACAGGGAATGTTGCCTGATCTTAAGTCCAAAAGTTCAGATCAAGCTCAACAATCCACCAAACATTTTTTAGGGTTTTTATTGTTTATTAGGTATTTTAAGATCCTAAGACCACAAACACAAACAATATACACAAACAAATATATACAATCACAATATGTGGCTCAAATGAACCAAGTGAAAATGGCATAAACATAAACAAATTAAATGATATGTAAATGATAATGAATGGTAAATGACTAAAAATTAAATTGCATAAAGTAAACGACTTGAAAGTAAAAGCAATATTAATAAAAGTTAGTCAAATGGTAGTCAAGGTTAATTATATGCTAGTGGTGCTTTGCTTTTCAAAAATTGATTAAGTCATTCTTTGGAGAACACTCAACCATCTATTCACAAGCATGGCCCAAGATATCTTCCAAAGGGAGGAAAAAAGACCAAGTTTCCACACTATGCCATGAAAGATGGGAGACTTACAATCTCACTTACTAGAATGTTATGTCTTTAGGGTCAAATTTAGCTCTATGTTAAGCAATCGTAATTGGACTTATGTAGAAGTCACAACTATTTGAGGCTGGGCAATAAAAATTTAGGTGCTAATGCATGTTAGAGATTTGGTATAATGAACCAAACTCCTAAAACATACCACACACTAAAAGAAAAGATCACAAGGGATGAACCTATCTCATCCATACTTGTATTGGTTCATCTAACACAAGGTCATTGATGAACCAATTAGCCTTAGGATATTGAGACTTCATCGGTCAATAAATAGGATGGGAAATAATGGGGATGAATATGAAGAGGGAGGGGAGATGAGAGAAACACAAATTGGTCATGGGAGGAATTTTATCAAATTAAAATCATTCATTCATTTTGAGAGATGAAATGTACATTTCATCAATCTCCTAAATCCAATGATTTTAATCCAATAAAAATCAAATCAACCTTAACAAAGGCCCAAGCAAATAGTCAAACATCACAAGACCATAAAAATGGCTCAACATAAGTTTTACATAATTAATCAATTAAAGATGCATAAAAATACAATTTAACTTAGTCAAAACCTAAAACCTCTTCAAAAGACCAAATAAATGGCCAAGAGATTTATTTTAGGTAAAACAAGGTCAAAGGACCTTAGACAAAAAAATTCATGATTTTTGAAAAGTCAAAAGTATTTTAAACAATTAAAAATATGCACAAATACATTTAATTCATGAAAAAAATCAAAATTAATCCAAAAAATAATTTTAATTCAGAAAATGGGAGAGAAAAATATTTAAAGATTTTTGTTGAAAATCCCATATTTTTTTGTATTAAAAATGAAATTATGATGAATTAAACAAAATAAATGAGTTAAATGAAAAATCAGAAAATAAAAATATATTCAAAAAAATAAGGGCCATCAGATCTCCCTCATTAATTGAGATGGCAGATCTCATGGCCACGCGCTAAGGTGCATCAAACACATGAGTCAAGCGTAAGTTGAGTCAAACAAAACAAAGGCCATGATTAAAACGTGGAATCAAGATTAGATGCTTGGGAAGCTGCTAACACACCACCGGAGCCCCAACTCCGGTCATCTTCTCTGGTGAGGACCACCGGACTGGTCCAACCAAAACTTCATGAAAAATGAAAACACTAATTTGAAAAAAAAATGCTCATGAGCACGAAGCTGACCTCCATTTCTTCCAATTCCAAGTATATTGAAAGATACATGGATTTGAAATTTGAGGTTCATGATTTGAGTTGCTTCGATTTGACCTTAAAACAACTCAATCTGGTTGATCACATTGGTAGGACTTCAGCAAACCAAAACTCACAAAGAATAGTGAAGAATTAAGAGAGAATCGAAGAGATAAAGTTTCAAAATTTTCACCTTCGAGTTGCTTCATATTTTCTTGATCTTGATCTGGATTTGCTTGATTCCTCTTCCTCTTGCTTGTAGTGATCAATTGAGATGGAAAGGGCAATGAATTCTTGGAGTTTGAATTTCAAAATAGAAGGTGAAATTCAAACTCAATTTCAATGAAATCTTCAAGAATTTCTATGGATTGAAGGGTTTGGATCGTCTTAGCAAAGCTTGGGCAAGGTATTGATGAAGTTCTGAGCTCATTGCACTTGTAATTATAGACAATTAAATGCTTTCTACACACTTTCATTTGAAATCCAAAAATAGTAATTGCATCATGAGCTTGCATGGGCGTGTACAAAGCCCAAAGAATGATTGGAAAAGGTCCAAAATCGTGCACATGTGATGCTGAAAGCAATGCATTAAGCCATGCAATGTTGAAATGAAATTCAACATGAGAAACTTCCAAATGGTACCAAGCAATACACCCATGCGCAAGTCCTTCAATATTGATCTAAATGAGATGATCTTGGACTTTTTGGAAAGGGCAGATCAAGGGGAACAACTTCAATGTTGAACAACTTTACATTTGAATCTTATATCATTATGAATTTTGAGGTTGAAGTTTGGAAAATCAAACATAAATGAAATTTTTCTAAATACCAAGTCAAATGTTTACATTTTCCACCTTGAATAACTTTTGTTATGGACTTCAAATGGAAAAACTTCCTTCATCAAAGTTGTAGCTCTTCCAAACTGCTTCTATTTGGTCACCAATTTGACCTCGTTTGTATTTGGCATGAAGGAGTTATGCATTTTAGAAGTTGAGGAAAATCACTTGTTCAATGGTAATGACCCAAAATGACCTATAATGTTTCCTCTTGGCACATGTATTTTCAAGTTTAATTTGAACTTATTCCAAACATAAAAGTTGAAGAGGGCATATTGAATTTGATCATGGGATTTGAATGGCTTTCATGTCATAAGCAAGTTATGGTCTGGGGAAGTTGATCTCCTAACTAGGGTTCAGACAAAATGACCTATAATCTTTCACCATAAAAAATGACATTCCAAGCAAAACTAGCTCTTTACTTAAAAATGGAAGTTGTTTGTAATGTCATAAGGAGTAACTTTTCTATTGGAATCATTTTCATATGACCAAAATTGTAGGAGATAGGGTTTAGGGAACCCCAATTTTGACCAATTGACTTTCTCTGGTTAACCATCATGAACCATCTTCTAGCTTGACATTCTCTTGATTTTTGGGACTCATGGAGGATCATATATTTGTAAGATGATGTAATATGAAGTCTCCCTTAAAATAATTTGTAAAATGATGAAGAAACCTGATGAGGAAGTCACACAAGATACCCAGATGAATTAGGGCTTCCAAGGTAAACAAGCGTCAAACTCTTGATGATTTCTTGATCAAAATGATATGTGAAGATCATGGGGACTCATATATGATGTCTAAAATCAATGTAAATCATCTCTTGATTAGTATTCTTGCATTGAGGGTCTTAAACCCTATATATGAGCTTGATGGAGCATAGGTGAGCACACACACTACCTACAAAATAGTTAAACTATACATTGACATATTCTTTTGTATTTTGGTTAGTAAATAATGGAAAAAAAATATGATACAATCAAATGTGTTTGGTGATATATCTCAATGCAAAACCAATGGATGAGGGGTAAGGAGGATGTCAAGGTGTGATCCCAAAGCCAATG
This sequence comes from Lathyrus oleraceus, assembly GCF_024323335.1. Lineage (NCBI taxonomy): Eukaryota > Viridiplantae > Streptophyta > Magnoliopsida > Fabales > Fabaceae > Lathyrus > Lathyrus oleraceus. The sequence continues at coordinate 130,694,865 of NC_066579.1, forward strand.
CATATGATGAGATAGCATGAGGGATCTTAGGGTCAAAATTAGGGTCTTACAGCTTCCACATGAAGCTTCAATGGCCTGGTGGTAGAGATTTTGTGAGGGTGAATTCAGAGAGAGAAAGAGAGAGAGAGAATGAATAAGATAGAGATTGAATTAGAGTGAATTCTAGGGAATCATTCGGTTCCCTCAGGACTGTGATGTGATATGGAATTTATAGAGTTTCAGCTTTAACAGAGCTTGACTCTGTTAGTTTTTTTGATGAGAAAATCAGCTGCAGTTTGTTAACTCTATGAATGTTGAAAATCGTGCAGAAAAAGTTAGTTAGGATTTACAGTTAACTTCAAATGTTAGTTCTCTTCTCTGTCATATAAATTAGGGACTAACTTAATGTCAGTTACTGAGTTGGGTTATGACTGAATACTGCAGGTTATTTTGTTTTAAAGTTAAGTGGAAATGCGCCATTGGAATTGGACCTGACATACTACTGCAGGTATATCTCAACACTACAAATTGGTAGTTGATTAGGTAAAAGGTTAATCCGGTTTGTAGTGGTAAATTCACGACCATTAAGCTATGGATAAACTTAATGTCAATAAAACCAGAGTCGCCACCGCGCTTTATTGCTTCCAAGGGAAAAGGGAAAAGTACGAACAAAACCCAAAGATAAGAAGTTTTCAAATAAAAACTAATAAAATGCCATAGATTAAAGGTAAGGGGTTTGGTTACACAGAGGCAAGGTGTTAGCACCCAAACTGTCCTAGGTACTCGTAGGGAGCCCCTTTTTGTATGTACATCTGTTTTTGGTATGAAATGATGTTTGCAATAAATAGAGTATGGGGATGAGAAAAGAATTCATTAATTATATTTTTGTGTTTGACAACACCTTCAGACTTGTGCCTACGTACAAACATAAAATGAGGGATCAAAACCTCATAGTTTGTGGTAACAATTTCATAGTGAATGAGTTACTTTTAATAAACTTTTAAGTTTAACAAAGGCACAAAAGGCCTAAAAGAGTTTGAATGAGTGTTAGTTCTTTTTTCTTTTGAAATTTTAAGTCAATATAGTTAAGTTCACTTACAAGTTTGATTAAGAAAAAGAAGTTTGAAAATGCAATGGCATACAACCAAAGTTTCTAATTTACAATAAAGTCTAAGTTTAGAAATCACAAGCAAATAAGTTTTTTTTTAAAAGGGGGGAGAGATTTGAAATTAAAGAAGTGGGAGGAGATGAAGAGACTAATCCTAAGCAAAAATTTAAAAGTTAAGAGTTGAAAAGATCTGACCAATGGGATGCAATCCAATAGACAAGAATGTCATATAGAAACCCAATTTTCCCTTTGGACTTTAGAATCAAGCAATATCAATACACACATAGCAAGGTGAAGAGCAAGGCATCAAATAAAGATAGCCCCATCCAAGCTAGCAACTTCATAGTCTTCTTCATAATCTCCCATGCATCAGATGATATACTCCATAAATGGATCAGAATAAGGCATTAAACACATGTTCAAGATAACATTTACATCAAGACCATGTAGCAGATGAACTCAAAAGGGATCTCAATACTTGCTTCATATGAAAGTTCAATTCACAATGACTGGCTTCAGAAAATTTGGCATTGACCAAGTCCTTTTGCATAGGGAATGTTGCCTAATTCTAAGTCCAAGTCTCAGATCAAACCCAACAGTCCACACAAATATTATTTAGGGTTTTTATTGTTATTAGGTATTTTAGGGTCCTAAGACCATAAACACAAACAAGATACATAAACAAATATATACAATCTCAATATATGGCTCAAGTGAGCAAAGTGAAAAATGGCATAAACATAAACAAGTTAAATGATATGTATAATGGAAAATGATAAACTACTTGAATTTAAAGTGCATAAAAGTAAATGGCTTGAAATTCAAAGTTAGTCAAATAGTTAGTGGATTAGATGTTAGTATTGTTTTTGCTTTTCAATTGTTTAAGTCATTCTTTGGAGAACATTAAACCATCTATTCACAAGCATGGATCCTTGAACCAAGACATCTTCCAAAGGAAGGAAAAAATGTCAAGTTTCCACACAATACCATGAAAGGGGGGAGACTTACAATCTCACTTACTAGAATGCTATGCTTTTGGGTCAAAATTTAGCGTTATGTTAAGCAATCGTAATTGGACTTATGTAGAAGTCACAACTATTTGAGGCCGGGCAATAGAAATTTTAGTGTTAATGCATGTTAGAGATATGGTATAATGAACTATACTCCTAAAACATACCACACTTAAAAGAAAATTACAAAAGGGTGGACCTAATCTCATCCATACTTATATTGGTTTATGAACCAATTAGCCTTAGGATGTAGAGATATCATAGGTCAATGAAATGGATGGGATAGAAAGGGATTGAAGATGAAGAGGGAGGGGAAATGAGACAAACACAAATTGGTCATGGGAAAATCATTCATTCATTTTGGGAGATGAAATGTGCATTTCATCAATCCCCTAAATCCAATAATTTTAATTCAACAAAGTCAACATATTCAAACTCAACAAGTCAACACAAATGACTCAACACAATTTATTTACAATTAAACAATTAAAAATAAGTTTAAAATGCATTAAATTAAATTATGGTTAATAAAAATCCTAAAACCTCTTCAAAACACCAAATAAATGGCCAAGAGATTTATCATAGGCCAAACAAGGTCAAACGACATTGGAGAAAAAATTTCATAACTTTTGGAAACTTAAAAGTATTTTTAAACAATTAAAAATATGCACAAAAACAATTAGATCATGAAAATATTAATATTGATCCAAATAATAATTTTAATTCAGAAAATGAAAGAGAAAAATATTTGATTTTTTTTGGTGAAAGTCCCATATTTTTTGGATCAATATTAAAATTAATATGAATTAATGAAAATAAAGCAATTAAAACATAAATCAGAAAATACAAAAAAAACGTGGACCACTTGATTTCCCTCATTAATTGAGGTGGTAGATCAAGTGGATCAGAGCGCGCTATCCATGGTGAACCTTAGTCAATGTTCCACACGAGTGGTAATCAATTTGGACGCTCAAGATTAAAACAAAATAGAAGGATCATGTGGTCTGAAGACATGCCAACACATCGCCGGAGCCAGAGCTCCGATCTTCTTCTCCGGTGGACCTCACCGGACTGGTCCACCTTCAACCATCACCAAAATAAAAAAGGAGGACATGAATTTGAAGTAAAATTTTTCAGGAGCTCGAATCTGGCCTCAATTTTACCTAACTCCAAGTATATAGAAAGATACAGGGAGTTGAATTTTGAGGATCAGGATCTGAGTTGCCTCGATTTGACCTCTAAACAACTCAATCTTGTTTCCTACATTGGTAGGACTTCAGACAACCAAAAATCAACAAGAATAGTGTAGAATTGAGTGAGAATCGAAAAGATGAAAAATTCAGAAATTCACCTTCAATGCAGGTTCAGATGGACACGATCTTGCTCTTAATTGTTCTTGGCCTTGCTTCAGATGCTTGATGGAGTGGAAACGGATCAAGGAAGAAGAAGGACTCTTGGAGTTTGAAACTCAAAACAGTGGGAGATTTCAAACTCAATTTTTAATGAAAATCACCAAGCTTACCCTTTGAATGTGGAAGTTTAGGGTTGCTGATTCAAAGCTTGCGCGTCAGGGTACCTAATTTTAACCATGAAGGGTGCTATTTATAGGCCAAGTGATTGATAATTGCACACTTCTTCCAAAATTCCAAAAATAGCAATTTGTCTTTGCATGGATGCATGGGCGTGTGATAGGCCCATGTAATAATGCATTCAGGTCCAAAACTGAGTGTAAGCAATGTTGAAGTCATGTGGAAAGTCCATGCATTCATGTGTGAGAAATGGAACTTCAAAACTTCCAAATGGTCTTTCGACTCTAAGTTATGCTCAAGTCATTCATTTTTTGGAAAGTTTAGATCAAGAGGAACAACTTTCATGTTGAACACTTTTTCATTTGAAGCTTCGATCATGATTAATTTTGAGGTGGAAATTTGGGAAATCAAACATATCAAAAATATTTCTAAGTATCAAGCCATATGTTCACTTCTTCCACCCTGACTAACTTTTTATATGGACTTCATATGAGAAACGTTCCTTCATCAAAGATCTCTCAATTTACTTCAAACTGGTCACATATTTGACCTTATTTGGATTTAGAATGACGGAGTTATGCATTTTAGAAGTTGAGGAAAATCACTTATTCAATGGTATTGGCCCAAAAGGACCTATAATGTTTCCTCATATCACATGTATTTAAAAGTTCAATTTGCACTTCCTCTAAACATAAACGTTGAAGTAGACAATTAAATTTTATCATTCAATTTGAATGGCTTTCAGATCATAAAAATTGAGGATGTTATGGTCTAGGGAAGTTGACCTATAAATTAGGGTTTAGACAAAATGACCTATAATCTTTCACCATAAAAAATGACTTTCCAAGAAAAAATAGCTCTAGACCTCCACATGAAAGTTGTTTGGAATCTCATTTAGAGTAACTTCTCTCTTGTAATAATTTTCATAGGACAACAATTGTTGGAGATAGGGTCTAGGGAACCTCAGTTTTGACCAGTTGACTTCCTCTGGTCAACCACCATGAGCCAACTTGCTAGCTTGATATTCTATTGGCTTTTGGGACTCATGGAGGATCATATATGCATAAGATGATGAAATGTGAAGTATCCCTTAAGATATTTGATCAATTGGTGAAGAAACTTATTGAAGAAGTCACATAAGATACCTAGATGAATTATGGTTTTCAAGGCAAACCAACTCCAAACTCTTGATGATTTCTTATCAAAATAACATGTGAAGATCATGGGGATTCATATATGATACTCAGAGCCATAGTAAACCAATTCTTGATTGAGCTCCTTGCAATGAGGGTCTTAAACCCTAGATGTGAGCTTGATACAACATTGATGAGCATGTGCACTGCCTACAAAAGAGTTAAACTATACAATGACATTTTTTTGTATTTTGGTTAGTAAAAATAAAGAAAAATGATATATGATACAATCAAATGGTGCTTGGTGATCTCTCCCAATGCAAACCCAATGAATGAGGAGTAATGAGGATGTTAAGGTGTGATCTCAATGCTAGTGCATATGATGAGAATAGCATGAGGGATCTTAGGGTCAGAATTGAGGTATTACAACTGCCCCTACTTAAGGACGTTCTAGCTGAGGAGATGAAGGTTAAAATCTTCGCATCGACTCAGTAGAATGGACTTAAGTAACAACATATAAAAATAAATTTTGGTCCCTAAGAGACCTCATGATGCATATGATATGAATGTAAAATTAATCTTTGTGGGAAAATGTTGCCACAAAGGAAAAGAATCCGGAGAGACCGAATGCCCGCAGGAGTACAATGCATTCCGTAAGGAAAACTCACTAGGGAGACAAAGACTCGGGGGGGATTAAAGGGGTGTGCATAGGCCAGGCTACGACTTTAAAAACTGTTGGGGGACTAGAGGGATTCCATGAAAATAAATCAATGGAAAGACTCAGCCGGAGAATAAAAGGAACATCTGCAGGGGAAACGGGTAGATCAGAATAAAACTGAAATACTCGACCCAAGCAGGAAATGGCGATTTCATTGAGGAAATACGCACTCCAACTCAATTGGGGAAGAAATGATCTTCAACACATGAGTAACAGAAGTATATGATCCACTACCAGTTACTGGGTAAGGGGATAACAAATTCTGACAGATAGGACATCCGTTACCGGTTAGGGTAAACATATCAAGGATGACTCACTGAGAGAAACCAAGAGATGTATTCATTACCAGTTACTGGGTAAGAATAACCTGTTGGAGAAAAGCCAAATAGGATTTACAACTACCGGTTACTGGGCAGAAAACCGCAAAGGAAGAGAATATCTGTCACTGATTAAAGTGAACATATCAAGGATAGACTCAAAGGGTAAGAATATCTGTCATCGGTTAGGATGAACGTATCAAGGATAGACTCACCTGGGGACATTAGGAAGGATATCCATCACCTGTTAAGATGGACATATCAAGGATAAACTGCCTGAAAAAGTAGGAATTATATCTATCGGATACTGGATAGAATACCAAAAAGAGAATATTCGTCCCTTGTTAGGGTGAACATATTAAGGATAGACTCCAAGGGGAGAAATAGGGATTACATCTATTAGTTACTGGATAGAATACCGAAAAGAGAACATATGTCATCGGTTAGGATGAACATATCAAGGATTAACTCTTTGGGGAAAGGAGATAGGGATAACAACTATCCTTTTACTGGGTAGAATACCAAAAAGAGAATATCTGTCACCAGTTAGGATGAACATATCAAGGATAAACTCAAAGCAGGGAAGAAAATATCCGTCACCGGTTAAGATGAACATATCAAGGATAGACTTCCTGGGAGACGTAAAAAACGAATCCGCTGGGGAGAAAAGGGTCACTTTTGCAGGGTATTAGGTAGAAGTGAAATACTCACAAATTGAGAAGAATATTACCAGTTACTGGGTAATAGACTCTCAGGGGAATAAAAGCATCTATCTAGGTAAGATCTAGAAAGAAACAATGAATCAGAGACTCAACCCAATGAGGACATAGCTCAAGAGGAGTGGTTCCATCCAGATTATCAACTGGGGAGGAAACTGAAATAATGATCATCCACGAGGAAGTAACTTAGTGGGGAATGAGAAAGGTTAAATTCTTTTTGCTTAGGCGGCTGACGCTCTATAATTGAAAGAGGATAGACAAACCAAATTTGCGTGGAGGGGGAAAAGTATACCACCGTAGCAGAGGATCAGAGAAATAATGAATTACAAAGTGCATTATGTAATGATGAAATCTATGAATGTATATGTATATGTATATGTATATGCATAGGTATATGTATATGTATATATGATGATTATACTGACGAAAACAATCACAAAGGATACAAATGTCAGTGGTCTGAATCATCCATACAATACTCTGCCAATCCTCAAAGGAGGGAAACAACTGCTGGAGAGAATCGGCCATCTCAAAGGCTCAACTCTTGCTGGGGAAAAAAGGGGAGGATCTGCTGAGGAAACTGCTTTATCAACTCTGCGGGGAATTTTAGGTCAACACCATATCAAATGGGAGACAACCTTGCAGAGGATCAAAAATACCGCTCAAGAAACGGGGCTAATAGGGGTCAAGGACAACACTGATGGCGACTTGAGGGGAAATAAAATCTGCCGAATCTATGCAAACTACTGCAAATAACGTGCCCACAACTCGAGGGAGGCAATCACAAACTCAGCTAGGGAAACCAACGAAAACCGACTGGAGATGCTGAAATGCTGTTGGGGAATCAACGGAGATCACGTCAACTACTTGTGGATAAAACCAACGATGTTTCGCATCTAGGGCTTACCGCTTTTCAGACCGTTGTTGATATTCCTTTAATCGTTTTTTTAAAATTAGCTTCTTTTATTATTTAATAAAACATGCTTTTTATTTTAAAACTTTAAAATGATCATAATAAAATTTAATTCTAATTGGCTGAATAAATAAGAGTAGAAATAATTGGATAAAAAGCTCAACTTTATTTAATAGAGTGGTAGTCTGTAAATGACAAGACTCCATAGATCTTTACAAAAGTTGAAAAATGATAATTTACATGGAAAAGGGCAACATTAAATACAATGATCACTAATCCTTCTTCCTCCTTCAATATCCACTGTGCTCTTGGCTTTGGTTTAAGATGAATCAAAATCAATCATTGTGCTTAAGAAAGTCTTCAAAACTGAAGATCAACTAACTTGTAGTTACTTGCCATAATCCCTAATTTTTTTTGCATAAATTTCCCCAAGGTAGGGTACTCAATTTATCGGGATGATTTTTCTGTTTTATGTCTCTAACTTTTGCCTGGATTGCCCTTTCGGGTTTCAACCCACCGAGACGCTCTTTTTTGCCTAAGCCGCCCTTTCGGGTTTTCAACTTAGCGAACTGTTCTTTTATTTTTAGGAGAAGTATTTCTTGACAGCATCGACATTCATAGGACGTGTGAACTCTTCACCATCCATAGTTGTAAGAATCAAAGCACCACATAAAAAGGCTCTCTTAACAACATATGGGCCTTCATAATTAGGAGTCCATTTTCCCCTAGAATCTGGTTTGAAAGATAGAATCTTCTTGAGCACAAGATCACCTTCTATGAATACACGAGGTTTGACCTTCTTGTCAAAAGCTTTCTTCATTCTTTGATGATATAACTTTCCATGACACATGGCGGTCAACCTTTTCTCTTCAATCAAATTCAGCTGGTCATACCTGGTGTGACACCATTCAGCCTCAGTCAACTTGGCTTCCATCAGCACACGCAATGATGGGATGTCAACCTCTACCGGGAGCACAACTTCCATACCATAAACAAGTGAGAAAAGGGTTGCCCGTGTTGAAGTGCAGATGGATGTACGATACTCATGCAAAGCAAATGGGAGCATCTCATACCAATCCTTATATGTTACAACCATCTTCTGAATGATCTTCTTGATGTTCTTGTTTGCAGCTTCAACAACCCCATTCATCTTGGGTCTATAGGGAGAAGAATTATGATGTGCAATCTTGAAGTATTTGCAAAGAGCTTCCACCATATTGTTATTCAACTTCGACCCATTATCAGTAATGATCTTACTTGGCACACCATACCGACATATAATCTGATTCTTGATAAACCTCACAACAACTTGCTTGGTCACATTCGCATACGATGCCGCTTCAACTCACTTTGTGAAGTATTCAATTGCCACTAAAATGAAACGATGTCCATTCGAAGATTTGGGATCAATCATACCAATCATATCAATTCCCCACATGGAGAAGGCCCATGGAGAGGAAATGACGTTCAACAGTGTCGGAGGAACATGAATCCTATCTGCATAAATTTGACACTTGTGGCATTTCTTCACAAACTTGCAACAGTCAGATTCCATTGTCATCCAATAGTAACCCGCTCTCAACATCTTCTTAGCCATAGTATGCCCATTTGAATGAGTAACAAAGGAACCTTCATGGACTTTCGTCATCAATAAGTCTGCTTCTTGTCTATCCAGGCATATGAGCAGAACCATATCGAAGTTTCTCTTGTAAAGCACATCACCATTCAGGTAGAAGTTATCGGCTAATCTCTTCAAAGTCTTCTTATCTTTCAAAGATGCCCCAGGCGGGTAAATCTGACTTTAGAGGAAACACTTAATATCATGATACCATGACTTTTCATCTTTGATCTCTTTAACAACAAACACATGAGTTGGCCTATCAAGACACATCACAGTCAGATTGGGAACTTCATTCCAATACTTCACCATGATCATTGAAGCCAACATTACAAAAGCATCTGCCATCCGGTTTTCATCTCGAGGGATATGATGAAACTCAACCTTAGTAAAGAAAGTTGAAATCCTCGTTGCATAATCTCTATATGGTATCAAACTAGGTTAATTCGTCTCCTATTCACCTTTGATCTGATTCACAACCAAAGCTAAATCTCCATAGACGCCTAAATACTTGATTCTAAAATCCATGGCCTCTTCAAGCCCCATAATGCAAGCTTCATATTCTGCAATATTATTTTATACACTTGAAAGTCAATCTAGCTGTAAACGGAAAATGTGTGCCTTGAGGAGTAATAATCACTGCCCCAATGCCATTACCATACTGATTAACAACTTCCTCAAATATCATGCCCCAACGGGAACCAGGTTTTGGCCCTTCTTCAAGCAATGGTTCATTGCAATATTTCATCTTCAAGTACAAGATCTCTTCATCAGAGAAGTCATACTGCACTGACTGGTAATCTTCAGTTGGTTGGTGAGCTAAATGGCCAGCCAAGATACTACCTTTGATCGCTTTTTGAGATCGATATTCAATATCATACTCTGATAACAACATCTGCCAATGGGAAATCCTCCCGGTTAAAGCAGGCTTCTCAAAAATATACTTGATTGGATCCATTTTGGATATCAACCAAGTGGTATGATTCAACATATATTGACGCAGACACTTGGCAGCCCAAGCAAATGCGTAACAAGTCTTCTCTAGCATAGAATACCGAGTCTCAAAGTCGGTGAACTTCTTACTGAGGTAGTAAATAACATATTCTTTCTTTCCAGTTTCGTCTTGCTGACCAAGCACACAACCCATACTCTCTTCAAGCACAATCAAATACATGATCAACGGTCTTCCTTCAATAGGTGAAGACATAATCGGAGGCTCAAGCAGATACTCTTTGATACTGTCAAAAGCTTTTTGGCAATTTTTGGTCCAATCATAAGACTGATCTTTCCAAAGAAGCTTGAATATAGACGCACATGTGGCAGTCATATGCGAAATGAATTTGGATATATAGTTCAACCGGCCAAGAAAACCTCTAACTTGCTTCTCAGTTTTGGGTGTAGACATCTCTTGTATTGCTTTGACCTTGGCAGGATCAACTTCAATACCTTTGTCGCTGAAAATAAAGCCCAACAACTTACCAGAACGAACACCAAAAGTACATTTATTGGAAATCAAGCGGAGTTTATACTTCCTCAAACGCTTGAATAGTTTCAACAAATGCTGAACATGTTCTTCTTCATCACTGGATTTAGCAATCATATCATCAACATAGACTTCGATCTCTTTATGAATCATATCATGAAAAAGAGTGGTCATAGCTCTCTGGTAGGTTGCACCAGCATTCTTTAAACCGAAAGGCATCACTCTATAAGAGAATGTTCCCCAAGGTGTAATGAATGTGGTCTTCTCCATATCTTCGGGTGCCATTTTGATCTGATTATATCCGGAAAATCCGTCCATAAACGAAAAGACTTTGAATTTAGCTATATTGTCTACCAACATATCAATGTGTGGTAGAGGGAAATCATCTTTCAGACTAGCTTTGTTCAAATATCTATAATCGACACACATACGGACTTTTCCATCCTTCTTAGGAACAAGCACAATATTGGCCACCCACTGTGGATACTCAGCAGTAACAAGGAAACCAGCATCAATCTGCTTCTGCACTTCTTCTTTGATCTTCACTGCCATATCAGGATGAGTCCTCCTTAACTTCTGCTTGACTGGTGGGCATTTTGGCTTCAACGACAATCTATGCTCCACAATCTCAGAATCCAAACCAGACATGTCTTGATAGGACCAGGCAAACACATCCGAATACTCTCAAAGAAGATCAATCAACCCCTTCTTAACCTCTGGACACAATTGAGACCCAATCTTGACTTCATTCACATCATCCTCGGAACCCAAGTTGACTAACTCAATTTTCTCTTTGAACGGATGAATGGCTTTTTCCTCACGCTCAAGTAGACGAGATAATTCATCAGACACTTCTTTATCACTTTCTTCCTCAGCCTCAAACACAGGGAATTCAAAGTTATGATTTGGGGAGTACCATCAAAAGCCTTGACGATCACACCACTGTATCTCATCGGAGCTCTTTGATACGACAATATGGAAAGAGTGGATTTGGAGAGTACATTCAAAGAAGAGCCGGTATCAACCAACACATTTGACAGCACATCCTCCTTACAATTCATCTATATATGCAATGCCAAGTTATGATTTCTGCCTTCCTCAGGAAGTTCTTCATCACAAAAGCTTAGATTGTTGCAGGAAGTGATGTTAGCCACAATATGGTCAAACTGATCCACTATTACATCATGTTCAACATAAGCTTGCTCCAATACCTTTTGTAGTGCTTCTTTGTGCGCTTCAGTGTTCATGAGCAGAGACAACACTGGAATCTTGGAGGGAGTTTGGAGTAGTTGCTCCCCCATGTTAAATTCACTTTTCTTAATCAAATGAAGTACCTCATCATCATCATTAAACTTCAAACTGTTGGATTCACCAAACTAACACTTTGGAGCACTAACCGGATTTGCTACAGGCACTTCCACTTTCTTACTAACATCCTCTACATCCTTTGGGAAAACAGGCCCAAAAACACGACCACTACGGGTCACCTTCATAACATCTGCAATGCTCACAACAGACCTGGTCGTAGGCAACGAGACCTCTTGACCATTCTCCAACATAGTAGCATTGTACTGATACAAAATACCTCTATTGGATGCATACGGAACTGGACCTGCTAACCGTATTACCGACGGTGATACCGATCTACTGTTGCTGCTATCAAATTGAATCACTACCCGCTCAAGGGTTTTTAACACATGAACTATCACGTTGACATCATCTATATCCCTAGATATTTGAATCTGGATTACATTCTCATCCATCAACTTCTGGATATCTCTCTTGACAACTGAACACCCTCGGGAATTCACAATGTAGACTGCACAATTCTCATGGTCGTGTTAACAATCACTAATAGTACACAGGGTCTTATGCATCTCAACCAAAGATCGACGAATTTGTCGCACATCAAATACTCGGAAACTTCCTGGACAGCCATCTACCATGTTGACAGAGGAATTACCATGAGCAGGCAATGGGTTTGTTTTCACATTTGGCGCACGATCCTTAAAGGACACCATCCCACTCTTCACGAGCTTCTGGACCTCAAACTTCAGCGGGTAACAATTCTCAATATCATGGCCGGGAGCCCCTTGATGAAAGGAACAATGAAGCTCTGGCTTATACCACCATGGAAGTGGTTCTGGAATTTGCGACTGATTTATTTGTTGGAGAAGGTTATTGAGAACCAAGGATGGGTACAATTCAGCGTAAGTCATAAAAATCGGGTCGAAAGAGACCTTCTTCCTCTCAAAATTTTGTTGTTGTTGATGATTATTGTTGTTGTTTTTGTAGTTGTTTGTTCTTTGTTGTGGCTGTTGTTGACCTTGTTGTTGAACTAGTACTGATTGATTGTTGGAAAATATCGGAATAACAGATCATACTTGATGATGGTGTTGACGGGGTTGCGGACTTCTTCTGACATGAGGCCTCCTCTGCCTCCCAACTGATATTGCATTGGCTTCAGCTTCCTTCTTCTTAGCGAAATTGTTACTATACCTCTTGCTCGAAGATACCTCTTCTTTAGACAACCGTCCCTCACGGGCACCTTCTTCTAATCTCATCCCCATATTTACCATCTCAGTAAAATCATTGGGGGCACTAGCAATCATTCACTTATAGTAAAATGAGCTTAGGGTCTTGAGAAAGATCTTAGTCATCTCCTTTTCTTCCAAAGGAGGGGTGATCTGAGCGGCAAGCTCTCTCCACCTCTGGGCATATTCTTTAAACGTATCCTTATCCTTTTGAGACATCGACCGAAGCTAGTCCCTATCTGGCGCCATATCCACATTATACTTGTACTGTTTCACAAAAGCTTCACCCAAATCATTGAACGTGTGGACACTCACATTATCCAAACCCATGTACCACCTCAGAGCGGCACCAGTCAGACTATCTTGAAAGTAATGAATAAGTAACTGGTTATTATCAGTTTGTGTCTACATTTTCCTGGCATACATGATAAGATGGCTAAGCGAGCAAGTGTTTCCCTTGTACTTTTCAAAGTTAGGGACTTTGAACTTCATCAGGATCTTAACATTGGGAACCAAGCAAAGTTCCGCAACACCCTTACCAAATAAATCATTTCCCCTTAAGGTCTTCAACTCCGTTTGCAGCTCAAAGAATTGGTCTTTCATTTCATCCATCTTCTCATAAACATTCGGACCCTCAGACGGCTTGGAATGGTAGATGGTATCCTCAACACGAGGCAACGTGTGCACAACCGGAGGCGGAATAGACATGACCACACTAGATGCCGGCATGGATGCAAAAGTAGGTGCAAACCCTTCGGGTACAAAGTTTGGCGGCATCCCCACGGGAATCCGACAGGCATGGCAGGAGCAAACTGAGTGGCAGACACTATTGAAGTAACAACTTCTGAAATGACAGTCCTATGAGGAGGAGGAGTTGCAGGCGTTGGAGAAGATTGAATCTGGGCAGCTAACACAGACTCCATCATGGCAGTTAAGTGATCTATCTCGTGCTTCAGTTCTCTATTCTCTTGTTTCAAGTGTTCCATGATTCTCAGATGATTGGCACGAGTATTGTATCGATGAGTCAGCTTGGCTAAAGCACAAAAGAATAACCCATAAGACATCTGGCAGAAGAAAACCTGCTATGCAAATGATGCGTGAAATGCAATGTTTTGATTATTTTTATTTTCAAGGAACATACTATTTTATTTTAAAATATATAATAATAATTGTAACAATTTGATTGACCATAAAAACCTCTTTTATTCATATAATTTGGAAGGATTACACTGAGTAAAATTTCAGAAACCAAAAATACAAAATACAAGAGAAAAGGAAACTAATCATCCTAAGGATCCCCTAACAACGGTGTCAGATGATCTGGCTGCAGGCGCGTACTTCCTTCGGATGCATCGAATCTCAGACTCAAAAGAAGCCTTCAACCGAGCCTTCTCAAGGACAAGTTGATCTACAATCTTCTTCCAAGCAACGGAAGGCTAAGGTATACTAGAGGAATATGGACCCTCTGGCTCTCTCTGTCTCTTCATTACTCGATCTTCAAGAAGTTCAATAAGTGCATCTTTGTCCTTAGACTCAAGCTACAACTCCTCATGCTTTCTGCTCAAAGCATGGAATCTCTCTTCCCACATATCCTTCTCTTGTTTCATCTTGGCAAGTGCATCTTCCAACTCCTCCACGTCTTGGTTAGGGAGAGTTAATGGCTCAACCACAACCATAAACATAAGTATTTCACAAGCATAAGGCATCTTCAATTCCAAATCTCTCCTTTTCACCCAAAGAGTGTAAGCTTCCAAAGCTACACAATTGCAGGGACCAAGCTCGAATATTCCTTTCCTATGCACATTATACCAAACGTGTATCATCTTCTGCTTCAAATGTTGGGAATCTTTACCCTCTTGATAGAAAAGACCTTCTAACTGAGTATTATTAGGCTTGTCTCTCAAGGGGAACCCAAGTTGTCGATGGGCCAAAGCAAGGTTGTAGTTAATTCCTCCTTGTGTACCTTTGAGAGGCACATTAGAGAATTCACCACAACTATCAATAATATCCAAACTACTCAATGAAGAATCATACAAAATTATATCATCATTAGTGAGAGACATAAGTCTTTGAGACCACCTTAGACGTTGCTTGTTCTCCACAAAAGTAGGCGTCTGAGGCAAGTGCGAAATAAACCACTTGTACAGAATAGGAACACAACATACAATAGTTCCAACACCTTTAGAATTCCTTAGACGCAAAGAGAAGTAAATATCTCCTAACAGAGTAGGCACATGATTACCAATCAAGAAAATTCTAATGGCATTAACATCAACAAAATCGTCAATGTTAGGGAACAAAGCCAAACCATAGATGAGCAACACAAAGATGGCTTCAAAAGCATCCACACTACCGGCTTGAGAAAAGGCAGTAGCTTCCTTGATAAGGAACTCAGAAGTCAACCCAAACATTCCTCCTTTCTTCACCCAATGAGCCTAAATCTCATACTTCTTCAAGTGAAGAGCTTCAGCTATAAGATGAGATCTGGGAATCTCCTCCAATCCATTAAAAGGCACTTTTCTAGAAACGGGTATTCCCAAGAGATGGGAATACTCCTCCAACGTAAAAGTGAAGCAACACTAGAGAGGATCACAAAAATGAACTAACACACTCAAAAGTCCTTCAACTACATCAGCAGATAACACAGATAACATCTTCCCATGACGTTGCTTGAAGTCCAAGGGATCTAACACAAAAGATGATAGCTTCCTTAGCTCTTCCAAATCCGGACATATGAAACTGTACTTCTTAGTGTTCCTTCGTTCACAATCAATGGTCTAAAAATATTTGCAAATAAAACCTCAGTTCCTTGAACTTATTTTTGGGGTGATGAATGTTATGATACGCATGAATGCATGAATGCAACAATCACAAATAAGGGATCACACACAAGGAAAACAAGGGTCAAGGGATGAATCAAGTCATTGTCAAGATCAATCATCCATTTTGGTGGATTATGGTCTTCACCTTATCAACACCCAAGTTCCATTGATATTGACAAAACTTGATTGGATCAAACAAGAATCAAGGGTTTGTTGTGAGTCACGAGCATGGAGTCAGGTTAAGAACCATCACAAAGGAGTGTACTAAGGATAAAAAGTTGTAGATCATGTTCTAAAAAGTTCCTAGAGTTTTAATTCCATCTATCGGATATTATAGGTTAGGATGACTGACTCATCAACCCATAATATTCTCAAGAGAAACTCGTCTGAGTGTAGTATCGCGTAACAACTGTTATCAAGTCTACACTTGAACAGTCTCCGTACTACTTTCTAAATAGGCCAAGATGGGTTAAATGTTCTACGGTCCTCAACTTCTTGGACCCCAAATCAGAGAAAGTAATGCTTATCCACAAATAACTTGTGTGACATCAATAGCTCCAAAAGGGTCTCCACTAAGTAGATAGGTCTCAAGCAACTTGTTAAGGACTACTCCACACAATTCGAACATGACTATACCATCCTCTTACTTAATGGCACTCAAGTTCGGGTTAGAACTTATCTCACCACTCAGAGATCACCAAGCACAGCAAGAAGATTATATCACACAAACAAATATACAAACATCAAATATACAATTATATACACATAAAAAAGAAGGCTAAATCCACTGAGGACTACTCCCCAGCAGAGTCGCCACTTAATTTCTGTAGCGGTAAATTCATGACCATTAAGCTATGGATAAACTTAACGTCAATAAAACCAGAGTCGCCACCGCGCTTTTATTGTTTCCAAGGGAAAAGGGGAAATTATGCACAAAACCCAAAGATAAGATGTTTTCAAATCAAAACTAATAAAATGCCAGAGATTACAGGTAAGGGGGTTGGTTACACAGAGGGAAGGTGTTAGCACCCAAAGTGTCCTAGGTACTCCTAGGGAGCCCTTTTAGGGGCCCTTTTCTGTGTGTACATGTGTTTTTGGTATCAAATGATGTTTACAATAAATAGAGTGTGGGGATGAGAAAAGAATTAAGTAATTATTTTTTTGTGTTTGACAAGACCTTTGAACTTGTGCCTACATACCAACATAAATGAGGGATCAAAACCTCGTAGTTCGTGGTAACAATTTCAAAGTGAGTGAGTTACTTGTAACAAACTTTTGAGTTTAACAAATGCACAAAAGGCCTAAAAGAGTTTGAATGAGTGTTAGTTCTTTTTGATCTTTGATATTTTAAGTCAATATGGTTAAGTTCACTTACAAGTTTGATTCAGAAAAAGAAGTTTGAAAATGCAATGGCATAAGGCCAAAGTTTCTAATTTACAATAAAGTCTAAGTTTAGAAATCACAAGCAAAAATGTTTTTTTTAAAGGGTGGAGAGAGTTGAAATTAAAGAAGTGGGAGGAGAGGAAGAGACTAATCCTAAGCAAAAATTTAAAAGTTAAGAGGTGAAAAGACCTGACCAATGGGATGCAATCCAATAGACAAAAATGTCATATAGAAACCCAATTTTCCCTTTGGACTTTAGAATCAAGCAATATGAATACACAAATAACAAGGTGAAGAGAAAAGCATCAAATAAAGATAGCCCCATCCAAGCTAGCAACTTCATAGTCTTCTTTATAATCTCCCATGCGTCAGATGATAGACTCCTTTAATGGCTCAGAATAAGGCATTAGACACAAGTTTAAAATAACATTTACATTAAGATCATGTAGCAGATGAACTCAAAAGGGATCTCAATACTTGCTTCAGATGAAAGTTCAATTCACAATGACTGGCTTCAGAAAAGTTGGCATTGGCCAAGTCCTTTGGCATAGGGAATGTTGACTAATTCTAAGTCCAAGTCTCAAATCAAAACCAACAGTCCACACAAATATTTTTTAGGATTTTTGTTGTTATTAGGTATTTTAGGGTCCTAAGACCATAAACACAGACAAGATACACAAAAAAATATATACAATCTCAATATATGGCTCAAGTGAGCAAAGTGAAAAATGGCATAAACATAAACAAGTTAAATAATATGTATAATGGCAAATGATAAATGGCTTGAATTTAAAGTGCATAAAAGTAAATGTCTTGAAATTAAAAGTTAGTCAAATAGTTAGTGGATAAGATGTTAGTATTGTTTTTGCTTTTCAATTGTTTAAGTCATTCTTTGGAGAACACTGAACCCTCGTTTCACAAGCATGGATCCTTGAACCAATACATCTTCCAAAGGAAGGAAAAAAGGCCAAGTTTCCACACAATACCATGAAAGGGGGAGACTTACAATCTCACTTACTAGAATGCTATGCTTTTGGGTCAAAATTTAGTGCTATGTTAAGCAATCGTAATTGGACTTATGTAGAAGTCACAACTATTTGAGGCTGGGCAATAGAAATTTTTGTGTTAATGCATTTTAGAGATATGGTATAATGAACCATACTCCTAAAACATACCACACTTAAAATAAAATGGAAAAGGGTGGACCTAATCTCATTCATACCTATATTGGTTTATGAACCAATTAGCCTTAGGATGTAGACATATCATAGGTCAATGAAATTGATGGGATAGAAAAGGATTGAAGATGAAGATGGAGGGGAAATGAGACCAACACAAATTGGTCATGGGAGGACTTTTATCAAATTAAAATCATTCATTCATTTTGGGAGATGAAAAAGGAGGACATGAATCTGAAGATGCCCAGGAGCTCGAATTTGGCCTTAATTTTACCTAACTCCAAGTATATAGAAATCTATAGGGAGTTGAATCTTGAGGATCATTATCTGAGTTGTTTCGATTTGACCTCTAAGCAACTCAATCTTGTTGCCTACATTGGTAGGACTTCAGCCAACCAAACATCAACAAGAATAGTGGAGAATTGAGTGAGAATCAAAGAAATGAAAAATTCAGAAATTCACCTTCAATGCAGGTTCAGATGGATACGATCTTGCTCTCAATTGTGCTTAGCCTTGCTTTAGATGCTTGATGTAGTGGAAATGGATCAAGGAAGAAGAAGGACTCTTGGAGTTTTAATCTCAAAATAGTGGGAGATTTCAAACTCGATTTTCAATGAAAATCACCAAGCTTATCCTTTGAATGTGAGGGTTTAGGGTTGTTGATTCAAAGATTGCGCGCCAGGGTCCCTAATTCTGAGCATGGAGGGTTCTATTTATAGGCCAAGTGATTGATAATTGCACACTTCTTTCAAAATTACAAAAATAGCAATTTGCCTTTACATGGATGCATGGGCGTGTGATAGGCCCGTGTAATGATGCATTCAGGTTCAAAAATGAGTGTAAGCAATGTTGAAGTCATGTGGAAAGGCCATGCATTCATGTGTGAGAAATGGAACTTCAAATCTTCCAAATGGTCCTTCAACTTTAAGCCATGCGGAAGTCATTCATTATTTGTCCAAATGGTATGAATTTGGATTTTTTGGAAAGGTTAGATCAAGAGGAACAACTTTCATGTTAAACACTTTTTTATTTGAAGCTTGGATCATGATGAATTTTGAGGTGTAAGTTTGGGAAATCGAACATATCAAAAACATTTCTAAGTATCAAGCCATATGTTCACTTCTTCCACCTTGAGTAACTTTTTATATGGACTTCAAATGAGAAACGTTCCTTCATCAAATTTGTAACTCTCTAAAAGTAGTTAAAATTGGTCACAAATTTGACCTCATTTGGATTTATCATGAAGGAGTTATGCATTTTAGAAGTTGAGGAAAATCACTTGTTCAATGGTATTGGCCCAAAATGACCTATAATGTTTCCTTATATCACATGTATTTAAAAGTTGAATTTGAACTTCCTCAAAACATAAAAGTTGAATTACACATCTTTAATTGGATCATGAAACTTGAATGGATTTCATATCATAAAAGTTGAGCAAGTTATTTTCTTGGGAAGTTGACCTCTAAATTAGGGTTTAGACAAAATGACCTATAATCTTTCACCATAAAAATTGACTTTCAAAGCAAAACTAGCTATAGACATAAACATGAATGTTGTTTGGAATGTCATTTAGAGTAACCTTTCTCTTGAAATAATTTTCATATGACAAAAATTGTAGGAGATAGGGTCTAGAGAACCTCAGTTTTGACTAGTTGACTTCCTCTAGTCAACCACCATGAACGAACTTACTAGCTTGGCATTCTCTTGAGTTTTAGGACTCACGGAGGATCATATATGCATAAGATGATGAAATATGAAGTATCCCTTGAGATATTTGACCAATTGGTGAAGAAACGTGTTGAAGAAGTCACATAAGATACCTAGATGAATTAGGGTTTCCAAGGCAAACCAACTCCAAACTCTTGATGATTTCTTGATCAAAATAAAATGTGAAGATCATGGGGATTCATATATGATACTTAAAGTCATAGTAAACCAATTATTGATTGAGCTCCTTCCAACGAGGGTCTTAAACCCTAGATGTGAGCTTGATAGAACATAGATGAGCATGTGCACTACCTACAAAAGAGTTAAACTATACAATGACATGATTTTGGTATTTTGATTAGTAAAAATAAAGAAAAATGAAATAATAAAATGGTGCTTGGTGATCTCTCCCAATGAAAATCCAATGAATGAAGTGTAAGGAGGATGCCAAAGTGTGATCCCAATGGTAGTGCATATGATGAGAATAGCATGAGTGATGTTAGGGTCAAAATTTGGGTCTTACACGGTTGAGTTGAAGCTCTAGTAACAATTGGAAGCTTATATTCTGATTAGTGAGAAAGTTAGTTCAGGTTCTGAGTGATTTGTCTCAAATCTGGATGTTAGTGGTTCTGTTTTGAGTTAGTTAGCTGAGCTGTAGATTTTGATGCTAAATTGTTGGTTTATTTTATTTGACTCTTATGAAAAATATGTTAATGCAATATGCTAAAGTTAATGTGTTTAATTATCGAATTAGGTTAGTATGTTAATGAGTTGATATTTATTGCTACGCCTTGGAATGTTGTGAAAACATGTTGTTTATTGTTTGTTGATAAAATGTTAGTGGATGCAAACTTGTTAAGTTTCTTGTATGCGCGGTGCTATAAATATCACATGTGGACAATTTTGGACTGAACCTTGTTGAGGTATTAAATGTTTTGTTAGCTGTTGGTATAGTATGCTAGTGAATGAGTTAAAGTTCTGCACTTCTTTTAGGACTCTGTTATACACATGGAGTTAGCTCAAATTCCCTATTTGATTGTCTTAGTTATCGAATTTCCTGCTATGTCTTGTTAAAAAACTGTTGCGAAAGTCGTTAATGGATCAGTTAGAGTTAGTTTAAATCTGTTGTTGTTAGTAGTATGTTAGTTTACAGTAGGACTCAATTTGTGTTGTTGAATGAAACACACTACTGTTGTTATTATTACATATGCCCTAAATCAGAACAAATGAACTTCTACTGCTATATAGCATGCTAAAAACTGAAAATAATTAGTGGCATGCTTATTTTGTGTTGCGGTTAAATGAAACTCTGCATGTTGGTTCTTTAGTTATGTGTTTCCATTTTTCTGTCATGTACTTCATTCACTTGAGTGGTTCAGACAAGGTCATAAGCTACTTAGGACACCGCTAGGTCTTATCTTGCCTTGTTAAACAAAATGCTCCAGGTTCAAAGCTTTGGGTTTTTCCTGTTATGAGATTGAATTATTTTGGGCTTTTTGGTTTTGTAGGTATAAATGGAAGAGTGAGTTTGGAAGGCTATTTGGAATTATGGTGATGTTAATTTGGACATAGTTTGAATGTTTATTTGAAAACAATTTTTGTGTTACAGGGCCATAATTGATGGATTTTGGCTTGAAGATTTCTTGGTCAAGTTATGGAGTAAGGTTGCTTTTAGTGTAGCAAATGCACATTGTGAATAGGGTTGAAAAAAATACATCTCTTTGCATTGAATACATTTGTAAAATAAACTTTAAATTGCATTGAATGAAATTTATATTAATGAAATTGGAATTTGTTATGTATTAATTTGAGTTAAATGGACTTTGATTGGAATCATTGTCTTGTAATGCAATTTAAAATTTCAATGTTAGTAAAAGCTTAAATATTAGTAAACATTTTGAAATGCCAAAGTGTTAAAAGTGGTTTCATGATTAATTTAATGTTGAAATGATTTTGACATTGTTTAAAAAGAAAAAGTCAGTTCGCAAATGAATTTATAATTGATTAGAATGGTTTTAAGATGTTAATTCCAAATGATTTTCGAGTTGAATTCCAATAGTTTTGAGTTGAAAGTTAATTGAATTGGAATTAAATATCTAATTGGAATAATGTAAAAAATCATGTTGAAATTGGGTTTAAAGTATTAAAATGGCGTATGAAAATGAACCACTAGGGTTGCTAGATTAGATAGTGTTGACTTTGGTTAACTATTGACCAAAAAGTCAATAGTTGGCTAAAAGGTCAACATTACCATAATCTTATTCTTTCTTGTAAATGTAAATTGAAATGGAATGCAAATGACAAGTTTATTTATCGGACCAATTCCTTATTTGCAAAATAAGAATCTTCCATCAAAAGTCAAATTTGGATCGACTTGAACCAAAAGAAATGATTAACTCACGATTGAATGAGTGCACTGTAACACACGTGATCAATAATCAAATGGATGATTTTGCATGAAATGTACCATGAACATGACAATGATTAGGGTTTTCAAATCACATAAACAAGTACTTGATTAGGGTTCTCATGTCTTGATTCCAAGACCAAGGTGCAAGCCATACACACAGAGGTCACAAACCAACAATGAGTTTCCAAAGCAAACAATCCATAAATGACATGAACCAAAAAGCTAAGGCTTTGTGCATAGGTGACTCACATGATGCCATCTCCATGCCATATCCTCAAGGATTAGGGTTTTGAATATATAAATGAATGTCATGATGTGAACTCCATGAACCAAGACCCCAGAGGGCATGGAATTAGGGTTTCCCCTCATATGATGAACCACACTTCAATACTCAAACAAAAACTTAATTTGAAATAACCAGCAACTTTGAATCTATTGATGCTTGTATTAACATGGATTCATGATGCATATGAATGAGGTATGAATGAATATAGCTAAATCTTGAGATAATGATTAGATGAAAAATGAAAAGGAAGGGCAAATCATCCATTTTGGTGGATTAAATGACAGTTGCCCCTATTTAATCTACTTAAACCTGAATGGTCGAATTGCGAGAGCTTTTCGGATATTCAAGGTATGAGTGGATTAAATACCAAAGTATCCAAAAAAAATCCCGTTGAGAACAATCATATGGGATATTGAATGGAAGTTTGACTGTTATAGGTTCATCTGTTGGGGTTTTGATTGAAATATTTTGTGGCGAAATATATCAATCACAAGGAAAATTCATGATATGCATGTTATATGTATGTTTTATCATTTTATGACACATGAAGCCATGTATGCTAAATATCAATATGGGAGATAGGCTCTAGGACTGGTATAAGAACGGGGAGCCCATAAGTTAACATTAAAGTTCTAGAATACCCTTGCAAACAAGGGTTTTAAAAATGAATCATCAGTTCAAAAACTGGAAACAAGGTCAACCACAGAGGTTTTGAAAAAGAAATATCATCAACCCTAAAGGTTGGGAAAAAGTCCATCAACCATGCATATTGAAAAACATTCATCAACCATGAAGGTTAGAAACAAAAGGACTATGAACCATGAAGGTTGGAAAAAGGGTCATCAACCACGAAGGTTGGAAGAAGATTTATCAACCATGAAGGTTGGAAACAAAGGATTACCGACCCTGAGGATTGGAAAAAGGGTCATCAACCATGAAGGTTGGAAACAAAAAGGTTCGTCAACCATAAGGGTTAGAAACAAAACATTATCAACCCTAAAGGTTGGAAAAAGGTACAAATCAAACTGGGCTTTAAAATACGCAAAGCAAGTTGGGTTTTGAAGGTGCCAATAAAATACTGGGCTTTGATTCTCCTGATTTGCACACACGGCTTCATGTTATGCTAGATGAATGATATGCATGAGTGAAGCGACGTGATTAATACATTATAATAATTTACGCAATCCAGATGCTCACATAGAAGGATGTAGGAATTTTGGGCTAGGATAATGGTCATGAGACGCGATTCCACGACCCCTACTTTAAGCTGAATAGTTGTTGTCACACCTCTGGATTATGTCTAAAACATGGAGAGAGCTTGTACCTTCGTATCTGTAGCACCTCAAATTTGCACCCACCATTTCGTACATACATTTTCATGTTTAGGTCATTAGCATTATTGTCCACTGCATAGCATTGCATTGTCCATTGCCAAGTCATCAGTTCATCAGTCAAGACTGGTTAAGAGATCCAGTTGTGCAGGCAAGCAAGTGCATTTCCTATGGAAGCAAAGACCTAGGGTTGGTTCATGAGTTCATATGACTTAGGGATCATTTTGAAGTGGTTTGGCCAAAGATTGGAGGCTCAGAGATCATCAGTCAAGATGCAATTCATCTGAAACCCTAGAAAGTCAACCAAAGTCAACTGTGCATTCAATCATGGATTTGAAGGTGGGAGATGGTTAGAGAGGCCTCATTCATGTCCATACAAGTCTCATTTGACATTTCAAACATCAACAATGAAGAATTTGAGGTCAGATGAAAAGTTTCCAAAAATAGTAAGTGACCTGTAATTTGAAATTGCCAAAAATGGAAAGGTTTTCTCCTCAAGATTACATGTCCAAGCAAGCTTCAAATGAAATTGTGTCCAACATGAAAGTTGAAGATCTTGTTCTCCCATTTCCAAAAAGTCCAAGAACATGAATTTCTCATGTGTGGTTGAAAAGATATGGATCAATCATTGCCAAGTAAATTTGAACTTCACAAGTGCATAACTTTTGAACCATAAGGCCAATTGAAGTGGTTCTTTTTGCAACATTCTTGTTTTGACATGCACTATCCAATTCATGCATCATAACCCATGCATTTTCATTACAAAAATTTTGGACTTTTCATTTGAATTTTGGAGGGAAAGTCCAAATTCAAAAATCATGCATTGCTTTCACTTTACCACACTTGCGTTTGGTTCAAAACAGGTTTTTAAGTGATTTCCAATTGAACTTCGTGTACTGTGGCATTGAATTACACACATGAGGGTGCATTTGCAAATTTGCCATAACACTTGGTTTTCACTAATTACCTTGACATTGCTTAATCATGATTAGCATGCATCATTAACAGAACATATATATAGCATAATCATAACAGAAATTGGATTAACACATCAAATTCTCAGATCTAGATCCATTTGTACAAATCTCTTCAAACTTTTTCTCTCACTTTTCATCCAAAATTCTTCACAAACCTTGCCTTGTTCTTGATCAATCTATGATCCACAAGCATTTTTAAACAAGATTGAAGCAAGATTTCAAGGATTTCTTGCATATTTTGGAACTGTTGAAGCAAGCATTCATTCATGGCAGTCGAGGATTTGAGCAACATCAAGTGCAATTGAGCTATCAACCTTCATCCATTCCATTGTACAAGAGTGTTAGATCACCTGTTTGGACATTACAAGGCTCGAAAGCATCAAATCCAGTTCTGCACTTCCAACAAGGTTAGATTTCGCATGTCATGATTCTTAAAATTGATGGATGCATGTTGTAGATCCTTCATTGGTGATCACACTGAGCTTTGTATCGTGGATTTTCATTAAGAAATGAGCAAGTTATGGTAGATCTAAGTTTGGCACATGAATGTTCTTGCATGCGAATCTTTTGATATAGTTTGATTTAGCAAAATCCAAGCCTAGCATGTTAATGTATGTTGAAAGATGAAGCCAATGGTGTATTCATTTTGCATTTCTGTGAACAATTGTTCTTGACCTGGAAAATATTGATGAACATGATGAACGCGTTAGGTTTTGCTTTCCAGAAATGCTGTAGATCTCTTGAGCGCGTGATTGCATGAATTTTCTTGTTTCTGGCCATGTATTGGCTGCATTAAATCCAGCGTGGCACGATGATTGGCTCTCGTTCAGTCACACGGCCACATAAGCTTAATGAAACAGTGTGTTTCATGATGAAACGCGCCACTTTCAAATATTCCCTCGGTTCGAATCCTGGCTCTAGACATTTCCAAACTTCCTTTGGCATTTTATTCCTTTCCTTCATCCATGTTCATGTACATTCATCTATGTGATTTCTATTTTTCCACTCACTTAGAAAATTCATATCTCCATAAATAATGATCCAATTGGCCTGGGATTTTTTGCACTTTGTTCCTCATGATGTCTAGTATTTTATGACTATTTTTCCCGAATTTGTGCACGGTTGAAAAATATTTTGGCTTAGGGATTGTTCACATGTGTGTTTTCTTGACCTTGCTTGCCATTTGCTTCATGAAATGATGAGATTTTATCCAATGCTTTTGAAACTTTGCATGCTCAAACTAGACATCCTAATTGGCATTTTGGTATAGAGTTTGCATTTTTCTCATTTCTGGTTGTTGAGTTATGATCTGTTTAATGTAGGTGTGACAATGTGTGTCACACCTTTGCTTGCTCAACTTGTTGATTTTATTTGCCAGGCCAATTAAATGCCAATTGATGAGATTTTTTGCATGACGCTACTTCTGGATGTTAGGATTACTCATGAATGTTTGTGGAATTTTTAGACTCATTTCTGATTTGTTTGGGATTTTCCTTTCTGGCTTGCCATTTGTGGACTTTTGGATAGTCATGAACTTAGATGATTTGTGAAATGCTTGATGTTTATCATATGGATTTGAAAGTTTTCACATTGATTCTAGACACTTTGAAGTTTATTGTGGCTTTGGTTTGAGACATTTATCATGTTTGAATTCTGTTTTAGGCTTGTATGAAGTTGATGCACCAATTGTGGTCCTATTTGAGCTGATTTGTGCTTACCATGACTTGATGAATTTTATTACCATGCTTCTACTTGTCCAAATGCCTTGATTTTTGGTGTGCTGATCATGTGATGTGTGCTGTTTAGCCATGATTTTTCTTGAGATTTATTGAATCATTTTGGAATTAATGTGGATTGGTTCATTCTGTTTGCTTCAATGAGCTTTCAACTTGCATGCTTTGCCTTATGTGCTTTGTGAAATGAACTTGGTTGATGCTATTGATATGAGACCACTTGGATATTGTTCCTAATTAATTAAGCTTGATTCATGCCAATTTTCATGTTCTGTTTTGGATTATTTCTCCCACTTTGACCCTAGGCCTTGTCCTAGTGGTTTGTGCTTATGGTTGAGTTGTGTTTTTAGGATAAGAAGCATATGGCCTTGAGGAATTGGTTCATTGGCTTGAGCTACCTATTTGATTGATGTTGATTAACATTGAGTTGTCTTGTAGGTGGATTAGCTCCTTTGAGTTGAGCTTGTGCTTTGCCTTGGTGCATTGATGCTTGTCTATTTAATTGTGTACTGTTGACTGTTGACCACTAGTCTGTCTGTTTGACTTTTGTTGACTTGTATACTGATTGTGTTAGATTGTTTTCAGGTACCTTAGTTGCTATAGTTCCTTTGTGAACTTGCTTTTGCTTTGCTTGGTTGCATAAGCACTGAGGTATAATTTCACTAACTTCATGTAGTCTGGAAGACCTGTCTTGTTACTTGGGCAGGCACCTGTCTGAAGTCCTCCTTAAGAGGCAATGCTTGTGTTTGTTTATCTTTGTGCCAAGCAGGAAAAGACCTTTGATAAGGCAATTGGCAGATAAAAGAGATGTGTAGTCCATCTCCTGCTATTCAGTGTGTCATCCCTTTGCTCACATTACATGTTGATGCATTGTGGATATTAACCCAAGATCCTTGTTGAATCAGTCATGTGGATAGAAGAGTTCCTGCTTTCTGAACTCCCACACCTTCTATTTGAGTCAAGCTCTCCCAGGCCAGGGATAAGAGCTGTGAAGTCTTATCTTCACTTCCCATTTCATCTGCTTCACCCTAACTCTCAATGTTAGGGTTAAGAGCTAACATCACCCGATTCCAGTTGGCTTGTGTTTCACATCCTAACCTTGTGTGAGCCCACTTTGTTTATATATAGTGTGTGCTATTTGTGTGATTGTTTGCTTTGCTTGTGCTGTTTAGGTTTAGCTTGCTCCCTGTGCAAGTTAGATAGAAACCTTGACCTAGGACCATGGTGAATTTGCATGATAACTATTAGGCTCGAGTTAGTCTCCCTTCTAGTATGTCATTTCCCAGTCTCTGGTTAGGTTAGTCCTTTGTCCCTGCGTAGGGGAACTATGTCGCCCTGATCCTCATACCAGATGAGGTACGTAGGCAGGAGATGAGTTGATCTCTCCGGGCGCCCTTTTTGCTTTTGTCCCTTGTGTGTGTTAGGAGATGGATGTAAGACCAGCGATTGGCATTCGGTTTCCATGTTTGCCTGTTTGTGTGGAGTCTGACGTAAGTCCAGCGATTGGCAGTCGGTTTCCTGTGTGGTTTTGTTTGGCGTGCGTTAGCCGAGCTACGAGTGCTCTGATTCTTCTCCTGTCAGAGAAGATACGTATGCATAGGATGCGACATCCTAGCGAGCACGTTTTCCCCTTTGTCCCGAACTACATCGACTCTGATGTCTGTGCCTGACAGACTACGTAGGCCTAGGATGCGATATCCTGCCGAGTTAGTTTCTTTTGTTTTCCTGTGTCTCTTTCAGCCAATGTGTGTTTGTGAGCAGTTTTAGCAACCTTTCTTCTATTCTTTTGAGCGTGGATCCCGTCGAGTACGACGGATGCGTAGGGGTGCTAATACCTTCCCTTCGCATAACCAACTCCCGATCCCATCTCTCTTTGGTCGCGAGACCATGTCTTTTCCAGGTTTACTTCGAGCGTTTCCTTTCCCTCTTTGGGATAAATAACGCACGGTGGCGGCTCTGTTGTTTCGTTTTCCCGCCGGTTTTTTCGCGTAATGCGACAATAACCTGCGTCTTCCTTCAATATATTAAGTATCTGCACCAATTTCCCTAGTCACAAGTTATGGAGTAGTCTCATCATCTGAAGGTTTTAAACTGGCTTACCCCAGTGTCTTAAAACTATATTCTCTTGATTAACCATTCTTGGGAGTGATTGACTTCTTGTGCTCTTGAGGTGGCCTACCCCAATACGAGCCTTGAAGTAAATTTTCCCTCTCTTGATGATTCAGAGAGATTTGTAGAATCTCGACGTGGCTACCCCAGATTGATTGCATCATGAAGAGATATGAGCTATGGGATATCAGAAGAAATGTTCGATCTTCCCATTATATAAGCTTTCCCGATGTCAAGTGCCTGTTCGCAAGTAAAAATGCTCGTTTTGAAAATGATAATTGTAATGTCATGCCCATGCCAGTTTCAAAACTCAAATATGTTCACTAAGATTCTGACATATAGTGAATGAAACACTAATTAGAATGCCATATCAATATCAATGCAAATGACAAGAAAATCTTTAGGAGTCAGCTTCAAAACGATCTTACCATATCATGCTTTCGAAATAAACCCTGCTTCAATTAGGTATTTTGAGGGTTGTAACATGGCTTGGTTCACGGTTTTATAAAGAAAGGATATAAGGCTCAAGACATATTCTAACCCACCCATTATATGCGATGTTCTCCAGTCTTACATCCAGTTAGCTCAAAACGAGCGTTCATCTTTGAGAAAGGATTTTGAATAGTATCAATGGTTAAGGAACCCATGAGAGTTTAGAGCGACGGTCATTCACCTTTTGCTTTTGTTTGCAGCCATAGAGATTTTCTTTTGCTGAGGATTTAGTTTTTGATCCTCTACTCTTTTGTCTTTTGCTTTACTTTCCCTTATTTTTGCCTGGACCGATCCTTTTGGATTTCAATCCACCGGGATGCCCTAACTTTTTCCTAAGTCAATCTTGTTTTCAAGCTTTTGACTTAGAGGTCTTTTGATTTGATTTTGATTTGATTTTGATGTTTTTTTTACATTTTTCTTTTCCAATTGGAACAACTCTTTGTGACATTTTCTTTCTTGATTTGTTGTAAGGTTCGTGACTGTCTTACTCCTTTTATTGGTAAGGGATAACCATTTGCGAATTTTTGATTCGATCCTCTTGAGAGGATATGATGTGATTGATCCTTTGATGAGATAATCTCCTTCTAAAATTTGAATGCAAGGTCAAACAAACTGAATACTACCCCGTCCCTGGTTAAACATGAGGGTTCTACGCATTAAAGAAAGAAACTCCTACTTCAAGTCCCAAAGGGGTTGACTAGGGATTAACTTCCTTATATCTCTGGTGTTTAGGGATTGAAAAATGCCTTACATCATCAGCACAATTTTATTCAAAAGAATACAGGTAACAATCTTGCATACTTTATTTGCATTACTCTCTTTTGATTTTGCTTGAGCAACAGTTTGATACTGATAAACAAAATATGAGTTAACACGAATGGGTTTAAACAAAACATGCACATTTATTTCATTATTATTATCATCTGAAAACCAGTCAAGTTTTACAAATGAACTACAATTAAGAAACAAGAAAATATTACAAATGAGATATGACTGAACAATATGATATTGCTGATATGACTAGCCTTGATACTCCTCTGAACCTGAACAAATTCCACCAGCAACTGCATCTATTATCTGTACATTATGATACGAAAATGGGTTAGTTATGACACTGGGCCATTCCTCTGAGAAAAACAAGATCTTCTGATCAATAAGCTCTTGTACCCTGGCCTTGAAGACCAAAAAATCCTCCGTAGAATGTCCTAAGTATCTGGTGTGGAACGCGCAAGACACATTAGGGTTATGTTTGTGATTGTAGGGAGGAGTCATAGGCTGAATCTCCTTTGGCACAATTGCCCCTTGCTAGACAAGATACAGTAGCAACTAAGTGTATGATACATGGATCTAGTCATGCTGAGGATGCTTTTTATCATAACGTTTGCCCTGACCCTAATTCTGGTTCCTGTTATTCTGTGAAGGCCACTGATTCTACAAAACTAGAGCCTGTGGAGGTTGCTGATACAAAGGTTGGCATGCAGGAAGATGATATTGGGCAGCGGCAATGTATGGACAAGGGTAATATGGAACATGATCCATAAGTGCTTGAACTTAAGGGTAGACATTTTCTATCACAACAGTTGCCTCAGCCTCTTTCTTCTTAGCAAAACCATGAGATTACTTGACCACTGTTTGATTATTAATACTAGAAATCTTCCCTATTTTAAGCCCATTCTCAAGTCGTTCTCCAATGGTTACTATGTCGGCAAAGTTGGACGATGAGCTACCAACCATCTTCTCATAGTACATACATTGAAGAATGCTCATGAAGATATCAACCAATTTAGCGTCTGCCAGTGTAGGTCTAACTCGAGAAGTAATTTCACGCCACCTCTGAGCATATTCTTTGAATGTTTCACTGCTCTTGCAGGCTTGATTTTGCAGTTGTAACCTGGTGGGAGCCATATCTAGGTTATACTCATATTGCTTGAGAAAGGCTTCATACAAGTCCTTCCAAGATCTGATTTTACTACGCTCTAAGCTCATGTACCAGTCTAAGGATGCCCTAGATAAGGTGTCTTGGAAGAAATGGAGAAGAAGCTCATCATTATCAATGCAGGATGACATCTTCCTACAATACATAATAATATGACTTCTAGGACAACCTAAACCCTTGTATTTTGGTAGATCTGGCGCTTTGAACTTATGAGGAAGCACCACATTAGCAACTAGGCATAAGTCTCTAGCATCCATATCGTAGGAGGAGAAACCTTAAATGGATCTAATCCTCTCATCCAGTAACTGATAGTCTACCCGTCTGTTCTGATCTGAACCAAAAGCAATATGATTAGCAGGCTGAAGATAAGCTTGATGATTGGGAAGTTGAACACCCTGAGAAACTACTTGAGCAAGGACTGGAGGAGGAGTAAATTTGGGATACCCTTCAAGATGCACCAATCCTGGATTAATCAATATTCTGACCATATTGACCCTAATATAGAGCATAGGGTGCCCCAGGATACACAAATGGAGGTGAAACATCAAAAGATGCCCTAAGATAAGGAGGAGGTATCTGAACACCTTGATTCAAATTCTGAACAATAGGTTTAGTATCTCGAGGAAGAAGACTAGGGCCTATTTACTCATCTTCGCTGTCATCAGGAGTTTCAACAATGGTTGGTGCACAACCTTTAAGAGCTTGTTCTGAGTTGATCTCATGGTTTCCAGCACTATCCATCTAAGGAGAGTGAGTGTTCATGCTCCAAGGATGGGTAACAGAGTTCCCATTGGTAGGATGTATAACAAAAGGTTGATATGGCATAAAAGCATTCCCATTAGCAACTTAGGGAGGAAAGTTCGGAGGCAACCCCCACGGATAGACAACAACATGCCTACTAGGACCCGACTAAAAGATCGGTTGGCTTACCACATATTGAATCATAATATCAATAACATCATAAACAGAAGAGGTGACAAAGATGGAATAAGTAGCAGGATTAGCAGAGGTAAAGGTATTAGCCTTCTGAGCTTGAAGGTACTCCAATATGGTGTTCATGTTGTCTCAGAAAAGGTTCATTTCTCCATGGAATTAGGCCAAAGCCTCCTTTACAACAACATTCTCGTGTTCCATATCTTCCATGATTATGGACTTGTTAGCTCTTGTGAAGTACTAGTGTCAAAGATTTGTCATCTTTCTGGCTGAGGAAAGGACAATGTGAGCTCTTTCTGGTTGATATGCATGAGATGCAAATGAATGAATGCATATGTTGGGGATGGAATGAAAATAATTATGCAACATCCATAGAATCAAAACATGGATGGAATAATAATTCAGGTTTAATACTCCAACGTATATAGAACAATGCAATAATGATATGCAATGATGTATGTTAGCAACATAAAATAATTCGGATAATCTGCGTATACGGCCCGATGCAGGATCAAAGGTCTGACGTCCATGAGAATGAAGGTATCTAGATTCTATGGTTTCATGTAGAAAAATCCATATCCCCCTCACATGTAGGTTCTATTTACCATACCTTAATTTTTAACCCTAAGATCCCACATCTCATTTTCATTTTTTCATACAAGCAAGGTCATATTTTGGTCCTTCCCCTTTATCCATCTTTAGATTTGCTTTTGCAGGGATCACCAAACACCTCTTTAATGGTGTTTTATCTTTGTGTTTATTTGATTCATTGATTATCTAACCACTAATCAAAATACCAAAAATATATCTTGTTTCCCTTAAGTTTATTAGGCAAGGTAGGGCCTTTCAAATCAAGTGCATCTCAAAGTTTAGTTGCTTACTTCTCAAGGAAAGTCAAAGGTTCATGTGTTTATTTCCATGCCTTCTTCAACAAGTAACTTCAATCTTTGAGAAATTTAATCAAGAGAAAATCAAGGACACCTTATCTTGAGTTCATATGATCACTCATGTGCTTTGAAATGCAAGGAAAGTACAAGTACACAAGCTTGTTCCAAGTGGTTTGACCTAAAAGTCATTCATTTGAAGTCAAAGTTCCAAGGTGTAGCGGTAAATTCATGACCATCAAGTTATGGATAAGTTTAACGTCAATAAAACCAGAGTCGCCACCGCACTTTTATTGTTTCCAAAGGAAAAGGGAAAAGTACGAACAAAACCCAAAGATAAGAAGTTTTCAAATCAAAAATAATAAAATGCCAGAGATTACAAGTAAGGGGGTTGGTTACACAGAGGGAAGGTGTTAGTACCCGAAGTGCCCTAGGTACTCCTTGGGAGCCCTTTTTTATGTGTGCATATGTCTTTGGTATAAAAGATGTTTCAAAAAATAGAGTGTGGGGGTGAGAAAAGAATTCATTGATTATGTTTTTATGTTTGACAAGACCTTCGGACTTGTGCTTACGTACCAACATAAAAATGAGGGATCAAAACCTAGTAGTTCGTGGTAAAAATTTCAAAGTTGGTGAATTGCTTTTAACAAAAGTTTAAATGAAAAGGGAACAAAGGGACAAAAATTTGAATGAAGTTATTAGTTCATTTTGTCTTTTGAAATTTTAAGTCAATATGATTAAGTTTATTTACAAATTTGATTTAAGAAAGAGTTTGAAAATTCAATGGCATAAGGCGAAAGTTTCTAATTATAAAAAACAAAGTCTAAGTTTGAAATCACAAGCAAAGAAAGTTTTTGAAAAGGGGGAGAGATTTTGAAATTTAAGAAATGGGAGGAGATGAAGAGACTACCCTAAGCATAAATTAAAAGTTGAGAGTTGAAAAGATCTGACCAATGGGATGCAATCCAACAAACAAGAATCTCATATAGAAAACCCATTTTCCCTTTGGACTTTAAATCAAGCAATTAATCAAGGAGCAATTAGAAATATCCAAACATTATGAAGATCAAGGCATCAAATAAAGATAGCCACATCCAAGCAAGCAATTCCCATAGCTAGCATTCTTCTTTGTCTTCTCATGTATTAGATGAAATATTCCTTGATCAACTCAAAGCATAGCATCAGACACAAGGTCAAAATAATAATTATTCAAAGACAATTTAGCAGATGAATTCAAAAAAATTCCAAGGCTTTCACCAGATGAAGGCTTAGTTCACAATAACTTGGTCTCAAAATGTTGACATTGGCAAAATGTTGACATCGTATCAAGATCAACAGTCCACCAAATATATTTTAGGGTTTTTGTTGTTATTAAGTATTTTAAGGTCCTAAGACCACAAACAAAATCAAAATGCACAAACAAATATATACAATCACAAGATATGGCTCAAATGATGCAAAGTGAAAATTACATAAACATAAACAAGTTAAATGGAATGTAAATGGCTATGAATGATAAATGGCTGAAATTTAAATTGCATAAAGTCAATGACTTAAAAGTAAAATAATATTAACAAGAGTTAGTCAAATGTTAGTCAAGTGTTAGTGGTGTTAGAGGTGATTTTTAATTGATTAAGTCATTCTTTGGAGAACACTCAACCATCCATTCACGAGTATGAATCCTTAAACCAAGACATCTTCCATGAGAAGGGCTCCAACTTGGATAACTCAACAAGTATGCCAATGACTCTCATGAAAGGAAAAAAGGTCAAGTCTCCCCACAGTACCATGAAGAATGGGAGACTTACAATCTCACTTACTAGAATGCTATGCCATTAGGGTCAAATTTAGCTCTATGTTAAGCAATCGTAATTGGACTTATGTAGAAATCACAACTATCTGAGACGGGGAAATAAAAATTTAGGTGTCAATGCATGCTAGAGATTTGGTATGAAGAACCAAACTCCTAAAGCATACAACACACTAAAAGAAAAGATCAAGAGCGAGGGACCTATCTCAATCATACTTGTATTGGTTTATGTGACACAAGGTCATTGATGAACCAATTAGCCATAAGACATTAGAGATTTCATTGGTCAAATGAGGGAATGGAAAAGAATAGGGATGAAGATGAAGAGGGAGGGGAAGATAGAAACACAAATTGGTCATGGAAGAATTTTATCAAATCAAAACCATCCATTCATTTTAGGAGATGAAATGTACATTTCATCAATCCCCTAAATCCAATGGTTTTGATCCAACCAAAGTCAAATCAACCTTGACCAAGGCCTAAACAAATAGTCAAACATCACAAAACCATAAAAATGGTTCAACATAATTTTTACACATTTAATCAATTTAAAAATGAATTAAAATACAATTTAATTTGGTCAAAACCTAAAATCTCTTCAAAATACCAAATAAATGGCCAAGAGATTTATCCTAGGTCAAACAAGGTCAAAGAACCTTAGACAAAAAATTTCATAATTTCTGAAAAGTCAGAAGTATTTTTAAACAATTAAAAATATGCACAAAAACATTTAATTCCTGAAAAATTTCAAAATTAATCCAAAAAATAATTTTAATTCATAATATGAAAGACAAAAATATTTAAACGTTTTTGGTGAAAGTCCCATATTTTTTGGATTAAAAATGAAATTATTATGAATTAAACAAAATAAAAGGATTAAACATAAAATCAAAAATTAAAATTAAAATAGAAAAAATAAGGCCCATCAGATCTCCCTCATTATATGATGTGGCAGATCTGAAGGCCACACGCGCGCGTTCCATGATGGACTCTAGTCAACTTGTTGTACGCGTGGTAATCAAATGCAACAGTCCAGATTATAACATCCAATCATGACTAGATGACCAGATTATAACATTCTACGGTGACCTCCACCAGACTGGTCCAACTTCATCTCAATGGGAAATGAAAAACAAGGACACTATTTCAAATAGAAAATGCTCAGGATCACGAATATGAGCTTAATTTTCTCAAATTCCAAGTATATAAAAAGATACAAGGATTTGAATTTTGAGGATCATTAACTGAGTTGCTTTGATTTGACCTCAAAGCAACTCAACCTTGTTGCCTACATTGGTAGGACTTCAGCCAACCAAAAATCACAAAGAATGGTGAAGAATTGAGAGAGAATCGAAGAGATGAAAATTCTGGAAAATCACCTTCGAGTGAGCTTCAAACTTGCTTGATCTTGCTTCTAATTGACCTTGGCTTGATATCAGAAGCTTGTAAGAGTTGAATTGGATCAAGGAAAAGCTTGGACTCTTAGAGTTTCAATCTCAAAACAGAAGGAGATTTGAAACTCGATTTTCAAAAGAAAACCTTTAAGATTATCCTCTAATGGTGAGGGTTTGGATTGCAGGTTCAAAGCTTGGGCAAGGTGTCTTTAATTCTGAGCCATGAGGTTATTATTTATAGGCAATGCATTTGATTTTCACACACTTCTAAAATTGACCAAAAATAGCAATTTACTTGCATGGGCATGTGATAGGCCCATGAAATGATGTGATCAGGTCCAAAATTCCTTGTGCGCAATGCTGAAATCATGTCATGTGATCATGCAATAGAGATTGAAATGTGAGTGTGAATTTCATCCAAATGAACCCTTGAAAAGAACCCATGCTCAAGTCCTTAAATTCTTGGACAAATGAGATGATCTTGGACTTTTTGGAAAGGTGAGATCAAGGGGAACGACTTTCATGTTTAACACTTTTCTGCTTGAAGCTTGGATCATTATGAATTTTGAGGTGGAAGTTTGGAAAATCAAACATATTTGAAAATTTTCTAAGTACCAAGTCAAATGTTCTCTTCTTCCTGTAAGACCCCAATTTTGACCCTAAGATCCCTCATGCAATTTCATCATATGCATATGCATTGGGATCACACCTTGGCATCCTCCTTACCCCTCTTTCATTGGGTTTGTTTTGGGAGAGATCACCAAGCACCATGTGATTGTATCATACTTGTATATTATCATTTTACTAACCAAAATACCAAAAATATGTCTTTGTATTTTCCTAACTTTTTTGTAGGTAGGGCATGATCCTCATTGATCTATCAAGTCCACATCTAGGGTTTGAGACCCTCATGGCTAAAAGCATAACCAAGGATTAATTCAAAATGTATCAAATCATCATATATGAATCCCATTGATCTCTACATGTTATATTAATCAAGTTTTCTTCAAGAGTTTGAAGTGATTTGCCTTGGAAACCCTAGTTTGACTGGGTATCTTAAGTAAATTCTCCAACAAGATATCTCACCAATTGATCAAATTTATCAATGGGCACTTCAAAATTCATCATCTTATGCATATATGATCTACCATGAGCCAAGAAAGTCAAGAGAATTGAAGGTTAGCAAGTTGGTTGATGGTGGTTGGCCAGATGAATTCATCTGATATAAACTGGGTCTCCTTAGACCCTATATCCTCCAATATTCACCATATGAAAATGATTCCAAGAGCAAAGTTACTCTAAATGACATTTCAATCAACTTTCATGTTGAGACCTAGAGCTAGTTTTTATTAGAAAATTGTTTTCTATGTTGAAACATTATAGGTTATTTTGTCAAAACCCTAATTTGAAAGTCAACTTCCCAAGGCCATAAGATGAAAGATTTCCAAGTTGCACAATCAAATTCAAGGTGTCTAATTCAACTTTTATGTTTGGATTGAGATCTAATTCAACTTTTATGAGCATGTGATATGAGGATACATTATAGGTCATTTTTGACCTATACCATTGAACAAGTGATTTTTCCAAACTTCAAAAATGCATAACTCTATCATTCTAAATCCAAATGACATGAAATTGGTGACCATTTTGAAGGTCTTGGAAAGATCTACAACTTTTAAGAAGACATATTTCTCATTTTAAGCTCACATAAAAAGTTAAGTAAGGTGGAATATTGAGATACATGGCTTGACACTTAGAAAAAAATTCAACATGTTGAAATTTCCAAACTTCCACCTCAAAATTCACCATGATCCAAGCTCCAAATTAAAAAGTATTCAACATAAAACGTGTTCCTCTTGATCCAAGCTTTCTAAAGAACCCAAGTTCATGCATTTTGGAGGAGGTTTGCTAGGGCTGAGCATGGCTCTAACAGAGTTGTATCATTGGAGGAAATCAAATGTACAAACTTCATTTTACATTGCCTTGCCAATCCAGCTTCATTCAGACTTCAACATGATTATTTTTGGACATTAATGCATTACCTCATGGCCATGTACATGCCCATGCACTCGTGCCATTCACATTGCTAACTTTGGTCAAAATTTCAAGTGTGCAAATATCACTTCCTCATGCTATAAATACATGACCTCTATGCTCAATTCAAACACACCTTGCGCGCCAACTTTGCCCCCCAATTTAAACACTCTCATTCTAAAGTACTACCAATGTAGGCAAGAAGATTGAGTTGCTTAGAGGTCAAATCGAAGTAACTCAATTGACACACCTCAAAATTCAACTCCTCATATATTTCTATATATGTGGAGTTAGTTAAAATTGAAGTGATATTCCTGATCTACACCATTTTGTCTTTCAGATCATGTCCTCCTTTTTCATTTATGTTATGGTGATGAAAGAACCAGTCCGCCCAGGGTCATTGGAGAAGATGATCGACCTTTGGCTCCAGCGATGAGCTGGAAGTGTTCTGAGCCATTGGATGGATTTAAAATGTTTTAATCATGGAAGTTTCTTGTAATGACCAAGTGTGTGGCGCGCTGACTAGCGTGTTCCAAGGTCCTTTGACATTGTTTGACCTATGATAAATCTTATGGCCATTTATTTGGTATTTTGATGAGGTTTTAGGAATTTGACAAACCATATTTAATTTAAATGTATTATTTTAGTATTTTTAATTTGAATAAATGCCAATTAATTATGTTGACCTATTGTGATGACTTGTATAAGTTTGACTCTTGTTGTTGGGCCTTGGTCAAGGTTGATTTGAATTTGTCAATTTAATATCATTGGATTTAGGGGTTTGATGGAATGTACAATCCATCTCCCAAAATGAATGGATGATATTAATTTGGTAAAAGTCCTCCTTTGACCAATTTGAGTTTAGATCCATTCCCTTCCCTCTTCATCTCATTCCCATTCTTTATGCATTCATCTCATTTGGCCTATGATATCTCTAAGTCCTAAGGCTAGTTGATTGCAAAATAAACATAAGTATGAATGAGATTAGGCCACCTCTTTTTCATATTATTTTTGTGTGTCGTATGTTTCATGAGCATAGTCCATTATACTATGTCTCTAACATGCATTAACATCAAAATTCTATTTCCCGGCCTCAAATAGTTGTGACTTCTACATAAGTCCAATTACGGTTGCTTAACATATTGCTAAATTTGTGATACAAAAAGGCATAGCATTCTAGTTAGTGAGATTGTAAGTCTCCCCTCTTTCATGGTATTGTGTGAAAACTTGGACTTTTTTCCTTCCTTTGGAAGATGTATTGATTCAAGGATCCATACTTGTGATAAATGGGTTAGTGTTCTCCAAAGAATGACTTAAATTGAAAAGCAAAAACAAAACAATACTAACTTCTAACTCATTAACAACTAACGTTTAATTTCAAGTCCTTTATTTTAATGCACTTTAATTTTTAAGCTCTACTCATTTGCCATTATTCATACCATTCTAATTGTTTATGTTAATGCAATTTTTACTTTGTCCATTTGGACCATATTGTGTGATATATCTTGCTTGTGTATATTTTGTTTGTTTGTGTGGTCTTTGACCATTAATGCAGATAATAAGAACAAAAACCATAAAAAACTTTTGTGTGGACTGTTGACTTGATCTTGGACCAATTGGACTTAGAATTTAGGCAACCTTCCTATGCTAAAGGACTTGGCCAATGCCAACATTTGTGTAACCAAGTGCTTGCAATTTGAAACTTCACCTGATACATCTTTGAAGATCCCTTTGAGTTCATCTGCAACATGATCATTGTGAAGCTGTTATTTTGAGTCTGTTACTTAGGGCATTGTTGAATTCATCTGCTACATGGGCAAACTTGAAAAAGATCATGGAGTGGGGAAAGCTTGGATGTGCATATGACTAGTCTCTTCATCTCCTCCCCATCTCTTTAATTTCAAAATCTCTCCCTCCTTTTAAAAAACTTCTGTGTTTGAACTTGTTATTTTTCTAAATTTTGACCACTTTGCAAACTAGAAACTTTGACCTTATGCCATTGCATTTTCAAACTTATTTTCTTAATCAAACTTGTAAATGAACTTAATTATACTTGACTTAAACTTTCAAAAAGCCAAAAAGAACTAACTCATTCAAACCATTTTTAGGCCTTTGTGCCTCTCAAACTTAACTTTGTTAAAAGCAATGCATCCACTTTGAAATTAGTATCACAAACTACGAGGTTTTGATCCCTCATTTTTATGTTGGTACGTAGGCACAAGTCTGAAGGTCTTGTCAAACACAAAAATATAATTAATGAATTCATTTCTCATCCCCTCACTCTATTTATTTGTAAACATCATTTTTGTACAAAATACATATGCACTCAAAAAAGGGCTCCCTAGGAGTACCTAGGACACTTTGGGTGCTAACACCTTCCCTCTGTGTAACCAACCCCCTTACCTGTAATCTCTGGCATTTTATTAGTTTTGATTTGAAAACTTCTTACTTTTGGGTTTTGTTCATACTTTTCCCTTTTCCCTTGGAAACAATAAAAGCGCGGTGGCGACTCTTGTTTATTTGATGTCTAGCTTATCCATAGCTTGATGACCATGAATTTACCGCTACACTTCCGCCTTGAATAACTTTTGTTATGGGTTTCAAATGGAAAACGTTCCTTTTTAAAAATTGTATCTATTTCAAACCTATTAAATTTAGTTATAAATTTGACATCATTTGGATTTGGCATGAAGGTGTTATGCATTTTAGAAGTTGAGGAAAATCACTTGTTCAATGGTAATGGCCCAAAATGACCTATAATGTTTCCTCTTGGCAGATGCCCTTGCAAGTTGAATTTGAACTTATTCCAAGAACCAAAGTTGGACAACACATATTTAATTTGAACATGAAACTTGAATGGCTTTCATCTCATAATAATTTAGCAAGTTATGGTCCTTATAAGTTGACCTCCTAACTAGGGTTCAAACAAAATGACCTATAATCTTTCACTATAAAAAATGACATTCTAAGCAAAACTAGCTATTGACTTCAACATGAAAATTGTTTGGAATGTAATAAAGACTAACTTTTATCTTGGAATCATTTTCATATGACAAAAATTGTAGGATATAGGGTCTAGTGAACCCCAATTTTGACCAGTTAACTTTCTCTGGTCAACCACCATGAACCAACTTGCAAACTTGAAATTCTATTGATCTCTTGGCTCATGGAGGATATTATATACATAAGATGATTTAATATGAAGTATCCATTGAAATATTTGATAAAATGTTGAAGAAACTTGCTAAGGAAGTCACACAAGATACCTTGATGAATTAGGGCTTCCAAGACAAACAAGCTTCAAACTCTTGATGATTTCTTGATCAAAATGATAAATGAAGATCATGAGGATCCATATATGATGTCTAGAGTAAATGTGAACCATATCTTGAGTAGTATCCTTGCACTAAGGGTCTCAAACTCTAGATATGAGCTTGATAAAGCATAGGTGAACACACACACACTACCTACAAAAGAAACAAACTTATACATGGACATATTTTTGGTATTTTGGTTAGTAAATAATGAAAAACAAAGTATGATACAATCAAATGTGCTTGGTGACCTCTCCCAATGCAAACCCAATGAATGAGGGATAAGGAGGATGCCAAGGTGTGATCCCAAAGCCAATGCATATGATGAGATAGCATGAGGGATCTTAGAGTCAAAATTGGGGTCTTACAGCTGCCCCTATTTAAGGACATTCTATCTGAGGATGTGAAGGTTAAAATCTTCGTATCAACTCAGTAGAATGGACTTAAATAACAACAATAGAAACAAATTTTGGTCCCTAAGAGACCTCATGATGCATATGATATGAATGTTAAAATAATATTCTTGGGGAATGTATATTGCCACAAAGGAAAAAAATCTGGAGAGACTGAAAGTCCACAGGAGCATAATGCATTCCATATGGAAAACTCACTGGGGAGACAGAGACTCTGGGGGGGATAAGAATTGTGCGTAGGTCAGGCTACGACTTGAAAACTGCTGGGGACAAGAGGGGAATTTCCATGAAAATAAATCAATGGAAGAACCCGGTTGGGGATAAGGGAAAAATCTGCAGGGGAAACGGGTAGATCAGAACAAAGCTGAAATACCTGAATCAAACTCAACTGGGGAAGAATGAACTTCAACATAGGAGTACCAGAAATATATTATCTATTACCGGTTATTGGGTAGGAAGATAACATATTCTGACATAGGGACATTCGTTATCGATTAGGGTAAACATATCAAGGATGAATCGCTGAGGAAAATGAGGTGTATTCATTACCGGTTACTGGGTAAGAATAGCCTGCTGGGAAAATGTCAAATAGGATTTACAACTACCAGTTACCGGGCAGAAGACCAAAGAGAGAATATCCGTCACCGGTTAAAGTGAA
This sequence comes from Lathyrus oleraceus, assembly GCF_024323335.1. Lineage (NCBI taxonomy): Eukaryota > Viridiplantae > Streptophyta > Magnoliopsida > Fabales > Fabaceae > Lathyrus > Lathyrus oleraceus. Next base: position 130,737,730 of record NC_066579.1, read on the forward strand.
CATATCAAGGATAGACTCAGAGGAAGAATATTCATCATCAGTTAGGATGAACATATCAAGGATAGACTGTCGGGGAGACAACAGGAATTATATCTATCAGTTACTGGATAGAATACCAAAGAGAGAATATCCGTCACCGGTTAGGATGATCATATCAAGGATAACTCAAAGGATAAAGTAGGATTTATATCTACCGGTTACTGGGCAGAAGACAACAAAGAGGAGAAAATCCGTCATCAGTTAAGATGAACATATCAAGGATTAACTCTCTAGGGAATAAAAGTAGGGATTACAACTACCTTTTTACTGGGTAGAAAACCACAAAGAAAGAATATCTGTCATCGGTTAGGATGAACATATCAAGGATAAACTCAGCAGGGGAAAGTAAAAACAAATCCGCTGGGGGAAACAAAGGAAGTAAATTACTTTTACCGGGTATTGGGCAAAAGTAATGTACTCAAAAAATCGAGAAGAATATTACCAGTTACTGGGTAACAGACTCTCAGGGGACCAAAAATCTATCTAGGTAGTAACTAGAAATAAACGGTCAAACAAAGACTCAACCCAATAAGGATATAACTCAAGGGGAGTGATTCCATCCAGATAATTAACTGGGGAGGAAATTAAAATAATGATCATCCACGAGGAAATAACTCAATGGGGAATGAGAAAGGTTATACTCTTTCTACTTAAGGGGTTGACACTCTACAATTGAAGGAGGATAGACGCAACAAATCTGCATGGAGAAATAATATAACCGAAGCAGGGGGATCAGAATAAAGGAATCAAAAGGCAATAAAATGCATAATGAAATATCTGATGTTGTGTTTTATGCATGAATATTCATGTATATGATTAATAATTATTCTGACAAAACAACACAAAGGATTCCAATATCACAGATTTGAATCATCGCTGCAACACTCGACTAATCTCAACAGGATGGAAACACCAACTGGAGAAAAATGTTGGGGATGATCATAAATCATCTAGCTCTGAATAACTCAACCCCGAATGGGGAGAGAGAGAAGAGATCTGTTGAGGATCCAAATTATCAATGGTGCGGGGAATTTTAGGTCAACACCATATCAAAATGGAGACAACCATGCAGGGGACCAAACAAAAGTATTGCTCAAAATTCAAAACCTGTCGGGAACAAGGGATCTTCAATATCTGAAGATGAACTCCGCCGGGGAATACAAGAGGTAAAACTCTGCACGGGGATCTAAGAAAAAAATGATGAGGATGATGTGACCAAGATCGTTGCATCCCTCAAAAATCATCAAATTCCCCTAGGAAATTGCAAAATAAATCAATTCCAAGGAAAAGATAATTGGATATGATGAACTGCCAAAGTTATGCAACACAAATATGCGAAGGGAAACCAAATAAAGGTTCCGGACCTTCAAAGTCACACACTGGAGGATATCAAAAGGAATACAGTGTCTGCGGGATAGGGACCGATCATCAACTCAACTCTACTGGGTATGTGAACCTACAACTAATCCGAGGATATCTGAAGAACTGTTGGTGAGAAAAATTTACAAAACCAACTGCTTGGGGAAGACCAATAAGGCTCCGCACTTCAAGATTTACCTGTTCTCAGACTGTTGTAGATGTTCCTTGCTAAAATCGATTATTCTTAAAGTAATTGTTTTTATTATTTTTAACAAAAATAATTTTTATTCATTAATTTATTTCAAAATTATGATAATAAAAATTCAATTTTATTCAGCAGAATAAATAAGAGTAGAAACAATTGGATAAAAAGCTCAACTTTATTTAATAGAATGGTAGTCTGTAAAAGACAAGACTCCATAGATCTTTACAAAAGTTGAAAATGGTAATTTATATGGAAAAGGGCTACATTGAATACAATGATCACTACTCTCCTACCAACTTCAATATCCACTGTGCCCTTGGTTTTGGTTGAGGATGATGAATCAGACTCAACGACTCGCTCAACTCTGCCTTTATGATTAGGACCAAACGAATGCAGTTACTTGCCATAATCCCTAATTTTTGCCTAGATTTCCCCAAGGTGGGGTACTCAATCTATCGGGATAATTTTTTCTGTTTTTATGTCTCTAATTTTTGCTTGGATCGCCCTTTCGGGTTTTCAATCCACCGAGACGCTCATTTTTGCCAAAGCCTCCCTTTCGGGTTTTCAACTTAGCGAGTTGTTTTTTTCTTTTTTAGGCAAAGTATTTCTTGACTGCATCGGCATTCATAAGACGAGTGAACCCTTCACCATCCATAGTTGTAATAATCAAAGCACCGCTTGAAAAAGCTCTCTTCACAACATATGGGTCTTCATAATTAGGAGTCCATTTGCACCTAGCATCAAGTTTGAAATATAAAATCTTCTTGAGCACGAGGTCACCTTCTCTAAACACACGAGGCCTGACCTTCTTATCAAATGCTTTCTTCATCCTTTGCTGATATAACTAACCATGACACATGGTAGTCAATCTTTTCTCTTCAATCAAATTCAACTGATCATATCTGGTATGGCACCATTCATCTTCAGTCAACTTGGCTTCCATAAAGACATACAATGATAGGATCTCAACCTCCATTAGGAGCACATCTTCCATGCCATAAACAAGAGAGAAAGGGGTTGCCCATGTTGAAGTGCGGACGAATGTACGGTACCCATGCAAAGCAAATGAGAGCATCTCATGCCAATCTTTGTACGTCACAATCATCTTCTAGATGATCTTTTTGATATTCTTATTTGAAGCTTCAACAACCCCATTCATCTTAGGTATGTAGGGAGAAGAATTATGATGTGCAATCTTGAAGTCTTTACAAAGAGCTTCCACCATATTGTTATTCAAGTTCGATCCATTATCAGTAATGATCTTACTTGGCACACCAAAATGGAATATAATCTGATTCTTGATAAACCACACAACAACTTGCTTGGTTACATTTGCATATGATGCCGCTTCAACCCACTTTGTGAAGTAGTCAATAGCCACCAGAATGAAACGATATCCGTTCGAAGCTTTGGGCTCAATCATGCCAATCATATCAATTCCCCACATGGAGAAGGACCATGGAGAGGAAATGACATTCAATAGTGTCGAAGGTACATGAGTCTTATTTGCATAAATTTGACACTTATGGCATTTTTTCACAAACTTGCAACAATCAAATTCCATTGTCAGCCAATAGTAACCTGCTCTCAACATTTTCTTAGCCATAGCATGTCCATTGGAATGAGTACCAAAGGAACCTTCATGGACTTCAGTCATCAATAAGTCTGCTTAGTGTCTATCCACGCATCTGAGCAAAACCATATCGAAGTTTCTCTTATAAAGCACATCACCGTTCAGGTAGAAGTTTCCAGCTAATCTTCTCAAAGTCTTATTATCTTTCAAAGATGCCCCAGGCGGGTAAATCTGACTTTGGAGGAAACATTTGATATCAAAATACCAAGGCTTTTCATCTTTGACCTCTTCAATAGAAAACACATGAGTTGGCCTATCAAGACGCATCACAGTCAAATTGGGAACTTCATTCCAAAATTTCACCATAATTATTGAAGTCAATGTTGCAAGAGCATCTGCCATCCGATTTTCATCTCAAGAGATATGATGAAACTCAACCTTTGTAAAGAAAGTTGAAATCCTCCTTGCATAATCTCTATATGGTATCAAACCGGGTTGATTTGTCTCCTATTCACCTTTGATCTGATTCACAACCAAAGCTGAATCTCCATAGACGTCAAGATATTTTATTCTGAGATCAATGGCCTCTTCGAGCCCCATAATGCAAGCTTCATACTCAGCCATATTGTTTGTACATTTGAAAGTCAATCTAGTTGTAAACGTAGAATGAGTGTCTTGAGGAGTAATAATCACTGCCCCAATGCCATTACCATACGAATTAACAGCTCCATCAAATACCATGGCCCAACGGGAACTAGGTTCTGGCCCTTCTTCAAGCAATGGTTCATCACAATATTTCATCTTCAGGTACAAAATATCTTCGTCGGGAAAATCATATTGCACTGACTGATAATCTTCAATCGGTTGGTGAGCCAAATGGTCAGCCAAGACAGAACCTTTGATAGCTTTCTAAAATTGGTATTCAATATCATACTCAGATAACAACATATGCCAACGGGAAATTCTCCTAGTTAAAGCAGGCTTCTCAAAAATGTACTTGATCGGATCCTTTTTGGATATCAACCAAGTAGTATGATTCAGCATATATTGGTGCAGACGCTTAGCAGCCAAAGCCAATGCGCAACAAATTTTTTCAAGCATAGAATACCGAGTCTCACAGTCGGTGAAATTCTTACTGAGGTAGTAAATTACATACTCTTTCTTTCCAGATTCATCTTTTGACCAATAACGCAACCCATACTCTCATCCAGCACAATCAGATACATGATCAACGGTCTTCCTTCAAGAGGCGGAGACAGAATTAGAGGCTTAAGCAGATACTCTTTGATACTGTCAAAAGCTTTCTGGCAATCTTTGATCCAATCACAAGAATGATCTTTCCGAAGAAGCTGGAATATAGGCACACATGTGGCAGTCATATGTGATATAAATCTTGAGATATAATTCAAGCGGCCGAGAAAACCTCTGACTTTCTTCTTAGTTTTTGGTGCAGGCATTTCTTGTATTGCTTTGACCTTGGCAGGATCAACTTTAATACCCTTCTCACTGACAATAAAACCCAACAACTTTCCAGAATGAACATCAAACGTACACTTATTGGGATTCAAGCAGATTTTGTACTTCCTCAAACGCTGGAATAACTTCATCAAATGCTTGACATGTTCTTCTTCATCACTTGATTTGGCAATCATATCATCAACATATACTTCGATCTCTTTATGCATCATATCACGAAGAAGAGTAGTCATAGCTCTCTGGTATGTTGCACCATCATTCTTTAAACTGAAAGCATCACTTTATCACAGAATGTTCCCTAGGGTGTAATGAATGTGGTCTTCTCCATATCTTCGGTTGCCCCCTTGATTTGATTATAACCGGAAAATCCATCCATAAACGAAAAGACTTTGAATTTTAGCTGTATTGTCTACCAACATATCAATGTGTGGAAGAGGAAAATCATCTTTCAGACTAGCTTTGTTCAAATCTCTATAATCAACACACATGCGGACTTTTGCATCTTTCTTTAGAACATGAACAATATTGTCCACCCACTGCGGATACACAGAGGTAACAAGGAAACCAACATCAATCTTCTTCTGCACTTGCTCTTTGATCTTAACTGCCATATCAGGATGAGTCCTTGTCAACTTCTGCTTGACCGACGGGCATTCTGGCTTCAACGACAATCAATGCTCTACAATTTCAGAATCTAAACCAGGCATGTCTTGATAGGACCAAGCAAACACATCAGAATATTCTCGAAGAAGATCAATCAACCCCTTCTTAGCTTCATGACACAGTTGAGACCCAATCTTGACTTCCTTCACATCATCCCCGGAACCCAAGTTGACCAGTTCAATCTACTCTTCAAACGGCTGAATGGCTTTTTCCTCGTGCTCGAGTAAACGAGATAATTCATCAGATACTTCCTCATTATCATTCTCTTCCTCAACTTCAAACAAAGGGAAATCAAAGTTTGGAGAAAGAGTAGGATCATTGTATTCAATGAGTTTGAGAACCAATCTGCATAATGATTTGATATTTTGATTTTAGAGAAGTGGAGTGCGAACAAATATTATGCAGATGGAAGATTATTATTTATTTATGTTTTTTGTGATTACCATTTTCAGAAAAGCAAAAAGTAAAACAAAACATCATAGATGTGGATGAATAAAATTGTATTTTATTGATGATAATCAGAAAATGCCCAACAATGTTCACTTCTCCCTTAAGCATAGGAGAAGGATTTTTCTTAAAAAATGAAAACAAATTACTTAGAACGATGAATAACAGTAGGAACATCAACAACAATCCAATTATTGCAAGGTTGGCCATGCGTAACAAAGTTGGCACAAGCTTCATCTTCATCATCACTGTCTTCAATCACAACAGCTGAGTGTTGATCATTCCCATGAATGAACCTTCCACTGCGGGAACTTGGTTGCATAACTTTAGTTCTGACGTTGAACGACCCTGGTTGAAATCCCAATCCAGCCCTATTCTTGTTCTCAACAATCTCTATCATACGACCCCATTGATCAATGTTGTCAGCCTCAATAGCCTTTTGTGCATCTTTTAAAGAAGACATGGGTGCACCAGTTTTCTTCTCCTCAGTAATAGATAAGGCTTTGAACGGAGTTCTAACCTCCCCCTCAGCTTCAACGTATGTAAAAGATGACAAATGGCTCACCAATAATGCATTCTCTCCACCAACAACGACAAGCTTGTCGTTCTTCACAAATTTCAGCTTTTGGTGTAAAGTAGATGTCACTCATCCTGCTTCATGAATCCATGGCCTTCCTAGTAGAGAACTGTAGGCCGGGTGGATATCCATTACCTAGAAAGTAATCTGGAAATCACTCGGACCTATCTTAACTGGAAGGTCCACTTCACCAATGACAGTTTTTCGAGAACCGTCGAACGCTTTGACAATCACGCCACTGTATCTCATTGGGGCACCTTGGTAAGAAAGTCTTGACATAGTTGATTTTGGCAGCACATTCAAAGATGAACCTGTGTCAACCATCACATTTGACATAGCGTTCTCCTTACAATTCATCGAAATATGCAACGCCAGATTGTGATTTCTGCCTTCCTCGGGAAGCTCCTCATCACAAAAGCTCAGATTATTGCAAGAAGTAATATTGGTAACAATGTGGTCAAACTGATCCACAGTCACATCATGCTCGACATAAGCCCGCTCTAGCACTTTCTGCAATGCCTCCCTATGTGCCTCAGAGTTCATCAATAATGACAACACAAAAATCTTTGACAGCGTTTAGAGTAGTTGTTCCACAACATTGAACTCACTTATTTTGATCAGTTTTAAAACTTCATCATCATTGTTAGCCTTCAGTTTGCTGGATTCACCAGACTGACACACTGAAATACTAACTAGATTCGCTACTGGAATCTCTGTCTTCTTACATGCGGAAATATCTTCTAATTCTTTTTGAAAAACTGGACCAAACACACGACCTTTACGGGTCACCTTTGCGATATTATCAATGTTCACCACGGAGTCTACAACTAGTAGAGGAACCTTTTGACCATTTTCTATCATTGTGGCATTGTATTGATATGGCACAATTTTATCGGATGCATACGGAATAGGGCCCACTAACCATATAACCAACGATGATACCGATCTATTGACATTGTTGTTGTTGCTGCTATCAAACTGGATAACTACCCGCTCAGGGGTCTTAAACACCGGTACAATCAAATTCACATTATCTATATCTCTTAACTAGAAAATATGAATAAGTCCTTCATCCATCAACATTTGAATATCCCTCTTGACAATAACACATCCACGAGGGTTCACACTACAAATCACACAACCATCATTGTCATGCTCACATTCACTAACCAAATATATATCTTTATGAATTATGACCAAAGATTGTTTGATATGGCGAACATCATAAACCTTGAACTCACCAGGACAACCATCTACCATATTGACATAAGCATTACCATGAACAGGCAAAGGATTGGCTTTCACATTTGGCGCTCTGTCCTCAAAGGACATCATCCCACTCTTTACAAGCTTTTGCACTTCACACTTCAACGGATAGCATTTCTCTATGTCATGGCCAGGGACTCCCTGGTGAAAAGCACAGTGAAGTTCAGGTTTGAACCACCATGGAAGTGGCTCAGGAATCTGCGGAGGATTTCTTGGTTGAATGAGGTTCTTGAGAACCAAGGACGTGTATAATTTTGCATACGACATATGAATAGGGTCAAAGGAGACCTTCTTCCTCTCAAAGCTTTGTTGGTTATTATTGTTTTTGTTGTTGTTGGTTCTTTGTTGTGGTTGTTGTTGACGTTGTTGTTGTTGTTGCTGAATCGGAACTGATTGATTAGAATTGTTAGAAAATACATGAATTAACAATGAAACTTGATGTTGATGTTGTCGAGGTTGATAACTCTTTCTGACATGAAGCCACCCCTACCTCCCCACAGACACTGAATTAGTTTTTCCCTCCTTCCTCTTGGAGAAACTCCCACCATATTTCTTGTTAGACGATGCTTCTTCTTTAGACAGACTTCCTTCACGGACTCCTTCTTCTAATCTCATCCCCATATTTACCATTTCGGTAAAGTCATTGGGGGCACTTGCAATCATATGTTCGTAGTAAAATGAAATCAGCGTTTTCAAGAAGATCTTGGTGATTTATTTCTCTTCCAATGGTGGACTAATCTGGGCAACCAACTCCCTCCATCTCTAGGCATACTCTTTGAGTGTCTCTTTATCCTTATGAGATATAGACCTCAGCTGGTCTCTATCGAGCGCCATATCTATATTGTACTTGTACTGCTTAACAAAGGCCTCGCCTAAGTCATTTAAAGTACAGACGCTTGCACTGTCCAACCCCATATACCACCTCAAAGTAGTTCTAGTCAAACTGTCTGGAAAATAGTGAATCAACAACTAATCATTACCAGTTTGAGTAGTCATTTTTCTGACATACATCACAAGATGGCTCAATGGAGAAGTGTTCTGTTTATACTTTTCAAAGTCAGAGACCATGAACTTCATTGGGATTTTAACATTGGGGACCAGGAAGAGCTCAACAACACTCTTCTCAAACAAATATTTCCCTCCTAGAGTCTTCAACTCTTTACGCAGCTCGAGGAACTGATCCTTCATCTCGTCCATTTTCTCATACACATATGGACCCTCAGATGGCTCAGAATGGTAGATAGTGTCCCTAACACGAGGAAGAGTGTGAACAACAGGAGGCAACACTGACATGATCGGGCTAGAGTTCGGCAGAGAAACAAATGTGGGTGCATACCCTTCTAGCATAAAATTTGATGGCGTCCCCCAAAGGAATCTAGCAGGCATAGAAGGACCAGACTGACTGGCAGCAGCAACTGGAACAGTCAAGGTAGCAACCTCAGAAATAACAATCCTCTTGGGAGGAGTTGCAGGAGTTGGTGCATATTGGTTATGTGCAGAAATTACAGACTTCGTCAGCGTTGTTAACTTGACAATCTCATCCTTCAGCTCTTTGTTTTCTTGCTCTAGATGCTCCATGATCCTTGGTTGATTAGCACGAGTGTTGTATCGGTGAGTCAGCTTGGCTGAAGCATAGAAGAATAACTGATAAGACATCTGGCAGAAGAAAACCTGCTATGCAAATGATGCATGAGATGCAATGTTTTTGATTGTTTAATTTCAAGGAACATATAAAGTTCTATTTGCAAATATAATAACAATAGTAACAATTTGATTGACCATAAAATCTCGTTTTATTCATAAACGTTTGGAAGGATTACACTGAGTACAATTTCAGAAACCAAAGTACAAATACAAGAGAAAAGGAAACTAATCATCCTAAGAAGCCCTTAGCAACTATATCAGATGATCTGGATATGGGCGCTTACTTCATTCGGATGCGTCGAATCTCGAACTCAACGGATGTCTTCATCTGAGCCTTCTCAAGGATAAGCTGATCAAAAATATTTTTCCAAGCACCGGAAGGTTGAGGCATGCCATAGGAAGGTAGACCATCTGGCTCTCTCTGTCTCTTCACTACTCGATCCTCAATAATCTCAATAAGTGTGTCCTTGTCTTTCGACACAAGTTGCAACTTTTCATGCTTTCGGCTCAAAGCATGGAATCGCTCTTCCCACATATCTCTTTCTTGCTTCATCTTGGCGAGTGCGTCTTCCAACTCCTCTGAATCTTGGTTAGGGAGAGTTGATGGCTCAACCACGACCAAAGACACAGGTCTTTCACAAGTGTATGACATCTTCAGCTCCAAAACTCTCTTCTTCACCCAAATAGTGTAAGCTTCCAAAGCTACACAGTTGCACGGACCAAGCTCGGATCTTCCTTCCTATACACATTATGCCACGCATGCATCATCCTATGCTTCAAATGTTGGGGATCTTTACCCTCTTGATAGAAAAGAATTTCTAACTGAGTGTTAATAGGTTTATCTTTTAAGGGGAACTCAAGTTGACGACGAGCCAAAGCAGGGTTGTAGTTGATTCCTCCTTGTGTACCAATGAGACGCACATTAGAGAATTCACCATAACTATCAATAATATCCAAGCTACTCAATGCAGAATCATACCAAATAATATCATCATTAGTGAGAGACATAAGTCTCTGAGACCACCGTAGATATTGCTTGTTCTCCAAGAAAGTATACGTCTGAGGCAGGTGCTAAATAAACCACTTGTACAGAAGAGGAACACAGCACACAATAGTCCCACCACCTTTAAAATTCCTCAAATGCAAAGAGAAATACATGTCACCCAACAGAGTAGGAACATGATTCCTAATTAAGAAGATTCTAACAGTGTTAACATCAACAAAACCGTCAATGTTAGGGAACAAAGTTAAACCATAGATGAGCAAAACAAAAATGGCTTCAAAAGCATCCCTACTACCGGCTTGAGCAAAGACAATAACTTTCCCAATGAGGAACTCATATGTCAACCCAAGAATACCTCATTTCTTCACTAAATCAGCATCAATCTCAGATTTCTTCAGATGAAGAGCTTCAACTATAATATGAGATTTGTGAATCTCCTCCAATCCACCTAAGGGTACTTTGTTAGATACAGGTATTCCCAAGAGATGGGCATACTCCTCTAACATAGGTACAAGCTGATAATCAGGAAAAGTGAAGCACCAGTAGAGAGGATCATAGAACTGAAGTAAAACACTCAGAAGTCCTTCAACCACATAAGCAGATAACACATACAAGAGCTTCCCATGACATTGCTTGAAGTCTAAGGGATCTAATACAAAGGATGACAACTTCCTTAGGTCTTTCAACTCATGACATTTGAAACCATACTTCTTAGTTTTCCTTCGTCCATAATCCATGGTCTGAAAATATTTTCAAATAAGACCTCAGTTCCTTGAAATGTATTTTTCTGTGATGAATGTTATTATGCGCATGTATGCATGAATGCAACAATCACAAACAAGGGATCACACACAAGGCAAACACAAGCAAAGGTCAAGGGATGGATCATGTCATCATCAAGATCAATCATCCATTTTGGTGGATTATGGTTTTCACCCTATCAACACCCAAGTTCCATTGATATTGACAAGACTTGATCGGATCAACCGAGAATCAAAGGATTTGTTGTGAGTCACGAGCATGAATTCAGGTTAAGAACCATCCCAAAGGAGTATACTAATGATTAAAACATGTAGATCATGTTCTATCAAAGTTCCCAGAGTCTTAATCCCATCTATCAGATATTATAGGTTAGGATGACTGACTCATCAACCCATAATATTCTCAAGAGAAACTCGTCTGAGTGTAGTATCGCGTAACAACTGTTATCAGGTCTACACCTGAACAACCTCCGTACTACGTCATAAATAGGCCAAGTTGGGTTAAATGTTCTACGGTCCTCAGATTCTCGGACCCCAAATTAGTAAAAGTAATGCCTAACCACGAATAACTTGTGTGACATCAGTAGCTCCAAAAGGGTCTCCATTTAGCAGATGAGTCTCAAGCCAACTTGTTAAGGACTACTCTGTAGCAGGGTATTCGTTACCATTAGAGATATTGACTAAATCTAAGGTAAACCATACAAGTCGAGTCGCCACCGCACTTCTATTTATCCAAAGGAGTGGTTAGAAAGCGAACAAAAACCTAAGAGTTTTATAAAATCAAAAACTAGTAAAAATGTCAGAGATCGGGGTAAGGGGTTGGTTATGCAATGGGAAGGTTTTAAGCACCCAAAATATCCTAGGTACTCCTAGGGAGCCCTTTTCACATTTGTTGTAAGGTCGGTATTTTGTGAAAATTTGTTTGTGCAAACATGATTGGAGAGATGAGAAGAGAATATACAAGTTATTTACATTTTCGTGTTTGGATGGATAAACCCATTGTCTATGTACCATCTTAAAAAAAATATTATGATCAAAACCTCGTAGTTCGGGGTAAAAATCTCAAAAAAACAAGTTGGTCAATTGATTGGTCCAAAAGCCTTAAGGTCTTTTGTTATCCAAGGGAGAAAACTCAACCTAAAACCACAAATCCACCATGTGAGGATAGCTTCAACATACTAGTGAGGGGTTAACCCTATAATAAGCATGGAAGACTCATTGTCCATCACTAAGGATATAGGTGAGTATTACATCTACGTCAAGGATAACTCAAACCTAATAGCTAAAGGTTATGAAAAGTTTTGATTAAGGAAGTGGCCATTGAAACCATAAAAACATTTGAATGGGTTATATTTACCAATGAAAAGTATTTACAAAATATGGTCAAAGTTGATTTAAAAGTTCAATTCAAAATAAGTATTATGAAAAGAAAGTTTGAAAATCAAAAGCATAAGGCTTAGGTTTCTAATGTTTGTAAAGAAGTGTTAATGTTTGCACAAAAAGTTTTGGCTTGGGTTAGAGTGGAGGGAAAAAGAAGAATGGCTAAAGTCCTAATCATACAAGAGATGAGGGATAAGAAACAAGATCACAAATGGAGTTCCTCTCTTGAGATCATATTGATGATCCAAGTAGCTCCCATCCTTTGGAATATGCAAGCAAAATAATTGTAAGCTCAAGCAATCATCATAATCAAACAAGCTCTTAGAAGATCCCCAAGGTCTCTTGTGTCTTTCACTTTGGATGAACATGGCAATGGTTCTTCAATTTGATCTCTCATAGGATCCCCTATCACAAAAGCACACACACATAAAAATATTTTTGGCATTTTTTAATATTAAAATAAAACTTGAATTAAAATAATAAAGAAATGTCAAACTTCAAACTCACTTCAAATCAACTTTGAAAAGTCCAAGTGAATTATCCCAAGTTCAACAAGGTCAAACAGAGTTTGACAAAAAATTTCAGCATTTTTAAAAGTCAGAAAATATTTTAAATCAATTAAAAATGCATAAAAATAACCTAATTGAACTAAAATCTCAAATAAATCTCAAATCAATTAATAAATTGATGAGAATATTTTTCATAGATCTATCATCATTCAAAGAGGTTAGAAAAATATTTTTGTATTTTTTTGAATATCAAAAACTATTTTAGATGAATTAAAAATAACCAGAAAAGAGAAAATTACTAAAAAATATTAAATGATAAAATAAAAAATATTAAAAATCATTTTTAGAAAGTAGAAATTAAAAGGAGAAGAATGAAATTGGTCCCATAATTTTTGGACCAATAATGAGAGAGATATGAATTTTAGAAATAAAATGGAATTAAAAGAAATAAAAGAAATTAAAATTAGAAAATAGAAAATAGGAAAAAACGTAAGCCATTGGATCATCCTTCATTAATTGACGTGGATCATCACACGACCTAGAAGCGCGCGTTCACTAAACACGTGAGTCAAACGAGATACACCCAGCCTTTAATGAAGTCATAACAATGGAGGCACGAGATTCAATCTAGAAAAACAAATGGAAGGTCCTGATTGAATCTGGAGACCAGACGGTGGCCAGCGCCACCATCTTCTCCGGCCAGCTCTGGCGAGGTTCAAAAATTGCAGAGGAAAAAAACGCAACCAAAATGCACGATCCAGGCATCATTCGAAAGCTGGGGTGATGTACATCACCCCTGTACCACTCAATTCCATTCTAGATCTCTAGATTGAGAGAAATCAGAAGTGGAAATTTTGTGGTGTTCATATGAACTTCATGATTTTCAAAAATTGAAAGCATAACAATGTTGCCTTTATGTAGAGGACTTCAGATCACACAAGAACAAAGCAAATAGAGCAATATACAAGTTGGTTCGAAGCAAATAACAGTTGAAGTAAACCTTTGAATTGGAAGGATTTGAGTCAAGATCTTTGGATTCTTTTGCAAACAGTTATCACTATGGATCAAGTAGAGAAGGTTTAGGAACTTTGAGATCTGAAGATTGATCAAGGAAATCAAAATTCAGATCTGAAAAATTGGAAGAGAAATGAGATAGTTCCTTTAGTGATGACTAGGATTTCAATTCAGCAGCAATTGGGGCGCCTTTAGGTTGCTAAAATGAGAGGCCAAGGCATTGTATTTATAGCTGAAGCAATGCTGAATGCATGAATCAAAACTTGCATGAATGGAAAGGGCCTCCATGCATGGGCCTGTACAGGCGCATGGAGGGCCCAATTCCAACTAGAAATGAAAGCTTATGCAGGATGTAAGTAGAATGGACGTGCAGATTGGATTGTATGAGCTCATGCATGGAAATTTAAATGATTTTCACAAAATGCACTATTACATTCAAGTCTTCGAAAATGCCATGTCCAAAACTGAAATGCAGCCTTATGAGTAATGGTTGGAAAGCTTGTTGCATAAGGAACAAAAGTCATGTTGATCAAAACTCCATTTGGGCCTTGGAAATTAGTGAAAATTGAACTTGAAGTGTAGGGTGCAAAACATGCATATGTGAAATTTTCAAAATTGGCCAAAGTTCAAGCCCTTCTGTTTCAATGATGCCAACTCCAAATGACAAAATTTTCAACATGAAAGTTGTAGATCTTTTCAAGGCAATCAATTTGGACTTAAAGTTTTCATAATTTGGATTTTTGACGAAGACGTTATGGGCACTTGAAGTTGGACTTTTTCACATTTCAAAGCATTTGGTCCAAAGTGACCTATAATGTTTTGCATTATCACATGTATTTCTTTTGCGCTTTTGCAATTTTTCTCAACATAACATTTGAAGTAGACATATTAGGCTTTCCAATTAACTTGGTATCACCTCCAAATCATGAAAAATGAATGAGTTATGTCCTTGGGAATTTGACCCAAAATTAAGGTTTTTGTCAAAATGACCTATAATGTCTTGGAATGGATGATGACCTTCCAAGCTTCAACTAAACTTTTGATAAACATGAAAGTTGTTCATATGGTCCTTAAGAACATTTGTGCTCTTGGGGTTATATCCATTTGACCAACACATAAGAAGTTAGGTCTCAGTGCATTTCTAAATAGTCAGATGAATTGACTGATCAACTTCTCAAGTCCAAAACTCATATCTTGATGAATTGATGATTGAGGGCACTCAAATAAGTTCAAATATGCATGAGATGATGAATTAAAGAACTTACCTTGATTGTATTTGACCATGGGTTGAGGTTGCTTCAAGAGCAAGGCACAATTGATGAACAGATGAATTAGGGTTTCCTTGGGAAACAAACCTCAAACCCTTTGATTTGCTTTGATCAAAATGATGAATTAAGATACTTGGGAGGCATATTTGATGGATGAGATTTTTTAGAACCATAGCCATACTTGCCTTCATCTTCTCTTGACCATATCAATGCATATAGGATCTCCTAGAAGCTTTTGACCTTGTGACTGCTCAAGCTACAAACAAGAGATGTTAGTGACATATTTTTGTGCTTTTGTTTAGTGAAAAAAAAATGAGAAAAGCAATAATATACAATTCAAGCATGCTTGGTGATCTCAAACCAACTCACAATAGGTCCCACCCAAAGGTAAGAAGCCAAGATGCTTATGATCCTTGAGGCAATGTGAATGCAATGCTATGATGCCATGAGGGATCTTAGGGTCAAAATTAGGGTCTTACACATGCCCCTATTTAAGGTCATTCTAGCCGGAGAAGTGAAGGTTAAAATCTTCGTCTCGGCGAGGTAGAATGGGCTTAGATAATAACAGAGAGACGAATTTTGGTCCCTAAGAGACCTCATGATGCAAATGTATGTATGCAAAAGGTAATACTCTATGGAGATAGGCGTCCACAAAGAAGAAAAGAAATCAGAAGAGAATGAAAATCCATATGAGTAATACACTCATAAATGGGACAGAGACTTTGGGGATTCTTCTGGGGATAAGAAAAGGAATAAAATGCGTGAGCAGGTTACGACTTAAGACTTGTTGAGGGACACGAGAGGAATTCCATGAAAGTAAATCAATGGAAAGACTCGAGCTGACTCAAAGGTGCATGTATTGGGGAATGTGCCAATACAGCAAAACTATCCACAAAGGATACTTCGGATGAAAATCCGGATTTAGATGGGGGATAATCACCAAGGGATTCACTGGGGAATGTCCAATCAGGACTCATCTGAGGAAACAACAGGATGAGGTATTACCGGTTACTGGGTAATAAGCTCAAGGAGACATGCGATCGCAACACCAGTATGAGGGTGAGAGAACAACACGCTCAGGGAGAATGAACATCTAAGACCGGTATAAGGGTGAGAGATATCAATCATCCAAAATCATCTGAGGAAGACCTAGAAGGTATATTTTGACTCAGGAAATCTGACTCCACAGGGGACAAAAGGTCATAATAGGGAGTAGAAGGGAAAGAACACCAGGGATACCGGTTACTGGGCATATAATAGGTGACCAACCAAGGTGTGAATTGGGGAATATTTCCAAGACACTCATCATCCAAAAGAGGGCTAAAAAGCAAACTCCATTACAGGATGGGCATTCAACTCCGCAAAAAGGGATATGAATCTTACTCGACTGGGGAAGACCAAAAGACTTCTACCAAAGAGCGCATGAGATGTATTATCTATTACCGTCAGAACGTAGATAACATACTCGCATGGAAGATTATCCACAACCGGTTACAGGGTTAATGAAGGATAAACCAACCGAAAAGAAAAAAGGGCATCGAGATACCAAATACTAGGTATAAAATGATGACCAATCAAAGGGAGAAACAAATCATTACCAACAATCGGTAAATGAAAGATGACTTGCTGGGGATACATTGATAAAAGCAATGATCCCGGAGATATATCACCGGTTACTGGGAGATATACTCAAAAAGTGAAGGAATATCAATACCGAATATTGGATAAAGATAACCGTCAAGGAGGGAATTACATCTACCGGATGCTAGGTAGACAACCACGGAAGAGTAACCGTCATCGGTTAGGATGAACAAAAATAAGGTTAACTCTGCAAGGGGATAGAAATAGGGTTTACAACTATCGGTATAAGGGTAGAAAACCACAGACTCCACCGGGGAAAAGATGGATAATTACTGGTTACTGAGCAATCATTCATCTAAACTACGGGAAGTGCAGGGAAAATCCCAAGAAGCCAATCTAGGAACAAAACTAGAGAGACACCATGAAACAAGACTCATCCCTATGAGGGTATAACTCAGGGGAGAACTCCGTCCCAATATATGTGTTGGGAGGAAACAAAAACGACAATCATCCACGAGGGCATAACTAAGTGGGGAATATGGAGGAAATGATAAACACTTTCTACTTATGGAGCTGACTCTACATGGGGAGATCAGACGCAAACATCTGCTTGGTGAAATATATGTCACTGAATAGCAGGAGACAACAAACAAAGGTATTTATGGAAAATAATGCAACATAAATATTTGAATATCAAAATTATATGCGTATATGCGTGGTTTATGTATGATATATGCTGACAAAACAGACATATCTAACACAAACAGGTCTGCAAATTGATGAACAAACAAACGGTACTACATCTTGAGAGAGAATGCCAGGCCCACTGGGTAACATCCAATCTGATAAGGGCGAAAGATACCGGGAACCAAAGATCTCTGCAGGGGGATGAGCATCAGCCACCCTATCTGGGGACAAGATCAACACACAGATAAAATCCACCGTGGAAGCAACTTTACTGGGGAAATTACCAGAGGGGGGGATGTAGCTTTGTGGGGAACAACCACCAATCAGAAGTCTCCAGGGTCACCACCATATATCGTACTACTGACGAAATTGCATCTGCCGAGGAGGAAGGATCATTACTCCGCTGAAGGAAAGAAAGATGAATACCTTTACCAACCACCCCGCTCGGGAGGAAAAACACAAACAGGCTCCGAAAAAAGAGGATACAATCATGTTGGTAATAAGACTAAATGTCTCACCCTGTTGGGAATCATACCATCTTTGGGAGAGCACTAAAGACATCCCAAGTATCCTTTCATCATTGTGAGTGTTCACTTTGTTTAAAACACATTATGAAAAATTTATTTATTTTAAAACAATGATATTTCTCAATTAAAACATGCAAAACATTTGTTGAATAGAAACAAATAAGAGTGCAAAATAATTGGATAAAGGCTCAAATTTATTTGATGGAATGGTAGTCTGCAAATGGCGAGACTCCATAGATTTTTACAAATTTGAAATTGGTGATATATATTGGAAAAGGGCTACATTGAACATAATGACCATTTCTCCACCAACTCTGAATCCGATGTATTTGAAGCTTTAGTTGACAATGACTGAGCGAGAATCTATGACAGATGATAGTTTGTAGATCAAAGTCTTGTCAGGATGCAGTTACTTGCCAAATCCCTAATTTTTGCCTAGATTGCCCCAGGGTGAGGTGCTCAATCTAGCGGGATACATATTCATCATTTTTTTATGTCTCTAACTTTTGCCTGGATCGCCCTTTCGGGTTTTCAATCCACCGAGACGCTCATTTTTACCTAAGCCGCCCTTTCGGGTTTTCAACTTAGCGAGCTATTCTGTTTTTACTTTTAGGCGAAGTATTTCTTGACTGCATCTGAATTCACAGGACGAGTGAAATCCTCTCCATCCATAGTTGTAAGGATCAAAGCCCCGCCTGAAAAGGCTCTCTTGACAACACATGGACCTTCATAGTTTGGAGTCCACTTGCCCCTGGAATCGGGCACGAAAGACAAGACTTTCTTGAGCACAAGGTCACCTTCTCGAAACACACGAGGCTTGACCTTCTTATCAAAGGCTTTCTTCATCCTTTGCTGATATAACTGACCATGGCACATGGCAGTTAATCTCTTCTCTTCTATCAAATTCAGTTGGTCATAACGACTCTAAACCCATTCAGCATCAGTCAACTTGGCTTCCATCAAAACTCTCATTGACGGGATCTCCACCTCTACTGGGAGCACAACCTCCATGCCATAAACAAGAGAGAAAGGGGTTGCCCCTGTTGAAGTGCAGACAGATGTACGATACCCATGCAAGGCAAATGGCAGCATCTTATGCCAATCTTTGTACGTGACAACCATCTTCTGGATAATCTTCTTGATATTCTTATTAGCAGCTTCAACAGCCCCATTCATCTTGGGTCTATAAGGAGAAGAATTATGATGTGCAATCTTGAACTCGCTACAGAGCTCTTTCATCATCTTGTTGTTCAAGTTAGATCCATTGTCAATAATGATCTTATCCGGCACACCATAACGGCATATGAGTTGATTCTTGATAAACCTCACGACCACCTGCCTAGTCAGATTTGCATATGACGCCACTTCAACCCACTTGGTGAAGTAATCAATTGCTACGAGAATAAATCTGTGACCGTTAGACGCTTTCGGTTCTATCATCCCAATCATGTCAATTCCCCACATGGAGAAGGGCCATGGTGATGAAATCACATTCAGAAGTGTCGGGGGAATATGAATCTTATCCGCATAAATCTGACACCTATGGCATTTCTTCACATATTTGCAGCAGTCACACTCCATTGTCAGCCAATAGTAGCCTGCTCTCAACATCTTCCTAGCCATGGTGTTTCCATTGGAATGAGTACCAAATGAACCCTCATGGACCTCAGTCATTAACAGGTCTGCTTCGTGTCTATCCACGCATCTGAGCAGAACCATGTCAAAATTCATTTTATAAATTACATCGCCATTGAGGTAGAAACTGCCTGACAATCTCCTCAAAGTCTTTCTATCTTTCACAGATGCCCCAGGCGGGTAAATCTGGTTCTGAAGAAAGCACTTGATATCATAATACTATGGTTTGTCATCTTGCACCTCCTCTACCGCAAATACATTAGCTGGTCTGTCCAAGTGCATCACAGTGATATTGGGAACTTCATTCCAAAGTCTTACCACAATCATTGAAGCAAGTGTAGCAAGAGCATCTGCCATCCGATTCTCATCTCGAGGAATATGATGGAAGTCAACCTCATTAAAGAACGTGGAAATCCTCCTCGCATAATCTCTATATGGGATGAGGCCAGGCTGATTCGTCTCCCATTCACCCTTAATCTAATTAACAACAAGGGCCGAATCACCATAAACATCAAGATGTTTGATCCTAAGATCAATACATTCTTCCAATCCCATAATACAGGCCTCATACTCCGCCATATTATTCGTGCATTTGAAAGTTAGCCTTGCTGTAAAAGGAAAATGTGTGCCCTGAGGAGTAAGAATCACTGCCCCAATACCATTTCCATATTGATTCACAGCGCCATCAAACACCATGCTCCATCGTGAACCAGGTTCTGGCCCTTCATCAAGCGTATGCTCATCGCAATCTTTCATTTTCAAATACAGAATCTCCTCATCCGGGAAGTCATACTGAACTGACTGATAATCCTCAATTGGTTGGTGTGCCAAGTGGTCAGCCAAGATACTACCTTTTTTGGCCTTCTGAGCTCGATACTCAATATCATACTCAGATAACAACATCTGCCAATGGGCAATCCTCCCAGTTAAAGAAGGCTTCTCAAAGATATACTTGATTGGATCCATTTTGGATATCAACCAAGTCGTATGATTCAACATATACTAGCGTAAGCGCTTAGCCGCCCAAGCCAAAGCACAACATGTTTTCTTGAGCATCGAGTATCGAGACTCACACTCGGTGAACTTCTTACTCAGGTAGTAGATAACATACTCTTTCTTCCCTGATTCGTCTTGCTGACCAAGGACACAACCCACCGAGTCTTCAAGAACTGTCAGATACATAATCAAAGGTCTCCCTCCCACAGGTGGAGACAGAATCGGAGGCTCAGACAAATACTCTTTAATACTTTCAAAGGCTTTTTGGCAATCCACGGTCCAATCATGAGACTGATCTTTCCGGAGGAGCTTGAATATCGGCGCACATGTGGCAGTCATGTGGGATATGAATCTGGAAATATAATTCAAGCGGCCAAGAAAACCTCGGACTTGCTTCTTAGTTTTGGGCGCGGGCATCTCTTGTATTGCTTTGACCTTTGCAGGATCAACTTCAATACCTCTTTCGCTGACAATAAAGCCCAATAAATTTCCGGAACGGACTCCAAATGTACACTTGTTCGAATTCAGACAAAGCTTATACTTCCTCAAACGCTGGAAAAGCTTCAACAAGTGCTCTACATGTTCAACTTCTGTTCTTGACTTCGCAATCATATCATCAACATACACCTCAATCTCCTTGTGCATCATATCATGAAACAAGGTAGTCATAACTCGTTGATACGTGGCTCCGGCGTTCTTCAAACCGAAGGGCATCACTCGATAACAGAATGTTCCCCAAGGTGTGATGAATGTTGTCTTTTCCATATCCTTGGTTGCCATTTTGATCTGATTATATCCGGAAAATCTGTCCATAAACGAGAAGACATTGAATTTAGCTGTATTATCTACCAACGTATCAATATGTGGTAGAGGAAAATCATCTTTCGGACTAGCTTTATTCAAGTCTCTATAGTCCACACACATTTGGACTTTTCCATCTTTCTTAGGCACAGACACAATATTGGCCACCCATTGAGGATATGTAGAAGTCACCAGAAACCCCGCATCAATTTGCTTCTGAACTTCCTCTTTGATCTTCATTGCCATATCGGGATGAGTTCTTCTGAGCTTCTGCTTCACAGGCACGCACTCAGGTTTCAAAGGCAGGAAATGTTGCACGATATCAGTATCCAGACCAAGCATGTCTTCATACGACCAGGCAAAGACGTCGACATATTCTCGTAGCAACTCAATCAACCCCTTCTTAACAGATTCTTCCAGGAGTGCTCAAATCTTTACTTCTCTAACACAATCTTCAGACCCCAAGTTGACTGTTTCCAGATTCTCAAGATGTGGTTGAATGATCTTCTCTTCATGCTCAAGTAGACGGGTAATCTCGTCAGGAATTTCTTCAACATCATCTTCTTCAGCCTCAAATACAGGGAACTCAAAGTTGGGAGATGGTGTTGGATCATTATGTTCAATGGGTTTGATCAACCTGCATAATGATTTTGGATATAAAAGAGATTTTAGAATTCAAACAAGGCAAATCATTATGCAGATGAGAAGATTGATTTTATTTTTATTTTTAGGGTTTTATGTGATCACCAATTTCATGCAAAAGTGAAAAGGGAAAATAATTGGAAAAACAAACATTTTAACATGAATTTATTGAATGAAAACATCATTGTATTTATGCATCAACAATGTCATCACTCCTCCTTTTGGCATGGGAGAAGGGTTTTTAAACACAATGAACATTACTTTGACTTACGGATAACTGTTGGAACATCAACAACGACCCAATTATTGCAGACCCCTCCAGGGATGACGAAGTTGCCAGAACCCTCTGCATCCTCTTCCAAAATAGCAGCAACTTCCTTATCGTGACCGGTGTGGATGAATCCACCACTCTCGAACAACCCTTGCTTGTTGAAGACGCCAGAAGAATACCCTATGCCAGCCCGAGATTTGTTGTCTTCCAGCTTAATCATTTGCCCCAATCCGGCCATTGTACCATGCTCAATGGCCAACTTAGCATCTTTATAGGACGCAAATGAAGAAGTTCCTTTCTTAAATGCTCAGCAATAGATAAAGCTTGGAACGGAGTTCCAACTTCATCCTCAGCGTCTATATAAAAGAAGGAAGACAAATGGCTAACCAGGAGAGCCTTTTCTCCCCTTACCACCACCAGCTTCTTGTTTTTGACAAACTTCAATTTCTGGTGTAGGGTGGATGTCACGGCGCCTGCCTCGTGAATCCATGGTCTGCCCAATAGACAGCTATACGATGGGTGAATGTCCATGACCTGGAAGATGATCTGGAAATCACTTGGTCCTATCTTGACTAGGAGCTCAACCTCTCCAATCACAGTTTTACGGGACCCATCGAAAGCTTTCACCACCACTCCACTCTGCCTCATGGGAGGCCCCTGATATGACAATTTTGCAAGAGTGGACTTTGGCAACACATTCAACGATGATCTGGTGTCCACTAACACATTGGACATGGCATCATCTTTACAGCTCATGGAGATGTGTAGTGCCAAATTGTGGTCTCTTCCCTCCTCAGGGAGATCAGCATCACAAAAACTCAAATTGTTACAAGCGGTGATGTTTGCAACAATATTGTCAAATTATTCTAGTGTGACGTCATGATCTACATACGCCACATCCAACACCTTCTGCAGAGCTTCTCGGTGGGGTTCTGAATTCATCAGCAAGGATAGTACAGAGATCTTTGATGGCGTCTGTAGAAGCTGATCTACCACGTTGTACCCACTTCTCTTGATGAGCCTCAGCATCTCATCACAGTCTTCTTTCGCATTGCCACTCTGGCCAACAGAGACAGGAGCTCTTACAACGGAGGTAGGTTTGGCAACAAGTTCCGGATTCGTAGCATTCACAGCAATCCCAACCGGGCGTTTAGCATAATCAGCAGCATCAACCCTTCGAACATCAGCTTGAGGTTTCGGCGGAGCCGAGAAGACACGACCGCTACGGGTCAGGCCGCTGACATCGGCAATATTAACAATAGAGGTAGAGGGCAGGGGCACCTCTTTCCCATCCTCCAATGCTACAACATTGTAGCGATAGGGAACCGCTTTCTCAGAAGAGTATGGCACAGGGCCAGCCGGTTGGATGGTCAAAGAAGGAGAAGCCTTTTGCTTGCTACCATCGTACTTGATAATAACAGGCTCAGGGATCCGAAATACTGGAGAAATTACATTGACTTCATCAGCATCTTCATCAACATTTCTGTTCTGAAGTATCTCAATGACTCCTTCATCCAGCATTTCTTGGACATCTTTGCGGACTTGGAGACATCCTCTTTGATTGACAGTGCAAACTCGGAATCTATCGTGGTCGTGCTCGTAATGACTGTACTCACACAGCAGTCTATGCATCTCGACCAGAGACTATCGAATATGACTGACATATTTGACTTTGTACTTACCAGGGCAGCCCTGGACCATGTTGACAGACTTCCCATGCTCGGGCAATGGGTTCTTCTTTACATTAGGACCTACGTCCTCGAAACACAGAATACCACATCTCACAAGGTCTTGAACCTTGGTCTTTAGTGGATAGCAGTTTTCCACGTCATGTCCGGGAGCACCGGAATAATAAACACAATGTAATTCGGGCTTATACCACCACTGAGGGTTGGTAGGTATAGTCGGTGGGTCTCGTGGAGTAATCAACTTCCTCTCTATCAAAGAGGGACATAATTCTGCATATGTCATGGGAATAGGATCAAATGTGACCCTCTTCCTTTCGTAGCTTGTATTGGCTTGATTACTATTTCGAGGCTGGTAGGCCTGCTGTTGAGGACGGTGTTGTTGTTGTTGATATTGCGGATGTTGCTGTTGCTTATTACTGTTGTGATGCTGATATTGCTGATTGTCTCTGAAAACAGGTGCTATGTGAGCCACCTGATGCTGGTTACCGGCAGGACGCACGGTCTTCCTCCTCACCGAGGGTCTTCTTGGTTTAACATGGGAGGTCACAGCATGTGCCTCACCATCTTTCTTCTTTCCAAACGTCCCATACCGTTTGGCAGAAGAGCCTTCTTCTCTGGTCAGGCGCCCTTCCCTGACTCCCTCTTCCAGACGCATCCCCATATTCACCATCTCGGTGAAGTCAGAAGGAGCGTTGGCGATCATCCGCTCGTAATAAAAGGAACTCAAGGTCTTCAGAAAGATCTTGGTCATTTCTTTCTCCTCTAGTGGGGGCACAATCTGTGCTGCTACCTCTCGCCACCTCTGGGCGTATTCTTTGAAAGTTTCCTTGTCCTTCTAGAACATGGCTCTCAATTGATCCCTATCGGGAGCCATATCCACGTTATACTTGTATTGCTTGACGAAGGCCTCGCCAAGGTCATTGAAGGATCGGATGTTCGCGCTATCCAAGTCCATGTACCATCTTAGGGCAGCACCGGACAAACTGTCCTGGAAGTAGTGAATGAGAAGTTGGTCATTGTCGGTCTGAGTCAACATTTTCCTGGCATACATGACCAGGTGGCTGAGAGGGAAAGTATTTCCCTTGTACTTTTCAAAGTCAGGTACCTTGAACTTTACAAGGATTTTGACA
This sequence comes from Lathyrus oleraceus, assembly GCF_024323335.1. Taxonomy (NCBI): domain Eukaryota; kingdom Viridiplantae; phylum Streptophyta; class Magnoliopsida; order Fabales; family Fabaceae; genus Lathyrus; species Lathyrus oleraceus. Next base: position 130,762,872 of record NC_066579.1, read on the forward strand.
TTAAGGACGAAACAGAGTTCAGCAGCAGACTTGCCGAAAAGGTCTTTTCCTCGGAGAGTTTTCAATTCCTTGCGGAGCTCAAGAAATTGGTCGTTCATAGCATCCATCTTTTCATAAACATCTGGCCCCTCAGACGGCTCAGAATGATAGATGGTGTCGTCTACTCTGGGCATAGTATGCACGACAGGAGGAGGAACAGCTAGGACCGGGCTAGATGCCGACAGAGAAGCAAAGGTGGGTGCATGACCCTCAGGCATGAAGTTGGGAGGCATCCCCCACGGAACGGTTGGCATGGCTGTTGGTGCGAAATGGGCGCTAGCCGCAGGCACAGTTGATGAGGCAATCTCAGAGATGACTGTCCTCTAGGGAGGAGTTGAAGGCGTCGGAGACGACTGGCTCTGGGCAGCCATGAATGACTCCATCAGGGCAGTCAATCTGGCTACTTCCTCATTAAGCTCGCGGTTCTCTTGTTCCAAATGATCCATTAGTCTTGATGCGTTGGCTCGGGTGTAGTACCGGTGAGTCAGCTTGTCTTTAAAATAAATGAAGAACACAGAGTTAGACCATAGAACAAGAAGCCTGGAGCAAAACCTGCTTATGCACATGATGCATGCAATGCTTGTGCATATGATTTGTTTTTTATTTATCAGAGGAACTTTAGAGTTCTATTTGCAAATATTGGAACATTTATCACATATGGAAATATTATATCAATAACATTTGGAAATATTTTTACACCAAAGAAGTACAGTATTGGTAACCAAATACAATACAAGAGAGAAGGAAAATGAACATCCTATGGAACCATAGAAGCAATCATCTAAAGCTCTAGAGACTGGAAGATAGGATGCACGAAGCCTCTTCACTTCCCTCTCGTAGGCTTCCTCCATGTCTGTTTTCTCTTTGGAGAGTCGATCGTACTTCCTTTTCCAAAACTTGGAAGACTGAGGAAGTAGAGAAGTCCATGCATCATCAGGATCATCAATAACCTGGTGCTCAAGGACTTCTATCAAAGCATCCTTCTCTCTGATCTGCTGAAACAACTCCTCTCGTTCACGGATCCAAGCTCGTGAATGGTCTTCGTCTCTCAACTCCTCTACTCCTTGGTCAGGGAGGGTTGAAGGCCCAGCCACAACCAAAGGTGTAGGTTTCAGATACTCGTAAGGCATGAGGTACTCAAAAGCTCTCCTCCTAACCCAAGAGGTGTAGGGTTCTAAAGCAATACAGTTCTTCGGACCTAGCTCCTTCCTTCCTTTCCTATGGATCTTGCGCCAAGCGCGGACCATCCTGCCCTTCAAGCCTTGGGGATCTTTACCCTCCTGAAAGAACACACCCTCTAACAGAATGTTATTGGGTTTATCCTTTAAGGGGAACCCAAGCTGACGACGTCCCAAAACGGGGTTGTAGTTAATCCCACCACATGTACCAAGAAGAGGCACATTGGAGAATTCACCACAAGAGTCAATAATCTGCACACCATCATATACACGGTTGTACCAAAATATATCATCATTAGTGAGAGACATGAGTCTCGTGGACCACCGTAGACATCCTTTGTTTTCCTTGAAGGCGACTGTCTGTGGCAAGTGCGAAATAAACCACTTGTACAACAGAGGCAAACAACACACAATGGTACCACCACCCTTTGCATTCCTCATATGCAAAGAAAAGTAAGTGTCACCCAACAAAGTCGGAACGGGATTAAGAGTAGAGAAGATCATAATAGCGTTCACATCCACAAACTTGTCGATGTTGGGGAATAACACTAGCCCATAGATGAGAAGTACAAATATAGCCTCAAAGGCATCCTCACTCATGGCCTTCCCATACATAGTAGCTTGAGCAATGAGGAACTCAGAAGGAAGACCTTGAATTCCACCTTTGGTAGTCATATGAGCACCAACCAGAGATTCATCTATATGCAACATATCAGCTATCTCTTGAGAAGTAGGAACACTCTCTAAGCCACTGAACAGCAACTGGTCTAGAATAGTTATACCCACAAGGTAGGCATACTCCTCAACCGTGGGCAAAAGCTGAAAATCTGGAAACGTGAAGCAACGGTACAAGGGATCATAAAACTGAACCAACACACTCATCAATCCTTCGTCCACCTGAGTAGTCAGAATAGATAGAAGCTTCCCAAAACGAGCCTTGAAACCCAAGGGATCTAATACATAGGATGTCAAATTCCTTAGCTCTTTCAAGTCAGGTTGTCTGAAACTGTACTTCTTTGTATTCCTTCTTTGTCTTTCCATGTCTGAAAATTTGCAAATAGACCTCTTAAGTTCCTTGAAAATTTTCTCATTATTGATGATATGGATGCAAATGGGTGCATGAATGCATGAATGCAACAATCACACTCAAGGATCAAGCAAAGAACACCAAACAAAGGTCATGGGATAGATCATGTCATCCTTAATATCAATCATCCATTTTGGTGGATTATGGTTTACACCTTATCAACACCCAAGTTCCATTGATATTAAGGATACAAGAACGGATCAACCATGAATCAAGGGTTTGTTGCAAGTCACGAGCATGGAGTCTCGGTTAAGAACCACCCAAAGGGAGTGTACTAGGGTTTAAACCTGCCAAACATGTTCTACAAGAGGTTCCCATAGTCATCATCCCATCTTTCGGATATTATCGGAGAAACAACTACTCGTTTTCCAAAAATATTCTCAAGAGAGATTCTTATGAGTGTAGTATCGCGTAACAATCATATCAAATCTTACACTTGAACGACTTTCGCACTACATCCTAAGAAAATGCCAAGATGGGCTTGGTAAACTAAGGTCCTTGGCTTCTAAGGTCTATATTGGAAAGAGTAATGTCTAACCACAACTACTTGTGTGACATTATTGATCCCAACATGACCTCCACCAAGTGAATGGGCTTGCAAGTCAACTTGCTAAGGAATAACTCCACACAAGTCAACAAGACTATGTCATTCTCCTATCCTAAGTGCACTCGAGTTCGGGTATAGAACTTATCTCACAAAGATCACCAAGCATACAAGGAATTAATATTCAAGCAATTCAATCATTACATACAATACAGTAATCCCAAATTGCACAAAAAAAATATGTCACAAAATAATATACACAACAATACAACAAATATGAAAAGTAGGCAAAACCCACTAGGCAAATGTCCCCAGCAGAGTCGCCACTTTTCTGTAGTGGGGTATTCGTTACCATTAGAGATATTGACTAAATCTAAGGTAAACCATACAAGTCGAGTCGCCACCGCACTTCTATTTATCCAAATGAATGGTTAGAAAGCGAACAAAAACCTAAGAGTTTTATCAAATCAAAAACTAGTAAAAATGTCAGAGATCGGGGTAAGGGGTTGGTTATGCAATGGGAAGGTTTTAAGCACCCAAAACATCCTAGGTACTCCTAGGGAGCCCTTTTCACATTTGTTGTAAGGTCGGTATTTTGTGAAAATTTGTTTGTGCAAACATGATTGGAGAGATGAGAAGAGAATATACAAGTTATTTACATTTTTGTGTTTGGATGGATAAACCCATTGCCTACGTACCATCTTAAAAAAAAAGATTAGGATCAAAACCTCATAGTTCGAGGTAAAAATCTCAAAAAAACAAGTTGGTGAATTGATTGGTCCAAAAGCCTTAAGGTCTTCTGTTATCCAAGGGAGAAAACTCAACCTAAAACCACAAATCCACCATGTGAGGATAGCTTCAACATACTAGTGAGGGGTTAACCCTATAATAAGCATGGAAGACTCATTATCCATCACTAAGGATATAGGTGAGTATTACATCTACCTCAAGGATAACTCAAACCTAATAGCTAAAGGTTCTGAAAAGTTTTGATTAAGGAAGTGGCCATTGAAACCACAAAAACATTTGAATGGGTTATATTTACCAATGAAAAGTATTTACAAAATATGGTCAAATTTGATTTAAAAGTTCAATTCAAAATAAGTATTATGAAAAGAAAGTTTGAAAATCAAAATCATAAGGCTTAGGTTTCTAATGTTTGTAAAGAAGTGTTAATGTTTGCACAAAACATTTTGGCTTGGGTTAGAGTGAAGGGAAGAAGAAGAATGGCTAAAGTCCTAATCATACAAGAGATGAGGGATAAGAAACAAGACCACAAATGGAGTTCCTCTCTTGAGATCATATTGATGATCCAAGTAGCTCCCGTCCTTTGGAATATGCAAGCAAAATAATTGTAAGCTCAAGCAATCATCATAATCAAACAAGCTCTTAGAAAATCCCCAAGGTTTCTTGTGTCTTTCACTTTGGATGAACATGACAATGGTTCTTCAATTTGATCTCTCATAGGATCCCCTAGCATAAAAGCACACACACATTAAAGAGGTTTATGAAGCAAATCAAGAATGGACAAGAGTGAGTTTAGAGGCTTGGTCCTTCTAATCCATCTTCAACATTAAGGTCCTCTTACTCCAATTCGCATAGGGAAAGTCCTAGAAACTAAGTCCATTTGTCCATTTCTTTGCATTTGGTCCACAACAATCAAAACAAAACACAAGCACAATAATATATACACAATTATATTATCAAGTGAGCAAAAGGAAAATTGCATTAACATAAACATGTGCTCAAGTGAGCAAAGAGCAAAATAAATGAATAATATGTACAAGCATAGTAAATTGCATAAATGTAAAGAGCAAGAATTAAATGTTAATGGTTAATGGTTAGTGTTAATAGTTAGTGTGCCATAAGGCAAATTTAGCGCTATGTTAAGCAATCGTAATTGGACTTATGTAGAAGTAACAACTATCTGAGGTCGGTCAATAATAATGTAGGCAACAACACAAGTTAGAGGTCTTGATTAGTGAATCAAACTCCAACAACTTGCCATGCCAAAAAGAAGATGAGAAATGATCTTGTATTGATTTAGGTTCTTTGCATGATTTAGGAAGCAATCTATCCTTAATGCAAAGCCATTCACTTGATCCATGATCAAGATGAATTAGATTTGAATCAAGGAAGATTAAACCTCCATGTATCAATGCTAACCACCAATCTTTAACTCATTGATCAAAAAGAAAAAGAAGAAGAAGAAGAAGAAGAAGAAGAAGAATTAAAGTGCATTAATGGAAATGGTATGTATTAATCAACAAGCATTAACCAAAGATAGATGAGATCAAGGTCAAACAATAGAAAACAGAAGCAAAATGAGAATTAGAAGTCAAGAAAACAAATAAAATATTTTTGGCATTTTTTAATATTAAAATAAAACTTGAATTAAAATAATAAAGAAAGGTCAAACTTCAAACTCACTTCAAATCAACTTTGAAAAGTCCAAGTGAATTATCCCAAGTTCAACAAGGTCAAACAGAGTTTGACAAAAAAATTCAGCATTTTTAAAAGTCAGAAACTATTTTAGATCAATTAAAAATACATAAAAATAACCTAATTGAACTAAAATCTCAAATAAATCTCAAATCAATTAATAAATTGATGAGAATATTTTTCATAGATATATCATCATTCAAAGAGGTTAGAAAAATATTTTTGTATTTTTTTGAATATCAAAAACTATTTTAAATGAATTAAAAATAACCGGAAAAGAGAAAATTACTAAAAAATATTAAATGATAAAATAAAAAATATTAAAAATCATTTTTAGAAAGTAGAAATTAAAAGGAGAAGAATGAAATTGGTCCCATAATTTTTGGACCAATAATGAGAGAGATATGAATTTTAGAAATAAAATGGAATTAAAAGAAATAAAAGAAATTAAAATCAGAAAATAGAAAATAGGAAAAAGCGTGAGCCATTGGATCATCCTTCATTAATTGACGTGGATCATCACACGGCATAGAAGCGCGTGTTCACCAAACACGTGAGTCAAACGAGATACATCCAACCTTTAATGAAGTCATAACAATGGAGGCACGAGATTCAATCTGGAAAAACAAATGGAAGGTCCTGATTGAATCTGGAGACCAGACGGTGGCCAGCGCCACCGTCTTCTCCGGCCAGCTCTGGCGAGGTTCAAAAATTGCAGAGGAAAAAAACGCAACCAAAATGCATGATCCAGGCATCATTCGAAAGCTGGGGTGATGTACATCACCTCTGTACCACTCAATTCCATTCTAGATCTCTAGATTGAGAGAAATCAGAAGTGGATATTCTGTGGTGTTCATATGAACTTCATGATTTTCAAAAATTGAAAGCATAGCAATGTTGCCTTTATGCAAAGGACTTCAGATCACACAAGAACAAAGCAAATAGAGCAATATACAAGCTGGTTCGAAGCAAATAACAGTTGAAGTAAACCTTTGAATTGCAAGGATTTGAGTCAAGATCTTTGGATTCTTTTGCAAAGAGTTAGCACTATGGATCAAGTAGAGAAGGTTTAGGAACTTTGAGATCTGAAGATTGATCAAGGAAATCAAAATTTAGATCTGAAAAATTGGAAGAGAAATGAGATAGTTCCTTTAGTGATGGCTAGGATTTCAATTCAGCAGCAATTGGGGCACCTTTAGGTTGCTAAAATGAGAGGCCAAGGCATTGTATTTATAGTTGAAGCAATGCTGAATGCATGAATCAAAACTTGCATGACTGGAAAGGGCCTCAATGCATGGGCCTGTACAGGCGCATGGAGGGCCCAATTCCAACTGGAAATGAAAGCTTATGCATGATGTAAGTAGAATGGACGTGCAGATTGGACTGTATGAGCTCATGCATGGCAATTGAAATGATTTTCACAAAATGCACTATTACATTCAAGTTTTCAAAAATGCCATGTCCAAAATTGAAATGCAGCCTTATGAGTAATGGTTGGAAAGCTTGTTGCATAAGGAACAAATGTCATGTTGATCAAAACTTCATTTGGGCCTTGGAAATTAGTGAAAATTGAACTTGAAGTGTAGGGTGCAAAACATGCATATGTGAAATTTTCAAAATTGGCCAAAGTTCAAGCCCTTCTGTTTCAATGATTCCAGCTCCAAAGGAAAAAAAATTTAACATGAAAGTTGTAGATATTTTCAAGGAAATCAATTTGGATCTTAATTTTTCATCATTTGGGTTTTTGATGAAGAAGTTATGGGCAGTTGAAGTTGGACTTTTTCACATTTCAAAGCATTTGGTCCAAAGTGACCTATAATGTTTTGCATTATCACATGTATTTCTTTTGAGATTTTGCAATTTTTCTCAACATAACATTTGAAGTAGACATCTTAAGCTTGCCAATGAACTTAGTCTCACCTTCAAATCATGAAAAATAAATGAGTTATGTCCTTGGGAAGTTGAACCAAAATTAGGGTTTCAGTCAAAATGACCTATAATGTCTTAGAATGGATGATGACCTTCCAAGCTTCAAATCAAATTTTTATGAACATGAAAGTTGTTCATATGGTCCTTAATAACATTGTTTCTCTTAGGGTCATCTCCATTTGACCAACACATAAGAAGTTATGTCTCAGTGCATTTCTAAATAGTCAGATGAATTGACTGATCAACTTCTCAAGTCCAAAACTCATATCTTGATGAATTGATGATTGAGGGAACTCAAATAAGTTCAAATATGCATGAGATGATGAATTAAGGAACTTCCCTTGATTGTATTTGACCATGGGTTGAGGTTGCTTCAAGAGCAAGGCACAGTTGATGAACCGATGAATTAGGGTTTCCTTGGGAAACAAACCTCAAACCCTTTGATTTGCTTTGATCAAAATGATGAATTAAGATACTTGGGAGGCATATTTGATGGATAAGATTTTTGAGAACCATAGCCATGCTTGCCTTCATCTTCTCTTGACCATATCAATGCATATAGGATCTCCTAGAAGCTTTTGACCTTGTGACTGCTCAAGCTACAAACAAGAGATGTTAGTGACATATTTTTGTGCTTTTGTTTAGTGAAAAAAAATTAGAAAAGCAATAATATACAATTCAAGCATGCTTGGTGATCTCAAACCAACTCACAAGAGGTCTCACCCAAAGGTAAGAAGCCAAGATGCTTATGATCCTTGAGGCAATGTGAATGCAATGCTATGATGCCATGAGGGATCTTAGGGTCAAAATTAGGGTCTTACAAACTCCACACAAGTTGAACATGACTATACCATCCTCCTATCTTAATTTCACTCAAGTTCGGGTTAGAACTTATCTCACCACTCAGAGATCACCAAGCACAACAGACAAATTATATCATACAAACATATATATACAAACATCAAATATACAAATATATAGACAGAAAAAAGTAGGCTAAACCCACTAAGGACTACTCCCCAGCAGAGTCGCCACTTAATTTCTGTAGCGGTAAATTCATGACCATCACGCTATGGATAAGCTTAACGTCAATAAAATAAGAGTCGCCACCGTGCTTTTATTGTTTCCAAAGGAAAAGGGAAAAACATGAAGAAAAAAACCCAAAGATAAGAAGTTTTCAAATCAAAACTAATAAAATGCTAGAGATTACAGGTAAGGGGGTTGGTTACACAGAGGGAAGGTGTTAGCACCCAAAGTGTCCTAGGTACTCCACGGGAGCCCTTTTTTATGTGTGCATATGTGTTTGGTATAAAAGATATTTGAGAAAAATAGAGCGTATGGTGAGAAAAGAATTCATTAATTATATTTTTGTGTTTGACAAGACCTTCGGACTTGTGCCTACGTACCAAGATAAAAATGAGGGATCAAAACCTCGTATTTCGTGGTAAAAAATTCAAAGTTGGTGAATTGCTTTTCACAAAAGTTTGAATGAAAAGGGCACAAAGGGCCAAAAATTTGAATGAAGTTATTAGTTCTTTTTATCTTTTGAAATTTTAAGTCAATATGATTAAGTTTATTTACAAATTTGATTTAAGAAAGGGTTTGAAAATTCAATGGCATAAGGCCAAAGTTTCTAATTATTAAAACAAAGTCTAAGTTTGAAATCACAAGCAAAGAAAGTTTTTCAAAAGGGGCAGAGATTTTAAAATTTAAGAAATGGGAGGAGATGAAGAGACTATCCTAAGCACAAATTAAAACTTGAGACTTGAAAAGATCTGACCAATGAGATGCAATCCAACAGACAAGAATGTCATGTAGAAAACCCACTTTCCCTTTGGACTTTGAATCAAGCAATTAATCAAGGAGCAATTAGCAATATCCAGACATTATGAAGATCAAGGCATCAAATAAAGATAGCCACATCCAAGTAAGCAATTCCCATAGCTAGCAGTCTTCTTTGTCTTCTCATGTATCAAATGAAATATTCCTTGATCAACTCAAAGCATAGCATCAGACATAAGGTCAAAATGACAATTAGTACAAAGACAATGTAGTAGATGAATTCAAACAAATTCCAAGGCTTTCATCACATGAAGGCTTAGTTCACAATAACTTGGTCTCAAAATGTTGGCATTGGCCAAGTCATTTTTGCACAGGGAATGTTACCTAATCCTAAGTCCAAAAGTTCAAATAAAGATCAACAGTCCACCAGACATTATTTAGGGTTTTTGTTGTTATTAAGTATTTTAAGGTCCTAAGACCACAAACAAAATCAAAATGCACAAACAAATATATACAATCACAAGATATGGCTCAAATGAGCAAAGTGAATATTACATAAACATAAACAAGTTAAATGGAATGTAAATGGCAATGAATGATAAATGATTGAAATTTAAATTGCATAAAGTAAATGACTTGAAAGTAAAATAATATTAACAAGAGTTAGTCAAATGTTAGTCAAGTGTTAGTTGTGTTAGAGGTGATTTTTAATTGATTAAGTCATTCTTTGGAGAACACTCAACCATCCATTTACAAGTATGAATCCTTAAACTAAGACATCTTTCATGAGAATGGCTCTAACTTGGATAATTCAATAAGTATGCCACCAGCTCTCATGAAAGGAAAAAAGGTCAAGTCTTCTCACACTATTTCAAAGAGAAATTGCTCAGGATCACGAATTTTGCCTAAATTTTCTCCGATTTTGAGTATATAAAATGATACAGGGATTTGAATTTTGAGGATCATTAACTGAGTTGCATCGATTTGACCTCAAAGCAACTCAATCTTGTTTCCTACATTGGTAGGACTTCATCCAACCAAAAATCACAAAGAATGACGAAGAATTGAGAGAGAATCAAAGAGATGAAAATTATGGAAAATCACCTTCGAGTGAGCTTCAAACTTGCTTGATCTTGCTTCCAATTGGCCTTAGCTTGACTTCAGAAGCTTGTAGGAGTTGAATTGGATCAAGGAGAAGCTTGGACTCTTGTAGTTTCAATCTCAAAACAGAAGGAGATTTCAAACTTGATTTTCAGAAGAAAACATTCAAGATTATCCTCTAATGGTGAGGGTTTGGATTGCAGGTTTAAAGCTTGGGCAAGGTTTCTTTAATTCTGAGCCACGAGGGTTTTATTTATAGGAAATGCATTTGATTTTCACACACTTCTAAAATTGATCAAAAATAGAATTTTACGTGCATGCTTGCGTGGGCGTGTGAGAGACCCATGAAATGATGTGATCAGGTCCAAAATTCCTTGTGTGCAATGCTGAAATCATGTCATGTGATCATGCAATGGATATTGAAATGTGAATGTGAATTTCATCCAAATGAACCCTTGAAAAGAACCCATGCGCAAGTCCTTCAATTCATGGCCAAATGAGATGATCTTGGACATTTTGGAAAGGTGAAATCAAGTGTAACAACGTTAATGTTCAACACTTTTTCATTTGAAGCTTGGACATGATGAAGTTTGAGGTGGAAGTTTGGAAAATCAAACATATTTGAAAAAAATTCAAAGTACCAAGTCAAATGTTCACTTCTTCCACCTTGAATAACTTTTGCTATGGGTTTCAAATGGAAAGAGTTACTTTATAAAAGTTGTATTCCTTTCAATCCTATCCAATTTGGTCACTAATTTGACCTCATTTGGATTTGTCATGAAGGAGTTATGCATTTTAGAAGTTGAGGAAAATCACTTGTTCAATGGTAATGGCCCAAAATGACCTATATTGTTTCCTCTTGGTACATGCCCTTGAAAGATGACTTTGAACTTATTACAAGAACCAAAGTTGGATAGGGCATCTTGAATTTGATAATGGAACTTGAATGGCTTTCGTAACATAAAAAATTTAGCAAGTTATGGTCCTTGGAAGTTGACCTTCTAACTAGGGCTAAAAAAATGACCTATAATCTTTCACCATAAACACTGACTTTCCAAGCAAAACTAGATCTTGACTTCAACATGAAATTTATTTGGAATTTCATAAAGAGTGACATTTCTCTTGGAATAATTTTCATATGACAAATATTGTAAGAGATAGGGTCTAGTGAACCCCAGTTTTGACCAGTTGACTTTCTCTGGTCAACCACCATGAACCAACTTGAAAACTTGAAATTCTCTTGATCTCTTGGACTCATGGAGGATCATATATGCATAAGATGATATAATATGAAATATACCTTTAAATATTTGATCAAATGTTGAATAAACTTCGTGAGGAAGTCACACGAGATACCGAAATGAATTAGGCCTTCCAAGACAAACAAGCTTCAAACTCTTGATGATTTCTTGATAAAAATGATAAATGAAGATCATGGGGATCCATATATGATGAATATAGTCAATATGAACTATCTCTTTATTAGTATCCTTACACTGAGGGTCTCAAACCCTAGACATGAGCTTGATGAAGCATAGGTGAACACACACGCTACCTACAAAAGAAACAAAATTATACATGGACATATTTTTGGTATTTTGGTTAGTAAATATTGAAAAACAAAGTATGATACAATCAAATGTGCTTGGTGATCTCTCATAATTAAAACCCAATGAATGAGGGGTAAGGAGGATGCCAAGGTGTGACCCCAAAGTCAATGCATATGATGAGATAGCATGAGGAATCTTAGGGTCAAAATTGGGGTCTTACACAAGGATCACAACTCCTTCAATCCTCAAAAAATTTGAATGCCCCTTTATGCATATGACTCTTCTCAACATCCTCTATAACTTCTATTTACATGAAAATATCCAATTATGCTTGGAGGATCATCAAAAGTTTGGAGACATTATAGGTCATTTGTGGACTTAGTGAAATTTGACCTATTTTCAAGTTACCTTTTCCCAACTTTCAAGGATCATAACTTCTTCAATTTTCAACATATGAGGCTGATTCTTTTTACACATTGTCATTTGTGAAGCCCTCTACAAGTTTGCTTCAAGGATCAAGGTCATAATTTGCACACTTTGGAGAGCCAAGAAATCCCTACTGCGACTTGAAATTTATCCAAAAAATTCAACTATCGTATTTTGAGTTCCAGCTTATTTTAATCCAATTTATTGATTCCATTAGCACCTTCGGCATCCTCTGAAACTTTTGCAACAATTCCGATGCTATGAGACCTTCTGAAGTGCTCTAACCAGATCGAGCTTCATCAACTTCTAAGCATCATTTGAACTCAAACAAGTTAGCACAATGTAGTCTTTTACTCTCTGATGTTTTACCCTAACTTATCTGGCTTTGATTGATCATGTTCATCATTTAGTTTTATTTTTCGTGGCTTGCTTGTTTTTGAAACTTCTTTGAAATTCCCCTTGCTCAGTATATATAAATGAATTTGGAGCATGTGGTTGAATTTAGGATGAGAAGAGGATCATAATGGTGGTGGTCTCGTGTCTTGAATTTATCAAACAATGAAACTCCGGAAAGAGCTCACCGGAGAAGACGACCAGAGTTTTCTCAGATGGTCCGAGTTTGATCAGACACGTTGGCAAATTGAAATGTTTTGATTGGTTATATTTAAATTGGATCATGTGTTTGACTTGTAGCGCGTTCCATCATACTCCTTAACCTTTGGAGTCTTGGATCTGCCACGTTAATTAATGAGGCATGATCCAATGCTCCGTATTTTTTATGATTTTAATTATTTTTCTTTTATTATTTTTAATTTTTTTTCTTTAAAAATTCATAGTAATTTCATTTTTATCCAAAAAATCCCAAAATAATTTCTAAAATTCTACTTTATTTTTCTTCATCTGATTTTTATTTTTCTATATTTTATTTCACTGATTTTCTATTTTTCATGAATTTTCTCTTTTCTCCTTTGTTTTAATTGGTTAAAAATTACTTTTATTCCTTTTTTAATTCTGGAAATTTTATTATATGTTTCTTATTTTATTTCCAACCTTCCATAATTTTCTTGGCTATTTATTTGGTGTTTTGAAGGACTTTATGGATTTTCCATTTTATTTATATTTTAAACTTCATTTAAAAATACATTTGATACATTTTTTATGTCATTTAATTGCATTTTATATTTGTGTGACCTTATGAGCTTTTGTTGGCCTTGGATCATGAAGATTTTGACTTCAAGTCTCATCAAACTCAATGGATCTTGGGTGTTGATGGGGTGAGAACCCTAATCCACCAAAATGGATGATTGATTTTGATGGTGACTTAATCAAATTTTTTGATCCAATTTGGGGGTGACTTCTCTTGTCTCCTTCTTCTTCATCTCCTTGTTTTCCCTTTAATCAATTGGATGGTTTGTGTCCATCTTGTTCATGATGTGTGGATTGGTACTTGATGAACTTTCATCATTTCAAATATACCTTCTAAGTGATCATAGATCATTTGTGGTACTTTAGATTGATGCATAAGTCTGTCCTAAGTGTTCTGAAGTGTGGATTGAAATAATGGACCATTCTCCTAGCCTTTGTGCTTGATCATCATCCTTTTTCTTTCTTTTTTTGTGTGAAATGGCTTTAGGAGGATGACTTACATATCATTTCTCTAGCATGTATTAACACAAACATTATTATTGACCGACCTCAGATAGTTGTGATTTCTACATAATTCCAATTATGATTACTTAACATAGCGCTAAATTTGTCCCAAAAGCAAATGCATTTTTATAAGTGAGCTTGTAAGTCTCATATTCCTCATGGTATTGTGTGAAAATGTTGTTCATTTTCCATTTGTGAGAGCTAGTGGCATACTTGTTGATTTTATCCAAGTTAGAGCCCTTCTCACAAATGATTTATAGGTCCATATTTTCATGCTTGTGATTGGATAGTTGAGTGTTCTCCAAGAAATGACCAAAACATTTTTTCATCTTCACTAACATCCTTTACTAACCCTTCACTTGTATTAACTTCTATTTCAATGTCATTTACTTTATGCCTTTATTTTATGTCATTTACTTTATACTTTATATTTATCCTTTCATATCATATTGTTTATGATTATGTCATTTTGTTCTTTGTCCATTTGTACCTTTCTTTTATATCATTGTAAAGAAGACACTAATAAGAAAAAAAAAAAAAAAAAGAAACTTGTTTCATCTAACTCATGGACTTGTGTTTACTATCCTTGGCATCATTATGGAGTTATCGACTTAGAATTAGGATCTTGACCTTTGCTTTGGAACTTGTGACTTGAGACCTTGGAATTCATGTGATACCTATGACTTTGGACTTTGTCGCATCTCGGAGAAACGCGCATACAAAACAAAGTCGCCACCAATGTTATTTATCCCAAGAGAGGGAAAGGCACTAAATAAACCTACAAAAGGATGAATCTAATTGTCTCGCGACCAAGAGATGGGTAAGGGAGTCGATTACGCAAGGGGAAGGTGTTAGCACCCCTAACGTCTGTAGTACTATATAGAATCCACTCTTGTTGTTCTAATCAAAGGGTGTGGCAATTCTAAATCTAGGTTGTGAAGGGAATGCATGAAAATGAATTATTAACAAAGGAAAATAAAATAGTTTTATTATTGTGCTTGCTTAGGTTTTGCAACCCAATGCCTACGTATCCCAAAGGAATCATAGCACCGCAGTTCTTCTCAAAAACTTTGGTTTGTTGGTATTTTTTATGGGTAACAACCTTTATTGAAAATTTTCATAAGAAAATCCAACTAGCAAAAGGAGTTTTGATTCATTGAGTGTTTTTGTTGAAAGAATACATCATATGGTCCCTTAGAAGGCGGGGGTATCTGTGTACTTCTCTCTTAATTATGAAAGAGTTCCAATAATGTTAGAGTGTTTTTTAATTTTGATTAAGAAAAGGTTTTAGTTTTAGAATGGATGCAAAAGAGAAAAAGGTTAACAAAAGGGGAGTCTTAATCCTACTTGTTGTCATACATGTGGACCTAAAGTTAGGATCAAGGGAAACTTATACCTAACATTTTCATACATGGATACCAATCCTAAGGTCTACTTTAGTACAATCTTGACCAAGAAAGAAATAAAGAATCCTATGGGGAGCATGCAACCTCACAAGGAAAGAAGAAAGAAGAAGAAGAAAGAAGGCAGACAATCAAACACTTAAACAAGGTAATGAAAGCAAGCAAACATCACATGAGAAGTAACCACTTACTCAATAATTAGGCACCTAAACAAGATACCTAATGCATACCTACTTAATCAAACAAGTATCAAAGAAAGAAATAGGCAATTAGGTGAACACCTATGCAAGTAAAAAACCATGGCCATATATAAGACAAAGATAACTTAAACAAGTAGCAATCATGTTATCAAAGCAAAATAAAAGAAGAGATGCCAATTAAACAACCACACATCATATGAGAAGTAAACACTTGCTCACACAAAGGCACTTAAACAAGATACCTAAAGTTATACCTACTTAAACAATCAAGCATAAAAGATGAAAGAACATGCAATTAAGTGAACACCTAAGCAAGCAACAAGGTCGAAGGAAGGATGATAATTGAATAATCACACATCAAACCACAAAGAGAAAGAGTTAAGGCATGCAAACAAGTAATAATTATCCTACTTGAACAAGTAAGGAAGTAAAGCTTACAAACAAAGGTTAACCAACCAAAAAATCATGTTATCAAACATTCATGGGGCAACAACTCATTTATGACCATCAAGCTATGGATAAACCCGACGTCAATTGAAAAATTAGAGTCTCCATTGCGCCTTATTTATTTCCAAAGGAAAAGGGAAAAGTACGAATAAAACCCAAGGATAAGAAGTTTTCAAATCAAAACTAATAAAATTCCAGAGATTATAGGTAAGGGGGTTGGTTACACAGAGGGAAGGTATTAGCACCCAAAGTGCCCTAGGTACTCCTAGGGAACCCTTTTTTGTGTGCAAGTGTTTTGGTTGAAATGATGTTTGATAAAAAAATAGAACGGGGAGATGAGAAAAGAATTCATTAATCATATTTTTGTGTTTGACAAGACCTTCGATCTTATGCCTACATACCAACATAAAAATGAGGGATCAAAACCCCGTAGTTCATGGTAAAAATTTCAAAGAAACTCAGTGAATTGATTTTAACAAAAGTTTAAGAGAAAATGGGAAAAGATGGCCAAAGATTTGGATGAGGTTGTTAATTCTTTTTTTCTTTTTAAATTAAAACAAATATCGTTAAGTTTATTTACAAGTATGATTTTAAGAAAAAAAGTTTAAAAATTCAATGACATAAGGCCAAAGTTTCCAATCATTAAAACATGTCTAAGTTAAAAACACAAGCAAAGAAGGTTTTGAAAAGAGGGAGAGATTTTGAAATTAAAGAAGTGGGAGGAGATGAAGAGGGTACCCTAGACAAAAATAAAAAGTTAAAAGTTGAAAAGATCTGACCAATGGGATACAATCCACAAGACAAGAATGTCAGATAGTAACCCATTTCTTTTGGACTTTTAAGCAGACAATAAGCATAAGTAATATCCAAGCAAATCATATAAAGACCAAGGTATCAAATAAATATAGCCATAATATCCAAGCAAGCACTTCAATATCTAGCAGTCTTAAATGTCTTCTAATGCATCATATGAAATACTCCTTGTGGCAAACTCATAGAAACAATCATTAAACATCAATAATAATAATAATAATAATATAACAATCAAGCAAAGAGACAAAGTAACCGATGAACTAAGAGCACTCAGGGTTTACATCAGATCAAAGGCACATTCAAGAATAGCTCAGTCTCAGATAATGGCATTGGCCAACTCCTCAAAGCATATGGAAGTTGCCTACTCTAAGTCTAAAAGTGCATATCAAGTCCAATAATCCACCAACATATTTTTTAGAGATTTTTGTTATTATAAAGTATTTTAAGGTCCTAAGACCACAAATAGAACAAAATCACAAGCACACAATATATACAAATACAAGATGTAGTTCAAGTGAGCTAAAATGAAATGACTGAAACATAAACAAGTTGCATGAAATGTAAATGGAAATGAATGATAAAGGTACTAAAATTTAAACTGCATTAATTAAATGACTTGAAAGTAAGGCAATGTTAATGAAATGTTAGTCAAATACTAGTGAAGTATTTAATCGTTTAAGTCATTCTTTGGAGAACACTCAACCATTCATTCACAAGTATGAAGACATGAACCAATACATCATCCATGAGAAGGGCTCCGACTTGGATAAATCAACAAGTATGCCACTAGCTCTCATGAATGGAAAAAGGTCAAGTCTTCACACAATACCATGAAGAATGGGAGACTTACAATCTCACTTACTAGAATGTTATGCCTTGAGGGACAAATTTAGCTATATGTTAAGCAATCATAATTGGTGTTAATGCATGTTAGAGACTTGGTACAAAGAACCAAGCTTCTAAAACATACCACACACAAAAATAAAGATGGGATTGACCTATCTCAATCTAGCTCATGTTGATATATCTAACACAAGGTCATTGATGAATCAACTAGCATTTGGACCTTAGAGAAATCATTGGTCAATGGAAACCATGAAGGATGAAGATGAAGAGGTGAGGGGAAATAGAAACCCAAATTGATCACAGGAGGAAATTTATCTGATCAATACTATCCATTCATCTTGAGGGATGGAATATACATTTCATCAACCCCTTAAATTCAATTGTATTGATAAGATAAAAGTTTAAATCAACCATGATCAAGGCCAAACAAAAAGTCAAACATCACAAGGTCAACCAAATGGCTCAACAATATTTTCAAACAATTAATCAATTAAAAATCAATTTTAAAATGAATTAAAATGCATTTTTAAATAGACAAAACCTCAAATCCCTTAAAGTCACTGAATAAATGGCCAAGGGATTTAACCTAGGTCAAGCAAGGTCAAAGGACCTTAGACAAAAAAATTCATAATTTTTGGAAAGTCAGAAGTATTTTAAAATATTTAAAAATAAGTCAAAAATCATTTAATTCACAAAAAATATCAAAATTAATCCAAAAAATTATTTTAATTCAAAATATCAAAGAGGAAAATATTTAAAGATTTTTGGTGAAAGTCCCATATTTTTTGGATTAAAAATGAAATTTATATGAATTAAATAAAAGAGAAGCAATTAAAAGAAAATCAGAAAGTAAAATAAAAAGCAAAAACATAAGAGCCATCAGATCTCCCTAATTAATTGAGGTGACAGATCTGATGGCTACGCGCACGGGGAACATGGTACACCAAGGTCAATGCGCTGCAAACAGAGTCAAACAAATCAAAGGCCCTGATAAAAACGTTCAAACATGATCAGATGGTTGGAATGGTGCCAACACACAACCGGAGCCCTAGCTCCGATTTTCTTCTCCAGTGGACCTCACCGTATTGGTCCACCACCAACCTCCACGAAAATGAAAAGTGAGTAAACTAATTTGAAGGAAAAATCCTCAGGAGTACGAATCTGACCTTAATTTCTTCTAATTCCAAGTATATTGGAAGATACATGGATTTGAAATTTGAGGAGTATGATCTGAGTTGCTTCGATTTGACCTCAAAGCAACTCAATCCTGTTGCCTACATTGGTAGGACTTCAACCAACCAAATCAAGTGAAATGATGGAGAATCAAAGAAGGAAAGTTTCACAAAATTCACCTTCTATTTGCAGTGATGAAGCTCGATTTGAATCTCAATTTGCTTGGGCTTTCTTCCACTAGCTTGCAAGAGATCAAATGGATGCTCAAATGGTTTGGACATCAGGAGTTTCAATATAAAAATAGAAGTGAAATTAAATCTCAATTTCAAATGAAATATTCAAGTTTATCCTATCAATGGAGGATGGGGATGATGCAGGAGCAAGGCTTGGGCAAGGTGTCCTCAATTCAGAGTAGGAAGGCTTGCATTTATAGTCTCCAAGATTCATTTCTGCACACTTCCAAAAAATTGTCAAAAATAGAAATGTTAGTGTGCATGCTTGCATTAGCATGTGATAGGCCTAAAGAATGACTGGAAAAGGTCCAAAATCATGCATGAGTTATGTTGAAGCCTTGACATGAGACCACGTAATGTGGAATGGAAATTGGACATGAAAATCATCCAAATGGGGCCATGCAATGCAACCATGCGCAAGTCCTTCAAAAATGCTCCAAATACCATGATCTTGGACTCTTGGGAAAGGTAACATTAAGGGGAACAACTTTGATGTTGAAAACGTTTCCATTTGGAGCTTAGATCATGATGAATTTTGAGGTGGAAGTGGGGGAAATCAAACATAGTTGAAAATTTTCTAAGTTAAAAGTCAAATGACCACTTTTTCCACCTGAATAACTTTTGCTATGAGCTTCAAATGAAAATGGTTCCTGAATTATAGATCTTTCATTCCTATTCAATTTGGTCATAAATTTGGCACCATTTGAATCTTGCATAAGGGAGTTATGGATTTTAGAAGTTGAGGAAAATTGCTTGGTCAATGATGATGGCCCAAAATGACCTATAATGTTTCCTCTTGGTGCATGCCCTTGCAAGTTAAAAATTGACATTTATCAAAGAAGAAAAGTTGGATAAGACATCTTGAATTTGATCATGAAACTTGGATGGCCTTCATATCATAAAAATTGATCATGTTATGGTCTTTAGAAGTTGACCTTCCAACTAGGGCACAAACAAAATGACCTATAATCTTTCACCATAAAAAATGACTCTCCAAGCAAACTTAGATCTTGATGCCAAAATTAAAGTTATATGTAATGTCATAAAGAATAAATTTTCTATTGTAATCATTTTCATATGAGAAAAATTGTAGGAGATAGGGTCTAGGGAACCCCAATTTTGACCAGTGGACTTTCTCTTATCAACTTCTTTGAGCTAACTTGCCAACTTGAAATTATTTTGCTCTTTGGGGATCATGGAAGATCATATATGCATAAGATGATCTGTCATGAATTATACCTTGAATTATTTGACCAATTTTTGAAGAAACTTGCTGAGGAAGTCTCACAAGATACCCAGATGAATTAGGGCTTCCAAGGCAAATAAGATTCAAATCTCTTAATGAGTTCTTAATCAAATTGAAAAATAAAGAACATGGGGATCCATATATGATGCTTAGAACCATTGTAAACCTTTCCTTGATTGATATCTTTTCACTGAGAGTCTTAAACCCTAGATGTGAGCTTGATGAGGCACGGGTGGACACACACACTACCTAGAAAAGAAGCAAAGCTACATAATTTTAGTATTTTGGTTAGTAAACAAAAGAAAATAAAGTATGATACAATCAAATGTGGTTGGTGATCTCTCCCAATGCAAACCCAATGAATGATAGGTGGGGAGGATACCAAGTTGTGATCCCAATGCTAATGCCATGTTAATGAGATGGCATAAGGGATCTTAGGGGTCAAAATTGGGGTCTTACAGCTACCCCTATTTAAGAACATTCTAGATGAGAATGTGAAGGTTAAAATCTTTGTATCAACTTAGTAGAATGGACTTAAATAACAATATCAAGAAACAAATTTTGGTCCTTAAGAGGTCTCATGATGCATATGACACGAATTTTAAAATAATATTTGTGGGGAATATATTGCCACAAACTAAAAAAATCTGGAGAGACTGAAAAATCTACAGGAGCACAATGCATTCCATAAGGAAAGCTCACTAGGGGGACAAAGACTCTGGGGGATAAAAAGTTATGTGTAGGCCAAGCTACGACTTAAAAACTGTTGGAGACACGAGGGGATTTCCATGAAAATAAATCAATGGAAAGACTCAGATTGGGGATAAACTAATCTGCAGCGGACGAGAGTATATCAGAAAGAAGCTGAAATACTGAAGCTAAAGGATATTCTATTTCACAAAGAAATACGGGCACAAACTCAACTGGGGAAGAAAAACTTCTTCACAAGAGTAAAAGAGAAATATTATCTTCCATCGATTACTGGGTAGGAATATAACACACTCGAACATAGGGACATCCTTTACTGGTTATGGTAATCATATCAAGGATGACTCACTGAAGAAAATGGGGAATATTCATTATCGGTTACTGGGTAAGAATAGCCTACTAG
Source organism: Lathyrus oleraceus (assembly GCF_024323335.1). Lineage (NCBI taxonomy): Eukaryota > Viridiplantae > Streptophyta > Magnoliopsida > Fabales > Fabaceae > Lathyrus > Lathyrus oleraceus. Next base: position 130,784,072 of record NC_066579.1, read on the forward strand.
GGAAAAGGGAATCAAATAGGAATTACAATTGCCTTCTTACTAGGTAGAAGACCAAAGGGAGAGTATCTATCACCGGTTAAAGTGAACATATCAAGGATAAACTCAAAGAGAAGAATATCTGCCATCAGTTAGGATGAGCATATCAAGGATAAACTACCTGGGGAAACAGGAAGAATATTTGTCATCGGTTAAGATAAACATCTCAAGGATAGACCAAAAGAAGAGAGTATATGTCACCGGTTAAGATGAACATATCAAGGATAAACTCAGAGAAAGAATATCTGTCATCGGTTAGGATGAACATATCAAGGATAAACTTTGTTAGGAAAGAATGGATTACAACAACCGGTTATTGGATAGAATACCAGAGAGAGAGTATTTGTCACCGATTAGAGTGAAAGGATAAACTCAGGGGGGAGAATAAGATTTATATCTGTCATTACTAGACATAATATCGCCAATAGGAATTACAACTACCTTTTTACTAGGCAGAATACCAGAAAGAAGAGAAAATTTGTCACTATATATATATATATATATATATATATATATATATATATATATATATATATATATATATATATATATATATATATATATATATATATAGAATAAAATCTAACTCCAACTCAATTTCAAAAGAGGAGGAGATAATGCTAGGGGATAAGCCAAGATTAATAAAATTCTTGCTTAAAACTCAAAACTATCTGTCATTACTAGACATAATATCGCCAATAGGAATTACAACTACCTTTTTACTAGGCAGAATACCAGAAAGAAGAGAAAATTTGTCACTGTATATATATATATATATATATATATATATATATATATATATATATATATATATATATATATATATATATATATATATATATATATATATATATATATATATATATATATATATATATATATATATATATATATATATATATATATATATATATATAGTGAATAAAATTTAACTCCAACTCAATTTTCATAAGAGGAGGAGATAATGCTAGGGGATAAGCCAAGATTAATAAAATTCTTGCTTAAAACTCAAAACTATCTGGGAGAGGAGACAAATGCAGACTGGAAAACTCCACGAGGGGAGAAAGTACTGCTGAAAATACCAACCAAACATGCTGAGGATAAAGGAGATATGCTAAAGATCAACATCTCAAGCTGAGGGATACAACAAGTCAGCACTGTGGGGGAATTTTAGGTCAATACCATATCAAATGAGAGACAACCCTACAAGGGACCACATCAATACTGCTCGGAATCAAAATGCGGTATGAATGAAGAGAACTTCTACCAGAAGATGAAACTCCACTGGGGATTCTGTAGCGGTAAATTCTAGACCATCAAGCCATGGATAAGCTTAACACCAATAAAACAAGAGTCGCCACCACGCTTTTATTATTTCCAAAGGAAAAGGGAAAACTATGAACAAAACCCAAAGATAAGAAGTTTTCAAATCAAAACTAATAAAATGCCAGAGATTACAGGTAAGGGGGTTGGTTACACAGAGGGAAGGTGTTAGCACCCAAAGTGTCCTAGGTACTCCTAGGGAGCCCTTTTTTATGTGTGTATGTGTGTTTGGTATAAAATGATGTTTGAGGAAAATAGAATATGGGGATGAGGAAATAATTCATTAGTTATACTTTTCTGTTTGACAAGACCTTTGGTCTTGTGCCTACGTACAAACATAAAAATGAGGGATAAAAACCTTGTAGTTCGTGGTAACAATTTCAAAATGAGTGAGTTACTTTTAATCAAAATTTAAGTTAAAATAGGCACAAAGGGCCCACAAGTTTGAATGGGTGTTAGTTCTTTTTGTCTTTTGAAATTTTAAGTCAATATGGTTAGATGTATTTACAAGTTAGATTTAAGAAAAGAGTTTGAAAATTTAATGGCATAAGGCCAAAGTTTCTAATTGAAATAAGGTCAAAGTTTGAAATCACAAACAAAGAAGGTTTTTGAAAAGGGGGAGAAATTTTTAAATTTAAGAAGTGGGAGGAGATGAAGAGACTAATCCTAAGCATAAAATTAAAAAGTTAAGAGTTGAAAAGATATGACTAATGGGATGTGTAACACCCCGATAAAATATGATAATTATTTAATTTAAGTTTAATAGTATATTATGATGATAATATGAATGAGAGGGTATTATTTTTCAAAATAAAAGATAAACCATTCATATATATTATTATTAGTATATTTATTAATTTAATTAAATAATTGGAATATTATTGGATTATTATTATTGGAATAATAAAGTTGGAATTGGAACGATTTTTGGAATCAGTGAAGAGTCCCATTTAGTAAAAAGGTTTTTACACGTGAAAACAGAGAAGCGACTAAAAAGTGGAAAAAGGGCAAAAAGGAAGAGCAAGAGAAAAAGGGTTGAAGAAGGGAAAAGCTTGAAGTTAAAGGATTTGCCGGATTAACTCAGGTAAGGGGGGGAAATCCTTATTATTATGGGTTAGTATGATTGGGTCAATGGGTAGGAACATGTTTTAGGTTGAAATCCTTAATTGGCTTGAATTGGAATTATTAGGTTTTGATAAATACCCTTGAATTGTGATGAGTAAATTATGTTAAAACTGTGAATGAATCTATATTTGGATGAGTCGTAATTTTCTGAACGTGTAGCTTTTTACGGAATCGAAATCGGAGGTCCGGAAGTCCTCCAACGGCGAAAAATGCGGGTAATTCTGCATTCGGTTCGTTGTTAGCGCAGGAACAGCTTTCTGTTTTGCGTTAACCGGTTAACCCAGGGCGTTAACCGGTTAACACTGTTACGATTTATGAAAAATTGCATTCTGTCTTGCGTTAACCGGTTAACCCAGGGCGTTAACCGGTTAACACTGTTAAAAATTGCCAAGAAGCGCATTCTGTTTTGCGTTAACCGGTTAACCTAGGGCGTTAACCGGTTAACACTGTTATAATAGTGAAAAATTGATATTTAAATATTGTGTATGTTTTGGAATGGAATTATGTGTACATATTGTATGGGCTTGGCTAGGAAATGTGCCATACGCGTATGGGCATGAGGCATACGTGTATGGGCAGAAGTTTGATTTTTCTGAGCTGTTGTTGTGCAGTTTCGGTCGTTTCAGCTGAGTGATGTAATTTAGCTGATGTATGATATAGTAGGGATCATTTCCCGTTGTTTTGAGTAGTATAGGTATTAGTAGAGTGTGATAATACTGTGATTTATTAATTGGCATGACATGATATGATTCTGTGATAAATATGCTGATGATGTATGATGGTATGCATAATGCTGTGAATATATCTATCATGTATGCAATTGTGGATGGACTGTTTATGGCTTAGAGTGTGAGCATATGTCCATTGTGGATTGTTGTTGATGTTTGCATGCTAGGTGATTTAGCGTGCATAGCATAGCCTTTATGGTGGTAGCTAATTCCCATGGTGAGGAATTAGTAAGGGAGTCACTAGGTCTCAAATGAGTGGGACTAGTGAGCTTGGTAGCCGTATCTGGGTTTGATCGGTGAGGTTGAACTATGTGTTCACGAATAGTCGGTACCGCATGCATGGAGTCTCATTTCATAATGTATGTATGGCGTATAATATGAATGGATGTATTCCAATATTATACGTGTGTTTTGTGTTTGTGTTGAGTATGATTATGAGTTGATGTTGCCGTTGCTGAATGTGTGATATGATTAGGGTGATGAATGTGTTAATTTACTTAGCATTACATGATATTTTATAATGCTTATTATATCGATTGAGGAACTCACCCTTACAACTATGTTTCAGGTAACGAGCAGTGATTGAGTAGAAGCTAGTGCTTGGAGTCTAGTGTAGTTCCTTAGTGGGTCATGCTCTGGTATATGTAACATCGGGACGGGATGTTTTACCTTGTTTTCATTTTTGGTTGTTGAACAATTTTACATGAAAAGTGTTACATGGTTTGCATGTTGTTAGATTTCTATCCGCTGCGAATTGCGCAATGTTTTATTTTGATTAATAAATGAGCATGACCAGATATTTTGGTGAATGGTGTGAAGTGTCAAGTGTGACACCCTGAAATTGCATATCTACTCTGATTCATATTTTGTTGTTTTAATTAATTATTGGGGTATTTCAGAAGGGTGTTACAGGATGCAATCCAACAGACAAGAATGTCATATAGAAAACTCATTTTCCCTTTGGACTCTGAATCAAGCAATTATCCACAAATGATTGGCAATATCAAACATCATGAAGATCAAGGCATCACATAAAGATAGCCATATCCAAGCAAGACACTCCATAACTAGAAGTCCTCTTTGTCTTCTCATGTATCAGATGAAATACTCCTTAATTAACTCAAAATAATGCATCAGACATAAGATCAAAATAACAGTTGCATCAAGACCATGTAGCAGATAAGTTCAAATAAATCCCAATACTTGCATCAGATGAAGGCTCAAATCACAATAACTTGGTCTCAAAATGTTGGCATTGGCCAAGTCCTTTTGCATATGGAATGTTGCTTAATGCTAAGTCCAAAAGTTCAAATCAAGCTCAATAGTCCACCAAACATTTTGTAGGGTTTTTGTTGTTTATTAGGTATTTTAAGGTCCTAAGACCACAAACACAAACAAAATACACAAACAAATATGTACAATCACAATATATTGCTCAAATGAGCAAAGTGAAAATGGCATAAATATAAACAAGTTAAATGATATGTAAATGACAATGAATGATAAATGACTAGAAATTAAATTGCAGAAAGTAAATGACTTGAAAGTAAAGCAATATTAATAAGAATTAGTCAAATGTTAGTCAAAGTTAATTTAATGTTAGTAGTATTTTGATTTTCAATTGATTAAGTCATTCTTTAGAGAACACTCAACCATCTATTCACAAGCATGGATCCTTGAACCGAGACATCTTCCAAAGGAAGGAAAAAAGGCTAAGTTTCAACACAATACTATGACAGATGGGAGGCTTACAATCTCACTTACTAGAATGCTATTCCTTTAGGGTCAAATTTAGCTCTATGTTAAGCAATCATAATTGGACTTATGTAGAAGTCATAATTATCTGAGGTCGGACAATAAAAATTTAGGTGCTAATGCATGTTAGAGATTTGGTATAATGAACTAAACTCCTAAAACATACCACACACTAAAATAAATGATCACAAAGGATGAACATATCTCATCCATACTTATATTGGTTCATCTGACACAAAGTCATTGATGAATCAATTAGCCTTAGGGTATTGAGACTTCATTGGTCAATGAAAAGGATGGGAAAGAATGGGGATGAAGATGAAGAGGTAGGGGAGACGAGAGAAACACAAATTGGTCATGGGAGGAATTTTATAAAATTAAAATCATTCATTCATTTTGGGAGATGAAATGTACATTTCATCAATCCCCTAAATCAAATGATTTTAATCCAACAAAAGTCAAATCAACCTTGACCAAGTCCCAAACAAATAGTCAAACATCACAAGACCATAAAAATAGCTCAAAATATTTTTTTTACACAATTAATTAATTAAAAATCAAATTAAAAATGCATTAAATCTCAAATTAATTTGGTCAAAACCTAAAATCTCTTCAAAACACCAAATAAATAGCCAAGAGATTTATCCTAGGTCAAACAAGGTCAAAGGACCTTAGACAAAAAATTTCATGATTTTTAAAAAGTCAGAAGTATTTTTAAACAATTAAAAATATGCACAAAAACATTTAATTCATAAAAAATATCAAAATTAATCCAAAAAATATTTTTTATTCAGAAAATGAAAGAGAAAAATATTTAAAGATTTTTGGTGAAAGTCACATATTTTTTGGATTAAAAATGAAATTAATATGAATTAAACAAAATAAAGCAATTAAATGAAAAAATTAGAAAATACAAAAAAATAAAGGCCATCAGATCTCCCTCATTAATTGAGGTGGCAGATCTGATGGTCGCGCGCGCTATCCATGGTGGACTCAAGTCAAAGCGCCACACGCATGGTAATCAAAACCAATGGCTAAGAATAGAAAGTTGAACCAAGATCAGATAGTTGGAACCTTGCCAACACACCACCGGAGCCTTAGCTCCGGTCATCTTCTCGGGTGAGGACCATCGGACTGTTCCAACCAAAACTTCATGAAAAATAAAAAATTAATACACTAATTTGAAGAAAAAATGCTCAGGAGCACGAATCTGACATCCATTTCTTCCAATTCCAAGTATATTGAAAGATACCTGGATTTGAAATTTGAGGTTCATGATCTGAGTTGCTTTGATTTGACCTCAAAGCAACTCAATCTTGTTGCCTACATTGGTAGGACTTCAGCAAACCAAAAATCACAAAGAATAGTGAAGAATTAAGAGAGAATCGAATAGATGAAGTTTCTGAATTTTGACCTTCGAGTTGCTTCAAATTTGCTTGATCTTGATCTGGATTTGCTTGATTCCTCTTCTTCTTGCTTACTGTGATCAATTGAGATGAAAATGGCAATGAATTCTTGGAGTTTGAATTTCAAAACAGAAGGTGAAATTCAAACTCGATTTCAATTGAAATCTTCAAGAATTTTATGGAGTGAGGGGTTTGAGTTGTTTTGGCAAAGCTTGGGCAAGGTGTTGATGAAGTGCTGAGCTCATAGAACTTGTATTTATAGCCAATTCAAATGCTTTCCACACACTTTCTTTTGAAATCCAAAAATAGTAATTGCATCATGCAAGCTTGCATGGGCGTGTACAAAGCCCAAAGAATGATTGGAAAAGGTCCAAAATTATGCACGTGTGATGCTGAAAGCAATGCATTAAGCCATGCAATGTTGAAATGAGATTGAACATGAGAATCCTCTAAATGGCACCATGCATTGCACCCATGTGCAAGTCCTTCAATATTGATCAAAATTAGATGATCTTGGTCTTTTTGGAAAGGCGAGATCAAGGGGAACAACTTTCGTGTTGAACACTTTTCCATTTGAAACTTGGATCATTATGAGTTTTGAGGTGGAAGTTTGGAAAATCATACATAAATGAAAATTTTCTAAGTATCAAGTCAAATGTTCACTTCTTCCACCTTGAATAACTTTTGTTATGGACTTCCAATGGAAAAAATTCCTTCATTAAAGTTGTAGCTCTTTAAAACCTATTAAATTTGGTCATAAATTTGACCTCATTTGGATTTGGCATGAAGGAGTTATACATTTTAGAAGTTGAGGAAAATCACTTGTTCAATGGTAATGGCCCAAAATGACCTCTAATGTTACCTCTTGGAACATGCATTTGAAAGTTGAATTTGGACTTCCTCCAAACATAAAAGTTGAAGAGGACATATTGAATTTCATTATGGAACTTGAATGGATTCGATATCAGAAAACTTGAGCAAGTTATGGTCTTGGGAAGTTAACCTCCTAACTAGGGTTCAGACAAAATGACCTAAAATCTTTCACCATAAAAATTGGCATTCCAAGAAAAAATAGCTCTAGACTTAAACATGAAAGTTATTTAGAATGTCATTATGAGTAACTGTGCTCTTGGCATAATTTTCATATGAGATAAATTGTAGGAGATAGGGTCTAGGGAACCCCGGTTTTGACCAGTTGACTTTCTCTGGTCAACCACCATGAACCAACTTGATAACTTGAGATTTCTCTTGATATTTGGGACTCATGGAGGATCATATGTGTGTAATATGATGTAATATGAAGTATCCATTGAAATATTCTATCAATTGATGAAGAAACTTGCTGAGGAAGTCACACAAGATACCTAGATGAACTAGGGCTTTGAAGGAAAACAAGCTTCAAACTCTTGATGATTTCTTCATCAAAATTATATGTGAAGACCATGGTGATCCATATATGATGTATAGATTCAATGTGAACCATCTCTTGATTAGTATCTTTGCATTGAGGGTCTCAAACCCTAGATATGAGCTTGATGGAGCATAAGTGAGCACACACACTACCTACAAAAGAGTTAAACTATAAATTGACATATTTTTGGTATTTTGGTTAGTAAATAATGAAAAACAAAGTATCATATAATCAAATATGCTTGGTAATCTCTCCCAATGCAAGCCCAATGAATGAGGGATAAGGAGGATGCCAAGGTGTGGTCCCAAAACCAATGCACATGATGAGATATCATGAGGGATCTTAGGATCAAAATTGGGGTCTTACAGCTGCCCCTATTTGAGGACATTCTAACTGAGGATGTGAAGGTTAAAATCTTCATATCAACTCAATAGAATGGACTTAAATAACAACATCTAGAAATAAATTTTGGTCCCTAAGAGACCTCATGGTGCATATGATATGAAATGTTAAAAATAATCTATGTGTGGGAAGATATTTCCACAAAGTAAAAGAATCCGGAGACACCGAAAGTCCATAAGAGCATAATTCATTCCATAAGGAAAATCTCACTGGGGAGATAGAGACTCTAGGGGTAAATAGGTTATGTGTAACCCATGCTACGACTTGAAAACTGCTGGAGACACGAGGGGAATTCCCTGAAAATAAATCGATGGAAAGACTCGATTGAGGATATGGGAATCTGTAGGGGAAACAGGTAGATCAAAACAAAACTGAAATACCTGAACCAAACAGGGGATTGGCAACTTCACTGAGTAAATACACACTCAAACTCAATTGGGGAAGAATGAACTTCAACGCAGGAGTACTAGAAGTATATTATCTATTACCAGTTACTGGGTAGAAAGATAATATACCCTGACAGAGGGACATCCATTACTGGTTAGGGTTAATATATCAAGGATGACTCACTAAGAAAAAGAATAACATATTGGGGAAAATATCAAATAGGATTTGCAACTACCAGTTACTGGGCAGAAGACTAAAGAAAGAGAATATATGTCACTGGTTAAAGTTAACATATCAAGGATAGACTCAGGGGAAGAATATTCGTCATCAATTAGGATGAACATATCAAGGATAGACCACCTAGGTACATGGGAAGAATATCCGTTACTGGTTAGGGTAAACATATCAAGGATAGACTGCCTAAAAAAGTAGGAATTATATATATTAGTTACTGGATAGAATACCAAAAAGAGAATATCCGTCACCGGTTAGGATGAACATATCAAGGATAGACTCAGCAGGGGAAAGAAGGATTTACAACTACCGGTTACTGGGCAGAAGACCGCAAAAAGGAGAAAATTTGTCATCAGTTAAGATGAACATATCAAGGATTAACTCACTGGGGAATGAAGTAGGGATTACAACTACCTTTTTACTGGGTAAAAAACCACAAAGGGAGAATATCCGTCATCGGTTAAGATGAACATATCAAGGATAGACTGCCTGGGGAAACGTGAAAACGAATCCGCTGGGAAAAATATAGGAAGTAGATTACTCTTACCGGGTATTGGGTAAAAGTAAAGTACTCGGAAATCGAAAAGAATATTACCGGTTTTTGGGCAATAGACTCTCGGGGAACAAAAAATATCTATCTAGGTAAGAGCTAGAAAGAACCGGTCAAACAAAGACTTAAACCGATGGGGATGTAACTCATGGGGAGTGGTTCCATCTAGATAACTAACTGGGGGAGGAAACTAAAATAATAATCATCCACGAGGAAATAACTCAGTGGGGAATGACAAAGGTTAAACTCTTTCTGCCTAAGGGGCTGACACTCTACAATTGAAAGAGGACAGACGCGCCAAATCTGCATGGAGAAATAATGTCACCATATCAAGGGATCAGAAATAAGGAATCAAATGCAATAACAAATGCATAATGAAATATCTGATGTATGAATATGTATGTATATGATTGATGATTATTCTGACAAAACTATCACAAAGGATTCAAACGTCACAGATTTGAATCATCGCTACAACACTCGACTAATCTCGACAAGACGGAGACACCAACTAGAGGAACGTGTTGGAGATGGATGCAAATCATCTGGCTCTGAATATCTCAAACCTAGCTGGGGAAAGAGAGAAGATCTGTCGAGGATCTAAACTGTCAACTTTGTGGGGAATTTTAGATCAACGCCATATCAAATGGGATATAACCTCACAAGGGACCAAATCAAATACTTTTCAGAATCGACACTGCTGGGAATTAGAAATGAACTCCGCCCGAGACTAAGGGGGATAAAACTCTATACGGGATCTGAGACAAACTGTTGAAGATGTGAGCCTACCAATCAATTGTGGCGGTGACCCACAAACGTAGCTGGGGAAACCTGACTTACTGTTGGAGAGGAAAAAGTTACCAAATCAACCGCTTGGGGAAGACCAAAAATGCTTTTATATTTAGGACTCACCTGTTCTCAGATCGTTGTTGATATTCCTTATTGAAATTGATTGCTTTCGTATTTTTTAAGAAAAACGAATTTTTATTTATTAATTTATTTCGAAATTATCATCATAAAATTCAATTCTATTTAGCTGAAGAGTAAATAAGAGTAGAAACAATTGGATAAAAGCTCAACTTTATTTAATAGAATGGTAGTCTGTAAATGACAAGACCCCATAGATCTTTACAAAAGTTGAAAATGGTAATTTACATGGAAAATGGGCTACATTGAACACAATGATTGTAACACCTCAAAATTTGCCCTCCTCTCTTGGGACTAGCTTAGCATATTGCATTTTATTTTTTTAGGTCATTAGGCATTACATATTTGCATATCATGTGGCTACATTGAGCAAGTCATCCTCCTAGGTCTTGATCAGAAGATAAAGAGGTTAAGATGCAAGCTAGGGTTTCATTGGATTGACCATTAACCATCTGAGGATGTGTGATTCAAATTAGGGTTTCTTGATTCTCAAGGAGATTGATCATCATCTTGGTTGAAATGGTACATCATCATCATCATGGTTTTGTCCTCACCAAGAGATTTATTGTTCATGATCAGATACCTTGGGATTAGGGTTTTGACCTCTGGTCAACCCTAATCATCTGCATAGTGCCAATCAGGGCTTGGTAAGGAGATGAGGTTTTCAATGGATATGGGGATCATCATATGATTATATTGAGCTTATGGAAGCTAGGGTTTCATCATTGAGCCATTTCATCAGGAGTTTGAAGCTCAAGATCATCAGTGCATGGCTAGTTCATCTATCAGTCAAAAAAGTCAATTGTGGTCAACTGTGCCTGAATTCATGGATTTGGAGGTGGGAGAGGGTTAGAGACACTTCATTCATGTCTAAACAAGTTTCATTTGACATTTAAAACATCCACAATGAAGAAGATAAAGTCAGATGAAAACTTTCCAAAAATAGAAAGTGACTTGTAATTCAAAACTGCCAAAAATGGAAAGGTTTTCTCCTCAAAATTACATGTCCAAAAATGCTTCAAATGAAATTTGGTTCAACATGAAAGTTGAAGATCTTGCTCTCACCTTTCCAAAAAGTCCAAGAACATGAATTTCTCATTTGTGGTTGGCAAGTTATGGATTGATCATTGTCCAAAAAAGTTGAATTTCAAAGTTGCATAACTTTTGATTCACAAGGCCAAATGGAGTGAGACCTTTTTGAGCAAAATTCTTTTGATGTCCTCTATCCAAAACAAGCATTACATTTCATTGAAACTCATCACATAAAAAGTCCATTTTTCAAGTGAACCAATTTTGAAAAGTGGAGGGAAAAAGGTGATTTTGAGATTTAGGCATGGTTTGCACATGATTCCACTTGCATTAGCTCACAAACATGTTTTAAAACTTGCTCAAACCAGAAATTGGCACTGTTACATTGGTTTTGCATGAGAGGGTGAATTAACCAAATTACCATTTAGCATGAAACTTGCATTTTCACTAATCCATTGCATTAGCACTAAACATGATTACTAACATCATTAACATCACATATATAAACTAAATCATAACTGTTTTCATCTTAATCATAACAGAATCAAGATCTAGATCTGAAAATCACAAAACCTCTTCACTTTTTCTCTCACTTTTTTTCTGCAATTTTCTTCAAAAGCCTTGCCAAGATCTTCATCAATTCTTCATCTACATTCATAATGGAAGCTATTTGAAGCAAAATTTTGGAGAAATCTTGAGGAATTTGGAACTGTCAAAGTGAGCTCCATCCATGGCAATTCAAATTTCTGAGCAAATCAAGCACTATTGAGCCAAGGCCTTGCATTCATTCATCTTCCTTATCATTATTGAGCTGCTGTTTTGCACCTACAAGGCCTGAAACGCGCGTTTTCAACATCTGCAGTTCTTGAAGGTGAGTTTTCGAATTTAATGATTCTTGCAATTGATATATGATTTGGATAGATCTTGTTTAGTAGAGTATTCTGCAAGTTGAATCGTGAATTTTCATCAAGTAATGAGGAAGTTACGTTGATTTGAACTTTCGTGCATAGAAATGTTTTGCTTCGATTCTCTTAAATTAGGAAGAGTTAGGGTTAATTGATGTCATATTCGTGTTGTACATTGTGAGATCTTTCCAATGGTGTATGGATTGTTGATTTTAGTGAACAAATGTTCTTGAGCTAGGTTTTGGTATGAACGCGTGAGGAACACTTGAAATATTTTCCAGATTTCCATGTTTTGATCGAAAACAGCGCTACTGTGCATGTTGTTGGTGTTAGCGCGCGCCAAAATTTAAAAAGAGCTTCCCTTCGATTCCTGGCGAAGGATTTTCACATGTTTGCCTTTGCAATTTATTTTCATATGCTCACATGATTTCACATGCTTTCATTTCATTTTTTTTTTTTTCTTCAACATTCAAAATTCATATCTCCTAAACCATAAATCCAAATTGATTGCAATTTTTTGCACCATGATCCTTGCCATGTCTACTATTTTATGATGATTTTTGCAAAAAATTGTGCACGTGTGGTTTTTGGAATGGCCTAGGGTTTGTTCACATGTATTCTTTCATGCACAATGCTTGGTATTTTGATCATGAAATGATGATGCTTAATTGGATGGAGCTGAAATTTTGTATGCATATTCTAGACACCTTTAGGGATTTTTGGCTTTGAGTTTGCTATTTTATCATTCCTGGATTGTGAGATATGCTATGATCTTTGGAGGTGTGACAATGTGTGTCACACCATTTCTTGTCTAACTTCCTGATTTTATTTGCCATGCCATATGAATTTGAAATGAGCTGAAATTTTTCATGTTGATACTTCTGGATGTTAGGTTCACATGTGAATTTTTGTGGAATTTTTGAGTGCATTTCCAATTTGTTTGAGAATTTCCTTTCTGTTTGACCAAATGTGAACCTTTTGTGAGTCATGATTTTAAATGTTTTGTGAAATTCTTGATATGTACTAGATGGACTTGAAATTTTGTGGAGTGATTATAGACACATTAAAGTTTGCCATGGCTTTGGTTTGGTGCATTTATCATGTTCCTACTCTGTTTTGTGCTTGCTTGAAGTTGATGCATGATTTTGTTCCTTGTATGAGCTTGTTTGAGTATGCTTTGGCTTAGGGAATTTAATTGACTTGCTTCCTCTTATCCAAATGGCCTGAAATTTGGTGTGATGATCATGTTATGAATTTTGTTTAGCCATGCATTTTCCTGGGATTTATTGAAATATTTTGGATTGAGTTTGGATTGATTCATTCTGTTTGGTCCAATGAGCTTCTAGATTGCATGTTTTGCCTTAAATGCTTCATGAAATAATTTTGGTGTATGATTTGAATGTGAGAGCAATTGGATTTGTTTCTAATTTGATTGAACTTGATTTTTGACAATTTTCATGTTCTGTTTTGAAATATTTCTCTCCCTTTGACCCTAGGCTTTGTCCTAGGGTTTGCTTCTCATGTTTGAGTTGTATTTTCAGGACAAAAGGCATATGGCATGGAGGAATTAATTCAATTGGCTTGAGTTGCTTGTTTTGATTTATGTTGATTAACATTAATTTTGTTTTGTAGGTGGTTTCTAAGTCATTTGTGTTGAGCATTGGCTTATGCTTTGCTTGATGCATTGCTTGTGTACAGTTAACTATTGACTTGTATTTTGTCTGTTTGACTGTTTGAGCTGTGTACTGACTGAATTAGATTGATTTCAGGTACCTTAGTTGCTATAGTTCATTGTGAACTTGCTTTTTGCTGTTGCTTGGTTGCTTAAACCAATTGAGGTATAGCATCACTAACTCCATGTAGTCTGGAAGACCTGGCCTGTTACTTGGCCAGACACCTGTCTGAAGTCCTCCTTAAGAGGCAATGTTTGTGCTTGTATATCTTTGTCCCCAAGCAGGAAACGACCTTGAATAAGGCAATTGGCAGACACAAGAGATGTGCAATCCATCTCCTGCTCTTCTGTTGAGTCATCCCTTGGCTCACATTACATGTTGATGCCTTGAGGATAGTAACCCAAGATCCTTGTACAGTTGTACAGTTGAGTCAGAGTCATAAGTGTAGAAGGGTTCCCACTTTCTGAACCCACACTTCATTGTCTGAAGCTCTCCCTGGCCAGGGATAAGATCTGTGAGGCACACCCCTCACTTCCTATTTCATCAACTTCACCCTGACTCTCAATGTCAGGGTTAAGAGCTAACATCACCCTGATACAGTTGGCTTGCTCTTGCAGCCTAACCCTTGTTTGAGCCACCTTTGCCTGTATATAGTGTGTGCTAATTGTGAATGTTTACTTTGTTTTGATTGTGCTTGCATGCTTTGCTTTGCCTGGTTAGGATTAGCTTGCTGCTTGTGCAAGTAGATAGAAAACTCAACCTAGGACCGTTGTGGAATACATGATAACTATTAGGCTCGAGTCAGTCTCCCTTCTAGTTGGTCATTTCCCGGTCTCTGGTTAGGAGATAGTTTCTCCCCTATTCAGGGGAACTACGTTGCCCTGATCCTCATACCAGATGAGGTACGTAGGCAGGAGGTCGTGCGAGATCTCTCCGGGCACCCTTTTTGTTTTTCACCCTTTTCCTTTTTGTGTGTGTTTGCTTGACAGTTGCTAGGCTCGAGTTCCCGACTCCTTAGTAACTTGTTGTTTGTTTCTTCTTGTGTGTGTAGGAGACGAATGTAAGCCCATCAACTGGCATTCCGTATCCTCTTGTTGTGTGCTTGGAGTCCGGTATAAGTCCATCAAGTGGCATCTGGTTTCCAGTGTGGGTTTGTTTGGTTCGGAAGCTGATGTAAGTCCAGCGATTGGCGTTCGGGTTCCATGTTTGCCTTTTTTGCGTGTGTTTTGTTTCGGCGTGCGTGAGCCGAACTACGACAGCTCTGATTCTCGTTCCAGACGAGATACGTAGGCATAGGACGCGATGTCCTAGCGAGCCCTCTCCCCTTTTCCCACCTGTGTTGTCTTTAGTATGTGTGTGTGATGTTTGTTTTAGCAACCTTTTTCTATCTTTTGAGCGTGGATCCCGTCGAGTACGACGAACGTGAGGGGTGCTAATACCTTCCCCTTGCGTAACTGACTCCCGATCCCATTCTCTTTGGTCGCGAGACCATGCTTTTTCTAGGTTTACTCTGAGCGTTTCCTTTCCCTCTTTTGGGATAAATAACGCACGGTGGCGGCTCTGTGTTGTTTTGTTTTAGCTCGCTGGTTGTTTTTCGCGGATGCGACAATGAACACTAATCCTTCTACCAACTTCAATATTCGTTGCGCTCTTGGCTTCAGTTGAGAGTGATGAATCAGAACCGAATAACTTGCTCAAAACTGCCCCCATGACTAGAGATCAATCGAATGCAGTTACTTGCCATAATCCTTAACTTTTTATAGATTGCCCAAGGTGGGGTATTCAATCTATCGGGATGAATTTTCTAGTTTATGTCTCTAATTTTTTCCTGGATCGCCCTTTCAGGGTTTTAATCCACCGAGATGCTCATTTTTTCCTAAGCCACCCTTTTGGGTTTTCAACTTAGCGACCTGTTCTTTTTTTCTTTTTTAGGCGAAGTATTTCTTGATTGCATCAGCATTCACAGGATGAGTGAACTCTTCACCATCCATAGTTGTAAGAATTAAAGCACCGCCTAAAAAGGCTCTTTTCAAAACATATGAGCCTTTATAATTAAGAGTCCATTTGCCTCTGGCATCTGGTTTGAAAGATAAAATCTTCCTGAGCACAAGGTCACCTTCTTGAAGCACACGAGGTCTGACCTTTTTATCAAAAGCTTTCTTCATTCTCTGCTGGTACAATTGACCATGACACATGGCAGTCAACCTCTTCCCTTCAATCAAATTCAGATGGTCATACCTGGTTTGGCACCATTAAGCTTCTGTTAACTTGGCTTCAATCAAGACATGTAATGATGGGATCTCAACCTCTATTGGGAGCACAACTTCCATTCCATAGACAAGAGAGAAAGGGGTTGCGCTTGTTGAAGTGCAGACAGATGTACGGTACCCATGCAAAGCAAATGGGAGTATCTCATGCTAATCTTTAGAGGTTACAAACATCTTCTAAATGATCTTATTAATGTTCTTGTTCGCAGCTTCAACATCCCAATTCATCTTAGGTCTGTAGGGAGAAGAATTATGATGTGAAATCTTGAAGTCTTTATAAAGAGCTTCCACCTTATTATTATTCAAGTTCGATCCATTATTAGTAATGATCTTACTTGGCACGCCATAATGGCATATAATATGATTCTTGATAAACCTCATAACAACTTGCTTGGTTAGATTCGCATATGATGCCGCTTCAACCACTTTATGAAGTAGTCAATAGCCACCAAAATAAAACGATGTTCGTTCGAAGCTTTAGGCTCAATCATGCCAATCATATCAATTCCCTACATGGAGAAGGGCCATGGAGAGGAAATGACATTCAACAATGTCGGAGGAATATGAATTTTATCTGCATAAATTTGACACTTGTGGCATTTCTTCACAAACTTGCAATAATCAGATTCCATTGTCAACCAATAGTAACCTGCTCTCAACATCTTCTTTGCCATAGCATGTCCATTGGAATGAGTACCAAAGGAACCTTCATGGACTTCAGCCATCAATAAGTTTTCTTCGTGTCTATCCACGCATCTGAGAAAAACCATATCGAAGTTTCTCTTGTAAAGCATATCACCATTCAAGTAGAAATTTCCAGCTAATCTCCTCAAAGTCTTCTTATCTTTGAAAGATGCCCCAGGCGGGTAGATATGACTTTGGAGAAAACACTTGATATCAAAATACCACAACTTTTCATCTTTGACCTCTTCAACAGCAAACACATGAGCTGGCCTATCAAGACACATGACAGTTAAATTGGGAACTTCAGTCCAGAATTTCACCACGATCATAGAAGCTAACATTGCTAGAGCATCTGCCATCCGATTTTCATCTCGAGGGATATGATGAAACTCAACCTTTGTAAAGAAAGTTGAAATCCTCCTCGAATAATCTCTATTGGTATCAAACTGGGTTGATTCGTCTCCCATTCACCTTTGATCTAATTCACAACCAAAGTTGAATCTCCATAGACGTCAAGATATTTGATTCTGAGATCAATGGCCTCTTCGAGCCCCATAATGCAAGTTTCATACTCAGCCATATTGTTTGTACACTTGAAAGTTAATCTAGTTGTAAACGGAAAATGAGTGCCTTGAGGAGTAATAATCACTGCCCCAATGCCATTCCCATACCGATTAACAGCTCCATAAAATACCATGCCCCAACGGGAACCAAGTTCTGGCCCTTCTTCAAGAAATGGTTCATCACAATCTTTCATATTCAAGTACAAGATCTCTTCGTCAGGAAAATCATACTGCACTAACTGGTAATCTTCAATTGGTTGGTGACCTAAGTGGTCAGCCACAACACTACCTTTGATAGCTTTTTGTGATCGGTATTCAATATCATACTCGGATAACAACATCTGCCAATGGGAAATCCTCCCAGTTAAAGCAGGCTTCTCAAAAATGTACTTGATTGGATCCATTTTGGATATCAACCAAGTAGTATGATTCATAATATATTGGCGCAAACGCTTAGTAACCCAAGCCAATGCGCAACAAGTATTTTTAAGCATAGAATACCGAGTCTCACAATAAGTGAATTTCTTACTGAGGTAGTAAATTGCATGCTCTTTCTTTCCAGTTTCGTCTTACTGACCCAGAACACTGCTCATACTCTCGTCAAGCACGGTCAAATACATGATCAATGGTATTCCTTCAACAGGAGGAGATAGAATCAGAGGCTCAAGCAGATACTCCTTGATACTGCCAAAAGCTTTATGGCAATCTTTGGTCCAATCTTAAGACTGATATTTCCGAAGAAGCTTGAAGATGGGCACACATGTGGCAGTCATATGCGATATGAATCTTGAGATATAATTCAAACGATCGAGAAAACCTTTGGCTTGCCTCTCGGTTTTGGGCACATGCATCTCTCGTATTTCTTTGACCTTGGCGGGATCAACTTCAATACCCTTCTCACTGATAATAAAGCCTAACAACTTACCAGAACGAAAACCAAACGTACACTTATTAGGATTCAAGCGGAGTTTGTACTTCCTCAAACGCTAGAATAACTTTAACAAATGCTCGACATGTTCTTCTTCATCACTTGATTTGGAAATCATATCGTCAACATATACTTCTATCTCTTTATGCATCATATCATGGAAAAGAGTAGTCATAGCTCTCTGGTGTGTTGCACCAACATTCTTTAAACCGAAAGGCATCACTCTATAACAGAATATCCCCTAGGGTGTAATGAATGTGGTCTTCTCCATATCTTCAGGTTCCATCTTGATTTGATTATGTCGGTAAATTCATGATCATCAAGTTATGGATAAGCTAGACATCAAATAACAAGAGTCGCCACCGCGCTTTTATTGTTTCCAAGGGAAAAGGGAAAAGTACGAACAAAACCCAAAAAATAAGAAGTTTTCAAATCAAAACTAATAAAATGCCAGAGATTACCAGTTACACATAGGGAAGGTGTTAGCACCCAAAGTGTCCTAGGTACTCCTAGGGAGCCCTTTTTTGTGTGCATACGTATTTTGTACAAATGATGTTTACAAGCAAATGGAATGGGGGGATGAGAAAAAACTTCATTAATTATATTTTTGTGTTTGACAAGACCTTCGGACTTGTGCCTACGTACCAACATAAAAATGAGGGATCAAAACCTCGTAGTTCGTGGTATAAATTTCAAAGTGAGTGGATTGCTTTTAACAAAAATTTAAGTTTAACCAAGGCACAAAAGGCCTAAAAATGGTTTGAATGAGTCTTAGTTCTTTTTGGCTTTTGAAAATTTTAAGTCAAGTATAGTTAAGTTTATTTATAAGTTTGATTAAGAAAAGGAGTTTAAAAATGCAATGGCATGAGGTCAAAGTCTCTAATTCGCAAATGTAGTCAAAGTTTAGAAATCAAAAAACACAAGCAAAGAAGAGTTTTGAAAGGAGGGAGATATTTTGATATTAAAGAAATAGGGAGGATATGGAGAGACTAATCCTAAGCACAAAATTAAAATTTAAGAGTTGAAATGATCTGACCAATGGGCTGTAATCCAATAGACAAGAATGTCATATAGAAACCCAAATTCCCTTGGACATTAGAATCAAGAAACAAACAATGCATAAAATATCAAATTGAAGAGCAAGGCATCAAATAAAGATAGCCACATCCAAGCTTAGCAACTCCATGATCATGTTGCAGATGAACTCAATTAGATCTTCAATGATGTATCAGATGAAGTTTCAAATTACAAGCACTTGGTTACATGAAAGTTGGTATTGGCCAAATCCTTTGCATAGGGAGTGTTGCCTAAATTTTAACTCCAAAAGTCTCAGATCAAACCAACAGTCCACACAAGATTTTTTTAGGGTTTTTGTTCTTATTATGTACATTAATGGTAAAATACCAAACAAGCAATCACAATATACACAAGCAAAATATCACAAAGTACGGTCCAAGTGGACAAAGTGAAAATGACATTAACATAAACAATTAGGATGGTATGAATAATGGCAAATGAATAAAGCTTAAAAAATAAAGTGCATTAAAATAAAGGCTTGAAATTAAATGTTATTTGTTAATGAGTTAGAAGTTTGTATTGCTTTTTCTTTTATTTTTAAGTCATTCTTTGGAGAACACTTAACCCACTTATCACAAGCATGGATCCTTGAACCAAGACATCTTCCAAAGGAAGGAAAAAAGGCCAAGTTTCCACACAATACCATGAAAGAGGGGAGACTTACAATCTCACTAACTAGAATGCTATGCCTTTTTGTGTCAAAATTTAGCGCTATGTTAAGCAATCGTAATTGGACTTACGTAGAAGTCACAACTATTTGACGTCGGGCAATAGAATTTTGGTGTTAATGCATGTTAGAGACATAGTATAATAGACTATGCTCACGAAACATACCACACACAAAATAATATGCAAAAGTGGTGGCCTAATCTCATCCATACTCATGTTGATTTTGCAATAAACTAGCCTTAGGATATAGAGATGTCATAGGACCATGACATGAATGCATAAAGAAGGGGAATGAGATGAAGAGGGAGGGAAGGTAGATCAAACTCAAATTGGACAAAGGAGGACTTTTACCAAATTAAGATCATTCATTCATTTTGGGAGATAGAATGTACATTCCATCAAACCCCTAAATCCAATGATCTTAACCTAGCAAAGTGTCGCAACGCGAAAAACAACCGGAGGAAAAAATACTGTTTATAGAGCCGCCACCGACGCTATTCATCCTATGACGGAAAGGGAGCGCAGGACTAACCTAAGAAAGGGAAAGGAACGGTCTTACGACCAGAGATTACAAGGTACGGGAGTCGGTTACGCAAGGGGAAGGTATTAGCACCCCTCACGTCCACCGTACTCGACGGGATCCACGCTCAAAAGATAGCTCAAAGAATAGGAAAAGGTTGCTAATAAAACTGCTTAAAGAAATTGCACAAATTGGAATAATAAACAGGTGGAGGAAGACGAAGGAAGTGGACTCGGCAGGATGTCGCATCCTGGGCCTACGTAGTTTGTCAGAAACAAACATCAGAGTCAACGTAGTTCGGGGAAAGGGAGACATGCTCGCTAGGATATCGCATCCTATGCCTACGTATCTTCTCTATCTAGAGAAGAATCAGAGCACTCGTAGCTCGGCTAACGCACGCCAAAACAAGACACCAAAAAGGAGACGCTGAGACGTCAAAAGAAACAACCCAAAAGGAAACAAAATGCCAATACATGGACTTATATCTGACTCCTGACAATAACCAACCAAAATGAAACAGAATGCCAATACATGGACTTACATCCGACTCCCAACAATAGCAAACGCTAACCAGCGAACACCAAAGAAAAAGGTTATCAGAATGAACCCCAACAAAGCAATCACATATCCAAAATAAACCCCCAATAGGTATAACCAATTACCACAAATGAACCCCAAAGATGAACCCCAAGTGAGTGACAACCGTCACAAATGAATCCCAAGATGAACCCCAAGCGAGTGACAACCGTCACAAATGAACCCCAAGTGAGTGACAACCGTCACAAATGAACCCCAAGTGAGTGACAACCGTCACAAATGAACCCCAAAGATGAACCCCAAGATGAACCCCAAAGATGAACCCCAAATGATATTAGAAGAAAACCCCAAGGTATAACCATACCACACACGTCCATGCTGAACAAACAAAAACTCACACCAAAACAAAGAAGAGGGTGGACACACACAAGACAACACAGCAAAAAAGAAAAAGGGTGCCCGGAGAGATTGCTCACAACCTCCTGCCTACGTATCTCATCTGGTATGAGAATCAGGGCGACGTAGTTCCCCTTAACAGGGATATAACACTCTCCTAACCAGAGACCAGGGAGACAACAAACTAATAGGGAGACTAAGACTCGAGCCTAATAGTTGTCATGCAATCAATATCCCTAAGTTGAGGTCTCTAATCAGAATCCTAACTCACACAGGAAGCAAGTCAATTCAGAGGAAAGGAAATAACCACACCAACACAAATGAACAAGCATCACACACTATATCCATACAAGAGGCCCAAACAATGGGTAGGCTTTAGTCAAGAGGGGTCATATCAACCTCGACAAACAAGCCAAACTGTAAGGGTGATCAACTGGGCTCTTAACCACTGACATTGAACGTCAGGGTGAGCAGATCAAAATGGTAATGAGGATGAGACCTCATAGCTCTTAACCCTGGCCAGGGTGAGCTCATGACAAATAAAGCGTGGGGATCTAGAAAGAGGGATCCTATTCCACTTGACAGACACTGGACAAAGATTTTGGGTACATGTTCTAGAGCATCAGCACGTAGTGCGAGCATAAAGAACGACTCACTGAATAACGGGGGATTGGCTACTAATCCCTTCTATCCGTCAATTGCCTCTTCACTTATGAGGACTTATCAAGTAGCACATGCCTCATCTTGGAGGTCTTTGGCACAATTTTTAAACAAACACAAACAGAGCCTCTTAAGGAGGACTTCCAGCAAAATGCCTGCCAAAAAGGTGACAGGACTTCTAGACTACATGGAGTAAGAGGCTAACTACCTAAGTGGTGTATCAACCATAATCCAAAGCTCAAGCAAGAGCTAAAAGCAAGCAACTAAGGTACCTGTACAAAGGCTAACCAGTTAGTACTTCAGACATGAAATCAGAAAACAAACAGTGAAACCATTCAACTGTACACAACTCAATGAACAATGCTCAAGCAATCAAATGAAGCAATGAGCTCAAGCCTATCAATTAGAACCCTACCAAACACAAAGAAGTCAGAACACAATTCAATTTGCATCTCCAAAAGTGAGCAACTCAATCATTAATGCTAAGTGTCCCAACCTGAAACACAAGTCAAGGTTAGTCCATGTACAAAACACTAGTACAAAGACTAGGTCCAAAACCAAACCAAATGATCGAAACAGAAGTCAATCTTTCACATAATGCACATTCAAACAGTCAAAAAAATGTCCTCAAAAGGACCAGCATCAATTCAAAAAGCAAAGGCATCAAATGATCCATGTAATGCAATGACCAACAAATGAGCACAAAATGGACGTCCAAATTAGAAAATCCAAATCAAAACAGAAAAGCAGGCAATGGCTTTGAAATTTTTTATGCAAGTTTCTCATGTTATGAACAAGCAAAGTGTAAAATATCAAATCCAGAAAAGTTCAAATGATAGATGAACAAAAATGCACAAATGCAATGTCCAAAATGTGACACAAATTGTCACATTATATCTACATTTGTCAAAAACAGTGATAGCCTATGAGAAAAATTCCAAACCAATTACCAAAAATCATACCATGAGTGAAGATCAAGCACACAAAAAATCAGATCAATTGGATCAAAACATAGAATTTCACAAAGCAATGAATACCACATATCAATTTAGCACAAGGTTCAATCAAAAATTCCAAAATAAAAATCCAGAAACAAACAATTCATGAAATAAATCCTATAAAAAACTATACATTAAAACAAAATTATGAAAAAAAATTGGACTTAATTTGGAGCATTTTCCTATTTCTTATGATTTTTTAAAGATGAGCAAAATAATATGAAATATAAAAATGAAATGGAGGGAAAACAATATTTGAAATAAAACCAGAATAAATCCCAGCCATCAGATCAAGCGCGAAAATGTAATCAGGCGGTCCAGATTCAAAGAAGAAAAACGCAGCGCATCATTAATCTATTCAGCATGCCACTCCAGCAAGTCAAACACAATTGGCATGTCAAAGCAACATAGGCCAATGGTTCTCACACGCGGGCGTACATGTGGACGCCACATCATTAAATGAAACGATGCGTTTCACTTAACCACATCATCAGCACAATCATCATTCAACGCATACTTGGCACGGGTCAAAGCTAGCACAGCCAAACAATTGGACACGCAAGGCTTATGTGGATCCAACGTGGACTAAAACCCTAAGAAAATTGCAAAGACGCCGGAGCTAAGCTCCGGTCGTCTTCTCCGGTGGAATTCCGGTGGAGCTTCAACATAATTTTTCCAGAATCGAGCAAATTATATACCATTCGAAAGATCTTTCATCATACAATCCAAATCCATAGTCAATTCATCCTAATTCATGCTAGGTTTTACGGATCGAGGAAAAACATTATCAACATCAAAACTTCCAATTCACATATCAGGCTCAATACTTAACCAAAATCAATTCTAAGCATATCATCATTCTCTACACAACATGATCTATCATTCTATATACATAAAATAGCAAAAGGAGAGGATCAATTTTTCACCTACTTGAAATGCAGTTTATTGAATTCGCGTAATCAAGCTCTCCAAAGTTCCAGATCTGCTCCTCTATGCTTCTGTTGAAGCTTTGTGCAAAGATCAACTGTTGAAACCACTTGAATTCTTCTTAATTTCAAAATCCGATCCAGTTGAATATGCTCTTTGAACAACTTGAATTATGGACGAATTGCTTCAAGTAAGGGATGGATCTTGCTCAGTGATGATCCATGATCATGAATATGCAAAGAGATTTGGAGTTGTGGGGAGAAAATCAAGTTTTGAAGAGAGAGAAAAATGAAGGGAAATCTTGAATTTGGATCTGAAAAATTTTGTTCTCCTCAATTACAGTTAGGGTTTGGCTTATATATGGTGTGCTAATGACACTAAAATCCAAATTAGGCTTGTGCTAATCATGATTAAGGAATATTGGATCAATTTGAAAAAATGCAAAAGTGAGCTAGCATGGCCATGCTACACGTGAACAGTACTCATGCAAGGCTTGAATTCACTTAAAATCAACCAATAATCAAGATTTGAATGGTATTTTGCTTGTATCATAAGCCAATTTTGAATTGTGAAATTTCCCTCCAAAATTATCACATGTGAAATAATGGACATACAAGCTTCTCTCATGCATGGCAAGGCTTGTTTTGAGAAGTATTGGTCATGAGGAGTATTCTGCAAAAAGAATGGACCAAATTGGAGTTTTGTATCAAAAGTTATGTCACTTTGAACTTCCATGCACACCTTATGATCACTTGGCCATAACTTCTCAACCATTCATCATATGGACATGAATTAGGGTTTTTGGAAAAGGGAGACAAATATCTACAACTCTCATGTTCACCAAAAATCCATTTGAAACTTCTTTGATGTTGAAAAATCAAGTTGAATGTGGACCAAAAACTTACCATTGTTGGAAACTTGAAATTACAGGTCATTTTCCATTTTTGGTAACTTTTGTCATGACCTCAAAATCTTCAAGATAGATTTTTAGAATGATGAATGGACCTCTTTTGAACATGATTGAGGTGTCTCAACTCATTTCCCCACCTCATAGCCCTCAGTTGACTGCATAGTTGACTTTTTGGTCTTTAGATGACCTTGAAATGCCTTGATCCACTTGAGCCTCTACCACTTGGAGAAATTGTTCAAAAATGAAACCCTAGCTCATGTAAGCTCTTCGTAACAATCATGTGATCCTCATCCCAAAAAAATACCTCATCTCTTTGAGAAGCCCTGATTGGAAGAATGGCATTGATTAGGGTTGACCAGAGGTCACAACCCTAATCCAAAGGAACTTGAGAATGAACAATGAAACCCTTGATGATGATAGAACCATGATGATGGTAATATATCCTTGCAAATAAGATAATGCTCAAGACCTTTGAAGAATCAAGAAACCCTAACTGAAGCCCATGCCCTCAGATGGTTGATCATCAATTCATAGAAACCCTCAGGTTTGAATCATGTAACTTCTCCATCTTTTGAAAGACTTTGGAGGATGACCTTCTTATTTCCAAATGATATGCAAAATGCAATGCCTAATATTCTAAAATATGAAATGCAATATCTCAAACTAGTCTCAAAAGGAGGGCAAATTTTGAGGTGTTACACAAAGTCAAATCAACCTTGACCAAGGCCCAACAACACAAGTCAAACTTACAAAATCAATCAAAATGGCTCAACACAATTATTTGGCATTTATTAAACCTAAAAAATACTAAAAATAATGCATTAAATTAAATATGGTTGGTCAAATTCCTAAAACCTCATCAAAACACCAAAGAAATGGCCATGAGATTTATCATAGGTCAAACAAGGTCAAAGGACCTTGGAGAAAAATTTTCAGAATTTTTGGAAACTTAAAAGTATTTTTAAACAATTTAAAATAATAACAAAATCAATTAAAGCATGAAAAGTATTAACAATGATCCAAAAAATAATTTTAATTCGGAATATGAAAGAGGATTTTATTTTAAAAAAATTGGTGAAACTCTCATATTTTTTGGATAAATATTAAAATTAATATGAATTAATGAAAATCAAAGGAATGAAATGAAAATCAGAAAATACAAAAAAAACGTGGACCACTTGATCTCCCTCATTAATTGAGGTGGCAGATCAAGTGGTCACAAGCACGTGTTCCATGATGGAACTTAGTCAGCACGCTACACATGTGGTCATCCAAACCAACGCGTGAGATTAAAACAAATTAAACTGAATCAATAGCTCAGAACCTTGCCACCTCGCTGCTGGAGCAAATGGTCTGTCACCTTCTCAGGCGAACCTCGCCGGACTTGTTCAGTCATCACCATGATTAAAATAAAAAAAGAGGACATGATCTAAAAGAGAAAATGGGGTAGAGCATGAATCTGACCTCAATTTTAACTAACTTTACATATATAGAAAGATATAAGGAGTTGAATTTTGAGGTGTGTCAACTTAGTTTCTTTGATTTGACCTTAAAGCAACTCAATCTTCTTGCCTACATTGGTAGGACTTCAGACAACCAAATATCCAAGAGAATTGATGAGAATTGAGTGAGAATCGAAGAGAAGAAAATTTCTGGAAAATACCTTCAATGCTGTGTAGAACTTGCTCTTCCTTGCTTCAATTCTTGTTTAATCTTGCTCCAATGACTTGCAGAAGTGGATTAGGAATGGTAAGAAGCTTTGATCCTGGAGTTTTAAAATCTCCAAACAGCGAGATTGAAACTCAATTTTCAAGTGAAAATGATCAGGTTTTCCTTTGAATTGTGAGGGTTTAAAGAGTGGAAGAAAAGCTGGCGCGCAAGGATCTTTTGAAATGAGCTCAGAGGGTCTCTATTTATAGCAATTTGAAGTGTTATTTGCACACTTGAAGTTTCTTCCAAAATTGGAAATGTCATGCACAAGCTTTCATGGGCGTGTATAGGCCCATGAAGTAATTCAATTAGGTCTAAATGTAACTATTCTGAAGTTGGAATGAAGCTTGAATGGCAAGGCAATGTTATGTGATCATTTGAAGTTTTGATTTTGCCAATTAATGCAGACCTGTTAACACCATGCACAGCCGTAACAAACCTCATCCAAAATGAATGAATTAGGACTCTTTAGAAAGCCTAGATCAAGAGGAACAATTCTTTTGTTGAACACTTTTCCATTTATAACTTGGATCATGGTGAATTTTGAGGTGGAAGTTTGGAAATTTTAACATGTTGAAAATTTTTCTAAGTGTCAAGTCAGATACTTCAATATTCCACCTTGCTAAAAGTTTTATGTGAGCTCCAAATGAGAAATGTTCCTTCATCAAAGTTGTAGCTCTTTCAAAGACCTTCAAAATGGTCACCAATTTGATATCATTTGAATTTATAATGAGGGAGTTATGCATTTTTGAAGTTGAGGAATATCACTTGTTCAATGGTATTGGTCCAAAATGACCTATAATGTATCCTCATATCACATTCTCATAAAAGTTGATTTAGATTTCACTCCAACTTGTAAATCTTTCATCTCATAAAAAATGAGCAAGTTATGATCTTGGGAAGTTAATTTTCAAATTAGGGTTTAGACAAAATGACCTATAATGTTTCAACATAGAAAATGACTTTCCAAGAAAAATTAGCTCTAGACCTCAACATAAAAGTTGTTTGTAATGTAACTTAGAGTAACTTTTCTATTGGGATCATTTTCATATGATGCAAATTGTAGGAGATAGTGTCTAGGGAGACCCAGTTTTGATCATATGAAACCATCTGGCCAACCACCATCAACGAACTTGCTAACTTGCAAATCTCTTGACTTCTTAGGCTCAATGGTAGATCATATATGTATAAGATGATGAAATTTGAAGTGTATCTTGAGAAATTTGATCAATTGGTGAAGAACCTTGTTGAAGAAGTTACTCAAGATACCCAGACAAACTAGGGTTTCCAAGGCAAACCAACTCCAAACTCTTGAAGAGATCTTGATCAAAATAACATGCAAAGATCATTGGGACTCATATATGATTCTTAGAGACATTGTGGAATATTCATTGGTTATGCTCTTATCCATGAGGGTCTTAAACCCTAGATATGAACTTGATAGATCAATGGGGATCATGCACTACCTACAAAAGAGTAGACAAATGCAAAGACATATTTTTGGTATTTTGGTTAGAAAAATGATAATATACAAGTATAATTTAATCACATGGTTCTTGGTGATCTCTCCCAAAACAAACCCAATGAAAGAGGGGTAAGGAGGATGCCAATGTGTGATCCCAATGCTAGTTCATATGATGAAATTTCATGAGGGATCTTAGGGTTAAAATTCGGGTCTTACAGTTGCGCCTATTCAAGGATATTCTAACTGAGGAGTGAAAGGTTAAAATATTCATATCGACTCAGTAGAATGGGCTTAAATAACAATATATATAAAGAAATTTTGGTCCCTAAGAGACCTCATGATGCATATGATATGAATGTAAAAGCAAATCCTCTGTGGGGAAATAATGAATGATTTTAGTTTGATCAACTTCCTCCCATGATCAATTTGTGTTTCTCTAATCTCTCCCCCCTCTTCATCTTCATTCCCATTCTTTCCCATCCCTTTCATTGATCAATGAAATCTCAAGATCCTAAGGCTAATTGGTTCATCCATTTTGATATTGTCTTTTAGTGTGTGGTATGTTTTAGGAGTTTGGTTCATTATACTAAATCTCTAACATGCATTAGCACCTAAATTTTTATTGCCCGACCTCAGATAGTTGTGACTCCTACATAAGTCCAATTACGATTGCTCAACATATAACTAAATTTTGACCCTAAATACATAGTATTCTAGTAAGTGAGATTGTAAGTCTCCCATCTTTCATGATATTATATGGAAACTTGGCCTTTTTTCCTTCCTTTGGAAGATGTCTTGGTTCAAGGATTCATGCTTGTGAATAGATGGTTGAGTGTTCTCCAAAGGATGACATAATTAATTAAAAATCAAAACATCACTAACATTTAATTAACCTTGACTAACATTTAACTAACTATTATTAACTTTGCTTTACTTTCAAGCCATTTACTTTATGCAATTTAATTTCTAGTCCCTTATCATTCATTTTCCATTTACATATCATTTAACTTGTTTATGTTTATGTCATTTTCACTTTCCTCATTTGAGCCATATATTGTGATTATATATATTTGTTTATGAATTTTGTTTGTGCTTGTGGTCTTAGGACCTTAAAAGACCTAATAAACAACAAAAACCCTAAAAAATGTTTGTGTGGAGTATTGAGTTTGATTTGAACTTTTAGACTTAGGATTAGGCAACATTCCATATGCAAAAGGACTTGGCCAATGCCAACATTTCTAAGACCAAGTTATTGTAATTTGAGCTTTCATCTGATGCAAGTATTGAGATCCACTTGAATTCATCTGCTACATGGTCTTGATGCAACTGTTATTTTGACCTCATGCCTGATGCTCTATTCAGAGTTAATCAAGGAGTATTTCATCTGATACATGAGAGACAAAGAAGACTGCTAATTGTGGGATTTGCTTGTTTGGATGTGGCCACCTTTATTTGATGCCTTGATCTTCATGATGTCTGATATTGATAATTGCTTGTTGATAATTGCTTGTTGATAATTGCTTGATTCAAAGTCCAAAGGGAAAGTGGGTTTTCTATATGACACTCTTGTCTATTGGATTGCATCCCATTAGTCAGATCTTTTCAACTCTTAATTTTTTATTTTATGTTTAGGTTAGCCTCTTCATCTTCTCTCACTTCTTAAATTTCAAAATCTCTCCCCCTTTTCAAAAACCTTCTTCGCTTGTGATTTTAAAACTTAGACCTTATTTCAAATTAGAAACTTTGGCCTTATGCCATTTCATTTTTAAACTCTTTTTTAAAATCAAATTTGTAAATAAATCTAATCATATTGACTTAAAATTTCAAAAGACAAAAAGAACTAACACCCATTTTAACTTTTGGGCCCTTTGTGCCTCTTTTAACTTACATTTTGTTAAAAGCAACACATCCATTTTGAAATTGTTACCACGAACTACGAGGTTTTGATCCTTATTTTTATGTTGATACGTAGGCACAAGTCCGAAGGTCTTGTCAAACAGAAAAATATAATCATAAATTATTTTCTCATCCCCAGACTCTATTTTTTCTCATACATCTTTTATACCAAAAACACATACACACATAAAAAATGGCTCCCTAGGAGTACCTATGACACTTTGAGTGTTAACACATTCCCTCTGTGTAACCAACCCCCTTAGCTGTGATCTCTGGTATTTTATTAGTTTTGATTTGAAAACTTCTTATCTTTGAGTTTTGTTCGTAATTTTCCCTTTTCCTTTGGAAACAATAAAAGCGCGATGGTGATTCTGGTGTTATTGACATTAAACTTATCCATAGTTTGAAGGTCATGAATTTACCGCTACATGAAGTAATTGGCAACTCTGCTGGGGAGTAGTCCTCCGTGGGTTTAGCCTACTTTTTTATGTGTATATATTTGTATATTTGATGTTTGTATACTTGTTTGTGTGATATAATTTTCTTGTTGTGCTTGGTGATCTCTGAGCGGTGAGATAAGTTCTCACCTAAACTTGAGTGCAACTAAGATAGGAGGATGGTATAGTCATGTTCAACTTGTGTGGAGTAGTCCTTAACAAGTTGGCTTGAGACCCATCTACTCAGTGGAGACCTCTTTGGTGTGACGGACGTCACACCGTTCCCCTATATTTTTGGCACCAGGAATGCAACTGACCACGTTGAAACAGACCACGTTGAAGCTACTTCCACGCTTGACCCTCGGAACGTAAAGACCGTGTACACGGAAAACCCTTGGAAGCAGTTACACAAGTAGCAGTATAAATAGTAGCTTTTTGGAAAGCTCTCGGTTCCACGCTTTTTCCAGATTTCTTTGCCGTTTTCATTTTTTCGCATTTTTCTTTTCCAGCAGTACGAGCACATTTTTTACAGCATAGCTTTTACGATTTTTATATTGTTTCCCTTGCAATTTCTATTTTCCATTTTATCATTTAATTAATTCTTTTTCGCACAATAGTTTCTACACCGGAAACTATTGTGTACCTTTTACCGGATCTAACCTTACGTTAGAATCTAGTTTTTTATTCCTTCGCTTTTATTTTCCTGCCTGATTGAAGAATTCAAGAACAAATCCAACCGACCTGTGGTGGAGTGTTCAAGACTGCTATTTAATTTCTCAGGTCCTTTAATTATTGTTTGAATTTATATATGCCCTGTTTTACTATTTATTTATATTATTTGCCTGAGATGAATCTGTTTATGCATGATAATTATTTAAGTCTGTTTAGCATGTCTGGCTGATTTACTTAGGTATCGGTATGTAGAGTAAGCGGAATGAAGGAATCAAAACCAAATTGGTTTAATTAAGTTTAAAATTAAAATCACTCTTTTTACGGTCTCAATTTACAGGTTTAATACCAAGGTTTTTGTACGAAAGTAAAAGACATAAAGAAGTTAAAAGCAATAGAGCGAGAGTTTGAGTTTTTGACTGGACAGTGTAAATTGGACATTAATTCTAGATCAGGGCGAGAGCAATTTTTAGAGTTAATTAAATTCTAACCTTTTTCAAAAAGTATTTTTAAAGATTGAATGTGAGGACGAGAGTTAAGCATTTGAATTTAATTATATAACCTGAGTCAACAGAGCGAGAGTTTGAGATAAGGGTGTTTAAACGATTAGTGTTTTCTTAAAAAAGAGTTTCTACGGATCCTATTGTTTTCAAAAAGTGGTTTTTGACTTAACTATAAGTGACAGCTACGCTAATATAAAATCATAGTTTATTCAACAGAGCGAGAGTTTGAGATAAGACTTTTAATCAATAGCGTCAACTGAAAAGATTTATTTTAAAACCAAGAAACCAACAAAGAATTGATTCCCTAATTACGACGAACTACATACCGATATCCGCTTATTAGATATTTATTTTAGATCTTATTTTAGTTTTAGCTTTTCCCCCAAACAATCAAAGTATTACCTGCCTTAGCTTTACGAAGTAACCTTAGATAGCGGTATATCGATTCATAAGTCCCTGTGGGATCGATATCTTTTAAAACTACGCGATAGAACTGTGCACTTGCAGTTTGTACCCCAAATTCGACTCATAAAGTCGCGATCAGTCACACAAGTTATTTGTGGTTAGGCATTACTTTATCTGATTTGGGGTCCGGGAAGATGAGAATCCTAGAACATTTAACCCAACTTGGACTATTTAGGACGTAGTGCAGAGACTGTTCAGGTGTAGACCTGATAACAGTTGTTATGCGATACTACACTCAAACGAGTTTCTCTTGAGAATATTATGGGTTGATGAGTCAGTCATCCTAACCTATAATATCCGATAGATGGAATTAAGACTCTGGGAACTTTTTAGAACATTATCTATAGGTTTTTATCCTTAGTACACTCCTTTGGGACGGTTCTTAACCTGACTCCATGCTCGTGACTCATAACAAACCCTTTGATTCTTGGTTTATCCGATCAAGTCTTGTCAATATCAATGGAAATTGGGTGTTGATAAGGTGAAAACCATAATCCACCAAAATGGATTATTGATCTTGGCAATGACTTGATCCATATTTTGACCTTTGTTTGTGTTTGCCTTGTACGTGATCCCTTATTTGTGATTGTTGCATTCATGCATTCATGCGCATCATAATATTCATCACACAAAAATAACTTCAAGGAACTGAGCTCTTATTTGCAAATATTTTCAGACCATGGATTATGGGCGAAGGAACACTAAGTACAGTTTCAGATGTCCTGATTTGAAAGAGCTAAGGAAGTTGTCATCCTTTGTAATAGATCCCTTGGACTTCAAGCAACGCCATGGAAAGCTTTTATCTATATTATCTGTTGATCTGGTTGAAGGACTCTTGAGTGTGTTGGTTCCGTTTTATGACCCTCTCTACCGTTGCTTCACTTTTCTCGATTATCAACTTATGCCTATATTAGAGGAGTATGCCCATCTTTTGGGAATACTCGTTTTTGACAAGGTGTATTTTAGTGGATTGGAGGAGATTCCCAAATATCATATCATAGTTGAAGCTCTTCATCTGGAGAAGTATGAGATTGAGACTCATTGGGTGAAGAAAGGAGGAATGTTTGGGTTGACTTCTGAGTTTCTCATTGGAAAAGCTACTGTCTTCGCTCAAGCCGGTAGTGTGGATGCTTTTGAATATATCTTTGTGTTGCTCATCTATGGTTTAGCTTTGTTCCCTAACATCGATGGTTTTGTTGATGTTAACACCATTAGGATCATCTTGATTGGGAATCATATTCCTACTCTGTTGGGTGATATGTATTTCTCTTTGCAAGTGGTTTATTTCGCACTTGCCTCAGACGCCTGCTTTTTTGGAGAACAAACAATGTCTACGATGGTCCCAAAGACTTATGTCTCTCACTAATGATGATATTGTTTGGTATGATTCTACATTGAGTATCTTGGATATTATTGACAAATATGGTCAATTCTCTAATGTACCCCTCATTGGTACACAAGGAGAAATCAACTACAATCATGCTTTGGCTCGTCGCCAACTTGGGTTCCCCTTAAGAGACAAACCTAATAACACTCAGTTAGAAGATCTTTTCTATCAAGAGCGTAAAGATCCCAAACATTTAAAGCAGAAAATGGTGCATGCTTGGCATAATGTGCATAAGAAAGGAAGATCTGAGCTTGGTCCGCGCAACTGTGTAGCTTTGGAAGAGAGCTTTGGAGCTGAAGATGTCATACGCTTGTTAAAGACCTATGTCTTTGGTTGTGGCTGAGCCATTAACTCTCCCTAACCAAGATGTAGAGGAGTTGGAATATGCATTGGCCAAGATGAAGCAAGAGAGATATGTGGGAAGAGCAGTTCCATGCTTTGAGCCGAAAGCATGAAGAGTTGCAGCTTGAGTCGAAGGATAAAGATGCGCTTATTTAACTTCTTGAAGACCGAGCAGTGAAGAGATAGTGAGAGCCAGAGGGTCCATCTTCCTCTAGTATGCCTCAGCCTTCCGGTGCTTGGAAGAAGATTGTTGATCAGCTTGTCCTTGAGAAAGCTCAAATGAAGACATCTTTTGAAACTGAGATTCGACGCATCCGAAGGAAGTACGCGCCCGCAGCCAGATCACCTGACATTGTTGTTAGAGGATCCTTAGGATGATTAGTTTCCCTTTCTCTGGTATTTGTACTTTGCTTTCTGAAATTGTACTCAATGTAATCCTTCCAAATTTTATTAATAAAAGAGATTTTTATGGTCAATCAAATTGTTACTATTGTTATTATTTAATACTTGCATATAGAACTTCATATGTTCCTTGAAATTTAAAATAAACAAAAACATTGCATTTCATGCATCATTTGCATATCAGGTTTTCTTCCTCCAGATGTGTTATTGGTTATTCTTCTATGCTTCAGCCAAGCTGACTCACCGATACAACACTCACGCCAATCAACCCAAGATCATGGAGAATTTGGAACAAGAGAACAGAGAGATGAAGGATGAGATTGCACGGTTGACTGCCATGATGGAGTTTGTTCTTGCTGCGCAGAATCAGTCTTCACCAACTCCCATAACTCCTCCCTAGAGGACTACCATTTATGAGGTTTCTACTTCAACCGCTCTCATCACTGCTAGCCAATCTGGCATGTCCATGCATGCTGGATTCCCTTGGGGGATTCCATCAAACTTTGTGGCTGAGGGGTTTGCACCTACCTTTGTTTATGTGTCGGCATCTGGCCCGGTCATGTCTGTGCCTCCTCAAGTTGTTCATAATTTGCCTCGTGTTGAGGACACCATCTACCATTCTGAGACATCTGAGGGCCCAGACGTATATGAGAAGATGGATGAGATGAAGGATCAATTCCTTGAGCTGCGAAAGGAGTTGAAAACATTGAGAGGAAAAGACCTGTTTGGTAAGAGTGTTGTTGAGCTCTGTCTAGTGCGAAATGTGAAAATCCCGATGAAGTCCAAAGTCTCCGACATTGAAAAGTATAAGGGGAATACTTGTCTAAAGCCACCTTATTATGTACGTAAGAAAGATGTCAACTCAAACTTATAATGATCAGTTGTTGATTCACTACTTTCAAGACAGTTTGACTGGTGCTGCTCTGAGATGGTATAGGGGTTGGACAATGCAAGTGTCCGTACTTTCAACGATTTGGGTGAAGCTTTTGTTAAGCAGTACAAATACAATATTGATATGGCGCCTGATAGAGACCAGTTGAGATCTATGTCTCACATGGAGAAGGAGACATTCAAAGAGTATGCTCAAAGGTGGAGGGAACTTGTTGCTCAGATTAATCCTCCATCGGAAGAGAAGGAGATGACGAAGATTTTCCTAAAGACCCTGAGTTCGTTTTATTACGAACGTATGATTTCCTGTTCCCCCAGTGACTTTACCGAAATGGTAAACATGGGGATGAGGTTACAAGAGGGAGTCCGTGAAAGACGTCTGTCCAAGGAAGAAGCATCGTCCATTAAGAAGAATGGGAGTGGTTTCTCTAAGAGGAAGGAGGGGGAAACTAATTCAGTATCTATGGGGAGGCAGAGGAGGCCTCATGTCAGAAGGAGTTCTCAATCGCGTCAGCATCCACATCAAGTTTCTTAAATGATTCCCCTGTTTTCCAACAACTCCAACAATCAATATGTTCCGATTCAACAACAACAACGTCAACAACAACCGCAACAAAGAACCAACAACAACAATAATAATCAAAAACAAAACTTTAAGAGGAAGAAGGTATCTTTTGACCCTATTCCTATGTCTTATGCCGAATTATATCCATCTATGGTTCTCAAGAACCTACTTCAACCCAGAAATCCACCTCAAATTCCTGAGCCACTTCCATGGTGGTTCAAACTTGAACTCCGTTGTGCCTTTCACCAGGGGGCCTCTGGCCATGACATTGAAAATTGCTACCCATTGAAATACGAAGTACAAAAGCTTGTGAAGAGTGGGATGGTGTCCTTTGAGGACCGTGCGCCTAACGTGAAATCCAATACATCGTCTGCCCATGGTAATGCTACTATCAACATGGTGGACGGCTATCCAGGAAATTTCTGAGTTTTTGATGTACAACATATCTGTAGGTCTCTGGTGGAGATGCATAGAACATTGTGTTTGATCTGTGATTGTGAGCACGACCATGATGGTTGTGCAATCTGTAGTGTGAACCCATGTAGGTGTATGATTATCAATCGAGGGATATAGAGAATGTAATCCGGATTCAACAATCGAGGAATATAGATGATGTGAATGTGATTGTTCCTGTATTCAAGGCCCCTGGTGGGTAGTAATTTAGTTTGATAGCAGTAGCAACGACAGTGTTAATAGATCGATATCCTCGTTAGTAATACAGTTCAGGCCATGTCCCGTATGCATTCGATAAAGCTGTGCCTTATCAGTATAATGCCACAATGGTGGAGAATTGTCAAGAAATTTCGTTACCCGTAGAAGATTCTATGGTAAATATAGTTGATATTACAAAGGTGACTCGTAGTGGTCGTGTCTTCGGTCCGGTCTTTCCGAGGGAGGTAGAGGATGCTATAACCAGTAAGAAGGTAGAGATTCCAGAAGCGAATCTAGTTAGCACTTCAATGTGTCAGTCTGGTAAATCCATCAAACTGAAGGCTAATGGTGATGATGAAGTTCTGAAGTTAATAAAGAGAAGTGAGTTTAATGTGGTGGAGCAGCTGCTCCAAACTCCATCAAAGATTTCAGTGTTGTCTTTGTACATGAATTTTGAAGCGCATAGAGGGGCGTTGCAGAAAGTACTAGAGCAAGCCTATGTTTAACACGATGTTACGGTGGATCAGTTTGAGCATATTGTTGCTAACATTACTTCCTTCAATAATCTAGGCTTTTGTGATGAAGAGTTTCCTGAGGAAGGCAGAAATCACAATCTAGCACTCCATATTTCTATGAACTACAAGGAGGACGCATTGTCCAATGTGTTGGTCGATACTGGTTCTTCTTTGAATGTGCTTCCGAAATCAACTTTGTCAAGACTTTCTTATCAAGGTGCCCCAATGAGGTACAGTGGCGTGATTGTCAAAGCGTTCGACGGTTCTCGTAAAATCGTTATTGGTGAAGTGGATCTTCCAGCCAAGATAGGTCCAAGTGATTTTCATATTACTTTTCAAGTAATGGATATCCACCCGTCCTATAGCTGTTTATTAGGAAGGCCATGGATTCATGAGGCATGAGCTATAAGATTTACTCTACACCGGAAGCTTAAATTTGTAAATAACGTCAAGCTTGTTGTTATTGCTGGAGAGAAGGCACTTTTGGTGAGCTATCTGTCATCGTTTTCTTATGTTGAAGGTGAAGAGGAGGTTGGAAATATGTTCCAAGCCTTGTATATTGCTGAAGTGAAGAAAACTGGGGCACTCATGTCTTCTTTCAAGGATGCTCAGAAAGCTATTGAGACTGACAACACTGATTAGTGGGGTCGCATGGTAGAAATTGCTGAAACCAAGAATAGGGCCGGATTGGGATTTCAACTAGGGCCGTTTAATGTCAAAGCTGAAGATGTTCAACTGAGTTTCTGCAGTAGAGGGTTCATTCATGGTAATGATCAACACTCAGTTGTTGTGATCGAGGATGGTGACGATGAAGACGAAGCTTGCGCCAACTTTTTGACGCATGACCAGACTAACAACAATTGGGTTGCTGTTGATGTTCCTATTGTTGTTCACTGCTCTAAGTAATTTTTTTTTCATTTTTTAAGATAAATCCGTCTCCTATGCCTAAGGGAGAAGTGAACATTGTTAGGCATTTCAATTATCATCAATAAAATATAATTTTATTCATCCACATCTATGATGTTTTATTTTTAATTTTTGCTTTTCCTAAAATGGTAATCATAAAAAACATAAAAACAAATAATAATTGTCCATCTACATAATATTTGGTCACAATTAACTTCTCTAAAATCAAAATATCAAATCATTATGCAGGTTGGTTCCCAAACCCATTGAATACGATGATCCTACTCCCTCTCCAAACTTTGTTTTCCCTGTGTTTGAGGCTGAGGAAGAAACTGATGATAAAGAAGTATCTGATGAATTATCTCGTTTACTTAAGCATGAGGAAAAAGCCATTCATCCATTCGAATAGAAGATTGAACTAGTCAACTTGGGTTCCGAAGATGATGTGAAGGAAGTCAAGATTAGGTCTCAACTGTGTCTAGAGGCTAAGAAGGGGTTGATTGATCTTCTTCGAGAGTATTCAGATGTGTTTGCTTGGTCCTATCAAGACATGCCTAGTTTGGATTCTGAGATTGTGGAGCATAGATTTCTGTTGAAGCCAGAGTGCCCGTCGGTCAAGCAGTAGTTGAGGAGAATTCATCCTGATATGGCAGTGAAGATCAAAGAGGAAGTGCAGAAGCAGATTGATGCTGGTTTTCTTGTAACCTCTGAATATCCGCAATGGGTGGCCAATATTGTGCCTGTTCCAAAGAAGGATGGAAAAGTCCGCATGTGTTTTGATTATAAAGATTTGAATAAGGCTAGTCTTAAAGATGATTTTCCTCTACCACACATTGATATGTTGGTAGACAATACAGCTAAATTCAAAGTCTTTTTATTTATGGGCAGATTTTCTGGTTATAATCAGATCAAAATGGCACCCGAAGATATGGAGAAGACCACATTCATTACACCCTGGGGAACATTCTATTATAGAGTGATGCCTTTCGGTTTAAAGAATGCTGGTGCAACATACCAAAGAGCTATGACCACTCTTTTTCATGATATGATGCATAAAGAGATTGAAGTTTATCTCGATGACATGATTGCCAAATCAAGTGATGAGGAAGAACATGTTGAGCATTTGTTGAAGTTATTCCAGCATTTGAGGAAGTACAAACTCCCCTTGAATCCCAATAAGTGTACTTTTGGTGTTCGTTTTGTAAGTTGTTGGGCTTTATTGTCAGCGAGAAGGGTATTGAAGTTGATCCTGCCAAGGTCAAAGCAATACAAGAAATTCATGCGCCCAAAACTGAGAAGCAAGTTAGAGGTTTTCTTGTTCGTTTGAATTATATCTCAATATTTATATCGCATATGACTTCCACATGTGCGCCTATATTCAAGCTTCTTCGAAAAGATCAATCCCGTGATTAGACCAAAGATTGCCTGAAATCCTTTGACATTATCAAAAAGTATCTTCTTGAGCCTCCAATTCTGTCTCCGCCTGTTGAAGGAAGACCTTTGATCATGTATTTGACTGTACTTGATGATAGTATGGGTTGTGTTCTGGGTCAGTAAGATGAATATGGAAATATGGAATGTGCTATTTACTACCTCAGTAAGAAGTTCACCGACTATGAGACTCGGTATTCTACACTTTAAAAGACTTGTTGTGCATTGGTTTGGGCTGCTAAGCATCTGCGCCAGTACATGTTGAATCATACTACTTGGTTGATATCCAAAATGGATCCAATCAAGTACATTTTTGAGAAGCCTGCTTTAACTGGGAGGATTTCCCGTTGGTAGATGTTGTTATCAGAGTATGATATTGAATACCAATCTCAAAAAGAGATTAAGGGTAGTGTCTTGGCTGACCA
Source organism: Lathyrus oleraceus (assembly GCF_024323335.1). Classification (NCBI taxonomy): domain Eukaryota; kingdom Viridiplantae; phylum Streptophyta; class Magnoliopsida; order Fabales; family Fabaceae; genus Lathyrus; species Lathyrus oleraceus. The sequence continues at coordinate 130,823,756 of NC_066579.1, forward strand.
TTTGTCTCACCAACCTATTGAAGACTATCAGTCAGTACAGTATGATTTTCCTGATGAAGAGATCTTGTACTTAAAAATGAAATATTGTGACGAACCACGGCTTGAAGAAGGACCAAAACCTGGTTCCCGTTGAGGCATGGTATTTGATGGAGCTGTTAATCAGTATGGAAATGGTATTGGGGAAGTGATTATTACCCCTCAAGGCACTCATTTTCCGTTTACAGCCAGATTGACTTTCAAGTGTACAAACAACATGGCTGAGTATGAAGCTTTCATTATGGGGCTTGAAGAGGCCATTGATCTCAGAATCAAATATCTAGACGTCTATGGAGATTCAACTTTGGTTGTGAATCACATCAAAGGTGAATGGGAGACGAATCAACCCGGTTTGATACCATATAGAGATTATGCAAGGAGGATTTCAACTTTCTTAAGAAAGGTTGAGTTTCATCATATCCCTCGAGATGAAAACCGGATGGCAGATGCTCTTGCAACGTTGGCTTCTATGATCATGGTGAAATTTTGGAATGAAGTTCCCAATTTGACTGTAATGCGTCTTGATAGGCCAACTCATGTGTTTGCCGTTGAAGAGGTCAAAGATAAGAAGCCGTGGTATTTTGATATCAAGTGTTTCCTTCAAAGTCAGATTTACCCACCTGGGGAAACTTTGAAAGATAAGAATACTTTTTGAAGATTAGCTGGAAACTTCTATCTGAATGGTGATGTGCTTTACAAGAGAAACTTCGATCTGGTTTTTCTCAGATGCGTGGATAGACACGAAGCAATCATGTTGATGACTGAAGTCCATGAAAGTTCCTTTGGTACTCATTCCAATGGACATTCTATGGCTAAGAAGATGTTGAGAGCAGGTTACTATTGGATGATAATGGAATCTAATTGTTGCAAGTTTATGAAGAAATGCCATAAATGTCAAATTTATGCGGATAAGATTCACGTTCCTCTGACCCTGTTGAATGTTATTTCCTCTTTGTGGCCCTTCTCCGTGTGGGGAATTGATATGATTGGCATGATTGAGCCTAAAGCTTAGAACGAACATCATTTCATTCTGGTGGCTATTGACTACTTCACAAAGTGGGTTGAAGCGGCATCGTATGCGGATGTAACCAAGCAAGTTATTGTGAGGTTTATCAAGAATCTGATTATATGTCGTTATGGTGTGCAAAGTAAAATGATTACTGATAATGGATCAAACTTGAATAATAATATGGTGGAAGGTCTTTGCAAATACTTCAAGATTGCACATCATGATTCTTCTCCCTACAGACCAAAGATGAATGGGGTTGTTGAAGCTGCGAACAAGAACATCAAGAAGATCATTCAGAAAATGGTGGTAACGTATAGAGATTGGCATGAGATGCTCTCATTTGCTTTGCATGAGTACCGTACATCCATCCGCACTTCAATAGGGGCAACCCCTTTCTCTCTTATTTATGGTATAGAAGTTGCGATCCCAGTAGAGGTTGAGATCCCATCACTATGTGTGCTTATGGAAGCCAAATTGACATAAGCTGAATGGTGTCAGACCAGGTATGACCAACTGAATTTAGTTGAAGAGAAGAGGTTAACTGCCATGTGCCATGGTCAGTTGTACCAGCAGAGAATGAAGAAAGCTTTTGATAAGAAGGTCAAGCCTCGTGTGTTCTGAGAAGGTGACCTTGTGCTCAAGACGATTCTATCTTTCAAATATGACGCTAGGGGCAAATGGACTCATAATTATGAAGGTCCATATGTTGTTAAGGGAGCCTTTGAGGCGGTGCTTTGATTCTTACAACTATGGATGGTGAAGAGTTCACTAGTCATGTGAATGTTGATGCAGTCAAGAAATACTTCGCCTAAAATAAAAAGAACAACTCGCTAAGTTGAAAACCCGAAAGGGCGGCTTAGGCAAAAATGAGTGTCTCGATGGATTGAAAACCCGAAAGGGAGATCCCGGAAAAAGTTAGAGACATAAAACAAAAAGTTTATCCCGATAGATTGAATACCCCACCTTGGGGAAATCTATGCAAAAATTAAGGATTATGACAAGTAACTGCAGTTGACTGATTCTTCAATCATGGGAACAGTTTAGAGCAAGTCGGTCAGTTCTGATTCATCATTTTCAACCGAAGCCAAGAGCACAGAGGATATTGAAGTTGGTAGAAGGATTAGTGGTCATTGTATTCAACGTAGCCCTTTTCCATGTAAATTACCATTTTCAACTTTTTTAAAAGATCTATGTGTAGCGGTAAATTCATGACCATTAAGTTATGGATAAACTTAACGTCAATAAAACCAGAGTCGCCGCCACGCTTTTATTATTTCCAAAGGAAAAGGGAAAAGTACGAACAAAACCCAAAGATAAGAAGTTCTCAAATCAAAACTAATAAAATGCCAAAGATTACAAATAAGGGGGTTGGTTACATAGAGGGAAGGTGTTAGCACCCAAAGTGTCCTAGGTACTCCTAGAGAGCCCTTTTTGAAATCACAAACAAAGAAAGTTTTTGAAAAGGTGGAGAGATTTTGAAATCTAAGAAGTGGGAGGAGATGAAGAGACTAATCCTAAGCATAAAATTAAAAGTTAAAAGTTGAAAAGATCTGACCAATGGGATGCAATCCAATAGACAAGAATGTCATATAGAAAAACCACTATCCCTTTGGACTTTGAATCAAACAATAATCAACAAACAATTAGCAATATGAAGAGCAAGGAATCAAATAAAGATGGCCACATCCAAGTAAGCAAATCCATAGCTGACAGTCTTCTCATGTATCAGATGAAACACTTCTTGATTTTTGCTCAGAATAAGGTGTAGCATGAGACCAAAATAACAGTTGAATCAAGACCATGTAGCAGATGAATTCAAGTGGATCCCAGTACTTGCATCAGATGAAAGCTCAAATCATAATAATTGGGTCTCAGAAATGTTGGCATTGACCAAGTCCTTTTGTTCATGGAAAGTTGCCTAATTCTAAGTCCAAAGCTCAGATCAAACCCAACAGTCCACACTAACATTTTTTTAAGGTTTTTGTTGTTTATTAAGTACTTTAAGGTCCTAAGACCACAAACACAAACAAAATACACAAACAAATATATACAATCACAATATATGGCTCATATAAGCAAAGTGAAAAATGACATAAACATAAACAAATTAAAATTCTATGTAAATGACAAATGAATGGTAAATAACTTGAATTTTAAATTGCATAAAGTAAATGACTTGAATTTAAGAGCAATATTAATACAAGTTAGTCAAATGTTAGTTGATTAGATGTTAGTGATGTTTTCTTTTCAATTGATTAAGTCATTCTTTGGAGAACACTCAACCATATATTCACAAGCATGGATCCTTGAACCAAGACATCTTCCAAAGGAAGGAAAAAAGGCCAAGTTTCCACACAATACCCTGAAAGATGGGAGACTTACAATCTCACTTACTAGAATGTTATGCTTTTAGGGTCAAATTTAGCTCTATATTAAGCAATCGTAATTGAACTTATGTAGAAGTCAAAACTATCTGAGGTTGGGCAATAAAAATTTAGGTGTTAATGGTTGTTGGAGATTTGGCATAAAGGATCAAACTCCTAAAACATACCACACACTAAAAGAAAAAGATCAAAGGGTGGACCTATCTCATCCATACTTGTATTGGTTCATATAACACAAGCTTATTGATGAACCAATTAGCCTTAGGATTTGGAGATTTCATTGGTCAATGAAAGGATGGGAAAGAATGGGATTGAAGATCAAGAGGAACGGGAGATGAGAGAAACACAAATTGGTCATGGGAGGAATTTTATCAAATTAAAATCATTCATTCATTTTGGGAGATGAAATGTACATTTCATCAATCCCCTAAATCCAATGATTTTAATCCAACAAAAGTCAAATCAACCTTGACCAAGGCCCAAACAAATAGTCAAACATCACAAGACTATAAAACTGGCTCAACAAAATTTTTACACAATTAATCAATTAAAAATCAAATTAAAAATGCATTTAAATTAAATTTAGTTTGGTTAAAACCTAAAACTTCTTCAAAACACCAAATAATTAGCCAAGAGATTTATCCTAAGTCAAACAAGGTCAAAGGACCTTAGACAAAAAAAATTATGATTTTTGAAAAGTCAGAAGTATTTTTAAACAATTAAGAATATGCACAAAAACAATTAATTCATGAAAAATACCAAAATTAATCCAAAAAATAATTTTAATTCTGAAAATTAAAGAGGAAAATATTTAAAGATTTTTGGTGAAAGTCCCATATTTTTTGGATTAAAAATGAAATTAATATGAATTAAACAAAATATCACAATTAAATGAAAAATCAAAAAATACAAAAAAATAAGGACCATCAGATCCCCCTCATTAATTGAGGTGGCAGATCTGATGACCACACGCGCGTGTTCCACTCTACTCCTTGGTCAATATGTTGTACGCGTGGTAATCACAATGAACGCTTGAGATTAAAACATTTGAATTAGATCAGATGGTTTGGACTTTGCCAACGCACCACCGGAGCCCTAGCTTCGGTCATCTTCTCTGGTTATCACCACCGGTCTGGTTCAGGCTCAACTTTATGAAAAATGAAAAGTGAATACACTAATTTGAAGGGAAAATGCCTAGGAGCACGAATCTAGCCTCAAGTTTCTCCAATTCCAAGTATATAAAAAGATACAGGGATTTGAATTTTGAGGATCATGAATTGAGTTGCTTCGATTTGACCTCAAAGCAACTCAATCTTCTTGCCTACATTGGTAGGACTTCAGCCAACTAAAAATCACAAAGACAATGAAGAATTGAGAGAGAATCGAAGAGATGAAAATTCTGAAAAATTACCTTCATGGGAGCTTCAACCTTGCTTGATCTTGATTCCAATTGTGCTTGGCTTTGTTTCAGAAGCTTGTAGGAAGTGATTAGGATCAAGAAATGGCCTGGACTCTTGGAGTTTCAATCTCAAAACAGAATGAGATTTGAAGCTTGGTTTTCAAATGAAAACCTTCAAGATTATCCTTTAATGGTGAGGGTTTGGATTGCAGGTCCAAAGCTTGGGCATGAGGTCCATATTTCTGAGCAATGAGGGTTGTATTTATAGCCAAAGAGATTCATTTTCACACACTTCCAAAAATTGCCAATTTTAGTAATTCACCTTGCATGCTTGCGTAGGCGTGTGATAGGCCCATCAAGTGATGTATTCAGGTCCAAAAATGAGTGAGAATCATGCTAAAATCATGTCATGTGGTCATGCATTTGTGTTTGAAATGTGGAAGTGAAAATCATCCAAACGGTACCTTACATTGCACCCATGTGCAAGTCCTTCATTCTTTGTCCAACTGAGATGATCTTGGACTTTTTGGAAAGGTGAGATCAAGGGGAAAAACTTTCATGTTGAACACTTTTCGATTTGAAGCTTGGATCATGATGAATTTTGAGGTGGAAGTTTTGGAAATCAAACATATTTGAAAATTTTCTAAGTCCCAAGTCAAATGTTGACTTCTTCCACCTTGAATAACGTTTTCTATGGACTTCAAATGAAAACAGTTCCTTCATCAAAGTTTTAGCTCTTTCAAACCTATTCAATTTGGTAACAAATTGGACCTCATTTGTATTTTTCATGAAGGAGTTATGCATTTTAGAAGTTGAAGAAAATCACTTGTTCAATGGTATTGGCCCAAAATGACCTATAATGTTTCCTCTTGGCACATGAATTTGCAAGTTTAATTTCAACTCCCTCCAAACATAAAATTTGAAGTAGACATCTTTAATTTGATAATGGAATTTGAATGGCTTTCATCTCATAATAATTGAGCAAGTTATGGTCTTGAGAAGTTGACCTCCTAACTAGGATTCAGACAAAATGACCTATAATCTTTCACCATAAAAGATGACTTTCCAAGAAAAACTAGATCTTGACTTTAACATGAAAGTTGTTTGGAATGTAATTTTGAGTAACAAAAGTGTAGGCGATAGGGTCTAGGGAACCCCAGTTCTGACCAGTTGACTTTCTCTGGTCAACCACCATGAACCATCTTACTAGCTTGATATTATCTTGACTTTTGGGACTCATGGAGAATCATATATGTGTAAGATGATGTAATATTAAATACCCCTTGAAATACTTGATCAAATGTTGAAGAAACTTGTTGAAGAAGTCACACAAGATACCTAGATGAATTAGGGTTTCCAAGGCAAACAAACTTCAAACTCTTGATGAATTCTTGATCAAAATGATATGTTAAGATAATGGGGATCCACATATCATTTCTAAAACCAATGTGAACCATTTCTTGATTGAACTCCTTGCATTGAGGGTCTCAAACCCTAGATGTGAGCTTGATAGAACATAGGTGAGCAGACACACTACCTACAAAAGAGTTAAATTATACATTGACATATGTTTGGTATTTTAGTTAGTAAATAATGAAAAACAAATTATGATACAATTAAAAGTGCTTGGTGATCTCTCCCAATGCAAACCCAATGAATGAGGGGTAAGGAGGCTACCAAGGTGCGATCCCAATGTTAATGCATATGCTGAGATAGCATGAGGGATCTTAGGATCAAAATTGGGGTCTTACACTATGGAGTCTTGTCATTTACAGACTACCATTCTATTAAATAAAGTTGAGCTTTTTATCCAATTGTTTCTACTCTTATTTGTTTTTCACCTAAATAGACTTGAATTTTATGATGATAATTTTGAAATTTAATTAATAAGTAAAAATCTTTTTTATTAAATAATAATGAAAGTAATTACTTTGAAAAATCAATCAATTACAGTAAGGAATATCAATAGTAAACTGAGAATAGGTAAGTCCTAAAGTGCGAAGCATTGTTGGTTTCCTCCATGTGGTTGGTTTGGTAACCTTTTCCTCCCCAACAACAAGTCAGTTTCCCCAACTGAGTTTATAATCACCTCCCCCGCTGAGATGTAGGCTCACATCCTCAACAGTTTGCATGGACCCAACCCAGAGTTTTATCTCCTGTAAGTCCCCATCGGAGTTCATTTCTGATCCTCAACAGTGTTGATTCTTGAGCAGTATTTGATTTGGTCCCCTGCGAGGTTGTCTCATTTAATATGATGTTGACCTAAAATTCCCCGTAGAGTTGTTAGTTCAGGTCCTCCGCAGATCTTCTCTCTCTATCCCCATCCAGGTTTGAGATGTTCAGAGCTAGTTGATTTTCATCCCTCCCCAGCATGTGTCTCCAGTTGGTGTTTCCATCTTGTCGAGATTAGCCAAGTGTTGTAACGATGATTTAAATCGGTGACATTTGTATTCTTTGTGATTGTTTAGTCAGCATAATCATCAATCATATACATACACATTCATATGTCAGATATTTCACTGTGCATTTTTATTGCATTTGATTCCTTATTTTGTATCCTCTATTATAGTGATATTATTTCCCTATGCAGATTTGGTGCGTCTGTCCTCTTTCAATGGTAGAGTGTCACCCCCTTTAGCAGAAAGAATTTGACCTTTCTCATTCCCCACTGAGTTATTTCCTTGTGGATGATTATTCTTTAAGTTTCTTCACCAATTAATTATCTGGATGGAACCACTCCCCCTGAGTTATATCCCCATCGTGTTGAGTCTTTGTTTGACCGTTTCTTTCAAGCTCTTACCTAGATAGATATATTTTTTGTTCCCCGAAAGTCTATTACCCAGTAACTGGTAATATTCTTTTCGATTTTTCGAGTACTTTACTTTTGCCCAATACCCGGTAAAAGTAATTTACCTCCTTTATTTTCCCCAGCGGATTCATTTTCACGTTTCCCCAGGCAGTCTATCCTTGATAGGATCATCTTAATTGATGACGGATATTCTCCCTTTTTGGTTTTCTACCCAGTAAAAAGGTAGTTATAATCCCTATTTCATTTCCTAGAGAGTTAATCCTTGATATGTTCATCCTAATCAATGACGAATTTTATCCTCTTTGCGGTCTTCTGCCCAGTAGCTGATGGTTGTAAATCCTACTTTCCCCTCTATGTCTATCCTTGATATGTTCATCCTAACCGGTGACGAATATTCTCTCTTTGGTATTCTATCCAATAACTGATAGATATAATTCCTATTTTTGCCCAGGTGGCCTATCCTTGATATGTTCACTTAAACCAGTGATGAATATTCTTCCCTTGAGTCTATCCTTGATATGTTCACTTTAACCGGTGATGGATATTCTCTTTTTGGTCTTCTGCCCAGTAACTGGTAGTTGTAAATCCTATTTTCCCCTTATTCTTACCCAATAACCGGTAATGAGTACACCTCTTGTTTCCCTCAGCGAGTCCTCCTTGATATGTTTACTCTAACCGGTAACGGATGCCTCTCTATCATATTATGTTATCTTCCTACCCAGTAACCGGTAATAGATAATGTAATTCAGGTACTCTTGTGTAGAAGTTTATTCTTCCCCAGTTGATTTTGAGTGCGTATTTCCCCCAGTGAAATCGCCATACCCCGCTTGGTTTAAGTATTTTAGTTTCATCCTGATTTACCCATTTCCCCTGTCCATTTCCCCTTATTCCACAGTCGAGTCCTTCCATTGATTTATTTTTCATGGAAAACTCTCTCGTGTCTCCAGTAGTTTTCAAGTCGTAGCCTGGAATACGCACAAAGGCTTTTCCTTAGAGTCTCTGTATCCCCAGTGGGTGTTCCTTACGAAATGCATAATGCTTCTGCGGACTTTCAGTCTCTCCGGATTCTTTTCCTTTGTGGAAATGTTTTCCCCACAGAGATTATTTTTAATATTTTCATATCATATGCATCATGAGATCTCTTAGGGACCAAATTTATTTTTCTATATGTTGTTATTTAAGTCCATTCTTCTGAGTCGATACAAAGATTTTAACCTTCACCTCCTCAGCTAGAATGTCCTTAAATAGGAACAGTTGTAAGACCCCAATTTCGACCCTAATATCCCTCATGATATCTCATCATATGCATTGGCTTTGGGATCACACCTTGGAATCTTCCCCACCCCTCATTCATTGGATTTTCATTGGGAGAGATCACCAAGCACAATTTGATTATATCATACTTTTTTTTCTTATTATTTACTAACCAAAATACCAAAAATATGTCAATGTATAGTTTGTTGCTTTTGTAGGTAGTGTGTATGCTCACCTATGCTCCATCAAGTTCATATATAGGATTCAAGACCCTCAAGGAAATGAGATCAATCAAGAAATGGTTCACATTGGTCCTAGACATCATATATGAATCCATATGGTCTTCGCATATCATTTTGATCAAGAATTCATCAAGAGTTTGAAATTTGTTTGCCTTGGAAACCCTAATTTATCTGGGTATCTTGTGTGACTTCCTCAACAAGTTTCTTCATCAATTGATCAAATATTTCAAGGGATACTTCATATTACATCATCTTATGCCTATATGATCCTCCATGAGTACCAAAAGTCAAGAGAATGTCAAGCTAGCAAGATGGTTCATGGTGGTTGACTAGAGAAAGTCAATTGTTCAAAACTGGGGTTCCCTAGACCATATCTCCTACAATTTTTGTCATATGAAAATTATTACAAGATAAAATTTACTCCTTATGACATTCAAAACAACTTTCATGTTTAGGTCAAGATCTAGTTCTTCATGGAAGGTCACTTTTTATGGTGAAATATTATAGGTCATTTTTTCTGAAACCTAGTTAGGAGGTCAATTTCCCAAGACCATAACTTGCTCATTTTTTATGATATTAAAGCCATTAAAATTACATAATCGAATCCTAGATGTATACTTCGACTTTTATATTTGGAGGAGGTTCAAATTCAACTTTCTAATGCATGTGCCAAGAGGAAACATTATAGGTCACTTTGGGCCATTACCATTGAACAAGTGACTTTCCTCAACTTCTAAAATGCACAACGCCTTCATGCCAAGTCCAAATGAAGTCAAATTTGTGACCAAATAGAAGAGGTTTGAAAGAGCTACAACTTTGATGAAATAACTTTTTCCATTTGAAGTCCATAGCAAAAGTTATTCAAGGTGGAAGAAGTGAATATTTGACTTGGTACTTAGAAAATTTTCATATATTTTTTATTTCCCAAACTTCCACCTCAAAATTCATCATGATCCAAGCTTCAAATGAAAAAATGTTCAACATGAAAGTTGTTCCCCTTGATCTCACCTTACCAAAAGGTCTAAAATCATCTCATTTGAATCTATATTGAAGGACTTGCGTATGGGTGCAATGCATGGTACTATTTGGAAGGATTTAATGATCAAACTCATTTCAACATTGCATGGATTAATGAATTGCTTTCAGCATGACCTATGCACGATTTTGGACCTTTTCAAATAATTCTTTGGGCTTTGTACACGCCCATGCTAGCTCATGAAGGAAGTTGCTACATTTGGATTTGAAATGAAAGTGTGTGGAAAGCATGTGATAGCTCTATAAATACAAGTGCAATGAGCTCAGAACTTCATCAACATCTTGCCCAAGCTTTTCCAGAACAATCCAAACCCTCCATTTCATAGAGTTCTTGAAGATTTCATTTGAAATCGAGTTGAATTTCATCTTCTGTTTTGGAAATTAAAACTCCAAGAATTCATTGCCCTTTCCATTTCAATTGATCACTGTAAGCAATAGGAAGAGAAAGCAAGCAAATCTTGATCAAGATGAAGTGAATTTGAAGCAACTCGAAGGTGATTTTTCAGAAACTTCATCTCTTCGATTCTCTCTCAATTCTTCACCATTCTTTGTGATTTTTGGTTGGCTGAAGTCCTACCAATGTAGGAAACAAGATTGAGTTGCTTTGAGGTCAAATTGAAGCAACTCAGTTCATCATCCTCAAAATTCAAATCCCTGTATCTTTTTATATACTTGAAATTGGAGAAAATTGAGGCCAGATTCGAGCTCCTTGTAGCGGGGTATTCGTTACCATTTAGAGATATTGATTAAATCCAAGGTAAATCATACAAGTCGAGTCGCCACCGCACTTCTATTTATCCAAGGGAATGGTTAGAAAGCGAACAAAAACCTAATAGTTTTAACAAAAACTAGTAAAAGAAACAGAGATCTGGGTAAGGGGGTTGGTTATGCAATGGGAAGGTGTTAGGCACCTAAAACATCCTAGGTACTCCTATGGAGCCCTTTTCACACTTGTTGCAAAGGTTGTTGTTTTGTGAAATTTTGTTTGTGCAAACATGATTGAAGAGATGAGAAGAGAATGTACAAGTTATTTACATTTGTGTTTGGATGGATAAACCCATTGCCTACGTACCATCTTATAAAAAAGATTAGGATCAAAACCTCGTAGTTCGGGGTAAAAATCTCAAAACAAGTTGGTGAATTGATTGGTCCAAAAGCCTTAAGGTCTTTTGTTATCAAAGGGGGAAAACTCAACCAAACCACAAATCCACCATGTGAGGATAGCTTCAACATGTAGTGAGGGGTTAACCATATAATAAGCATGGAAGACTCATTGTCCATCACTAAGGATATAGGTGAGTATTATATCTTCCACAAAGATAACTCAAACCTAATAGCTAGAGGTTATGAAAACTTGATTAAGGAGGTGGCCATTGGAACCACAAAAGACATTTGAGTGGGTTATATTTACCAATTAGAAGTATATACAAAAAGGTCAAAGTTGACTTAAGGATTCAATTCAAAATAAGTGTTATGAAAAGAAAGTTTGAAAATCAAAAGCATAAGGCTTAGGTCTCTAATGTTTGAAAACAATAGTTAAATGTTTGCACAAAAAGGTTTTGGCTTGGGTTAGAATGGAGAGAAGAAGAAGAAGGGGCTAAGTCCTAAATAAAACAAAAATATGAGGGATGAAGAATCAAAACCACAATGGAGTCCCTCTCTTGAGATCATATTGATGATCCAAGTAGCTCCCATCCTTTGGAATAAGCAATCACACAAAGCATAAGCAATCAAACAAGTCTCATAAGAGATCTTCAATGTATCTTGTATCTTCCACTTTGGATGAACATGGTAATGGTCCTTCAATCAAGCTCAAATGGAAACTCCTAGCACAAAAGCACACACATCAAAAGTTCCATGAATTAAAACAAGAATGGACAAGAGTGAGTTTAGAGATTTGGTCCTTCTAATCCATCTTCATCATTAAGATCCTTTTGCTCCAATTTTGCATAAGGAAGGTCCTAGAATCTAAGTCCAATTCTCCATTTCTTTGCATAGGGGAAGTCCTAGAAACTAAGTCCATTTCTTTGCATTTTGGTCCACAACAATCAAAACAAAAACACAAGCACAATAATATATACACAATTATGTGCTCAAGTGAGCAAAAGGCAAATGGCATTAACATAAACATGTGCTCAAATGAGCAAAGAGAAAAGTAAATGGATAATATGTGCAAGAAAAGTAAATTGCATAAAAGTAAATTGCATAAAGTAAGTGTTAATTGTTAATGGTTAGTGTTAGTAGTTAGTGTGCCATAAGGCAAATTTAGCGCTATGTTAAGCAATCGTAATTGGACTTATGTATAAGTCACAACTATCTGAGGCCGGTCAATAATAATGTAGGCAACAAACACAAGTTAGGAGTCTTGATTAGTGAACCAAGTCCCAACAACTTGCCATGCCAAAAAGAAGAAGAGAAATGATCTTGTATTGGTTTAAGCCTTTTGCATGATTTAGAAGACAACCTATCCTTAATGCAAAGCCATTCACTTGATCAATTGATCAAGATGAATTAGATTTGAATCAAAGAAGATTAAATCTCCCTAACCAATGCTAACTTATCAACCTTCAACTCATTGATCAAAGGGAAAGAGGTAGAAGAAGAAGAAGGAGAAGATGGATAAGAGAAATGGAAATGGCACAAATTAAAGTGCATTAAATGAAATACAATGTACCAATCCTCGTATGTTGACCAATAACATTGAAAGTCAAGGTCAAATAATCAAAAACAGAAGTGAGATGAAGATTGGAGGTCAAGAAATGAATAAACTATTTTTTGCATTTTTTTATTATTTAAAATAAACTTGAATTAAAATAAATGGAAAGGTCAAACTTCAAAATTACTTCAAATCAACCTTGGAAGGTCCAAGTAATTTATCCCAAGCTCAACAAGGTCAAACAAAGTTTGACAAAAAATTTCAGCATTTTTAAAAGTCAGAAACTATTTTTAAGCAATTAAAAATGAATAAAAATAACCTAATTGAACTAAAATCTCAAATAAATCTCAAATAAATCTCAAATCAATTCAAAAATTGATGAGAATATTTTTCATAGATCCATCATCATTCAAGTAGGTTAGGAAAATATTTTTGCATTTTTTGAATATCAAAAACTATTTAAAGTGAATTAAAAATAAACAGAAAAGAGAAAATTCATAAAAAATATCAAATGACAAAATTAAAAAAAAAAAAAAATCAGAAATAGAAACTAGAATTTATTTGGGAAATAATGCAATTGGTCCCATAATTTTTGGATAAAAAATGAAAGAGATATTGATTTTTGAAAATAATTGGAATTAAAGAAATTAAAAACAGAAATTAAAAAATGCAAAAAAACATGGAGCGTTAGATCTGAGCTCATTAATTGAGCTGGCAGATCATACGCTCCTAAGATGCGCGCCCATTGTGGTCTCTGGTCAATGCAAGCACATGGAAGAAAAATAAAAGTCATAACATGGAACGGTCCAGATTAGATCTGGAAACAAGATTGTGTGGCCAGGATTCAAACTGGAAATGATGAAGCCACCGGAGCCACCGTCTTCTCCGGTGAGCTTGGATATTCCGGCCAAATTGCAGAAATTCAAACCTTAATGAAAATGCACGATCTATACATCTTTAGAAAGCTGGGATGATGTACATCATCCCTGTACCATCCATTTCCCCTCTAGATCTCCATAATGTAAGAAATCAGAGATGGAAAAATCTGGTGTTCATCATGAACTTAATGGATTTCAAAAATTGAATGCATAAACATGGTGCCTCTATTGAGAGGACTTCAGCCAACACAAAATCTAAGCCAAAAGGTCAATGGATTAGGAGAATCGAAGAAAATACCAGTTGGAATGTAAGCTTGAGTTCTGGTAATTTGAGCACAATGCCTTGCTTGCTTTGCTAAAACAGAAGTTCAATGAGATAAATGATGAAGGTTTAGAAGCACTAGATCTGAGAATTCAACCAGATGAAGTTAAATTTCAGATCTGAAAAAAATTTGAGAAAAATGAGCTTGCTTCTTTAGTGATGGCTATGGAAAGAATTCTGCAGCATTTCAGGTTGAATTAGGCGTGTGAAATGAGTGGAATGAAGTCTCTATTTATAGAGGAAATGGCAAGGAGAGTGTAAAATGTTACGTGTGCATGGCATGTGAAGCTTCATTGCATGGGCTTGCATGATCATGCACAAGGCCCAAAAACAATGCCAAATGAACTCTGAGCATCAGCCAAATGGAATTGGACGTGTGACTTTGCAAGGCAATAGCTTATGCACCAAGATTTCAAGTGAATTCCTCATTTGTACCTAAACAAACATCTCTTCGAAAGTACCATTTAGAAAATCCAAGCATAGGCATATGGGTAATGGTTGGAAAGGTTTTTGTATGAGGAATAAATGTTATGTTGGACAAAAACTCATTTGGAGTGTGGAAATTTATGAATTTTGAGTTTAAAGTGTAAGGTGCATGACATGCCAAGGCAAGGTTTCCAAAATTGGCCAACTTTCAAGCCCTTCTGTTTTGATGATGCAAGCTTCAAGTGGAAAATCTTCCAACATCAAAGTTGTAGATCTTTTCAAGACGCTCACAATCTTAAATTTTGCATCATTTGGATTTTTTATGAAAGAGTTATGGGCACTTGAAGTTGGATTTTTTTTACTTTTAATGCCTTTGGTCAAAAGGGACCTATAATGTCTTGCATTATCACATGTATTTTCTTTGAGATTTTGAAATTTTGTTGAAAATAACATTTGAAGTAGACATCTTAATATTTCCAATGCATTTGATACCACCTCAAAATCATAAAAAATGAATGAGTTATGTCCTTGGGAAGTTGACCCATAATTAGGGTTTCAGTCAAAATGACCTATAATGTATTGGAGTGGCAGATGATCTTCCAAGCTTCAAATCAAATTTTGATGAACATGAAAGTTGTTCATATTGTCCTTAAGAACATTTATGCTTTTGGAACCATCTCCATTTGACCAACACATAAAAAGTTAGGTCTCAGTGTATTTCAAAATAGTCAGATGAATTGACTGATCCACTTCTCAAGTCCATGACTCATATCTTGATGAAATGATGATTTAGGACACTTAAATAAGTTTAAATATGCATGAAATGATGAATTAAAGAACTTCCATTGATTGTATTTGACCATGGGCTGAGGTTGCTTCATGAGCAAGGCATTGTGATGCACAGATGAATTAGGGTTTCCTTGAAGAACAAAACCTCAAGCTCTTTGACTTGCTTTGATCAAAATGATGAACTGAGATACTAGGGAGGCACATTTGATGGATGAGAGCTTTGGGAACCATTGCCATGCTTGTTTTCATCTCTTCTTGACCATGTCTTTGTATTAATGATCTCTTTGAAGTTTTGGACCTTGTGATTGCTCAAGCTACAACACAAAAGATGTTAGTGACCTATTTTTGTGCTTTTGGTTAGTGAATAAAAATGAGAAAAGAAATAATATACAATTCAAGCATGCTTGGTGATCTCAAACCAACCACAAGAAGTCCCACCCAAAGGCAAGGGGAGCCAAGATGCTTATGATCCTTGAGGCTATGCAAATGCAATGTTATGATGCCATGAGGGATCCTAGGGACAAAATTGGGGGCTTACAGATGCCCCTATTTAAGGTCATTCTAGCCGGAGAAGTGAAGGTTAAAATCTTCGTTTCGACGAGGTAGAATGGGCTTAAATAATAACAAAGAGACGAATTTTGGTCCCTAAGAGACCTCATGATGCAGATGTATGCATGTAAATGGTAAAACTCTGTGGGGATATGTGTCCACAAAGGCAAAGATCAGGAGGAAATCGGAATTCGATATGAGTAATATGCTCATAAGATGGGATAGAGCTTCTGGGAACTCTAATAGGGATAAGAAGGAAATGCGTGAGCAGGGCACGACTCAAAGCTTGGGGAACAGAATTCCAAAGGGAGTAAATCCCATGGAAAGACATCGAGCTGACTCAAAGGTGCATGTGTTGGGGAATATGCCAACACAACAACATTATCCACAAAGGATACTTCGGATAAAAATCCGGACTCAGGTGAGGATGATCCACTAAAGGGTCTCACTGGGGATATCCAAAAAGGACTCTCCTGGGGAAGCAACGGGATGAGGTACTACCGTTTACTGGGTAATAAGCTCAAAGAGACGTGTGATCTGAACACCGGTATAAGGGTGAAAGAACAACATGCTCGGGAAGAATGAATATCTAAGACCGGTATAAGGGTGAGATATCAATCAACCAAATCATCTAAGAAAAACCTAAAAGGTATATCTCAACTCAGGAAAATCTGACTCCACAGGGGACAAAAAGTCATAATAGGGAGCAGAAGGAAGGAACACCAGGGATACCGGTTACTGGACATATAATAGGTGACCAACCAAAGCGTGAATTGGGGAAAATTCCCAAAACACTCATCATCCAAAAAGAGGGAAAAAAGCAAACTCGATTAAGGGATGGACATTCGATTCCAAAACAGGGATACGAATCTTACTCAACTAGGGAAGGACAAAGGCTTCGACCAAAGAGTGCATGAGATATATTATCTATTACCGTCAGAACGTAGATAATACACTCGCATGGAAGATTATCCACAACCGGTTACTGGGTTAATAAAGGATAAATCGACCGAAAAAAAGGCATCGGGATACCGAAACTAGGTATATAATGATGACCCATTCAGGAGAGAAACAATCGTTACCAGCAACAGGGTAAACGAGATGACTTGCTGGGGATAAATTGCATAATCAGAGCAATTATCCAAGAGAAGGAGGGAATATCAATACCGAATATTGGATAATGATAACCATCAAGGAGGGGATTACATCTACCGGATATGGGGTAGAAAACCACAGAAAAGTAGCCGTCATCAACTAGGATGAACAAAAGGTTAACTCTGCAAAGGGGAGAAAAATAGGGTTTACAACTACCAGTATAAGGGTAGTAAACCACAGACTCCACCGGGGATAAGATGAATGATTACCGGTTACTGAGCAATTATTCATTTATCATGGGGAAACACAGGAAACAGTCTCAAGAGGCCAATTTAGGATCAAACCAAAGAGGCGAACTGAATCAAGACTCGTCCTGATGAGGATATAACTCAATAGGAGAACCCATCCCAATATAGGTGTTGGGAGGAAGCGAAAACAACCGTCGTCCACGAGGATATAGCTCAGTGGGGAATGCGGACGGAAAGATAAACACTTTCTGCTTAAGGGGCCGACTCTCTATATTGATTGATTAGACACCGACATCTTGCTTGGGAAAAGTATTACCCATTAGCAGAGGGATAACAAACAAAGATATATGGCAAACAATGCAATATGAATATCCAAATGTTTGAAAAATATGTGCACATATGCGTGGTTTATGTATGATGAATGCTGACAAACAAACATCTCTAACACAAATAGCCCCAAGGAGTACAAGAAATCCGGTACTACATCCCAAGAGAGCCAGATCACCAGAGAGTATCCAATTTGCCGAGGATCAGAGATTCCAGGAAACAACGAAATCTCTGCAGTGGGTGAATCATCAGTTACAGCTGGGGAAAAAAGTTTATTGCACAGGTAAAATCTGCCACATAAGAAACTCTACCGGGGAATCTATCCGAGGGATAAAGGGATTCTGGAGGGACAACCACCAAGTACCGTACTCACCAAAGAGACCACATCTGCTGAGGAGAAAAGGTTGATACCCCACTGAAGGGGAGAGTGGTGAATATCTTAACAAGCATACCACTCAGGGCTCCGGAGGAAGAAAATACAGTAATGCCAGGAATATGAACAAATATCTTACCCTGTTGGAGATCATACCATCCTTGGGAGAGCACTGAGGATCTCCTAAGTATCCTTTTCATCATTGTGAATGTTCACTCTGTTTAAGAAAACAGGTTATATAAAATTCGTTTCTTCAAAACAATGATATTTTCTCAATTAAAACATGCAAAACATTTGTTGAAATAGAAACAAATAAGAGTGCAAACAATTGGATAGCAGGCTCAAATTTATTTGATGGAATGGTAGCCTGCAAATGGCAAGACTCCATAGATCTTTACAAGTTTGAAATTGGTGATATATATTGGAAAAGGGCTGCATTGAACATAATGACCATTTCTCCACCAATTCTGGATCCACTGTATTCGAAGCTTTGGTTGACAATGAATGATCAAGAACCTCTGATGGACGACAATTGTAGAATAAAGTCTTTTCAGGATGCAGTTACTTGCCAAATCTCTAATTTTTGCCTAGATTGCCCCAGGGTGAGGTGCTCAATCTAGTGGGATACACATATTCATTTTTCATGTCTCTAACTTTTGCCTGGACCGCCCTTTCGTGTTTTCAATCCACCGAGACGCTCATTTTTGCCTAAGCCACCCTTTCGGGTTTTCAATCCACCGGGACGCTCATTTTTGCCTAAGCCGCCCTTTCGGGTTTTCAACTTAGCGAGCTATTATGTTTTTTTTATAGGCGAAGTATTTCTTGACTGCATCTGAGTTCACAGGACGAGTGAAATCCTCCCCATCCATAGTTGTAAGTATCAAAGCACCGCCTGAAAAAGCTCTCTTAACAACATATGGACCTTCATAGTTTGGAGTCCACTTGCCCCTGGAATCGGGCGCGAATGACAAAACTTTTTAGAGCACAAGGTCACCCTCTCGGATCACACGAGGCTTGACCTTCTTATCAAAAGCTTTCTTCATTCTCTGCTGATATAACTGACCATGGCACATGGCAGTCAATCTTTTCTCTTCTATCAAATTCAGCTGATCATAACAACTCTGAACCCATTCAACATCAGTCAACTTGGCCTCCATCAAGACTCTCATTAATGGGATCTCCACCTCTACTGGGAGTACAGCCTCCATGCCATAAACAAGAGAGAAAGGGGTTGCCCCTGTTGAAGTGCGGACAGACGTACGATATCCATGTAAAGCAAATGGCAGCATCTCATGCGAATCTTTATACGTGACAACCATCTTCTGGATAATCTTCTTGATATTCTTATTAGCAGCTTCAACAGCTCCATTCATCTTGGGTCTATAAGGCGAAGAATTATGGTGTGCAATCTTGAACTCACTGCACAACTCCAGATGAAGTTTGATTTTCCAGATGAAGACATCATGTTCCTCAAGATGAAAGACTGTGAAGAGCCAGTTGTTGAGGAGGGACCTGATCCAAACGAAAAGTGGACTTTGTTGTTCGATGGGGCTGTCAACGCCAGAGGAAGTGGAATTGGTGCTGTCATTACAACTCCAAAAGGTGCCCACATACCTTTCACCGCTCGTTTGACTTTTGAGTGCACAAATAATGAAGCTGAGTACGAGGCCTGTATTTTGGGTATTGAGCAAGCCATTGATTTGAGAATCAAGACTCTGGACATCTTCGGAGATTCAGCTCTGGTGATCAATCAAGTGAATGGTGATTGGAATACTCTTCAGCCCACTCTGGTCCCCTACAGAGACTACACGAGAAGACTGTTGACTTTCTTCACAACAGTAAAATTGTATCATATACCTCGTGATGAGAACCAGATGGCAGACGCACTTGCTACTCTATCCTCCATGATCAAAATAATTCGTTGGAACCATGCTCCCAGGATCGATGTGATGCGCCTTGACAGGGCCGCATATGTGTTTGCTGCTGAACTGGTAGTCGATGACAAGCCCTGGTATCACGATATCAAGTGTTTTCTGAAGAATCAAGAGTACCCTGCAGGGGCATCCAACAATGACAGAAAGACTTTGAGAAGATTGGCAGACAGTTTCTTCTTGAACAAAGACGATGTGCTGTATAAGAGGAACTTCGACATGGTTTTGCTCAGATGCGTGGACAGACACGAAGCGGACATGTTAATGCAGGAAGTTCATGAAGATTCCTTCGGTACTCATGCCGGCGGACATGCAATGGCTAAGAAATTGTTGAGAGCGGGTTATTATTGGATGACCATGGAATCAGATTGTTTCAAGTATGCTCGGAAGTGTCATAAATGCCAGATTTATGCTGATAAGGTGCATGTGCCGCCGAATCCTCTGAATGTGATGTCTTCGCCGTGGCCGTTTGCTATGTGGAGCATTGACATGATTGGAAAGATTGAGCCGACTGCTTAAAATGGGCATCGCTTCATCCTTGTTGCCATCGACTATTTCACCAAGTGGGTCGAAGCAGCGTCGTTCGCGAATGTCACCAGACATGTGGTTGCCCGTTTCATCAAGAAAGAAATCATTTGTCGCTATGGGATTCCCGAAAGAATCATTACTGATAATGGTTCTAATCTCAACAACAAAATAATGAAGGAGTTGTGTCAGAACTTCAATATTCAGCATCACAACTCTTCCCCTTACCGCCCTAAGATGAACGGCGCTGTTGAGGCGGCAAATAAGAACATAAAGAAGATTGTGCAGAAGATGGCCGTCACGTACAGAGATTGGCATGAGATGCTACCCTTCGCCTTGCATGGGTACCATACTTCAGTACGTACGTCGATTGGGGCAACCCCTTACGCCCTGGTGTATGGTATGGAAGCAATCCTACCTATTGAAGTGGAGATTCCTTCTCTAAGAGTCTTGTTAGATGTCAAGTTAGACGAAGCTGAATGGATTCGGACAAGGTTCAATGAGTTGAGTCTTATCGAAGAGAAGCGAATGGCAGCCATTTGTCATGGGCACTTGTATCAGAGTCGGATGAAGAGAGCCTTTGATCAGAAAGTGCGTCCTCGTTGTTTCCAAGTCGGAGATTTAGTGTTGAAAAGGATCCTTCCTCCTCAGACAGATCATAGGGGCAAGTGGACTCCTAACTACGATGGGCCGTATATTGTCACCAAGGTTTTTGACGGTGGGGCCTTAATGCTTGCAACTATGGATGGTGAAAACTTCACTTCCCCTATGAACTCAGACGCAGTTAAAAAATACTTCGCATAAAATAGACCCGCTGGACAGTAAAAAGAATAGTCCAGGCAAAAATGGGCATCCCGACGAACCAAGAAAATGAAAAGGTTCGGGAAAAAATTAGGGATTAAAAATGAAAAGATCGTACACCCGGTAAGTTGAAAACCTGAAAAGGCAACTTAGGCAAAAATGGGTATCCCGGTGGATTGAAAACCCGAAAAGGGCGATCCAGGAAAAAGTTAGGGATTAAGCGAATGACTGCGTTCTGAGTTAGTTCTGAATCTCATCTCATGTCGATGACTGGAAATTTTCGAAAGGTAGGAAACAATCCAATCACCTTTTCAGAAGGCTGATCATCTGGAGGATCTTGAAGACGAGCAAGTCATAGCAGAATTGGAATCCAATAGAAATCCATTTCACATTGCCATTAGATTAATTTCTGTTTTTATCTTTTGTGCGATTACCTCTTTCCAGGGATTGCTTCCTGATGTAAATGCCTATTCAGAGGCCATTCAATCAATAAAATCATGTTATTCAGTATATCTCTGTTTTACTGTTTTGTTTGCAAAAATGACGTCCGAATTTTTGATAAACATTGCATCATGACACATAAGGGCTTTACAGGTACATGCTCAATAAGCATTTAAAATTACTGTAAATTTTAAGTGCTTTGGATCGTCTATTCAGAACAGATACCCTCGGGGCATTTCCTTAAAATCCCCCGCAGATGATCGTGAATATCTTCCCCAGTGAAGTCGCCAACAGACGAATCTGGTGTCTTATCCCTGCAGAGCTGATCAGAGTGTTGGATTCTTGAATCCCCAGCAGGTTCTCACCACTGTACTTCCCCAAGTGGTTGTTTCAGAATATACACTCCCCAGTAGAGTTGACAGTGCCAGACTATATATCCCCAGCGGAGTTGACAGTGCCAGACTGTATCTTCCCAGCAGAAGCGGCTGCTCCTCAGGGTTCGATGCCAGATCGATGATCTCGACGCCAAATCCATGATCTCTTTCCTTGAAGCAGAATCTCGGTACCGTATCGGTGTTTGCTTCCCCTGTTGAGTCATCTCTCGCAGATCGTGGTTGCCAGAACCACTATCGCTTTCCCCAACAGCAGGTGTTCAGTGTCTTTCTCTCCCCAGTCAGAATCTCGGTATTTCGTCATCGCTAGAACACCGTGTGGCGGGTCATTTCCCCACAGAATTCTTTGTGCCGTGCATCTCCAACAGCCTTGCCAGGGTCCAGAAGATGGTGATCATTTCCCCAGTAGATCCCCTTGCCTCGGCTTGGCATTCTACCCAGCATTTCGCATCCCTGCATGTAGAATCATATTGTATTGCATCCTCCAAAATCGCGTAGCATTTCCATTTTCATGGAGCATTACACCATTGAAAGATTCAAACATACACATGTAAGCATAAAACATTCTCGGTATCCCAAGTGATAAGCTAGAAGTTGTTTCCAGTACTCACACTGAAGATTGTTCATGACCCACCTTGGTTATCCCCAGCAAGTGTCATCGGCCCATGCGTCGCCTTTATTATCATTCCCTATTTCTGCCAATGTTGACAGGCATGAAGTTTTCCGATGTTCAGATCGAAGAAGTTTCCGACGTTCAGGTCGATGCAACTTGTGGCATTCAGGCCAGTTTTTCGGTATCCAGACCGAAGTGGCATTCAGGCCAGTTTCCGGTATTCAGACCGAAGTGGCGTTCAGGCCAATTTTCCGATGTTCAGATCGAAGAAGTTTCCGACGTTCATGTCGATGCAACTTGTGGCATTCAGGTCAATTTTACGATGTTCAGATCGAAGAAGTTTCTGACATTCAGGTCGATGCAACTTGTGGCATTCAGGCCAGTTTTCCGGTATCCAGACCGAAGTGGCATTCAGGCCAGTTTTCCGGTATCCAGACCGAAGTGGCATTCAGGCTAGTGTTCCGGTATCCAGACCGAAGTGGCATTCAGGTCAGTGTTCCGGTATTCAGATCGAAGTGGCATTCAGGTCAGTGTTCCGGTATCCAAACCGAAGTGGCATTCAGGCCAGTGTTCCGATATTCAGATCGAAGTGGCATTCAGGCCAGTTTTCCGATATTCAGATCTAAGTGGCATTCAGGCCAGTTTTCCGATATTCAGATCGAAGTGGCATTCCTGCCAAGTCTTTCCGATGTTCAGATCGAAGAAGTTTCCGACGTTCAGGTCAATGCGACTTGTGGCATTCAGGCCAGTTTTCCGATGTTCAGATCGAAGTGGCATTCAGGCCAGTTTTCCGATATTCAGATCGAAGTGGCATTCCGGCCAAGTCTTTCCGATGTTCAGATCGAAGAAGTTTCCGACGTTCAGGTCAATGCGACTTGTGGCATTCAGGCCAGTTTCCCGATGTTCAGATCGAAGTCATTTCCAGTATTCAAACTGATGAGCGGCATTCAGGCCATGATTATTTCTGTGTTACCATTTATTTTGGTATCCAGTTTAACATTCTTTTTCGGTATTCAGACTGACTCTCACCGTACCAGACGGATTCTTCTTTCAAGACCACCTCTTTGCCGATTCTGACAGACATTGTTACTTCACTTCACTTCAGTGCAAATTTTTGGGCTTTTATTGTATTCAATCCCTTGATACCTCGAAAGTACGAAAGCAGCTGCCATCTTCTTTCCGGGTCTCCAGTTGATTGAATAGGGGCAGCTGTAATACCCCAAAATTTACCCTTCATTTTTCCTGGAAAAAAAAAAGGTTAAAAATAAATAAATAAATAAAATTAATTAAATAAATAAATAAAATATAACAAATTTTTTTGGACTTGGGTCTCCCTCATTTGAGCCCACTACCCACGAAATCAGTCTATAAATACTGAAGTTTCAGTAGAGGAAAACACACTGGGAGTTACACTGGGAGATTCACTGGAGAAAGATATTGAGAGAAGGAAACCTAGGAACTACTCTGCAGCGACCTTCAAGCAGCCCTGAGAAGTTCACTCCGCCTCACACAAACCCTAGTATTACTTTGCAGATCCGGCCGTACCATTCAATCTTAATCAATCTCTCTCATTAGGTTTGCCATATATCCATCACCTTTATGCCTTTAATTTGAATGCTCTAAATGTATGAGGTATTATGGGTGAATTTGATACCTTTTGATGCATGTCCTTTTTGTGAATTTTAATGGCATGATTCATGTGGTTACATTTTGATTTGGGGGCAACCCTTGATTACCCTATCTTTTGGTCCTGTTTGTCTAACCTTTCTGTTGAGTTTTCGTGAGGGCTCACATACTCTTGCAGGGATACCATCCGGAGGTTTATCCTGATTAATCGTATTGACTGATTTTCTTTGATGGTCTAGCTGGAGAGATCTCAGGGTTGCTAATCCTTTAATTGCTGTAACTTTGGATCTTTATCCGTGTGGTAATTTTTTCCTGTTCTCGTACTTTATCGCTTTCTTAGCTGGAAGACCTCGATAGGAGGCAATGTTTGAGCCCCTTGGTGGCATTTTACTTTGAGATACATGTTTTGTGTTTTGTATTCATATCCCCACATGTAGCGCGGTTCCTTCGTCAAGGACTGCCTGTTTGCTCTCGAGCATCCCAAACCCTAAAACCCATAACACACGTTTACTCCTTCTACTACAGGCGAGTAAGTCTCCAAAGGTCGAGCATTCGGTAGATTGCGTAGTGACGTCGTTCGTCCAAAACCCAATCCACAACCCCGTAGTTAGCCGAACTACGGCTTGCTCTGATTCTCATTCCAGATGAGATACGTAGGCATAAGACGCGATGTCTTAGCGAGCACACATCCCCCTAACCCATAGGTCAGCCGAGCTACGAAGACTCTGATTCTCATATTCAGATGAGATACGTATGCAGTGGATGCGACATCCGCGCGAGTCATTTCTCTTAACCTTTTTAGTAAATAAACATATTAGGTAAACCCATACCCTTTAGACAAAAACCACAAAAGTGGATCCCGTAGAGTACTATGGATGCGTAGGGGTGCTAATACCTTCCCTTCGCATAACCGACTCCCGAACCCAAGATTTTGTTGCGAGACCCCGTCTTGTCCTTTCCTTTTTCAGGTTTACTTCGAGCGTTTCCTTTCCCTCCTTTGGGATGAATAACACACGGTGGCGACTCTTCTGTCTTTTTCTTTTGCTGGTTGTTTTTTTTTTGCGCACTGTATTTTTCAAGTTGCGACAATAATAATTTCATTTTTAATCCAAAAAATATGGGACTTTCACCAAAAATCTTTAAATATTTTCCTCTTTCATTTTATGAATTAAAATTATTTTTTGGATTATTTTTGATATTTTTCATGAATTAATTGTTTTTATGCACATTTTTAATTGTTTAAAAATACTTCTGACTTTTCAAAAATCATGAAATTTTTTGTCTAAGATCCTTTGACCTTGTTTGACCTAAGATAAATCTCTTTGCCCTTTATTTGGTGTTTTGATGAGATTTGAGGTTTTGACCAAAATAAATTAAATTTTAATGCATTTTTAATTTGATTTTTTAATTGATTAATTGTGTAAAAAATATGTTGAGCCACTTTTATGGTCTTGTGATGTTTGACTATTTGTTTAGGCCTTGGTCAAGATTGATTTGACTTTTATTGGGTTAAAATCATTGGATTTAGGGGATTGATGAAATGTATATTTCATGTCCCAATATGAATGAATGATTTTAATTTGATAAAATTCCTCTCATGACCAATTTGTGTTTCTCTCATCTCCCCTCCCTCTTCATATTCATTCCCATTCTTTCCAATCCCTTTCATTTATCAATGAAATCTCAAGATCCTAAGGCTAATTGGTTCATCAATAACCTTGTGTTAGATCGACCAATACAAGTATGGATGAGATAGGTCCATCCATTTTGATCATTTCTTTTAGTGTGTGGTATGTTTTAGGAGTTTGGTTCATCATACCAAATCTCTAACATGCATTAGTACCAAAAATTTTATTGCCCTGCCTCAGATAGTTGTGATTTCTACATAAGTCCAATTACGATTGCTCAACATAGCGCTGAATTTTGACCCTAAAGACATAGCATTCTAGTAAGTGAGATTGTAAGTATCCCATCTATCATGGTATTGTGTGGAAACTTGGCCTTTTTTTCCTTCCTTTGGAATATGTCTTGGTTAAAGGATTCATGCTTGTGAATAGATGGTTGAGTGTTCTTCAAAGGTTGACTTAATCAATTAAAAAGCACAACATCACTAACATTTAATTAACCTTGACTAACATTTGACTAACTCTTATTAGCTTTGATTTACTTTCAAGCCATTTACTTTATGTAATTTAATTTCTAGTCCTTTATCATTCATTTGCCATTTACATATCATTTAACCTGTTTATGTTTATGTCATTTTCACTTTACTCATTTGAGCCATATATTATGATTGTATATATTTATTTTTTTTGTATTTTGTTTGTGCTTGTGGTCTTAGGACCTTAAAATACCTAATAAACAACAAAAACCCTAAAAAATGTTTGTGTGGACTGTTGGGTTGGATCTAATCTTTTGGACTTAGGATTAGGCAACATTCCATATGCAAAAGGACTTGGCCAATGCCAACATTTCTGAGACCCAGTTATTGTAATTTGAGCTTTCATCTTATGTAAGCATTGAGATCCACTTGAATTCATCTGCTACATGGTCTTGATGCAACTGTTATTTTAACCTCATGCCTAATGCTCTATTCTGAGTTAATCAAGGAGTATTCATCTGATACATGAGAGACAAAGAAGACTGCTAGCTGTGGGATTTGCTTATTTGGATGTGGCCATCTTTATTTGATGTCTTGATCTTCATGATGTCTGATATTGATAATTGCTTGTTGATAATTGCTTGATTCAAAGTCCAAAGGGAAAGTTGGTTTTCTATATGACACTCTTGTATGTCGGATTGCATCCCATTGGTCAGATCTTTTCAACTCTTGACTTTTAGTTTTATGCTTAGGTTAGCCTCTTCATCTTCTCCCACTTCTTAAATTTCAAAATCTCTCCCCCTTTTCAAAAACCTTCTTTTCTTGTGATTTCAAAACTTAGACCTTATTTCAAATTAGAAACTTTGGCCTTATGCCATTGCATTTTTAAACTCTTTTCTTAAATCAAATTTGTAAATAAGTCTTATCATATTGACTTAAAATTTCAAAATACAAAAAGAACTAACACCCATTTAAACTTTTGGGCCCTTTGTGCCTCTTTTAACTTACATTTTGTTAAAAGCAACTCACCCATTTTGAAATTGTTACCACGAACTACGAGGTTTTGATCCCTCACTTTTATGTTGGTACGTAGGCACAAGTCTGAAGGTCTTGTCAAACACAAAAATATAATTAATGAATTCTTTTCTCATCACCACACTCTATTTTTTCTCAAACATCTTTTATACCAAAAACACATACACACATAAAAAAGGGCTCCCTAGGAGTACCTAGGACACTTTGGGTGCTAACACCTTCCCTCTGTGCAACCAACCCCCTTACTTGTAATCTCTGGCGTTTTATTAGTTTTAATTTGAAAACTTCTTATCTTTGGGTTTTGTTCGTACTTTTCCCTTTTCCTTTGGAAACAATAAAAGCACGATGGCGACTCTGGTTTTGTTGACGTTAAACTTATCCATAGTTTGAAGGTCATCAATTTACCGCTACAGGTGCCATATCAACATTGTACTTATGTTATTTGACAAAGGCCTCGCCCAAGTCATTAAAAGTAGTGAATAAGCAGTTGGTCATTGTCGGTCTGAGTAGTCATGTTTCTAGCATACATGACAAGATGACTCAACGGACAAGTATTCCCCTTGTATTTTTCAAAGTCTGGGACCTTGAACTTCACCTGAATTTTGGCATTGGGAACTAAACACAGCTCGACAACACTCTTACCAAATAAATCATTCCCTCTTAGAGTAGTAAATGGTTTCCTCGACACGAGGAATATTATGCATAATAGGAGGAGGAATGGACAGGACCGGGCTAGATACCGGCATATAAGCAAATGTAGGCGCGTACCCTTCAGGAAAATAATTTGGTGGAGTTCCCCACGAGAACCCAGCAGGCATGGCAGGAACGAACTGGCTAGAACCCACAGGCACATATGATGAAGTAATATCCGATATGACAGTCCGCTGAGGAGGAGGAGTTGCAGGAGGCGAAGATGGTTGGTTTTGAGCAGCGATCACATATTCCATCATTGTCGTGAGTCTAGAAATTTCATCCTTCCACTCTATGTTCTCTTGTTCAAGATGCTCCATTCTTTTCAGTTGATTAGCTCAGGTGTTATAGTGATGAGTCAGCTTGGATGATACACATAAGAAGAACTAATAAGACACCTTGCGGAAGAAACCTGTTATGCAAATGATGCATGAAATGCAATGTTTTTTATTGATTTTAATTTTAAGGAACATATGAAGTCTCATTTGCAAATACTTTTGAATTAGTCATAACAATAATCAATAATAACAATTCAATTGACCATATAATCTCTTTTTATTCATAAGATTTGGAAGGATTACACTGAGTACAACTTCAGAAACCAAAATACAAATACAAGAGAAAAGAAAAACATCATCCTATGGATCCTTAGCAACTGCATCAGATGATCTGGCTATGGGAGCATACTTTCTAAGGATGCGTCAAATCTCAGACTCAAAAGACGTCTTTATCTGATCCTTCTCGAGGAAAAGTTGATCAATAATCTTCTTCTAAACACCAGAAGATTGAGGCATGCTAGAGGCAACTAAGCCCTCTAGCTCTCTTTGTCTCTTCACTACACATTCTTCCAGAATCTTAATAAGCGCATCTTTGTCTTTCGACTCAAATTTCAAATCCTCATGCTTTCGATATAAAGCATTGAATCGCTCTTCCCACAAGTCTCTCTCTTGCTTCATATTGGCAAGTGCGTCTTCCAACTCCTTTGCATCTTGGTTAGGGAGAGTTGATGGCTCAGCCACAACCATAGACATAGGTTTCTCACAAGTGTACGACATCTTGAGCTCCAAAGCACTCTTCTTCCCCCAAATAGTGTAAGCTTCCAAAGCTACACAGTTGCATGGACCAAGCTCGGATCTTCCTTTCCTATGCTTATTGTGCCAAGCATGCACCATTCTACTCTTCAAAAGTTGGGTATCTTTACAATCTTGATAAAATAGACCCTCTAACTGAATGTTATTAGGATTATCTCTCAAGGGGAACCCAAGTTGACGACGGGCCAATGTTGGGTTGTAGTTGATTCCTCCTTGCGTACCAATGAGAGGCACATTAGAGAACTCACCACAAATATCAATAATACCCATGCTACCCAATGCAGAATCATACCAAACAATATCATATTAGTGAGAGACATAAGTCTCTGGGACCACCGTAGACATCGTCGGTTCTCCAAGAAAGAAGGCATTTGAGGCAAGTGAGAAATAAACCACTTATATAGAAGAGGAACACATCACACAATAGTCCACCACCTTTAGAATTCCTTAAATGCAAAGAGAAATACAAGTCACCCAACAGAGTCGAAATAGAATTCCCAATCAAGAAAATTTTAATGGCGTTAACATCAACAAAACTGTCAATGTTAGGGAACAAAGTTAGACCATAGATGAGCAAAACAAAGATAGCTTCAAAAGCACCCATGCTACTGGCTTGAGCAAAAATAGTAGCTCTACCGATGAGAAACTCAGAAGTCAACCCAAGAATCCCTCCTTTCTTCACCAAATGAGCATCAATCTCATATTTCTTCAAATGAAGAGCTTCGGCTATGACATGAAAAAGTACCTTGTCAGATACGGGTATATCCAAGAGTTAGGCATACTCCTCCAACATGGGCATAAGCTGATAATCGGGAAAAGTGAAGCAGTGATAGAGAGGGTCACAGAACTGAACCAAAACACTCAGAAGTTATTCAACCACATCAGTAGATAATACAGACAAGAGCTTCCTATGACGTTGCTTTAAGTCCAAGGGATCTAATACAAAGGATGACAACTTCCTTGGCTCTTTAAAATAAGGACATCTGAAACTATAATTTTTAGTGTTCCTTCGTCCACAATCCATGGTCTGAAAATATTTGCAAACAAAACCTTAGTTTCCTTGAAATTTATTATATGTGATGAATGTCATGATGTACGTGTGTGCATGAATGCAACAATCACACACAAGGGATCACACACAAGGCGAACACAAAAAAAGGTCAATGGATGGGTCAAGTCATCATCAAGATCAATCATCCATTTTGGTGGATTATGGTTTTCACCTTATCAACACCCAAGTTCCATTGATATTGATGAGACTGGTCAGATCAACCAAGAATTAAAGGGTTTGTTGTGAGTCACGAGCATGGAGTTAAGGTAAGAACCATCCCAAAGGAGTGTACTAAGGGTAAAAACCTGTAGATCATGTTCTAAAAGGTTCCCAGAGTCTTGATCCCATCTATCGGATACTATAGGTTAGGATAACTGACTCATCAACCCATAGTATTCTCAAGAGAAACTCGTCTGAGTGTAGTATCGCGTAACAATTGTATCAAGTCTACACTTGAACAGTCTCCGCACTACGTCCTATATAGGCCAAGTTGGGTTAAATGTGTTACAGTCCTCAGCTTCTCGGACCCCCAATTTAGAGAAAGTAATTCATATCCACAAATTACTCGTGTGACATCAGTAACTCTAAAGAGATCTCCACTGAGTGGGGGATCTCATGTCAACTCTTTCAGGAATACTCCTTCAAAGTCAACATGATTATACCACCCTCCTATCTTATATTGAACTCATGTTTGGGTTAGAACTTATCTCACCACACAAAGATCACCAAGCACAACAGACAAAGTATATCACACAAACAATATATACAAACAAACATCAAATATACAAATATACACACCAAAAACTAGGCTAAAGCCACTGAGGACTACTCCCCAGATGAGTCGCCACTTAATTTCTGTAGCGGTAAATTCATGGCCATCAAGTTATGGATAAACTTGACGTCAATAAAACCTGAGTCGCCACTGCGCTTTTATTGTTTCCAATGGAAAAGGGCAAAAGTACGAACAAAACCCAAAGATAAGAAGTTTTCAAATCAAAACTAATAAAATGCCAGAGATTACACGTAAGGGGGTTGGTTACACAGAGGTAAGGTGTTAGCACCCAAAGTGTCCTAGGTACTCCTAGGGAGCTCTTTTTTGTGTGCAAGTGATTTGGTCAAAATGATGTTTGATAAAAATATAGAGTGGGGAGATGAGAAAAGAATTCATTAATTATATTTTGGTGTTTGACAAGACCTTTGGTCTTATGCCTACGTACCAACATAAAAATGAGGGATTAAATCCCTGTAGTTCGTGGTAAAAATTTCAAAGAGTTTGGTGAATTGATTTTAATCAAAATTTTGAACTAAAAGGCATAATAGGCCAAAGATTTGAATGTGGTTATTAGTTCTTTTTGCCTTTTTGAAATTAGAGTCATTATGGTTAAGTTCATTCACAAGTTTGATTTAAGAAAAAGTGCTTAAAAATTCATCGGCATAAGGCCAAAGTTGCTACTAATTTAAAACATGTCTAAGTTTGAAATCACAAGCAAATAGGGTTTTGAAAAGAGGGAGAGATTTTGAAATTAAAGAAGTGGGAGGAGATGAAGAGGCTATCCTAGACAAAAATTAAAAGTTAAAAGTTAAAAAGATATGACCAATGGGACGCAATCCAACAGATAAGAATGTCATATAGAAACCAATGTTCCTTTGGACTTTAGCAAGCAACAAGCATAAGCAATCCAAGAAATCATATGAAGACCAATGCATCAAATAAAGATAGCCATAATATTCAAGCAAGCACTCTAATAGCTAGTATTCTTCAATGTCTTCCAGTGTATCAGATGAAAATATTTCCTTGGTAAACTCAGAAACACTTATCAGACATCAATAATAATAACAGTCTAATAATTAAGCACAAAGACAAAGTGACAGATGAATCAAGGGCATTTTAGGCTTGCATCAAATGAAAGACACTGTCAAAGATAGCTCAGTCTCAGATAATGGCATTGGCCAAGTCCTTTAGCATAGGGAATGTTGCCTAATTCTAAGTCCAAAAGTTCAGATCAAGTCCAATAGTCCAACAAGATGCTTTTTAGGTGTTTTTGTTGTTATTACGTATTTTAAAGTCCTAGGACCACAAACAAAAAGAAAGACAAGTAAATAATATATACATTCACAAGATATGGCTCAAATGAGCAAAGTAAAAATGACTGAAACATAAACATCTTGCATGAAATGTAAATAGAAATGAATGATAAAGATACTAAAATTTAAATTGCATAAAGTAAATAACTTGAAAGTAAAGTAACATTAATAGAAAGTCAGTCAATGGTTAGTCAAATGTTTGTGAAGAGTTTTAATTGTATAAGTCATTATTTGGAGAATACTCAACCATTCATTCACAAGTATGAATCCATGAACCAAGACATCATCCATGAGAAGGGCTCCAACTTGGATAAATCATCTAGTATGCCACTAGCTCTCATGAATGGAAAAAAGGTCAAGTTTTCACACAATGCCATGAAGAATGGGAGACTTACAATCTCACTTACTAGAATTCTATGCCTTGCGGGACAAATTTAGCTTTGTGTTAAGCAATCATAATTGGACTTATGTAGAAGTCACAACTATCTGAGGTCGGGCAATAAAAATATAGGTGTTAATGCATGTTAGAGATTTGGTACAAAGAACCAAACTCCTAAAACATACCACAAACTAAAAAAGGGATGGGGGAAACCTATCTCAATCAGGCTCATGTTGATTCATCTGACACAAGGTCATTAATGAATCAACTAGCATTAGACATGAAGAGAATTCATTGGTAAATAATGGATTGGGGAAGAATAGGAATTAAGATGAAGAGGGAAGGGGAAATAGAAACCCAAATTGATCATAGGAGGAATTTCATCTGATCAATACTATCCATTCATTTTGGGAAATGAAATATACATTTCATCAATCCCTTAAATCCAATAGTGTTGGTCAAACAAAAGTCAAATCAACAATGATCATGGCCAAACAGAAAATCAAACATCACAAGATCACAAAAATAGCTCAACACGATATTTAAACAATTATTCAATTAAAAATAAAATTTAAAATTCATTTTTAAATGAACAAAACCTCAAATCCCTTTTAAACACCAAATAAATGGCCAAGGGATTTATCCTAGGTCAAACAAGGTCAAAGGACCTTAGACAAAAATTTCATAATTCTTGGAAAGTCATGAGTATTTTAAAATATTTAAAAAACAAGTCAAAAATCATTTAATTCATCAAAAATATCAAAATTAGTCCAAAATATGATTTTAATTCAAAATATGGAAGAGGAAAATATTTAAAGATTTTTGGTGAATGTCTCATAATTTTTGGATTACAAATGAAATTTCTATGAATTAAATAAAATAAATGGATTAAAGGAATATCAGAAATTAAAAATAAAATAGAAAAAACAAGGACCATTAGATATCCCTCATTAATTGAGGTGGCAGATCTGATGGCCAAGCACGCGTGTTCCACAATGGTCATTAGTCAACGCATCATACGCATAGTAATTAAAAGTAAGGGCTCATATTCAAACTTTTAAACATGATCAGATGGCCATGAGGCACGCCAACACATCCCCGGAGCCCTAGCTCCGGCCGTCTTCTCCGGTGGACCTCACCAGACTGGTCACCACCAAATTTCACCAAAATAAAAAGTTCATACACTATTTTAAAGAGAAAATGCTCAGGAGCTCGAATTTGACCTCAATTTCTCCTAACTCCAAGTATATTGAAAGATGTTGTAAGACCTCAATTTTGACCCTAAGATCCCTCATGATATCTCATCATATGCATTGCCTTTGGGATCACACCTTGGCATCCTCCTTACCTATCATCCGCTGGGTTTGCATTGAGAGAGATCACCAAGAAGATTTGATTGTATCATACTTTATTTTTCATTATTTACTAACCAAAATACAAAAAATATGCCAATGTATAATTTAAATCTTTTGTAGGTAGTGTGTGTGCTCACCTATGCTCCATCAAGCTCATATCTAGGGTTTGAGACCCTCAATGCAAGGAGACTAATCAATAGATGGTTCACATTGATTTTAGACATCATATATGGGTCCCCGTGATCTTCACATATCATTTTGATCAAGAAATCATCAAGAGTTTGAAGCTTGTTTACCTTGGAAGCCCTAATTCATCTCGGTATTTTGTGTGACTTCCTCAGCAAGTTTCTTCATCATTTGACCAAATATTTCAAGGGATACTTCATATTACATAATCTTACACATATATGATCCTCCATGAGTCCCCAAAATCAAGATAATGTCAAGCTAGCAAGATGGTTCATGATGGTTAACCAGAGAAAGTCAACTAGTCAAAACTAGGGTTCCCTACACCCTATTTCCTACACTTTTTGTCATATGAAAATTATTCCAAGAGCACAGTTACTCCTTATCACATTCCAAACAACTTTCATGTTTAAGTTAAGAGCTATTTTTTCTTGGAAACTCATTTTTTACGGTGAAAGATTATAGGTCATTTTGTTTGAACCGTAGTTAGGAGATCAACTTCCCAAGACCATAACTTGCTCAATTTGTAAGATATGAAATCCATTCAAATTCCATGACCAAATAAATGTTGTCCTATTCAACTTTGATGTTTCGAAGAAGTTCAAATTCAACTTGCAAATGCATTTTCCAAGAGGAAACTTTATAGGTCATGTTGGGCCATTACCATTGAACAAGTGATTTTCCTCAACTTCTAAAATGCATAACTCCTTCATGCCTAATCCAAATGAGGTCAAATTTGTGACAAAATTGAATAGGTTTAAAAGAGATACAACTTTGATGAATGAAGTGTTTCCATTTGAAGTCCATAACAAAGGTTATTCAAGGTGGAAGAAGTAAACATTTGACTTGGTACTTAGAAGATTTTCATTTATGTTTGATTTTCCAAACATCCACCTCAAAATTCATAATTATCCAAGCTTCAAATGTAAAACTGTTCAACATGAAAGTTGTTCCCCTTGATCTCGTCTTTCCAAAAAGTCTAAGGTCATCTCATTTGGATCAATATTGAAGGACTTGCTCATGGGTGTAATGCTTGGTACCATTTGGAAGTTTCTCATGTTCGATTTCATTTCAACATTGCATGGCTTAATGCATTGCTTTCAGCATCACATGTGTATGATTTTGGACCTTTTCCAATCATTCTTTAGGCTTTGTACACGCCCATGCATGCTCATGATGCAATTGCTATTTTTGTATTTCAAATGAAAGTGTGTAGAAAGCATTTGAATTGGCCATAAATACAAGTGCAATGAGCTTAGAACTTTATCAATACCTTGCCCAAGCTTAGCCAAGACGATCAAAACCCTTCACTCCATAGAAATTCTTGAATATTTTTCATTGAAATCGAGTTTGAATTTCACCTTCTGTTTTGAAATTCAAACTCCAATAATTCATTGCCCTTTCCATCTCAATTGATCACTACAGGCAAGAGGAAGAGGAATCAAGCAAATCCAGATCAAGATCAAGCAAATTTGAAGCAACTCGAAGGTGAAAATTCAGAAACTTTATCTCTTCTATTCTCCTTAATTCTTCACTATTCTTTGTGATTTTTGGTTTGTTGAAGTCCTACCAATGTAGGTAACAAGATTGAGTTGCTTTGAGGTCAAATCGAAGCAACTTAGATCATGAACCTCAAATTTCAAATCCATGTATCTTTCAATATACTTGGAATTGGAAAAAATGGATGTCAGATTCATGCTCCTGAGCTTTTTTTCTTCAATTAGTGTATTCATTTTTCATTTTTAATGAAGTTTTGATTGGACAAGTCTGGTGGTCCTCACCGGAGAAGATGACCGGAGCTAGGGCTCCGGTGGTGTGTTGGCAGCTTCCCAACCATCTGATCTTGATTCCACGTTTTAATCATGGTCTTTGTTTTGTTTGACTCATATTGCAGCATGTTTGACTCATGTGTTTGAGGCACCTTAGCGCGTGGACATCAAATCTACCACCTCAATTAATGAGGGAGATCTGATGGCCCTTGTTTTTTTTAATTTTTTTTTATTTTCTGATTTTTCATTTAATCCATTTATTTTGTTTAATTCATATTAATTTCATTTTTAACCTAAAAAATATGGGATTTTCACAAAAAAATCTTTAAATATTTTTCTATTTCATTTTCTGAATTAAAATTATTTTTTGGATTAATTTTGGTATTTTTCATGAATTAATTGTTTTTGTGCATATTCTTAATTGTTTAAAATACATCCGACTTTTCAAAAATCATGAAATTTTTTGTCTAAGGTCTGCAATACCCCAAAATTTATCCTTCATTTTTTCTGGAAGCATACGCTTTACGCCTCATGCATGCATTCATTTTTAGGTCATTTAGCATTTGCATTTCATCATGGCAATCGGAATCGGATCCAAGAAGCTTGAACATCATCCAGGACACTTTGTGGGCTCTATTTAGATGATCAGTCAACACAAGGGAAAGACTTGAGTTACTTCCAACAGGGGTCTATTCGTCAGTCAAAACGTTAATCTTGAAGGAGCAAAGGTTTGTTAATGAGCTGTCATGCTCGCTAAGCGAAGCCCACGTGTTTTGAAAAAAAAACGAAAAACGAAAAACGAAAAAAAAAACAAAAAAACAAAAAAAAAACAAAAAACGAAAAAAATAAAAAAAAAAAATAATAATAAATAAAAGAAAAAATCTTGGACTTGGACCTCTCTCATTTGAGTCCACAGGTCCACAAAAATCAGGTTATAAATTCAGAGTTTCAGTGAAACAAAATTTCATTCTATTCCTGTTACCCTGTCTGGGAAAAAGATAGTGAGAGAAGAGCTAACAGAGTTCAGAGCAGCCTCCAAACCCTGAAGGGAACTCAACTGCACAGAATCACCTCTGCCTCACATAAACCCTAAAGATTGTTTTGTAAACCTCACGGGTGCAACTCAATTTCAATCAAGCTCTCCAATCAGGTTTTCCCTTATTCCCATTACCTTTAAGCTTTGAATTTGAATACTCTGAATGTTTGAGGTATTATGGGTGAATTTGATACCCTTTTGATGCATGTCTTTTTTGTGAATTTTAATGGCATGATTCATGTGGTTACATTTTGATTTGGGGGCAACCCTTGATTACCCTATTTTTTTGTCTCTAACCTGTTTGTTGAGTTTTTGTGAGGGTTCACATGACTTTTACAGGGATAACTTGCGTGGTTTTCCACTTTATTTGTGGGATACCCCCTGGAGGTTTCATTCCGATTACCTGTACTGACTCACTTTCTTTGATGGTGTTTAGCTTGGAAGGATCCCTGGGTTTCCCATTCCTCTAATTGTTGTTACTCCGGATCTTTATCCGCGTGGTACTTTTACATTTTTCTCGCATTTTACTGCTTTCCTAGCTGGAAGACCTCGATAGGAGGCAATGTTTTGTGTGTTTATTTTTTTTTACAGGTTCCTTCGCCAAGGACTGCCTTTTTGCATGAGCATCCCAAACCCTAACCCTTCATTGATTTTTCTTCTCCTAACACGTTTACTCCTTCTACTACAGGCGAGTAAGTCTCCAAAGGTCGAGCATCCGGTAGATTGTGTAGTGACATTGTTCGTCCAAAACCCAATCCATAACCCCGTAATTAGCCGAACTACGGCGTGCTCTGATTCTCATTCCAGATGAGATACGTAGGCATAAGACGCGATGTCTTAGCGAGCACAATTACCCCCAACCCCTAGGTAGCCGAGCTATAAAGACTCTGATTCTCATATTCAGATGAGATACGTATGCAGTTGATGCGACATCCGCGCGAGTCATTTTCATTCAACCCTTTTTTTAGTAAACATCACAAGATAAACTCACACCCTTTAGACAAGAACTACAAAAGTGGATCCCGTAGAGTACTACGGATGCGTAGGGGTGCTAATACCTTCCCTTCGCATAACCGACTCCCGAACCCAAGATTTGGTTGCGAGACCTTGTCTTGTCCTTTCCTTTTCCAGGTGTACTTCGAGCGTTTCCTTTCCCTCCTCTGGGATAAATAACGCACGGTGGCGACTCTTTTGTCATTTTCTTTCGCCGGTTGTTTTTTCCGCACACTGTATTTTTCAGGTTGCGACAACTGGCGACTCTGCTGGGGACCCGGTTTCCTTAAGCGAGTCCCTCCTAGCTTTTGTAGTTTGTTTGTTTATTGGGTGTTCAATGTTTTATACAGTTATTTATTTACCTGCTTTACCTTATTGCATTGTGTACATATCATTGCTGTATCTGTTGGCTGGCTATGGCTGCTTGGTGATCTTTGTGAGATGAGTTCTATACCCGAACTCGAGTGCACTTAGAATAGGAGAATGGCATAGTCTTGTTGACTTGTGTGGAGTTATTCCTTAGCAAGTTGACTTGCAAGCTCATTCACTTGGTGGAGGTCATGTTGAGATCAATAATGTCACACAAGTAAGTTGTGGTTACACATTACTTT
The DNA here is from genome assembly GCF_024323335.1 of Lathyrus oleraceus. NCBI lineage: Eukaryota > Viridiplantae > Streptophyta > Magnoliopsida > Fabales > Fabaceae > Lathyrus > Lathyrus oleraceus. The sequence continues at coordinate 130,862,298 of NC_066579.1, forward strand.
TTCCAATATAGACCTTAGAAGCCGAGGACCTTAGTTTACCAAACCCATCTTGGCCTATTCGTAGGATGTAGTGCGAAAGTCGTTCAAGTGTAAGATTTGATACGATTGTTACACGATACTACACTCATAAGAGTCTCTCTTGAGAATATTTTTGGAATACGAGTAGTCGTTCCTCCGATAATATCCGAAAGATGGGATTATGACTATGGGAACCTTTTATAGAACATGTTTGGTAGGTTTAAACCTTAGTACACTCCTTTGTAAGAACAAAAATTGTTCTACAACAGATTCCTTGATTTTGATGATAACAAAGGATGAAACCAAAAATGGCACCCTAACGAAAAGTTTCTAAGTGTGCAGGGTTCTAAAGAAAGAAGGAAGAAATCTGATGATGTCATCAGATACAGAACCAGATCAGATATAAATTATCAAATGATCAGAAGCATCTGAAGTGGAAACACGTTCAAGAAAGTCTAACTCTGAGCAATACATCAGAAGCATCTGAACAAGAATACGCTCTAGAAGTTCTGACTCTGAACAGCGGTTGTCTAACTCCAGAAACTCTCAGCGCTATCTGAAGAAATCCATCAGAACTCAAAAGAGATCTACATCAGAAGCAAGATTCCAAGATTCTCAGATACTTGAAGACTCTGATCATGGAATTGCTAATCATGAAAGAGTAACGTTAAAGTCAAGTAAAGATTTGCAAATGGTTTTCCTAATTAAGAAAGAGACGTTAATCTCCAATTTCAATAAAGAAGATACTACTTATGGTAAGTAGTCACTTCAAGGAGAGAAAGTTATCCTGCAGAAGCTATTTAAGTGATGGCGTAAATTCATTTTAATATCCACCAGTTTCAACTACTACCTCACTTCTATATATAAAGGACTGCAAATCAACATTCAGTACTACACAAGTATAAGCAAGCCAACAGGCCAAAATTATACTAAAACTTCAACACTCAAGAAAAACACTCTTGTTCTCTAAGATCTTCACGAAGCTTTTGCTTATAACGTGAAAACTTTTGTTCTTAATACTGTAATATTTGCTTTCTTAGAAGCATTCTAGATTACATAAATCTTTCATCTATTTGTTTGTTGATTTCCTCAAGTGACTCTGTGTAGTCTGTATACTTGAGAGGACTAAGAAATTTTTCTCTTAGACGTTGTTTGTAATCTTTCAAGATTAGTGGATTAAGTCCTTGTTGAAGGCGAAATCACCTTGGCCGGGTGGACTGGAGTAGCTTTGTGTTATAAGCGAACCAGTATAAAATCATTGTGTGGTTTTCATTTTGAAAAAGCGCTTATTTTTCCAAACAATTCAAACCCCCCCTTTCTTGTTTTTCTCACCTTCAATTGGTATCAGAGCTCCGGCTCTGTTATTGATTTTCTAATCAAACACTTAACAGTGTAGAGAGATCCAGTACGAGAAAAACCATGGCCCACTCAAATGAAAGAGATAGTTACAATGCTAAGCCTCCTGTTTTTGATGGAGAGAAATTTGATTACTGGAAAGATAGAATCGAAAGTTTCTTTCTTGGTTATGACGCTGACCTCTGGGACATTGTCACAGATGGATACACACCTCCAGCCTCAGAAAATGGAGCTGAAGTTCCCAGAAATAAGATGTCAGAAGATCAGAAACGTATCTTCAAAAATCACCACAAGGCCAGAACAATACTTCTAAATGCTATATCATACAACGAATATGAAAAGATCACCAACAAAGAGACAGCCAAAGATATACTTGACTCTCTGAAGATGACTCATGAAGGAAACTCCCAAGTCAAAGAGACGAAGGCTCTGGCGCTTATCCAGAAATATGAAGCCTTCAAAATGGAAGATGACGAAGCTATAGAGGCTATGTTTTCTAGATTCCAAACTCTTATTGCAGGTCTCAAGGTGCTAGACAAAGGATACACAACTGCAGATCATGTTAAGAAGATAGTCAGAAGTCTGCCAAAGAAATGGAGACTTATGGTTACTGCTCTGAAGCTGTCAAAGGATCTGAACAATATCAGCCTTGAAGAACTTGCCAGTTCTCTCAGAAGCCATGAGATAGAACTAGAGGAAGATGAGCCTCAGAAAAGGAACAAGTCCGTAGCGCTAAAGTCCAGATCTGAAAGACGGAAACCTGACAGAACCAAAGCTCTCCAGGCAGAAACTGAAGACACTGACGACTCTGAACCAGAAGACTCTGATGATGAAGAAGAGTTGTCCCTACTAACCAGAAGAGTTAAGCAACTCTGGAAAAAGAGGAACAACAACTTCAGAAGGCCAAGACCCAGAGGGGATCGATCTGAATCAACTTCAAAAGGTAAATCTAACAAAGATATTACCTGTTATGAATGTAAAGAAACAGGTCATTACAGAAATGAATGCCCCAAGCTAAAGAAAGACAACCCTAGAAAAGAAAGCTTCAAGAAGAATACCTTCAGGACAAAGAAAGGACTGATGGCTACCTGGGATGATAGTGAATTTGGATCATCAGAATCTGACTCTGATGAACAGGCCAATGTGGCACTTATGGCTACCACATCCAGGAGTAGCTCAGATGAAGAATCTGAAGAGGTATTTTCTGAACTTTCTCGATCTGATCTAGAATCTTGTTTGTCAGAAACTCTTAGCTCATATCAGAAATTAAAACAAAAGTTTAAAAACATTAAAGGCTGTCTTAAAGCAAAATTTGAAGAATGTAGTGAACTTGAGATGACAATTCTAGCACGAGAAGATACAATCAGATCTTTAACACTAGAAAGAGATGGAGCAAAAAGAAAAAGCTTAGAATTAGAAGAAGCGTTGTCTCAAGCACCACAAACTTCAAATAAAATAATTTATAAATACGAAGAAGCCTTTCAAGAATTTCTGAAAAATGGGATAGATAGGAGTATTATGGCATCCATGATTTGTGGAGTTAGTTAGAACAATAAAAAGGGAATTGGGTATGATTCTAAGGAAGATAAAACTTCTACCAGTAACCAACTTAAGTCTCCCTTTTCATATCATTACACACACACACAAGAACAAAAATTCAAAAATGCTAGAAAACCCAAAGCTATAAGAAACTCTGGGAAAACTAATCTGAAAGGACCCAAGAGATTCTGGGTACCAAAAGATAAGATTGTGTATGTTGCAGATATCCTATGCAGCAAAGTTCAGACACCAGTCATGGTACCTAGACTCTGGATGCTCGCGACACATGACGGGAAGAAAGTCTATGTTCCAAAGTCTGGAACTTAAAGACGCTGGATTTGTAGGCTTCGGAGGAGATCAGAAAGGAAGGATCAGAGGCTCCGGAACTATTGGTAATGGTACTCTTCCCTCTATATCTGATGTTCTTTATGTAGAAGGATTAATGCATAACTTGTTATCCATAAGTCAATTAAGTGATAACGGTTATGATGTAACCTTCAATCAAAAAACATGTAAAGCCATTAATCAGAACGATGGCTCTGTCCTTTTCACAGGCAAGAGGAAAAACAACATTTACAAAATAAATCTTTCTGATTTAAAAGATCAAAATGTTAAATGTCTAATGTCAGTTCACGAAGAGCAATGGGTATGGCATAGACGCTTGGGCCACATTAGCATGAGGAAACTTTCTCAGCTAACTAAACTCGAGTTAGTCAGAGGCCTACCTAAACTGAAGTTTTCTTCAGATGCTCTGTGTGAAGCTTGTCAGAAAGGAAAATTTTCAAAAACATCTTTTAAAAAGAAAAATGTTGTTTCTACCTCTAAGCCTCTGGAACTTCTTCACATTGACTTATTTGGTCCTGTGAAAACAGCATCAGTTAATGGAAAGAAGTATGGACTAGTCATTGTTGATGATTACAGTCGCTGGACATGGGTAAAATTCCTAAAGCACAAGAGTGAGTCTCACTCTGTATTCACCAGTTTCTGTTCCAAAGTGCAAAAAGAATTTGACTCTAAAATTATTAGAGTCAGAAGTGATCATGGTGGAGAATTTGAAAACAAAGATTTTGAAGAATTATTTGATTCTAATGGAATATCCCATGATTTCTCCTGCCTTAGAACTCCACAACAAAATGGAGTTGTAGAGAGGAAGAATAGGACACTCCAAGAGATGGCCAGAACCATGATCAATGAAACTAATGTAGCAAAACACTTTTGGGCAGAAGCTGTAAATACAGCGTGTTACATTCAGAATAGAATCTCTATAAGACCTATTCTAGAAAAGACTCCCTATGAACTGTGTAAAGGAAGAAAACCAAACATTTCATATTTTCATCCTTTTGGATGTTCTTGCTTTATATTAAATACTAAAGAACATCTGAACAAGTTTGATTCCAAAGGACAGAAAGGTATTATGTTAGGATACTCAGAACGCTCTAAAGGCTACAGAGTATACAACACAGAAACCAAAATTGTGGAAGAATCAATTCATGTCAGATTTGATGATAAGCTTGACCCTGAAAAGTCAAAGCTAGTTGAAAAGTTTGCAGATTTGGAAATCACTCTTGTAGAATCTGATAAAACTCCAGAAGCAACTGTCACTCAGAACTCTGAAGAAATAAAATCTCCAGAAATCCCAAAGAAAGTCAAAAGTCGTATCAATGTATCTGAAGATTTGATTCTGGGAAACAAGGACGAACCTGTCAGAACCAGATCTACCTTCAGGACTTCTGAAGATACTCCCCTGGGACTAGTGTCTCTGATTGAGCCTACGTCTTGTGATGAAGCACTTCAGGATAACGACTGGGTGGCAGCTATGCAAGAAGAATTAGATCAATTCTCAAAGAATGATGTCTGGGATCTCGTTCCTAAACCCAGAGGCACTCATGTCATTGGAACCAGATGGGTTTTCAGAAACAAGCTGAACGAGAAAGGAGAAGTTGTCAGAAACAAAGCTCGACTGGTAGCTCAAGGTTACAGTCAACAAGAAGGTATTGACTATAATGAAACCTTTGCTCCAGTCGCGAGGTTAGAATCTATTCGTCTTCTTGTATCTTTTGCTATTAATCACTCTATCAAATTATATCAAATGGATGTCAAGAGTGCGTTTCTTAATGGTTATATTTCAGAAGAAGTGTATGTCAATCAACCTCCAGGTTTTGAAAATTCAAACTTTCCAGAACATGTTTTTAAACTTAATAAATCCTTATATGGACTTAAACAAGCTCCCAGAGCTTGGTATGAACGTTTAAGCAGTTTTCTTCTGGAACAAAATTTTATCAGAGGGAAAGTTGATTCTACACTCTTCTGTAAAAACCTTAATAATGATCTCATGATATGCCAGATTTATGTTGATGATATTATTTTTGGTTCTGCTAATATCTCTGTTTGCCAAGAATTTTCTAAGTTAATGCAGGCAGAATTTGAGATGAGTTTAATGCAAGAACTAAAGTTCTTTCTGGGAATTCAAATTAATCAAACTCCAGAAGTCACGTACGTCCATCAAAGTAAATATATTAAAGACGTTCTGAAGAAGTTTGACATGACTGAATGCAACTCTGCAAAAACTCCCATGCACCCAACTTGCATTCTTGAAAAGGAAGAGGTAAGCAACAAGGTTTGTCAGAAGCTCTATCGAGGTATGATAGGCTCTCTTCTCTATCTGACTGATACTCGTCCTGATATTCTCTTTAGTGTCTGTCTTTGTGCCAGATTCCAATCAGATCCTAGAGAATCTCATTTAACAGTAGTTAAGAGAATTCTTAAGTATCTGAAAGGAACTCATAACCTGGGCCTGATGTATGAGAAAACATCAGAGTATAGACTCTCGGGTTATTGTGATGCAGATTATGCAGGAGATAGAATAGAACGAAAAAGCACTTCTGGAAATTGCCAGCTTCTGGGAAACAATCTGATATCCTGGGCTAGCAAAAGACAATCAACAATTGCTCTATCAACAGCAGAAGCAGAATATATCTCAGCGTCACTGTGCACAACTCAGATGCTCTGGATGAAGCATCAGTTAGAAGATCTGCAAATCTTTGAGAGTAACATTGCTATCTTTTGTGATAATACTGCTGCTATTTGTTTAAGTAAGAATCCCATTCTACATTCCAGAGCCAAACACATTGAAATAAAACATCATTTTATCAGAGACTATGTTCAGAAAGGGATAGTAACATTGAAGTTCATTGATACTGAACATCAATGGGCAGATATCTTTACTAAGCCTCTAGCTGAAGATAGATTTCTTTTTATCTTAGAACATCTGAACATTAAAAATTGCCCTGAGTGAAGTATGGCTCTGAAAATGTAAAATGAGACTCTGATAAAAACAAATGCACTTCTGCCTCTGACTCTGATACTTCTACCAGTTAAGAAGATATCTGAGTTAGAAATCTCCAGGAACAAACCCCTTGGTATTCCTGAAAATCAGATACATCAACACGTGGAGCTCTGAGCGTCTAACCTTAGAACTTCTAGACAGCTGTCAAAAGAAATTCAAAAGGCAGACGTTTGAGTTCTCCTCGAGCAGTGTGCGTACTGTGGGATTAGACATTCATTAATTAGCTGTAATCATTTTCCCCCCATGCGTGCTTACTTGAGCGTTGTGCTAACGCAATTTAATGTGTCGTTTTGCATGTGTTTTACTTAGAGTATATAAACACTTTTTCTCACATTTCACACACTTATCACTCTCACTCACTCTAAAACCCTAAACCTCTCTCAAGCATTCTCTGAAAGCTCTTCATCTTCATCAATCTTCTTCTCCTTCACCATGGACGCTCAACAACAACAAGTCTTTAACTTCTCTCAAGAAATGGAATCAAGCTCTACTGCTCAAACCTCAAGCATTCCAACACCAACGGTTACAGGCGTCACCATCACCCCTGTTTACAAAGAACCCCATGTTCTTGACCGTGAACGCCATATTAACCTTTCAACCCCTTTTGAAGGACTGGACGTGTTGTGTGAATCGCTAGTTGATTTCGACAACTTGAAGAGAAATGGCGTTGATCTTACTGAAGAGCTTCGTAAACAAGGATGGGAAAACTACTTCCAAAGGCTTTATGGTCCTGTTTACCCTCTTCTCATCAAGGAGTTCTGGAGATTTGCAGATGCAGATGACCACTTCATCGTCTCCTATGTTCTGGGGGTAAAGATTGTTATTACTGAAGGATCAATTGCCTCCTTACTGAACATGGAGAGAGCTGGAGGAAAAAGGATTTACAACATCCCTCCTAGGTCAAAGCGCATTACTGATGTAATCAATCCAACAATCTTCAAACCCAACACTGAAGGAAATCCTTCAAAGAACAAAGAGCTGCATCAGAACCTCAGAGTGTGGCTGAAGATCATTCTGGGAACTATTCACCAACGTCCAGCCTCTAACTCCTCTGACTACATCAATGCAGACCAGAAATGCATTCTGTATTGCATTCAGAAGGGTGTGAAGATCTGCCTCCCTGCTCTCCTTTTCAGATATCTGAGAGATTCTGTCAGAGAAACCAGAAACAATATGAAGCCCAGATCCTACATTCCTCTGGGAAGATTGCTATCTGATGTCTTCATTGAGAATGGACTGGTAGATCATCTGGAAAAGACCAAACTGATGGATGATCTGGCAATAGATGTTGGGAAGCCTCTGAACGCCAGAAATCTCAAGAGTATGGGAATAATCAAGAAGATTCAAGTCAAACCCACTCTGGACACATCCTGGGATTGTTTGAAAGATCAGAGGAAGATGCCTCATGGCCTTGCCAGGTTCTTCAAGAATGAACCCAGAGATGCTGTTGCTATCTATCTTCAGCGTCTGCTGGATGATGGTGTTGACATCTCTGACTTCAGCCTCGACGACTGTCTGGATTCAGAAGAAGACTTCGTCAGATACAAGAGAGGTCTCTCTGAGAAGAAGATAGCATCTCAGGCAAAGAAGGCAAGAATTGGAGAAGCTTCTGGAAGCAGATCTTCAGCTCCTCTGAAAAATTCTACTGGTATGTCTGTTCCTCCCCTTATCTCTGTACCTTCGATGGTTTCCTCTACTCCTCCCTCTAATCCTCTTACAACACCTCCCATCTATACAACCTCTGAAATCCCACCTTCAACCATCAGAACCTCTCAGCCTACACCAGTTTTAAATATCGCCCGTACATTCATACCTCCTTCTAAACCTGAACAAACCCACCAAAGCACTTCCTCTTCATCTTCCTCAGAACCAGAATCACCCCCATATGTTTCTATCTCTTCTGACCCAGAATACTCTGACCCTGACTCCCCAACCATAGCTCAGATTTATGCTCAAAAATTCGCTTCACAACAACCAACAGAACCTGAAATAACTTCACCACCACAACAAACAACTACCCTTACTTCTGAAATCCAACCTTCTGGAGACCAACCCTCTGACCATCCCACTTCTGATATCAACCCACCAAACACCTCTGCTGCACCTGAATCTGAAACTGAAACTGAACCTTTAGATTTAAATCCTCTTTACGCTTCACCCCAAACATCTGAACCTCAACCTGAACCAGAAACTGAACCAGAACCTCTAACTCTAAATCTCAGCCATCCAACATCTCCACCTCTTACCTCTGAACCTGACCTTTCTGTACCTACCCTTGAGGAATCCATCATGCTGGTAGCAGGGGCTTCAGTACAAAAGGTCAAGTCTCTGACCACTAACTCTGAAGTCAGTGATGATCCTGAATCTGTAAGGACACACTGGAACAGAGTCATTGGCTGGATGACCTCTGAGGCTTTTAGGCTGAAGAGTATCTCTGAACAAGTCAAAAATGGCTACATCAGAGATGCTGAGGCAAGACTCCAAGAGAGATTAGCCAGAGAAGCTGAAGCTAGAAGGCTAGAGGAAGAGAGATTGGCAAAGGAAGCTGAAGAAGAAGCAAGAAGACTGGAAGAAGAAGAAAAAGCTCGTCAAGCTGAAATCCTAAGGGAAAAGGAAGCTGAAGTTAAGGCTCTGGCGGATGCAGAAGCACAAGCTGCTGCTGAAGCTGAAGCTCAGCAGGCTCTGACTCTGGGGGAGTCCTCTTCTGTGATCCCTATGGTTCTTCAGACTCTGAAAGAACTTAAGCAAGATCAGAATGAACTCCGGGCCAGAATGGACAAGCAAGATACTGTCAACGACAACATCCAGAACATGCTTGCTATGTTGCTTCAGAGAATGCCTCCGCCTCCGAACCCTTAGGCACTTAGGATTTATTTTTGCTTGCCTGTTGTTTTTATTTTCTCTGAATCTGATGTTTTCTTGTTGCCTTTGTGCTTTTATCTGAATACAAGTTTTTCTCTTTACTTATTTTTTTTTTACTATGTCTTTTTGATTCTGACAAAAAGGGGGAGAAGTCATTAATAGCTATGATGAAAATATTGTCTAATACCTTAAGCATTCTGCAACATATTTTTCTTAAAAATAAATTTATCTAACCTGGACTTAAGAAATTGCAGAAGGTATCAAGAAACCTCTTTACTTAAGAAACTCTGGTGAGAACTTCTGAACTCCCTAGCACTAACTCAGGGGGAGCTTCTGTCTATCTGATCTGATATTATTCATGTTTCATCTACTAATTAAGTTTGTTTTGTCATCATCAAAAAGGGGGAGATTGTAAGAACAAAAATTGTTCTACAACAGATTCCTTGATTTTGATGATAACAAAGGATGAAACCAAAAATGGCACCCTAACGAAAAGTTTCTAAGTGTGCAGGGTTCTAAAGAAAAAAGGAAGAAATCTGATGATGTCATCAGATACAGAACCAGATCAGATACAAATTATCAAATGATCAGAAGCATCTGAAGTGGAAACACGTTCAAGAAAGTCTAACTCTGAGCAATACATCAGAAGCATCTGAACAAGAATACGCTCTAGAAGTTCTGACTCTGAACAGCGGTTGTCTAACTCCAGAAACTCTCAGCGCTATCTGAAGAAATCCATCAGAACTCAAAAGAGATCTACATCAGAAGCAAGATTCCAAGATTCTCAGATACTTGAAGACTCTGATCATGGAATTGCTAATCATGAAAGAGTAACGTTAAAGTCAAGTAAAGATTTGCAAATGGTTTTCCTAATTAAGAAAGAGACGTTAATCTCCAATTTCAATAAAGAAGATACTACTTGTGGTAAGTAGTCACTTCAAGGAGAGAAAGTTATCCTGCAGAAGCTATTTAAGTGATGGCGTAAATTCATTTTAATATCCACCAGTTTCAACTACTACCTCACTTCTATATATAAAGGACTGCAAATCAACATTCAGTACTACACAAGTATAAGCAAGCCAACAGGCCAAAATTATACTAAAACTTCAACACTCAAGAAAAACACTCTTGTTCTCTAAGATCTTCACGAAGCTTTTGCTTATAACGTGAAAACTTTTGTTCTTAATACTGTAATATTTGCTTTCTTAGAAGCATTCTAGATTACATAAATCTTTCATCTATTTGTTTGTTGATTTCCTCAAGTGACTCTGTGTAGTCTGTATACTTGAGAGGACTAAGAGATTTTTCTCTTAGACGTTGTTTGTAATCTTTCAAGATTAGTGGATTAAGTCCTTGTTGAAGGCGAAATCACCTTGGTCGGGTGGACTGGAGTAGCTTTGTGTTATAAGCGAACCAGTATAAAATCATTGTGTGGTTTTCATTTTGAAAAAGCGCTTATTTTTCCAAACAATTCAAACCCCCCCTTTCTTGTTTTTCTCACCTTCATCCTTTCGGGTGGTTCTTAACCTAAACTCCATGCTCATGACTTGCAACAAACCCTTGATTCATGGTTGATCCGATCAGGTATCCTTAATATCAATGAAACTTGGGTGTTGATAAGGTGTAAACCATAATCCACCAAAATGGGTGGTTGATATTAAGGATAACATGATCCATCCCATGACCTTTGTTTGGTGTGCTCTTAATTTCTCTCCCGACAGTGCAACCTGACAGATGTTCAAGCAGATACAGCGATCCTGATTCCCATGCCACTGCACTGCATTCACATCATTTTGCATCACATCATTTTGCATTCATAATCATTCACACATGTTTATCCATTTCTGTGGGGTTTATATCTTCTACTTGATTCTAGTCGGAATTTTCTTGGTTCTCATCAACGACTTAGTCTTTTTTTTTTACATCGTTGATCTATTGAGAGACTGGAATCAAGGGGGTAGAATACCTTTGGAATTGATCAACATGTCATTGCATTTACATATTCATTAGCATGTCTTGCATAACAGGTACCTCCACAGTATTCTTAGTTTATTTGGTGTTCCACTATCAGGATAGCTGACCCAGACATTCACCGGTACGGTACCTGCAGAATCCAACAGAGAGTAATGGAAAGCCTACAGGCAGAGTTCGCCGAGATGAAAATCCGCATGAATCAATTCATGGATGTGGTTCAAGGGGTGGCTCAGGGACAGCAAGAGCTCAGGCAGATGATACAGAGGAATCCCCCTGCTCAACCAGAGACGGTGACTGATCCTCCAGTTGGAGAGGCTAATGGACCTGATGGACCGGGGCCTATCCCAATCCTACATGTCACCTCCAGTCAACAGCCCGTTCATGATGATCAGGACGATCAGTTCCCCCTGCTGCAGGAAGACTTTGGTATGGGTCATGGTGTGGACCCCATGTTTAGAAGATTGGAAGAGAGGTTGAAGGCAGTGGAAGGACAAAATTCTCTGGGAGTAGATGTTGCTGACTTGGGGCTGGTCCCAGGTGTGAGAGTGCCACCGAAATTCAAGGTCTCGATATTTGACAAATACAATGGCAACTCTTGCCCGAAGACCCATGTGCAGGCCTATTTCCGTAAAATGGTTGCATACTCCGATGACGAAAAGTTGCTTATGTACTTTTTCCAGGACAGCCTAGCTGGGGCATCCTTGGAATGGTATATGAGGCTGGACAGAGCCCATATCCGTTGCTGGAGGGATTTGGCTGAGGCTTTCGTGAAGCAGTATCAGTATAATGCAGAAATGGCTCCGGACAGAACTCAACTTCAAAATCTGTCTCTTAAAAGCAATGAGTGCTTCAGAGAATACGCTCAACGCTGGAGAGAAACAGCTTCCGTGTTCAACCTCCTATGTTGGAGAAGGAAATGGCTAACATGTTCATGAACACTCTGCCCGGACCTTATTTGGAGCGCCTGGTGGGTTGCAATGCCTCCAATTTTGCTGATGTAGTCTCTACTGGAGAGAGGGTAGAGAATTACCTGAAGACATACAAGACCCAGAGTGGAGATGGATCCTCATCAGGGGTGAAGAAGTCGTTCATTCAGGGACAGAAGAGGAGAGAAGGGGATGCAAGTGCCATATCTTCTTATCAGAACAGGGATAACCGGAGGAAAAACTTTCAGAACTATCATCAGCAACCGTATGTTGCGGCTGTGACCATTCCAGCTGCAGCACCACTATAACAACAACAACCACAGCGTCAACCAGCTCAGTACCAACCACAACAACCGGGTAACAGAACCGCCTATCAACCGAGGCCAAGGACGATGGACCGGCGTTTCGACACCCTTCCAATGTCGTACGCTCAGTTGCTTTCTAGTCTTCAACAACTACAACTTGTGCAGTTGCGCACTCTGGCTCCTCCCATTGGTAGGCTTCCGGTGGGTTATGACGCCAACGCTAGGTGTAGCTTCCACTCTGGGGCCCCTGGCCACAATATTGAGAACTGCAAAGCTTTTAAGCACGTAGTTCAGGACCTCATTGATTCAAAGGCCGTTAACTTTGCACCAGCTCCTAATGTCGTCAACAATCCCATGCCCCAGCATGGTGGAGCCAACGTTAACATGGTTGAAGGAGAAGTCAAATTAGTCTCTGCGGTCAACAATGAAGATGGGGATAGTGATTGCGACATCAATAACTGTGTGCGTCCGAGGATCCCGGGTGAAGTTCTCAATAATTGGTCTTCTGAGGAGATTGTCCAAGCCACTTGTCTGGAGGAGTAATTTTCTTTGTTTATTCATGCATATCCAAGTCTTACGTTCCGCCAGGGCGTAATGACTCATTGTAGGGCTCATCTATGTGACACTTGCATTTTTTATCATAAATAAAGGACGTCTTTTTTTGCATTCAAATATTTTGTTCACTGTCTTTCTATTTTTGCAGTTTTCAAAAATAAAAAAAAGTGGCAATGTTTTGTTTAGTTTTCATTCCTTGTTCACACTCATAAGCACATACCATCACTCATGCAGATGCACATCACCGGATCCTATTGATAACGGTTCTGCTATGGCTTGCTTCGACTTTGAAAATCCAATCTTTCAAGCAGAAGAAAAGGGTGATGAAGACTGTGAACTCCCTGAAGAACTTACCAGGTTATTAAAACAAGAGGAAAGGGTCATTCAACCGCATCAAGAGTCTATTGAAGTGATTAATCTCGGCACCGAGGACGCCAAGAGAGAAATCCAGATAGGGGTTGCTTTGGAAGACAATGTGAAGAAGGGGTTGATTGAATTGCTGCAAGAGTATGTTGACATCTTCGCTTGGTCTTATCAGGACATGCCAGGGCTTGACACAAACATCGTGGTACATCGCTTGCCGCTCAAAGAAGATTGTCCTCCGGTCAAACAGAAGCTCAGAAGAACAAGACCAGAGATGGCTGTCAAAGATAAAGGAAGAAGTGCAATAACAGTTGGATGCAGGGTTTCTAGCAGTCCCAAATTATCCGCCATGGGTTGCAAACATCGTTCCAGTACCTAAGAAGGATGGAAAGGTACGGATGTGTGTTGACTACCGGGATCTGAACAGGGCTAGTCCTAAAGATGATTTCCCCTAACCTCACATTGACGTTTTGGTGGATAACACGGCTCAGTTCTCGGTATTCTCCTTCATGGATGGCTTTTTTGGCTATATTCAAATTTAGATGGCACCAGAAGACATGGAGAAGACAACATTCATAACCCTATGGGGCACCTTCTATTACAAGGTGATACCGTTTGGTCTGAAAAATGCCGGAGCAACATATCAGAGAGCGATGGTGACTCTGTTCCATGATATGATTCATGATGAAATCGAGGTTTATATTGATGATATGATTGCCAAATCTCAGACAGAAGAAGAACATTTGGTGAATTTGCAGAAACTGTTTGAGCGTTTGAGGAAATTCAAGCTGAGGCTTAATCCGAACAAGTGTACTTTTGGGGTGAGATCTGGAAAACTAATGGGTTTTGTTGTTAGCGAAAAAGGGATTGAGGTGGATCCGGCCAAAGTGAAAGCGATACAGGAAATGCCTGAGCCAAGAACAGAGAAACAAGTCCGTGGTTTCTTAGGGAGGTTGAACTACATTGAAAGGTTCATCTCTCACCTAACAGCCACGTGTGAGCCAATATTCAAATTGTTGAGAAAAGATCAGGCTATCAGGTGGAATGATGATTGTCAAAGGGCGTTCGAGAAGATAAAAGAGTATTTGCAGAATCCTCCTATCCTTATGCCTCCGGTCCCAGGGAGACCGCTGATTATGTATTTGACAGTACTAGACAATACTATGGGTTGTCTTCTCGGTCAACATGACGAGACAGGTAGGAAAGAGCATGCCATCTACTACCTGAGTAAGAAATTCACAGATTGCGAGTCGAGATACTCAATGCTTGAAAAGACATGTTGTGCACTTGCATGGGCTGCTAAGCGATTGAGACAATACATGCTGACTCACACGACCTTATTGATCTCCAAGATGGATCCAGTCAAGTATATATTCGAGAAGCCAGCTCTCACTGGAAGGGTTGCTCGTTGGCAAATGGTACTGACAGAGTACGATATCCAATATACTTCCCAGAAAGCCATCTAGGGGAGTATTCTGTCAGACTATCTTGCTCAACAGCCGGTTGAAGATTATGAGCCGATGAAGTTTGATTTTCCAGATGAAGACATCATGTTCCTCAAGATGAAAGACTGTGAAGAGCCAGTTGTTGAAGAGGGACCTGATCCAGACGAAAAGTGGACTTTAATGTTTGATGGGGTCGTCAATGCCAGAGGAAGTGGAATTGGTGTTGTCATTACAACTCCGAAAGGTGCCCACATGCCTTTCACCGCTCGTCTGACTTTCGAGTGCACCAATAATGAAGCTGAGTATGAAGCCTGTATCTTGGGTATTGAGCAGGCCATTGATTTGAGAATCAAGACTTTGGACATCTTCGGAGATTCAGCTCTAGTGATCAATCAAGTGAATGGTGATTGGAACACTCTCCAGCCTACTCTGGTCCCTTACAGAGATTACACGAGAAGACTATTGACTTTCTTCACAACAGTAAAGCTGTATCATATACCTCGGGATGAGAATCAGATGGCAGATGCTCTTGCCACTCTATCCTCCATGATCAACGTGATTCGGTGGAACCACGCTCCCAGGATCGATGTGATGCGCCTCGACAGGGCCGCGTATGTGTTTGCTGCTGAACTGGTAGTTGACGACAAGCCCTGGTATCACGACATCAAGCGCTTTCTGAAGAATCAAGAGTACCCTGCAGGGGCATCCAACAATGATAGAAAGACTTTGAGAAGATTGGCAGGCAGTTTCTTCTTGAACAAAGATGATGTGTTGTATAAGAGGAACTTCGACATGGTTTTGCTCAGATGCGTGGATAGACACGAAGCAGACATGTTAATGCAGGAAGTTCATGAAGGCTCCTTCGGTACTCATGTCGGTGGACATGCAATGGCTAAGAAATTGTTGAGAGCGGGTTATTACTGGATGACCATGGAATCTGATTGTTTCAAATATGCTCGGAAGTGTCATAAATGCCATATTTATTCTGATAAGGTACATGTGCCGCCAAATCCTTTGAATTTGATGTCTTCGCCATGGCCTTTCGCTATGTGGGGCATCAATATGATTGGAAAGATTGAGCCGACCGCTTCCAATGGGCATCGCTTCATCCTAGTTGCCATCGACTATTTCACCAAGTGGGTCGAAGCAGCGTCATTTGCAAAGGTCACCAGACATGTGGTTGCTCGATTCATCAAGAAAGAAATCATTTGTCGCTATGGGATTCCCGAAAGAATCATTACTGATAATGGTTCTAATCTCAACAACAAAATGATGAAGGAGTTGTGCCAGAACTTCAACATTCAGCATCACAATTCTTCCCCTTACCGCCCTAAGATGAACGGTGTTGTTGAAGCGGCAAATAAGAACATAAAGAAGATTGTGCAGAAGATGGTCGTTACGTACAGAGATTGGCATGAGATGCTACCCTTCGCCTTTCATGGGTACCGTACTTTAGTACGTACATCGACCGGGGCAAACCCTTACTCCCTTGTGTATGGTATGGAAGCAGTCCTACCTGTTGAAGTGGAGATTCCTTCTCTAAGAGTCTTGTTGGATGTCAAGTTAGACGAAGCTGAATGGATTCGGACAAGGTTCAATGAGTTGAGTCTTATCGAAGAGAAGCGAATGGAAGCCATTTGTCATGGGCAGTTGTATCAGAGTCGGATGAAGAGAGCCTTTAATCAGAAAGTGCATCCTCGATGTTTCCAAGTCGGAGATTTAGTGCTGAAAAGGATCCTTCCTCCTCAGACAGATCACAGGGGCAAGTGGACTCCTAACTATGATGGACCGTATATTGTCACCAAGGTTTTTGATGGTGGAGCCTTAATGCTTGCAACTATGGATGGTGAAAACTTCACTTCCCCGGTGAACTCAGACGTAGTTAAAAAATACTTCGCATGAAATAGACCCGCTGGATAATAAGAAGAGTAGTCCAGGCAAAAATGGGCATACCGGCGAACCAAGAAAATGAAAAAGGCTCGGGAAAAAATTAGGGATTAAAAGTGAAAAGATTGTACACCCGGTAAGTTGAAAACCTGAAAAGGCAACTTAGGCAAAAATGGGTATCCCGGTGGATTGAAAACCCGAAAAGGGCGATCCAGGCAAAAGTTAGGGATTAAGCGAATGATTGCGTTCTGAGTAGTTCTAAATCTCATCTCGTGTCAATGACTGGAAACTTTTGAAGGATAGGAAACAGTCCAATCACTCTTTTTAGAAAGCTGATCATCTGGAGGATCTTGAAGACGAGCAAGTCATAGCAGAATTGGAACCCAATAGAAATCCATTTCACATTGCCATTAGATTAATTTCTGTTTTTATCTTTTGTGCGATTACCTCTTTCCAGGGATTGCTTCCTGATGAAAATTCCTATTCAGAGGCCGTTCAATCAATAAAATCATGTTATTCAGTATATCTCTGTTTTCATTTTCATTTTACTATTTTGTTTGCAAAAATGACGTCCGATTTTTTTGATAAACATTGCATCATGACACATAAGAGCTTTACAGGTACATGCTTAATAAACATTTAAAATTGCTGTAAATTTTAAGTGCTTTGGATCTTCTATTCAGAACAGGTACCCTCGGGGCATTTCCTTAAAATCCCCTGCAGATGATTGTGAATGTTTTCCACCAACAAACGAATTCGGTATCTTATCCCTGCAGAGCTGATCAGAGCGTTAGATTCTTCAATCCCCAGCAGGTTCTCACCACTGTACCTCCCCCCAAGCGGTGGTTTCAGATTATACACTCCCCAGTAGAGTTGACAGTGTCAGACTATATACCCCCAGCGAAGTTGACAGTGCCAGACTGTATCTTCCCAGCAGAAGCGGCTGCTCCTTAGAGTTCGATGCCAGATCGATAATCCCAATGCCAGATCCATGGTTTCTTTCCTTGAAGCAGAACCTCGGTACCGTATCGGTGTTTGCTTCCCCTGCTGAGTCATCACTCGCAGATCGTGGTTTCCAGAACCACTATCGCTTTCCCCAACAGCAGGTTTTCAGTGTCGTTCTCTCCCCAGTCAGAATCTCGGTATTTCGTCATTACTAGAACACCGTGTGGTGGGTCATTTCCCCACAGAATTCTTTGCGATGTGTATCTCCAGCAGCCTTTCTAGGGTTCAGAAGATGGTGATCATTTCCCCAGCAGATCCCCTTGCCTCAGTTTGGCATTCTACCCAGCATTTCGCATCCATGCATGTAGAATCATATTGCATTGCATCCTCCCAAATCGCGTAGCATTTCCATTTTTATGGAGCATTACGCCATTGAAAAATTCAAACATACGCATGTAAGCATAAAACATTCTCGGTATTCCAAGTGATAAGCCAGAAGTTGTTTCCAGTACTCAGACTGAAGATTGTTCATGACTTACCTTTATTATCCCCAGCAAGTGTCATTGGCCCATGCGCTGCCTCTATTATCTTTCCCTATTTTTGCCGATGCTGACAGGCATGAAGTTTTTCCGGTATTCAGACCAAAGTGGCGTTCAGGCCAGTTTTCCGATGTTCAGATCGAAGAAGTTTCCGACATTCAGGTCGATGCAACTTGTGGCGTTCAGGCCAATTTTACGATGTTCAGATCGAAGAAGTTTCCGACATTCAGGTCGATGCAACTTGTGGCGTTCAGGCCAATTTTCCGATGTTCATATCGAAGAAGTTTCTGACATTCAGGTCGATGCAACTTGTGGCATTCAGGCCATTTTTCTGATGTTCAGATCGAAGAAGTTTTCGACATTCAGGTCGATGCAACTTGTGGCGTTCAGGCCAGTTTTCCGATGTTCAGATCGAAGAAGTTTCCGACATTCAGGTCGATGCAACTAGTGGCCTTCAGGCCAATTTTCCGATGTTCAGATCGAAGAAGTTTCCGATGTTCAGGTCGATGCAACTTGTGGCATTCAGGCTAGCCTCTCGGTGTTCAGACCGATATTAATAATCTCATATGTCCCGATGTTCAGATCGAAGTCATTTCCAGTATTCATACTGATGAGCGACATTCAGGCCATTGTTATTTCTGTGTTACCATTTATTTTGGTATCCAGGTTAACATTCTTTTTCGGTATTCAGACTGACTCTCACCGTACAAACGGATTCTTCTTTCAAGACCCCCTCTTCGCCGATTCTGACAGGCATTGCTACTTCACTTCACTTCAGTGCAAATTTTCGGGATTTTATTGTATTCAATCCCTTGATACCTCGAAAGCACGAAAGTCGCTGCTATCTTCTTTCCAGGTCTCCAGTTGATTGAATAGGGGCAACTGTAATACCCCAAAATTTATCCTTCATTTTTTCTGGAAGCATACGCTTTACGCCTCATGCATGCATTCATTTTTAGGTCATTTAGCATTTGCATTTCATCATGGCAATCGGAATCGGATCCAAGAAGCTTGAACATCATCCAGGACACTTTGTGGGCTCTATTTAGATGATCAGTCAACACAAGGGAAAGACTTGAGTTACTTCCAACAGGGGTCTATTCGTCAGTCAAAACGTTAATCTTGAAGGAGCAAAGGTTTGTTCATGAGCTGTCATGCTCGCTAGGCGAAGCCCACGTGTTTTGAAAAGAAAAAAAAAACGAAAATAATAATAATAATAATAATAATAATAATAATAATAATAAATAAATAAATAAATAAAAGAAAAAATCTTGGACTTGGACCTCTCTCATTTGAGCCCACAAGTCCACAAAAATCAGGTTATAAATTCAGAGTTTCAGTGAAACAAAATTTCATTCTATTCCTGTTACCCTGTCTGGGAAAAAGATAGTGAGAGAAGAACCCTGGGGAAAAAGATAGTGAGAGAAGAGCTAACAGAGTTCATAGCAGCCTCCAAACCCTGAAGGGAACTCAACTGCACAGAATCACCTCTGCCTCACATAAACCCTAAAGATTGTTTTGTAAACCTCACGGATGCAACTCAATTTCAATCAAGCTCTCCAATCAGGTTTGCCCATATTCCCATTACCTTTGAGCTTTGAATTTGAATACTCTGAATGTTTGAGGTATTATGGGTGAATTTGATACCCTTTTGATGCATGTCTTTTTTGTGAATTTTAATGGCATGATTCATGTGGTTACATTTTGATTTGGGGGAAACCCTTGATTACCCTATTTTTTTGTCTCTAACATGTTTGTTGAGTTTTTGTGAGGGCTCACATGACTTTTGCAGGGATAACTTGCGTGGTTTTCCACTTTATTTGTGGGATACCCCCTGGAGGTTTCATTCCGATTACCTGTACTGACTCACTTTCTTTGATGGTGTTTAGCTTGGAAGGATCCATGGGTTTCCCATTCCTCTAATTGTTGTTACTTCGGATCTTTATCCGCGTGGTACTTTTACATTTTTCCCGCATTTTACTGCTTTCCTAGCTGGAAGAACTCGATAGGAGGCAATGTTTTTGTGTGTTTATTTTTTTTTACAGATTCCTTCGCCAAGGACTGCCTTTTTGCATGAGCATCCCAAACCCTAACCCTTCATTGATTTTTCTTCTCCTAACACGTTTACTCCTTCTACTACAGGCGAGTAAGTCTCCAAAGGTCGAGCATCCGATAGATTGTGTAGTGACGTTGTTCGTCCAAAACCCAATCCATAACCCCGTAGTTAGCCGAACTACGGCGTGCTCTGATTCTCATTCCAGATGAGATACGTAGGCATAAGACGCGATGTCTTAGCGAGCACAATTACCCCCAACCCCTAGGTAGCCGAGCTACGAAGACTCTGATTCTCATATTCAGATGAGATACGTATGCAGTGGATGCGACATCCGCGCGAGTCATTTTCATTCAACCCCTTTTTTAGTAAACAGCACAAAATAAACTCACACCCTTTAGACAAGAACTACAAAAGTGGATCCCGTAGAGTACTACGGATGCATAGGGGTGCTAATACCTTCCCTCCGCATAACCGACTCCCGAACCCAAGATTTGGTTGCGAGACCTTGTCTTGTCCTTTCCTTTTCCAGGTTTACTTCGAGCGTTTTCTTTCCCTCCTCTGGGATAAATAACGCACGGTGGCAACTCTTCTGTCATTTTCTTTCGCCGGTTGTTTTTTTCGCACACTGTATTTTTCAGGTTGCGACAAGGTCCTTTGATCTTGTTTAACCTAGGATAAATCTGTTGGCCATTTATTTGGTGTTTTGAAGAGGTTTTTAGGTTTTGACTAAGTTAAATTGTATTTTTATGCATTTTTAATTTGATTTTTAATTGATTAATTGTGTAAAATTTATGTTGAGCCATTTTTATGGTCTTGTGATGTTTGAATATTTTCTTGGACCTTGGTCAAGGTTGATTTGACTTTTATTGGATTAAAATCATCGGATTTAGGGGATTGATGAAATGTACATTTCATCTCCCAAAATGAATGAATGATTTTAATTTGATAAAATTCCTCCCATGACCAATTTTTGTTTCTCTCATCTCCCCTCCCTCTTCATCTTCATCCCCAGTCTTTCCCATACTTTTTATTGACCAATGAAGTCTCAATATCCTAAGGCTAATTGGTTCATCAATGACCTTGTGTCAGATGAACCAATACAAGTATGGATGAGATAGGTTCATCCCTTGTGATCTTTTCTTTTAGTGTGTGGTATGTTTTAGGAGTTTGGTTCATTATACCAAATCTCTAACATGCATTAACACCTAAATTTTTATTGTCCAACCTCAGATAGTTGTGACTTCTACATAAGTCCAATTACGATTACTTAACATAGAGCTAAATTTGACCCTAAAGGCGTAGCATTCTAGCAAGTGAGATTGTAACTCTCCCATCTTACATGGTATTGTGTAGAAGTTTGGCCTTTTTTTCCTTCCTTTGGAAGATATATTGGTTCAAGGATCCATGCTTGTGAATAGATGGTTGAGCGTTCTCCAAAGAATGACTTAATCAATTGAAAAGCAAAGCACCACTAACATATAATTAACCTTGACTAACTTTTATTAATATTGCTTTTACTTTCAAGTCATTTACTTTATGCAATTTAATTTTTAGTCGTTTACCATTGAATCTCATTTACATATCATTTAATTTGTTTATGTTTATGCCGTTTTCACTTGGCTCATTTGAGCCACATATTGTGATTGTATATATTTGTTTGTGTATTTTATTTGTGTTTGTGGTCTTAGGACCTTAAAATACCTAATAAACAACAAAAGCCCTAAAAATGTTTGGTGGACTGTTGAGCTTGATCTGAACTTTTGGTCTTAGGATTAGGTAACATTCCCTGTGCAAAAAGGACTTGGCCAATGCCAACATTCTAAGACAAAGTTATTGTGAGTTGAGACTTCATTTGATGCAAGTCTTGGGATTCATTTGAACTCATCTGCTATATTGTCTTAATGCCAATTGTTATTTTGATCTTGTGTGTGATGCATTATTTTGAGTTAATCAAGGAGTATTTCATCTGATATATGAGGAGACAAAGAAGACTGCTAGCTATGGGATTTGCTCGCTTGGATATGGCCATCTTTATTTGATGCCTTGATCTTCATGATGTTTGATATTGCTAATTGCTTGATGATTATTACTTTATTCAAAGTCCAAAGGGAAAGTGGGTTTTCTATATGACATTCTTGTATGTTGGATTGCATCCCATTGGTCGGATCTTTTCAACTCTTAACTTTTAATTCTATGCTTTGATTAGTCTCTTCATCTCCTCCCACTTCTTAAATTTCAAAATCTCTCCCCCTTTTTTAAAACCTTCTTTGCTTGTCATTTCAATCTTAGACTTCATTTCAAATTAGAAACTTTGGCCTTATGCCATTGAATTTTCAAACTCTTTTCTTAAATCAAACTTGTAAATGAACTTAACCATATTTGACTTAAAATTTCAAAAGACAAAAAGAACTAACATTTATTCAAGATTTTGTCCCCTTTGTGCCCCTTGTTATTAAAACTTTTGATTAAAAGCAATCCACTTATTTGAAATTGTTACCCCAAACTACGAGGTTTTGATCCCTCATTTTTATGTTGGTACGTAGGCACAAGACCGAATGTCTTGTCAAACACAAAAATATAATCAATAAGTTCTTTTATCACCCCCACACTCTATTTTTTCTCAAACATCATTTTATACCAAACACACATACACACATAAAAAAGGGCTCCCTAGGAGTACCTAGGACACTTTGGGTACTAACACCTTCCCTCTATGTAACCAACCCCCTTACCTGTAATCTCTGGAATTTTATTAGTTTTGATTTGAAAACGTAGTATCTTTGTGTTTTGTTCGTACTTTTCCCTTTTCCTTTGGAAACAATAAAAGCGCGGTTTTGACTTTGGTTTTATTGACGTTAAGCTTATCCATAGCTTGATGGTCATGAATATACCGCTATAAAAATTAAGTGGAAACTCTGCTGGGGAGTAGTGCTCAGTGGGTTTAGCCTAATTTTTTATGTGTATCTATTTGTATATTTGATGTTTGTATACTTGTTTGTATGATATAATCTATCTGTTGTGCTTGTTGATCTCTAAGTGGTGAGATAAGTTCTAACCCGAACTTGAGTGAAATTAAGATAGGAGGATAGTATAGTCATGTTCAACTTGTGTGGAGTAGTCCTTAACAAGTTGGCTTGAGACCCATCTACTCAGTGGAGACCCTTTTGGAGTTACTAATGTCACACAAGTTATTTGTGGTTAGGCATTACTTTCTCTGATTTGGGGTTCGAGAAGCTGAGGACCATAGAACAATTAACCTAACTTGGCCTATTTAGGACATAGTGCGGAGACTGTTCAAGTGTAGACCTGATAACAGTTGTTACGCGATACTACACTCAGATGAGTTTCTCTTGAGAATATTATGGGTTGATGAGTCAGTCATCCTAACCTATAAATCCGATAGATGGAATTAAGACCCTGGGAACTTTTTAGAACATGATCTACAAGTGTTTATTCTTAGTACACTCCTTTGGGATTGTTCTTAACCTGACTCCATGCTCGTGACTCACAATAAACCCTTTGATTCTTGGTTGATCCCATCAAGTCTTATCAATATCAATGGAACTTGGGTGTCGATAAGGTGAAAGCCATAATCCACCAAAAGGGATGATTGATCTTGATGATGACTTGATTCATCCCTTGACCTTTATTTGTGTTTGCCTTATGTGTGATCCCTTGTTTGTGATTGTTGCATTTATGCATTCATGCACATTATAACATTCATCACAAAAATAAATTTCAAGGAACTGAGGTCTTATTTACAAATATTTTCAGACCATGGATTATGGACGAAGGAACACTAAGAAGTACAGTTTCAGATGTCCTTATTTGAAAGAGTTATGGAAGTTATCATCTTTTGTATTAGATCCCTTGGACTTCAAGCAACGTCATAGGAAGCTTTTGTACGTGCTATCAGCTGATGTAGTTGAAGGACTTCTGAGTGTTATTATTCAGTTCTATGACCCTCTCTACCGTTGGTTCACTTTTCCCGATTATCAGCTTATGCCTATGTTAGAGGAGTATGCCCATCTCTTGGGAATACCCGTATCTGAAAAGGTACCTTTTAGTGGATTGGAGGAGATTCCCAGATCGCATATCATAGTTGAAGCTCTTCATTTGAAGAAGTCTAAGATTGAGACTCATTGGGTGAAGAAAGGAGGAATGTTTCGGTTCACTTATGAGTTCCTCATTGGCAAAGCCACTGTCTTTGCTCAAGCCGGTATGCTTTTGAAGCCATATTTGTGTTGCTCATCTACGGTTTGGATTTGTTCCCTAACATTGATGGTTTTGTTGATGTTAACGCCATTAGAATCTTCTTGATTGGGAATCATGTTCCGACTTTGTTGGGTGTTATGTATTTCTCTTTGCATTTGAGGAATTCTAAAGGTGGTGGGACTATTGTGTGTTGTGTTCCTCTTCTGTACAAGTGGTTTATTTCGCACTTGCCTCAGACACCTGCTTTTTTGGAGAACAAGCAATCTCTACGGTGGTCTCAGAGACTTATGTCTCTCACTAATGATGATATTGTTTAGTATGATTCTGCATCGAGTATCTTGGATATTATTGATAGTTGTGGAGAATTCTCTAATGTGCCCCTCATTGGTATACAAGGAGGAATCAACTACAATCCTGCTTGGCTCATCATTAACTTAGATTCCCATTGAGAGACAAACCTAATAACACTCAGTTAGAAGGTCTTTTCTATTAAGAGGGTAAAGATCCCCAATATTTGAAGCAGAAGATGATACATGATTGGCATAATATGCATAGGAAAGAAAGATCCGAGCTAGATCCGTACAATTGTGTAGCTTTGGAAGCTTACACTACTTGGGTAAATAAGAGATCCTTGGAGTTGAAGATGTCGTATGCTTATGAAAGACCAATGTCTTTGGTTGTGGCTGAGCCATCAACTCTCCCTAACCAAGATATAGAGGAGTTGGAAGACGCACTCACCAAGATGAAGAAACAGAGAGATATGTGGGAAGAGCGGTTCCATACTTTGAGCCGAAAGCATGAGGAGTTGTAGCTTGAGTCAAAGGACAAGGACATGCTTATTGAACTTCTCGAAGACCAGGTAGTGAAGAGACAGAGAGAGCCAGAAGCTCCATCTTCCTCTAGTATGCCTCAGCCTTCCGGTGCTTGGAAGAAGATTGTTGATCAGCTTGTCCTTAAGAAGGCTCAGATGAAGATATCTTTTGAGTCCGAGATTTGACGCATCCGAAGGAAGTAAGCGACCGCAGCCAGATCAACTGACATTGTTGCTAGGGGATCCTTAGGATGATTAGTTTCCTTTTCCCTTGTATTTGTACTTTGGTTTTTGAAATTGTACTCAGTATAATCCTTTCAAATTATATAAATAAAAAGATATTTTTATGGTCAATCGAATTGTTACTACTACTATTTAAATATATTTGCAAATAGAACTTCATGTGTTCCTTGAAATTAAAAACAATCCAAAATATTGCATTACATGCATCATATGCATAACAGGTTTTCTTCCGCCAAGCTGATTCACTGATACACACTCGCGCTAATCAACCCAAGATCATGGAACATTTGGAACAAGAGAATAGAGAGTTGCAGGATGAGATTGCACGGTTGACTGCTATGATGGAGCATGTTCTTGTTGTGCAGAATCAGTATTCACCAACTCCCACAACTCCTCCCTAGAGGACTGTTATTTCTGAGGTTGCTACCTCAATCGTTCCCGTCACTTCTAGCCAATCTGATCCTTCCATGCCTGCTGGATTCCTGTGGCGAATGCCACCATACTTTATGCCTGAAGGGTTTGCACCCACTTTGGTTTCTATGCTGGCATCTAGCCCGATCATGTCTGTGCCGCCTCTAGTTGTTCATACTATGCCTCGTGTTAAGGACATCATCTACCATTCTAAGCCATCTGAGGGCCTAGATGTATATGAGAAGATGGACGAAATTAAGGATCAGATCCTTGAACTGCGAAAGGAGTTGAAGACGTTGAGAGGAAAAGACATGTTTGGTAAGAGTGTTGCTGAGCTCTGCCTGGTACCGAATATGAAGATTCGATGAAGTTCAAAGTCCCAGACTTTGAAAAGTATAAGGGAAACACTTATCTACTAAGTCACCTTGTTATGTATGCCAAAAAGATGTCAAATCAAACTGATAATGATCAGTTGCTGATTCACTACTTTCAAGACAGCCTGACTAGTCCTACTTTGAGATGGTATATGGGGTTGGATAGTGCAAGTGTCCGTACTTTCAACAATTTGGGTGAAGCTTTTGTTAAGAAGTACAAATACAACGTTGATATGGCGCCTGATAGGGACCAGTTGGGGTCTTTGTCTCAGAAGGATAAGAAGACATTTAAAGAGTATGCTCAGAGGTGGAGGGAACTTTTTGCCCAGATTAATCCTCCATTAGAAGAGAAAGAGATGACGAATATTTTCCTGAAGACCCTGAGTTTGTTTTATAGGGATGAGGTTAGAAGAGGGAGTCTCAGAGGGACATCTGTCTAAGGAAGAATCATCGTCCAGTAAGAAGTATAGTGGAATTTTCTCCAAAAGGAATGAGGGGGAAACTAATTCAGTAACTATGGGGAGGCAGAGGTGGCCTCATGTCAGAAGGAATTCTCAACCACGTCAGCATCAACATCAAGTTTCTTTAGTGATTCCAGTTTTTTCCAACAATTCCAATAATCAATCTGTTCCGATTCAACAACAACAACATCAACAACAACCGCAACAAAGAACCAACTACAACAACAACAATAATCAACAAAGTTTTGAGAGGAAGAAGGTCTCTTTTGATCCCATTCATATGTCCTACCAGAATTATATCCATCTTTGGTTCTCAAGAACCTACTTCAACCAAGAAATCCACTTCAAATTCCCGAGCCACTTCCATGGTGGTTCAAACCTGAACTCCATTGTGCCTTTCACAAGGGAGCCCCTGGCCATGACATTGAGAACTGCAACCCGCTGAATTACGAAGTATAAAAGCTTGTGAAAAGTGGGATGGTGTCCTTTGAGGGCCGTACACCTAATGTGAAAGCTAATTCGTTGCCTGCTCATGGTAATGCTACTATCAACATGGTGGACTGCTGTCCGGGATATTTCTGAGTTTTTGATGTACGACATATCCGTAGGTCGTTAGTGGAAATGCATAGAATGTTGTGTCTAATCAGTGATTGTGAGCACGACCATGATGGTTGTGCAACCTGTAGTGTGAACCCTTGTGGGTGTATGATTGTCAAGAGGGATATCTAGAAGTTGATGGATGAGAATGTAATCCAGATTCAACAATCGAGGGATATAGACGATGTGAATTTCACTGTGCATGTGTTTAAGACCCTTGAGTGGGTAGTAATTCAGTTTGATAGAAGCAACATCAAAAATGTTATTAGGTCGGTATCGCCGTTGGTAATACGGTTAGCGGGCCCTGTTCCGTATGCATCCGATAAAGTTGTGCCTTATCAGTATAATGCCACCATGGTGGAGAATGGTCAAGATATTCCTTTACCCATAGCAGATTCTGTGGTGAATATAGCTGATATTGCAAAGGTGACCCATAGTGGTCGTGTCTTCGGTCCAGTCTTTCCGAAGGAGGTAGAGGATGCTACAACCGGTAAGAACGTGAATCCAGTAAGCCGAAGACTAATGATGATGATGAAGTTTTGAGGTTAATAAAGAGGAGTGGGTTCAATATGGTGGAGCAGCTGCTCCAAACCCCGTCAAAGATTTCAGTGTTGTCTTTATTGATGAATTATGAGGCACATAAAGAGGCGTTGTAGAAAGTTCTAGAGTAAGGCTATGTTGAGCACGATGTAATGGTGGATCAGTTTGACCACATTGTTGCTAACATTACTTCCTGCAATAATTTGAGTTTTTGTGATGAAGAGCTTTCTGAGGAAGGAAGAAATCACAATCTTGCACTCCATATTTCGATGAACTGCAAGGAAGACGTTTTGTCCAATATGTTGGTGGACACTGGTTAGTCTTTGAACGTGCACCCGAAATCAACTTTGTCAGGACTTTCATATCAAGGTGCCCCTATGAGGTACAATGGCATGATTGTCAAAGCGTTTGATGGTTCCCATAAAACCGTCATTGGTGAAATAGACCTTTCGGTTAAGATAGGTCTGAGTGATTTCCAAATTACTTTTCAAGTGATGGATATCCACCCGGTCTATAGGTGCTTATTGGGAAGGCCATGGATTCATGAAGCAGGATCTGTGACATCTACTCTACACCAGAAGCTTAAATTTGTGAAGAACGACAAACTTGTCGTTGTCGGTAGAGAGAAAGTGCTTTTAGTGAGCCATCTGTCATCCGTTTCTTATGTTGAAGCTGAGGAGGGGGTTAGAACTCTGTTCCAAGCCTTGTCTATTGCTGAAGTGAAGAAAACTGGGGCACCCATGTCTTCTTTGAAGGATGCTCAGAAAGCTATTGAGACTGGCAACACTGATCAGTGGGGATGTCTGATAGAGATTGCTGAAAATAAGAATAGGGATAGATTAGGATTTCAACTAGGGTCATTCAACATCAAAGTTGAAGATGTTCAACCGAGTTTCCCCAGTGGAGGGTTCATTCATGGTAATGATCAACACTCAACTGTTGTGATCAAGGATAGTGATGACGAAGCTTGCGCCAATTTTGTGACACATAGCCAGACTTGCAACAATTGGGTTGCTGTTGATGTTCCTATTTTTTTTCATCGATCTAAGTAATTTGTTGTTCATTTTTTTAATAAAAATCCTTCTCCCATGCCTAAGAGAGAAGCGAACATTGTTAGGCATTCAATTATCATCAATGAAATACAATTTTATTCATCCACATCTATGATGTTTTATTCTTACTTTTTTCTTTTCTGAAAATGGTAATCACAAAGAACATAAATAAATAATAATTTTCCATCTGCATAATATTTGGTCACAATTCACTTCTCTAAAATCAAAATCTCAAATCATTATGCAGGTTGGTTCCCAAGCCCATTGAATACAATGATCCTACTCCCTCTCCAAACTTTGATTTCCCTGTGTTTGAGGCTGAGGAAGAGACTGGTGATGAGGAAATATCTGATGAATTATCTCGTTTACTTGAGCATGAGGAAAAAGCCATTCAGCCGTTTGAAGAGCATATTGAACTAGTCAACTTGGGTTCCAAAGATGATGTGAAGGAAGTCAGGATTGGGTCTCAACTGTGTCCAGAGGCTAAGAAGGGGTTGATTGATCTTCTTCGAGAATATTAAGATCTGTTTTCTTGGTCCTATCAAGACATGCTTGGTTTGGATTCTGAGATCTTGGAGCATAGATTGTCGTTAAAGCCAGAATGTCCGCCATTCAAGAAAAAATTGAGAAGGACTCATCATGATATGGCAGTGAAAATCAAAGAAGAAGTATAGAAGCAGATTGATATTGGTTTTCTTGTAACCTCTGAATATCCGCAGTGGGTGGCCAATATTGTACATGTTCCGAAGAAAGATGGAAAAGTCTGCAGGTGTGTTGATTATAGAGATTTGAACAAAGATAGTCCGACAGATAATTTTCCTCTGCCACACATTAATTCTATGTTGGTAGATAATACAACTAAACTCAATGTCTTTTCGTTTATAGGCGGATTTTCAAGTTATAATCAGATCAAGATGGCACCTGAAGATATGGATAAGACCATATTCATTACACCTTGGGGAAGATTCTATTATAGAGTGATGCCTTTCGCTTTAAAGAATGCTGGTGAAACGTACCAGAGAGCTATGACCACTCTTTTTCATGATATGATACATAAAGAGATTGAAGTCTATGTTGATGATATGATTGCCAAATCAAGTGATGAAGAAGAATATGTTGAGCATTTGTTGAAGTTATTTCAGCGTTTGAGGAAGTACAAACTCTGCTTGAATCCCAATAAGTGTACTTTTGGTGTTCGTTCTGGTAAGTTGTTGGACTTTATTTTCAGTGAGAAGGGTATTAAAGTTGATTCCGCCAAGGTCAAAGCAATACAAGAGATGCTTGCGCCTAAAACTAAGAAGCAAGTCAGAGGTTTTCTCGGCCGTTTGAATTATATCACAAGATTCATATCGCATATGACTGCCACATGTGCACCTATATTCAAACTTCTTCGGAAAGATCAGTCTTGTGATTGGACCGAGGATTTCCAGAAAACTTTTGACAATATCAAAGAATATCTGCTTGAGCCTCTGATTCTGTCTCCGCCTGTTGAAGCAAGACCTTTGATCAGGTATTTGACTGTGCTCGATGAGAGTATGGGTTGTGTTCTTGGTCAGCAAGATGAATCTGGAAAGAAAGAATACGCAATTTACTACCTCAGTAACAAATTCATCGACTGTGAGACTAGGTATTTTATGCTTGAAAAGATATGTTGCGCATTGGCTTGGGCTGCTAAGCGTCTGCGCCAGTATATGTTAAATCATACTACTTGGTTGATATCCAAAATGGATCCAATCAAGTATATTTTTTAGAATCCTGCTTTAACTGGGAGGATTTCCCGTTGGCAGATGTTGTTATCAAAGTATGATATTGAATATCGATCTCAAAAAGCGATTAAAGGTAGTGTCTTGGCTGACCATTTGGCTCACCAACCGATTGAAGATTATCATTCAGTACAGTATGATTTTCTTGATGAAGAGATCTTGTACTTAAAAATGAAAGATTGTGATGAACCATTTCTTGAAGAAGGGCCAAAACCTGGTTCTTGTTGGGGCATGGTATTTGATGGAGTTGTTAATCGGTATGGTAATGGCATTGGGGCAATGATTATTACTCCTTAAGGTATTCATTTTCCGTTTACAGCTAGATTAACTTTCAAGTGTAGGAACAATATGGCTGAGTATGACGCTTGCATTATGGGGCTTGAAGAGGCCATTGATCTCAGAATCAAATATCTTGACGTCTCTAGAGATTCAGCTTTGGTTGTGAATCAAATCAAACGTGAATGGGATATGAATCAACCCGGATTGATACCATATAGAGATTATGAAAGGAGGATTTCAAATTTCTTTACAAAGGTTGAATTTCATCATATCCCTCGAGATGAAAACCGGATGGCAGATGCTCTTCCAACGTTGGCTTATATGATCTTGGTGAAATTCTGGAATGAAGTCCCTTATCTGACTATGATGCGTCTTGATAGGCCAGCTCATGCGTTTTCTATTGAAGAGGTCAAAGATGAAAAACCATGGTATTTTGATATCAAATGTTTCCTCCAAAGCCAAATTTACCCGCCTGAGGCATCTTTGAAAGATAAGAAGACTTTGAGGAGATTAGCTGGAATTTTCTACCTGAATGGTGATGTGCTTTATAAGAGAAACTTTGATATGGTTTTGCTCAGATGCGTGGATAGACACGAAGCAGAATTATTGATGGCTGAAGTCCATGAAGGTTATTTTGGTACTCATTCCAATGGATATGCTATGGAAAAGAAGATGTTAAGAGCAGGTTACTAGTGGTTGACAATGGAATCTGACTGTTGCAAGGTTGTTAAGAAATGCCACAAGTGTCAAATTTATGCAGATAAAATTCATGTTCCTCCAACACTATTGAATGTCATTTCCTCTCCATGGCCCTTCTCCATGTGGGGAATTGATATGATTGGCATGATTGAGCCTAAAGCTTCAAACGGACATCGTTTTATTTTGGTGGCTATTGATTACTTCACAAAGTGGGTTGAAGCAGCATCATATACAAATGTAACCAAGCAATTTATTATGAGGTTTATCGAGAATCCGATTATATGTCGTTATGGTGTGCCAAGTAAGATCGTTACTGGTAATGGATCTAACTTGAACAACAATATGGTGGAAGCTCTTTGCAAAGACTTCAAGATTGCACATCATAATTCTTCTCCCTACAGACCTAAGATGAATGGGGTTGTTGAAGCTGCAAATAAGAACATTAAGAAGATTATTCAGAAGATGGTGGTAAACTACAAAGATTGGCACGAGATGCTCCCATTTGCTTTGCATGGGTACCGTACATTTGTCTGCACTTCAATAGGGGCAACCCCTTTCTCACTTATGTATGGCATGAAAGTCGTGCTCCTAGTAGAGGTTGAGATCCCATCATTGCATGTCTTGATGGAAGCCAAGCTGACAGAAGCTGAATGGTGTCAAACCAGATATGACCAGCTGGATTTGATTGAAGAAAAGAGGTTGACTGCCATGTGCCATGGTCAGTTGCACCAGCAGAGAATGAAGAAAGATTTTGATAAGAAGGTCAGGCCCCATGTGTTTAGAGAAGGTGACCTTGTGCTCAAGAAGATTCTATCTTTCAAGCCAGACGCTAGGGGCAAATGGACTCCTAATTATGAAGGCCCATATGTTGTTAAGAGAGCCTTTTCAGGCGGTGCTTTGATTCTTATAACTATTGATGGTGAAGAGTCCGCTCGCCCCGTGAATGCCGATGCATTCAAGAAATACTTCGCCTAAAAAAGAAAATAACAACTCGCTAAGTTGAAAACCTGAAAGGGAGGCTTAGGCAAAAGTGAGCGTCTCGGTGGAATGAAAACCCGAAAGGGTGATCCAGGAAAAATTTAGAGACATAAAACAGAAAATTTATCTCGATAGATTGAGTACCCCACCTTGGGGAAATCTATGCAAAAGATAGGGATTATGGCAAGTAATTGCATTCGTTTGATCTCCAGTCATGAGAGCAGTTTTGAGCAAGTTGTTCGATTTTGATTCATCATTTTCAACAGAAGCCAAGAGCGCAGCGGATATTGAAGTTGGTAGAGTGATTAGTGATCATTGTGTTCAATGTAGTCTTTTTCCATGTAAATTACCATTTTCAACTTTTGTAAAGATCTATGAAGTCTTGTCATTTACAGACTACCATTCTATTAAATAAAGTTGAGCTTTTTATCCAATTGTTTCTACTCTTAGTTATTTTTCAGCTAAATAGAATTGAATTTTATGATGATTATTTTGAAGCAAATTAATAAATAAAAATCATTTTTCTTAAAATAATAAAAGCAATCACTTTAAAAAGAGATCAATTTCAGTAAAGAATATCAACAACAATCTGAGAACAGGTGAGTCCTAAAGTGTGAAGCATTTTTTGTCTTCCCCAAGCGGTTGGTTTGGTAACTTTTTCCTCCCCAACAGTAAGTCAGGTTTCCCCAGCTGAGTTTGTGGGTCACATATGCAGTTGATTGATAAGCTCACATCTTCAACAGTTTGACTCAGATCCCGTATCGAGTTTTATCTCCTGAAGCCCCCTGCGGAGCTCATTCCTGATTCCCGACAGTGTTGATTATGAGCAATGTTTGATTTAGTCCCTTGCGAGGTTGTCTCTCATTTGATATGGTGTTGACCTAAAATTCCCCACAAAGTTGACAATTCGGATCCTTGGCAGATCTTCTCTCTTTCCCTAGCTAGGTTCGAGATATTCAGAGTCAGATGATTTGCATCTGTCCCCAGCATTTTTTCTCCAGTTGGTGTTTCCATCTTATTGAGATTAGCCGAGTGTTGTAAGCGATGATTAAAATCGGTGACATTTGTATCCTTTGCGTTAGTTTTGTCAGCATAATCATCAATCATATACATACATATTCATATGTCAGATATTTCATCATGTATTTTCTATTGCGTTTGATTTCATTGGTCTGATCCCCTGTTGTGGTGACATTATTTCCCTATGCAGATTTGGTGCGCACATCTTCCTTCAATTGTAGAGTGTCATCCCCTTAAGCAGAAATAATTTAACCTTTCTCATTCCCCACTGAGTTATTTCCTCGTGGATGATTATTATTTCAGTTTCCTCCCCAGTTAATTATTTAGATGGAACCACTCCCCTTGAGTTACATCCTCATCGGGTTGAGTCTTTGTTTGATCGTTTCTTTCTAGCTCTTACCTAGATAGATACTTTTGGTCCCCCGAGAGTCTATTGCCCAGTAACTGGTAATATTCTTTTCGATTTGTGAGTACTTTACTTTTACCCAATACCCGGAAAGAGTAATCTACTTCCTATATTTTTCCCAGCGGATTCATTTTCACGTTTCCCTAGGAAGTCTATCCTTGATATGTTCATCCTAATCGGTGACGGATATTCTCCTTTTGTGGTTTCCTACCCAGTAAAAAGGTGGTTGTAATCCCTAATTTTCATTCCACAGAGAGTTAATCCTTGATATGTTCATCCTAATCGATGACGGGTTTTCTCCTCTTTGCGATCTTTTGCCCAATAACTGGTAGTTGTAAATCCTGCTTTACCCAGAGAGTTAATCCTTGATATGTTCATCATAACCGGTGACGGATATTCTCTCTTTGGTATTCTATCCAGTAACTGATAGATATAATTCCTATTTTTCCCTGGCAGTCTATCCTTGATATGTTCATCCTGATCGATGACGGATATTCTTCCTCTGAGTCTATCCTTGATATGTTCACTTTAATTGGTGATGGATATTGTCTCTTTGGTATTCTTCCCAGTAACCCGGTAGTTGTAAATCCTATTTGAAATTCTAGTATCAGATATGAGATGTCGAAGGTAATGTCACGACACTAATATCTGAGCAATACAAACAGGATAAAAGATAAAGAACAGTAATGCAAGAGACACAAGTAATTGTTAACCCAGTTTGGTGCAAACTCACCTATGTTTAGGGGCTACCAAGCCAGGAAGGAAATCCACTAAACAAAATCAGTTCAAAGACTCTCAGTAAACAACTTCAAGTTACAGTCTTCTCACCTAATCTCTACCCGTGTGACTTCTACCTAAGAACTCTTAGATATGAGATCCTACTCACTCCCCCTCAATCACAACAGTGATATAAAACAAGAATTACAATGAAAAGAAGACACTCTTCAAGGACACATACTTGATTTTGCTTAAAAGCTTCAATCAAGTAAACACACACTCATGCTTCAAAGCTTAGAGTGGACAAATTACAACTCAAAAATCAGTCCAATTCAATCATCTATGGATGAATGAATGGCTTACAATACACACGACCACACAAGACTAAAACCCTTATTCTCTCTCAATATTTCGTTTGTTATTTCTTGTGTATAAAACCAGGTTTTCCATGTCCTTTATATAGAAGCAATTGGCTGGGCTTGGACATCATAAAAACCCTAAAACTATTTTCGATTCATATCTTCTCATGACAGCTGATTATATCTTGTTGGAAAATAAGTCAATCTGGTTGTAATTACTGATTGAATGCGCATTTAAATCATCTCTTTAATCATACATAGATTAGCATTAAAAACGCAATCACACAATACATAACATTCAAACTGAATGTTCTGTATACAGATGTCATGACATCAAGCCTGACATCTAAGTAAAATCCTGCATAATTACATTTTAAACATCCTGCAGGTACATGTTATCTTTTGTCAAGACAACACTTGTGACAACTTGTGAACATTCTAGGTTTTACCAAAATTGTTGCCAACACATAGAACCAACAAACTCCCCCTTTGGCAAATTTTGGCTAAAACATACATCAGTCCATTTGTTCACAAGAGTAAAAAACATATCAGCAGTTAAGCAGCAGCAGAAGTAATAAACCACACATTTACTAGCTATAATAACAACTAGTAAACACACATTAAACACATATGTGCTTCTTCTCCCCCTAAGTTTGTTCAACACATACATCTCCTTCAACAACACCTGTAACATCCATTCCCCCCATCTGACATGTCCTTCAACATCAC
Source organism: Lathyrus oleraceus (assembly GCF_024323335.1). Taxonomy (NCBI): domain Eukaryota; kingdom Viridiplantae; phylum Streptophyta; class Magnoliopsida; order Fabales; family Fabaceae; genus Lathyrus; species Lathyrus oleraceus. The sequence continues at coordinate 130,898,068 of NC_066579.1, forward strand.
ATGTACTCCATAAAACATCATCCTGTTCAACATCAGCTGTCATATGTTTATAGCCTAGCTACTTCTAGCTACTTCATAGCACATATTAACTGCAACTCTCCCTCCTTTAGCTACTTCTCCCCCTTTTTAGTCAAAATAGACCAAAGAGACCAATGAGACAAAATAAATGTCTATTAGTCCAACAGAGAATGTCACATAGAATGTTAAAACATATTGTCAGGTGTTATAGAACCACAAATATACACAGCTATATAAGCTGAGATAAAAAGAAATCCAGAGAAATCACAAAGAGAACCCAAAAATTACATCAAGGCATCAAAACACGAATGCCAAAAAAAACATCAAACATCAAGGCTTCCAGAACAGCACATCATCATAATAGGGGAACAATCTTCACCAATACTCAGTCAGAGGAGCTAGCATCTTCATCAGCTTCAGGCCCAGAACTGCCACTTGATTTTTCTTGAGATTCAGACCTCTCACTTGATGTGTGGGCATCTGTTTCCTTGGCTTGACCAACATTATCCATATCTCCTTGATCTAAGTTATTAATCAGAACCTCCAGAGCTTCTTTCCTAGCTTTAGACACCCTTATCCCAGTCTCCAATTCCTTACAGGTCTCTTTCAGTTCAGCAATCAGACCCCCTTGAGAGGCTGGCTTCTTTATAGTAGATGTCATGACAATGTCATTGACATGACTGCGTTCAAATAATTTGTAATGAACTGACAATGGAGGTTTTCTTCTACTAGGGATATCACTTGTGCTCAGTATTCCAGGTTGCTGGCTTAGGATTATCCCACCAATTATTGAGGGAAAAGCTATGGGCAGCTTCACTGCATTTGTGGAAGCATGTTTGACAATTTGTTAAAACATGAATCTTCCATAATCAAAATTAAGCTTGGTTCCAATAGCAAATATGAGCCTTCTAAGAGAATTTGAGATTGTAGAGATGTGATTTGTTGGTACCCAGTTTGCTGACCCTATCTTGTGCAAGATAGCATATTTCACAGTTAATTTTTCAGCAGAGAGATGCTTTTTGCTTGGCCACTCCTTGACCTGTCCAGCAGTTATTTTCCTGCATACCTCATTGTCTGTGGCCTCTAGTTCACCAGCTCCTTCTGTTCCTATCCCTAGGAACTTATTGATCACAGTTGGAGAAAACTTCACACACTTTCCTCTAACAAACACCTTACAAAACTCTTTGTTGTTCTTGTCAGCAATGTCCTCAGGGATGTTCACCACAAACTCTTTAACAAGACCTTCAAAACACTGAGATAATCCACTAATCGTTTTCATTAATCCAGCATACTTGATCGGGTCCATGACCTCCTTAACCTCCACAGTATCCTTTCCCAGTTCTCTTTCCACAGCCACTCTCCTTTGGATTACAAATTTCCACTTGGCTGCACCATCTTCAAGATGGAAGGAAATGTTATCCAGGTGCACAGCAACAACCTTTGTAGGAGATTTTCTAACATTTGACCTTTTGACAGGAGAGATGTCACGGACATCGTCTTCAACATCTTCCTCTGAATCAGAACTTTCTCTTACCTCTCTCTTCTTTACCTCCACTTTACTCCAAGACTTTGAAGGGCCTACAGCAGTAGCCTTCTTACCAGTTTTGGCTGTCATCATCTCAGCCACAGATCTACCCTTCCTGGTCTTCATTCTCTTAGCAACACTTGGCTTCAAGTGATGAAGCAAGCTATCATCTTCATCATCTGAGCTCTCATCTTCCAAGTCGATCACCTTCTTAGCAGAGTCATGCTTCTTAGATTGAGAAGCATCTACAGATTTCTTACAAGGCAAGGTTTTCCCTAAAGAACACAGTCCTTCTGCAGCAATATCTTTCTCAGACCTAGATGAATCATCATCTTTCTCATTGTGAGGTCCAACCTCAGGAGAAGGGTCTCTTCTAGATAGGGGAGTAAAAACTTCCTTTACAGAGTGTCCTTCATTTAGGATCCTCGTGACAAGATTTCTAATGACACGATCAGTATGATGCATGTCATCTTTAGAGGTAGGGTTATCAAAACTGTTACCTTGAGTATGTCCTGTAGTGGAGGATGGACCAGGAGCGTCGCCTGGGATGACTGATAGGGGAATCACTTCCAAAATGTCCTCATTAAGAAAATCCATGGAGGGTGTTCTTGCTTTGTGCGCATGTTTGGTGTTTTTAGAACTAGAAGGTGAAGGATGTTATGACATCTTGTTGAGCTTGTGAAAGGATTTCTGTTGCCCTAGCAGAGAAGGTCGATGTAGTTTGAGGAAGATGGAAATGGTTGAGCTGAGGTTGCGTGTGAAAATGCTATAGATGGTAGTTCCAATACTAGGTAATGATTTACCATAAATGGGGCACTTTTTTTAAGTGGACAGACAATATTTTTATTACCTTTTCCACTCCAAATTAATTGCTATAAATTCTCATGGATACAAATCCCTAATTTACCTCTTAAACATTCAAATTGATTTGCATCCAAAGCCTTTGTAAATATGTCAGCTAATTGCATTTCAGTAGTAACATGCTCCAGGGCTATGATTTTCTCTTCCACTAGTTCTCTAATAAAGTGATGACGAATATCAATGTGTTTTGTCCTGCTGTGCTGAATAGGATTATTAGAAATATTTATAGCACTCAGGTTGTCACAGTATAATGTCATGACATCTTTCGTGACATTGTATTCAGTCAGCATCTGTTTCATCCAAACTAGTTGAGAACAACTACTTCGAGTTGCTATGTATTCAGCTTTAGCAGTGGAAAGGGACACACAATTTTATTTCTTACTAAACCATGATGTAGGTGTTTAATTGGCTGCATTATATGGTAAAACACTAGCTGGATTCTAATGTCTTGACTGATGTCATGACATGGTGTGTATGTGTGACTGCATTGTAGGTTAGAATATCTAACTGTACTCTAATGTCTTGACTGATGTCATGACACACTTGAGTAGTTACTGCAGGATTAGCTAATACAGGATTTATTGAATGTCAAACTAGAGACTGTGACATTCATCCCTGTCAGCAGCTACTGAGGAATAGAACAGTTGGTGTTCTGTTAGAGCTCAGTATTCATTTGCAGTCTGGTTATCAAGGAAGAACCAGACCTAGCATAAGGCCTACTGTATGAATGTCAAACTGGATGTTATGACATTCATCATGGACAGTATATACTGAATAATAGACAGAGTGGGGTTCTGCTACACTTCAGTATGTTTCTTAGTTCGTTCTCCAAGAGGATAACAGAACTGACTTAATGCTAAATGTGTAAATGTCAAATTGGATGCGTTGACATGTATTAATGTAAGCTGTTACTATAGAATGGACAGTTTGGTCCTGTACAGTTCAACAAACTTGTACAGTCTGTTTTCAGGAAAAACAGACTTAGCATATGGTCCTTGATGTCAAGCTGAATGTTGTAACATTCATTCCTGACAGCATATGCTAGATTGTAGGTTGTTTAGTTTTTCTGTTTCAGCATTTTTCTCAGGCTAAAATCCAGGAAACCAACAACCAAGCTACAATTAAGGAACCTAACAAATAGCCTATTTGTTAGCACACTAATATGTGGAAATTAGTTTGAATCCTATGTGGCATTATTTGTGGAGGTCTTGAGATATTTTAGGAACTAAATATGGAGATATTTTAGGAACTAAATATGGAGATATTTTAGGAACTAAAAGATTGAAGACCTTGTTTGTAGCAGAAAGTTTCTGCTGATGTTGTAACAGCAAAGGAGAAGTTTGCTGCGATTTCTGAAGGCCCAAATCCACTTGGGTGATTAGGTTATAAATAGCATATTGTAACCTAGTTTTTGTAAGCCTCTTAGAATGAAAATTTAGGGGTGTGTGTGAGGTAAACCTCCCAATCTGTGGGAAGGTTACCATGTGTTTCTCAGTGTTCAAAGCTGAGAGTTTTTGTAACTCAAGCCTGTAGGCAAGAGTGATTATGTGCTTGAACGAAGTTGTGAAGCAAGTTCAAGTTGGTTAGCATTACATTGTAATTGTAGTGATAGGAATGGAAACTGGAGGTTTCTATCTAGGAGTTCCTAGGTATAGATTGCATTGGGTAGGGATTAAGTGAAGAGTTGTAAACGGGGGAGTTTAACTCTGAATTAATACTGCTGATAGTGGATCTTCTTCCTGGCTTGGTATGCCCCCAGACGTAGGTGATGTTGCACCGAACTGGGTTAACAATTACTTGTGTTTTTACCTTCTGCATGTTATAATTGTGTCTGTTATAAAATAAGGTAAACCTGTAATGCTGTAACAGATGATGTTCCAACCAATGTTGAGACATCATGCTGATAACTGTGCAGGCTCAACAGAAGTAAGTGCTATGTTTGATCTCTGCTGTGCCTTTGTACCAGATGGACAGAACTGGGTGTTCTTCTATTCTATGGTGATATATTAGCAGATGACGTGACATTTATGAATGTATGCATATCAGTACTAGGTTTTAATTTGTATAACTGTCTTGCTGTATTAGTAACAATGTTAGATCAGATGTCATTACTTGGAGTAGAACATCTAAACTCTGACTACACCAGAATTTCAAATGGTATCAGAGCGGGCATCCTGTTCTGTTTCTGGATGAGATCCATGGGTGATACTTTCTGGTATCTTGCAAGAAGTTATGTTAGTACTGATGTTGGAACCTGTAGAAGGTTCTGTGGTGTCCCTGAATGGTCCCTTGAAGTAGGTGGATGGACTATTCATGACAGGAACTGTGTGCACCTGCCTCTGGAGATTGGCAATTGGCCTTTGTGTGGGACAGTTGTGCAAGTATTGAATCATATTCAAACTTGGTATGCTCTTGGAGGCTGATCTGATGAAGTGTGTGTTCATTGGTTGAGTTGTATTATGATTTCCGCTGCATAATACCTGGCAAAACTCAAACTCTGATGTAGTTTCCCCTCATGTGGATGAAAGGCTGCTGTAGTCAAGACTTCATCATAACCTCTGAAGATGTCAAAGATACTTGAGTCCCCTCCAGTCCACTCATCATGATGTTCTCACGTCATGATGGTAAGAATCACCTGATCACTGATTCTTTTACACTCTTGGGTAGTGTATATGAAGACCTTGAAGACTTTCAAGGAGGGTTTGTTCCAAGGAGGTGGAACCAATGTTCTATGTGATGTTAGAACATGTTGTTCAACAAGTATGCAGCTGCTGGTTGAAGGACAAATGTTTTTAGGTGTCAAACAAAGGGATACTCTTGTTTGGAACCTACTCCTGACCTGGAAGAGGAGACATTTGTGCGTGCTCAGTTGACAAGGGCAGGGTCAACCGGGTGTGTGCTCAAGAAGGTCACTCATAGAAGTCTGATCTCTAGAAGTGGAGCTGGTTGAGGTGTGACATTGTGCAATTTCCTGCTGGTTGTCTTACTCCTGTAGATTGATCAGGGTGGGATAGTTATTCCCTGAAGTACTATGTATTGGTGGAAGACAAGTCCCCTGAATGTTAGAAGTCAATATTGGGGTAACCTGATTACTATATCATTTAAGAGGATTGGAACCATGAATCTTGTTGTTCAAACACCACATTCAGAAGTGGCAGTTCTTTCAAGGAGTGAGAGTATGAATATTCAAAGGTTGGTTGAGGTAGTATGCTCTGGCAATGCATATCTACTATTGACTGGTGTTGTGTTTCACTAGTACTTAAGGTCAGCTGAAGTCTGATTGGTGTGATTGGAGTATGTATAGGTATAACTCATAGAGTTAGGTGCCACTGGTAAGGATGGTGTATGTCATGTTGAGACATGTCTGTACAATGCATGGATATTGGTGTGAAGTTTCCATGATTGTTAATTTGAGGGGGAGTTTTGGTTAACCTCCTCACGTTTGGTCAGCCTAGGGTCTGGTTGGCTGTTGACCTGTGTCACATGGGTTCTGGTTGTTGTGTGACACATTTGCAAGGAAGGATTCATCTCTCTCATTCCTAAGGGTGAATCTAATCTGGAAAGATTCTCAAATCTGTTGAGGTGCTTGCAAGCAGAAGATGCTGACACAAGAAGAGTATTTTCAAAATATTCTTTTGATGGAAGTATTTGAAAGGATAATTGGGAAAGGATTTAAGATCAATGTCTACTTGTGCCAAGTACAAGTATTTAATTGATTATCCTTGGAGCTCAAGATAACTGATGTTCTTAAAGATGTTGGAACATCTCTTCTTCAAGATCCTGTGCAGAATCACAGGAAGGATAGTACATCGGTGTATGATCTATCTCTTTGGTGGCAGCGAAAGCATATGATCTCTGAAAAGGTTTCCTGGCAAGAAACTTGTTCAGCCTTGGTGTGTACAAGAAGAAGAAGACATCATAGTCTTGATGGTGGTTACTTGGATCAGTTTATTTCTGATCTAGGTAATGAAGTGCATTGGCTAATGCACACTGTGGAGTTAAGAACAAGTGGCAGCATTCTTGACATCATGGAAACAGCCTTGCCTTAGGACGTGGAATCCTTGGTATAGCTGAAGGGTTAGTTGCTAACTGGTCCTTCTAAAGACTCATGCACCAGAGTGTCTGATGTCTTTGGAGAAGAAGCAGGGATTCATCAAGGTGTGAACTTGGATGACTTAACTGCAAACCTGCAGGATGGAGGTTGTTTACTCAAACTTGGTTCCACAATCAAGTTTATGAGAACATTGAACTCTTGTTCTGTGAAGGGAGGAAGCTCTTTCAAGTGGCAGAAGAAGGAGCTGAATTCAACAGCTGGATGTCAAAACACAATGTTGTGACATTTGGTTCAACATCAGATTCTTAGTTGGTGAAGTGGCACATCAACTTGAGATAGAAGGGTCTGCAGGGTTGTAGATTGGACACTTCAACAGGCTTGAAGTTCAAATCTCACTTGGAAGGTCAAAATATCTTTGGGAGAAGTCTGATAAACTTGGAGAGGTCAAAAAGTGGCATTTGACTTTTTCATATGAGGATTCATGAAGAAGGTAATCAACCAGTGGCAGTTGGTCTACCTCAGAAGTGAGTTCGAAGAATCAAGATAAACAACATATGGCAGCTGATTATTCTTGAGGAAAGTCTGAGACAAATTACTTTTGAGCAGAAAAGTAGTAAGTTGAAGACAATAGGAGGTGTTTTCTATTCATCCCTTGGAGCTTGTGGTAGGAGTTCTGAGCCATCTATGGAAGATTATCTCTTGTAATGGGACGAAAATGTATATGTCCCAATGTATGTCTGGGTTCTTCTTGATCAAGCCGGTGACTCAGTGATATCTGAAGACTATCAGATGGTGTGCCTTGTCCTGTTATGAAGGATGTCCCAGCTGATGTTAGAACATCTTGTGAAGTGGTCTTCTGTTCTGGTTAGAAGAGAGATTGACACAGAGTGTGAATGTGTTCAGCTAAGAGGGTTGAACAGAGGGTGTGCTCTTGAAGACATGAAGATGCGTCTTATGTTTTCCATTCATCAAGTGGTTTGGATTCTCTTTGAATCAGGAAGTATGTGAAGGTCCAACCTTGGGATGTTGGATATGATCATGTGTGATCTCCCAGTTTTAAGAGGAGAGTGGGTTGTTCATGGCAGGGGGAGAAGAAGTACCCTTGTGCATTGTACATTTGTGTGTCTTACTAGTTGCATCCATAACTAGTAATTCTGATTGTTGCAAAGATTTAGGGGGAGGAGAAGTACCCTTGTGCATGTGTGTATTACTAGTAGCCATAACTAGTAATTGTTTTTGCTTCTGTTACTGATTAAACTACTATTATGTGGTTTAAACGGCTGATAGTTTGCCTTGTGAACAAAAAGGACAGAGTATTCACAAGATGTCATATGTGATGTCTTAACATAAGATATCTTATGTGCCTGCTGGAGTTCAAGAAAGTGTTCATGCAGGAGTGGATCAAGATGTCAGACTCAAAGTCATGGAATCTGATATGGGTGTACCTACTGTAAAGCAAAAGTGGGTGATTACTTGATCAAAGCTGTGAAGCAAGATCAAGTGGATGCTAACTTGGTTGAAACTGTGAAGTAAAACCAAGTCTGTAACTCTGTCATTGTTCTCTGGTATGTTGTTGGCTTTGGCAACATTTTTGACAAAAAGGGGGAGTAATAACCACCCCTGACAAACAGAGTGGATCTCTACAACAGACTCTCATGATAGATTCCCTCCCCTGCAGCTGATGTGTGTTGAAGTTTTGTATTTAACTTCTGCTCCTCTGTATGTGTGCTGCTTTGTGAAGTTTTTATTTAACTTCCATGTGTGTGAGTGTGTTGCCACTCTGAGTGTATTAGCTAGGTTTATTTCCTGCTAGATGTGTGATTCCGCTGCTATGAACTCTGTTATGGGGATCAAAGTGTTTTAGCCAAAAATTTGCCAAAGGGGGAGTTTGTAGGTGTTTAATTGGCTGCATTATATGGTAAAACACTAGTTGGATTCTAATGTCTTGACTGATGTCATGACATGGTGTGTATGTGTGACTGCATTGTAGGTTAGAATATCTAACTGTACTCTAATGTCTTGACTGATGTCATGACACACTTGAGTAGTTACTGCAGGATTAGCTAATACAGGATTTATTGAATGTCAAACTGGAGACTGTGACATTCATCCCTGTCAGCAGCTACTGAGGAATAGAACAGTTGGTGTTCTGTTAGAGCTCAGTATTCATTTGCAGTCTGGTTATCAAGGAAGAACCAGACCTAGCATAAGGCCTACTGTATGAATGTCAAACTGGATGTTATGACATTCATCATGGACAGTATATACTGAATAATAGACAGAGTGGGGTTCTGCTACACTTCAGTATGTTTCTTAGTTTGTTCTCCAAGAGGATAACAGAACTGACTTAAGGCTAAATGTGTAAATGTCAAATTGGATGCGTTGACATGTATTAATGTAAGTTGTTACTATAGAATGGACAGTTTGGTCCTGTACAGTTCAGCAAACTTGTACAGTCTGTTTTCAGGAAAAACAGACTTAGCATATGGTCCTTGATGTCAAGCTGAATGTTGTAACATTCATTCCTGACAGCATATGCTAGATTGTAGGTTGTTTAGTTTTTCTGTTTCAGCATTTTTCTCAGGCTAAAATCCAGGAAACCAACAACCAAGCTACAATTAAGGAACCTAACAAATAGCCTATTTGTTAGCACACTAATATGTGGAAATTAGTTTGAATCCTATGTGGCATTATTTGTGGAGGTCTTGAGATATTTTAGGAACTAAATATGGAGATATTTTAGGAACTAAATATGGAGATATTTTAGGAACTAAAAGATTGAAGACCTTGTTTGTAGCAGAAAGTTTCTGCTGATGTTGTAACAGCAAAGGAGAAGTTTGCTGCGATTTCTAAAGGCCCAAATCCACTTGGGTGATTAGGTTATAAATAGCATATTGTAACCTAGTTTTTGTAAGCCTCTTAGAATGAAAATTTAGGGGTGTGTGTGAGGTAAACCTCCCAATCTGTGGGAAGGTTACCATGTGTTTCTCAGTGTTCAAAGCTGAGAGTTTTTGTAACTCAAGCCTGTAGGCAAGAGTGATTATGTGCTTGAACGAAGCTGTGAAGCAAGTTCAAGTTGGTTAGCATTACATTGTAATTGTAGTGATAGGAATGGAAACTAGAGGTTTCTATCTAGGAGTTCCTTGGTATAGATTGCATTGGGTAGGGATTAAGTGAAGAGTTGTAAACGGGGGAGTTTAACTCTGAATTAATACTGCTGATAGTGGATCTTCTTCCTGGCTTGGTATGCCCCCAGACGTAGGTGATGTTGCACCGAACTGGGTTAACAATTACTTGTGTTTTTACCTTCTGCATGTTATAATTGTGTCTGTTATAAAATAAGGTAAACCTGTAATGCTGTAACAGATGATGTTCAAACCAATGTTGAGACATCATGCTGATAACTGTGCAGGCTCAACAGAAGTAAGTGCTATGTTTGATCTCTGCTGTGCCTTTGTACCAGATGGACAGAACTGGGTGTTCTTCCATTCTATGGTGATATATTAGCAGATGACGTGACATTTGTGAATGTATGCATATCAGTACTAGGTTTTAATTTGTATAACTGTCTTGCTGTATTAGTAACAATGTTAGATCAGATGTCATTACTTGGAGTAGAACATCTAAACTCTGACTACACCAGAATTTCACATGATATTAAGTTGTTCCCCAAAAAGAAACATCCTCCTGATGTGCTTTCCTATCATCAGCACTTCCAGCCCAATCAACATCACAGTATCCAGTCAGCATAGATCCAGATCTATGAGTATACAACATCCCATAGTCACTGGTGCCATTGACATATTTCAGTATCCTTTTCACTTGGTTTATGTGACCGACCTTTGGTTCAGCTTGGTATCTAGCACAAACACCTACAGCAAAAGCAATGTCAGGTCTGCTTGTTGTGATATATAGCAGACTTCCTATCATGCTTCTGTAGAGACTTTGATCTACACTAACACCATTTTCATCTTTGGAGACTTTCAAATGTGTAGGAGCAGGTGTCCTTTTATGACTTGCATTCTCCATGCCAAACTTCTTAACAATGTTTTTTGCATATTTGCTTTGAGATAGAAAGATAGAATCGTCCATCTGCTTGACTTGTAGCCCAAGAAAATAGGCCAGCTCTCCAACAAGGCTCATTTCAAATTCAGACTGCATTTGTTTAACAAAATGTTCGACCATCTGATCTGACATCCCACCAAACACAATATCATCCACATATATTTGAACCACCATGAGTTTTCCTCCTTCATTCTTAACAAATAGGGTCTTGTCAATACCTCCCTTCCTGCATCAATTGTTAGTGAGGAACACTGTGAGTCTATCATACCAAGCCCTAGGAGCTTGTTTCAAACCATAGAGGGCTTTCCTCAACGTGTACACATGCTTTGGAAGATTTGGATCTGTGAACCCTTTAGGTTGTTCAACATATACTTCCTCATTTAAGTAGCCATTCAAGAAGGCACTTTTTACATCCATTTGGAACAGTTTAAACTTCAGAATACATGCCACTCCAAGCAATAGTCTAATGGACTCAAGGCGAGCTAAAGGGGCAAATGTTTCATCAAAATCCACTCCTTCAACTTGAGTGTATCCTTGTGCTACTAATCTTGCTTTATTTTTAGTAACCACCCCTTGTTCATCAGATTTATTCTTATACACCCACTTTGTTCCTATGACATTTATTCCTTCAGGTCTTGGAACCAGTTCCCATACTTCATTTCTCTTGAATAGGCCTAACTCTTCCTGCATGGCATTGATCCAGAAATCATCAGTCAAGGCTTCCTTGACATTCTAGGCTCAATCTTGGACACAAAACACCCATGTCAGATCACTTCCCTTGATCTAGTTGTGACCCCTTTATTTGGGTCTCCTATAATGAGATCTTTAGGATGATCCTTCTGAATTCTGATGGAGGGTCCCTTGTTGATTTTGTCAGCTTCAGGTTCAGCTTGAGGAGGTTCACTCTCATAATTTTTGTCTGTGAAATCAGCTGGGGCATCATTTAGAGATGTCTCAACATCGTCTGTGACATCAGTTTGTTGACCATCAACCACAACATTGATAGATTCCATCATTACTTTTGTTCTGGAATTAAAGACTCTATATGCTCATTTGTTTGTTGAGTAGCCCAGAAATATTCCTTCATCACTTTTGGAATCCATCTTCCTTCTTTGTTCACAGTCAGTCAAGATATAACATTTACTACCAAACACATGGAAGTATTTGATTGTAGGTCTTCTCCCTTTCTAGACTTCATATAAGGTAGTAGGAGTCCCTTTCTTCAAGGTTACTCTGTTGTGAACATAGCAGGTTGTGTTCATAGCTTCAGCCCAGAATTGGTAGGGCAATTTCTTGGCATGAATCATAGCTCTGGCTGATTCTTGGAGAGTTCTATTTTTCCTTTCTACCACACCATTTTGCTGGGGAGTAATGGGAGATGAGAACTCATGACTAATTTCTTCTAATGCACAGAATCCAACAAATTTGTTGTTCTCAAATTCCTTCCCATGATCACTTCTGATTTTGATAACTTGACTTTCTTTTTCTCTTTGAAATCTTAGACAAAGATCTTTGAAGACTTCAAATACATCAAATTTTTCTCTTATAAAGTTGACCCAGGTGTATCTGGAGAAGTCATCCACCACTACATAAGCATACTTCTTCCCACCAAGACTTTCCACCTGCATGGGTCCCATCAAATCCATATGGAGAAGTTCCAGCACTCTGGAAGTGGTGTCATGTCTGAGCTTCTGATGTGACATCTTTGTCTGTTTTCCAATCTGACATTCCCCACAAACTCTTCCTTCATCAATCTTCAAGTTGGGAATTCCTCTAACAACTTTAACAAATATAATCCTCTTCATTCCTTTAAGATGCAGATGGCCCAATCTTTGATGCCATATCTTCACTTCTTCTTCTTTAGCTAGAGGACACATTGATGAATAACTAGTTTCTTGAGAACTCCACATATAGCAATTGTCCTTAGACCTAACTCCTTTCATGATTACTTTATTTTCTTTATTAGTAATCAGACATTCAATTTTTGTGAAGTTCATAGTTAGACCTTGGTCACATAGTTGACTGATGCTTATTAGGTTTGCAGTCAGTCCCTTAACAAGTAGGACATTGTCAATATTAGGGACTCCAGGGTAGTTAAGCTTACCAATCCCCTTGATTTCACCCTTTGCTCCATCACCAAAGGTTACATAGCTGGTGGCATGAGGATGAAGGCCAGTTAGCAGGTTTTTGTTTTCAGTCATGTGTCTGGAGCACCCACTATCAAAATACCAGTCTTCTTTGGCTGAAACTCTAAAGGAAGTGTGAGTTATAAAGTTTGTAACACCAGTCCTAGGAACCCATTGTTTTCTGTTGACAGGTATGTGATGTTTAGGTCTAGGTTGATGATGAGAAGGACTAGGATAGCCATACAACTTATAGCAGAATGGTTTTATGTGGCCAAATTTTCCACAGTAATGACATCTCCATCTTTGATGTTTCCCTTTCTGCTGTCTTCCTTTATGATATTGTAACATATGATGTGACATCTCTGGTTTGCTACCAGTGTGACTGCACTCAGGTTTGGATTTTGGTTTGCTACCAGTGTGACTGCACTCAGGTTTGGATTCATTGAACCCAATGCCAGACTTGTCTCCTGCTATTTGTCCAGTCTGGAGAATTTTGTCTAAGGTGTCAGATCCATTGTTTAGCATTCTGACATAATTTGTCATCTCATCCAGTTTAGAATTCAAGAACACTACTTCAGTCTTTAACTTAGAGATGTTTCCAAGTGTTTTGCCTTCTCATTCTCCAGTTGTGCTATCACTTTCTTCCGACTTTCAACTTGTTGACACACTTCTTCACTTCTGTGACACAACTTTCTGTAGGTAGTGGCTAACTCATCAAAGGTCACTTCATCATCACTTGAGTCTTCATCAAAACCACATCTTCCAGTCAAGGCAGTCACAAGATTTGCAAACTCTTCTGTTTCACTTTCATCAGACCAAGTAGCAGCAAGACTCTTCTTCTGTTTCTTGAGGTAGGTTCCACATTCAGTTCTAATGTGTCCATACCCATCACATTCATGGCACTAAACTCCTTTTCCTTCTTTGGACTTTTCATCTGACCTTGTTCTTCTTCCGGCATTATTGGATTTACTGATGTCAGATGAGATGTTCTTGACATTAGCCTTAGACCTTACATCCATCTTTTTCAGAAGTCTGTTGAACTGTCTTCCCAGTAATGCTACATCATTTGCCAGATCTTCATCAATATCTTGACCACTTTCTTCCTCTTTCTCCTCAGTGTTTGACATAAAGGCTATGCTTTTGACTTTCTTTTCAGATCCATCACACAATCCCATCTCAAATGTTTGGAGGAATCTAATTAGCTCATCAACTCTCATATTGGAAATGTCTTGAGACTCTTTTATGGCTGTCACTTTCATGGCAAATCTCTTAGGAAGTGACTTGGGTATTTTCCTCACTAGTTTTTCATCTGACATCTTCTCACCCTGGGCTCCTGAGGAATTAGCAATTTCAAGGATATTCATATGAAATTCATGAATATTTTCATCTTCTTTCATCCTTAAATTTTCAAACTTGGTAGTGAGCAGCTGCAGTCTAGACATCTTCACTCTAGAGGTGCCTTCATGAGTGGTTTTAAGAATGTTCCAAGCATCTTTAGCCACCTCACAGTTGTTTACCAATCTGAAGATGTTCTTATCTACTCCATTGAATATAGCATTCAATGCTTTAGAGTTCGCAAGGGCTAGATCATCCTACTCCTTGGTCCATTGTTCCTCAGCCTTCTTATCAGTTGTAGCTTCTCCATCCTTAGTAATAATTGGATGTTCCCAGCCTGTTAAAAAAACCTTCCAAGCCTTATTATCCAAAGATTTTAGAAAGGCTACCATTCGAGGTTTCCAGTAGTCATAGTTGGATCCATCCAGAATAGGTGGTCTGTGAACAGATCCTCCATCTCTATCCATAGTACCAGAAAGTAACGTCCCTAGATCTCACCCAGAACCAGAGCAAGATGCCTTCTCTAATACCAATTGAAATTCTGGTATCGGATATGAGATGTCGAAGGTAATGTCACGACACTAATATCTTAACAATGCAAACAGGATAAAAGATAAAGAACAGTAATGCAAGAGACACAAGAAATTGTTAACCCAGTTCGGTGCAAACTCACCTACGTCTGGGGGCTACTAAGCCAGGAAGGAAATACACTAAATGGAATCAGTTCAAAGACTCTCAATAAACAACTTCAAGTTACAGTCTTTTCACCTAATCTCTACCCGTGTGACTTCTACCTAAGAACTCTTAGATATGAGATCCTACTCACTCCCCCTCAATTACAGCAGTGATATAAAACAAGAATTACAATGAAAAGAATACACTCTTCAAAGACACATACTTGATCTTGCTTAAAAGCTTCAATCAAGTAAACACACACTCATGCTTCAAAGCTTAGAGTGGACAAATTACAACTCAAAAATAAGTCCAATTCAATCATCTATGGATGAATGAATGGCTTACAATACACACGACCACACAAGACTAAAACCCTTATTCTCTCTCAATATTTCGCTTGTTATTTCTTGTGTATAAAACCAGGTTTTCCATATCCTTTATATAGAAGCAATTGGTTGGGCTTGGACATCATAAAAACCCTAAAACTATTTTCCATTCATATCTTCTCATGACAGCTGA
Organism: Lathyrus oleraceus; assembly: GCF_024323335.1. Classification (NCBI taxonomy): domain Eukaryota; kingdom Viridiplantae; phylum Streptophyta; class Magnoliopsida; order Fabales; family Fabaceae; genus Lathyrus; species Lathyrus oleraceus. The sequence continues at coordinate 130,913,246 of NC_066579.1, forward strand.
TTATATCTTGTTGGAAAATAAGTCAATCTGGTTGTAATTACTGATTGAATTCACGTTTAAATCATCTCTACAATCATACATAGATTAGCATTAAAAGTCCAATCACATAATACATAACATTCAGACTGAATGTTCTGTATACAGATGTCATGACATCGGGTCTGACATCTCAGTAAAATCCTGCATAATTACATTTTAAACATCCTGCAGGTACATGTTATCTTATGTCAAGACAACACTTGTGACAACTTATGAACATTCTAGGTTTTACCAAAATTGCTTCCAACACATAGAACCAACACTATTTGATATTTTCCCCAGTAGGCTATTCTTACCCAGTAACTAGTAATGAATACACTTCCTTTTTCCTCAGCAGGTCATCCTTGATATGTTTACCCTAATTGGTAACAGATGCATCTCTGTCAGAATATGTTATCTTCCTACCCAGTAACCGATAATAGATAATGTACTTATGGTACTCCTATGTTGAAGTTCATTCTTTCCTAGTTGAGTTTAAATGCGTATTTCCTCAGTGAAAGTCGCCAATTCCCTGCTCGGTTTGGGTATTTTAGTTTCGTTCTGATCTACCCGTCTCCTCTGCAGATTTTCCTTATCCCCAACCGAGTCTTTCCATCGATTTATTTTCATGGAATTCCTCTCATGTCTCCAGCAGACTTTAAGTCATAGCCTGGGCTACGCATAACCACTTATCCCCTAGAGTCTCTGTCTCCCTAGTGAGTCTTTCCTTATGCTCCTGTGGACTTTCAGTCTCTCCGGATTCTTTTCCTTTGTGGCAATATTTTCCCCATAGAAATTAGTCTTAACATTCATATTATATGCATCATAAGGTCTCTTAGGGACCAAAATTTGTTTCTATGTTGTTATTTAAGTCCGTTCTACTGAGTTGATACGAAGATTTTAACCTTCATATCCTCAGTCAGAATGTCCTTAAATAGGGGCAGCTGTAAGACCCTAATTTTTACCCTAAGATCCCTCATGCTATCTCATCAAATGCATTGGCTTTGGGATCACACCTTGGCATGCTCCTTACCCCTCATCCATTGGGTTTGCATTGAGAGAAATCACCAAGCACATTTGATTGTATCATACTTTGTTTTTCATTATTTACTAACCAAAATACAAAAAATATGTCAATGTATAGTTTAACTCTTTTGTAGTCAGGAGCTACTACTTATGACATTCCAAACAACTTTCATGTTGAACTCAGGAGCTAGTTTTGCTGGAAAGTATTTTTTTATGGTGAAAGATTATAGGTCATTTTGTTTGAACCCTAGTTAGGAGATCAACTTCCCAAGACCATAAATTGCCCAAGTTTTATGAGATGAAAGCCATTCAAATTCCATGATCAAATAATAGATTTGCTATTAAACTTTTATGTTTGGAAGAAGTTCAAATTCAACTTGCAATTGCATGTGCCAAGAGGAAACATTATAGGTCATTTTGGGCCATTACCACTGAACAAGTGATTTTCCTCAACTTCTAAAATGCATAACTCATTCATGCCAAATCTAAATGAGGTCAAATTTCTGACCAAATTGAAGAGGTTTGAAAGATATACAACTTTGATGAAGGAAGTGTTTCCATTTTAAGTCCATAACAAAAGTTATTCAAGGTGGAAGAAGTAAACATTTGACTTGGTACTTAGAAAAATTTCATTTATGTTTGATTTTCCAAACTTCCACCTCAAAATTCATAATTATCCAAGCTTCAAACAGAAAAGTGTTCAACTTGAAAGTTGTTCCCCTTGATCTCATCTTTCCAAAAAGTCCAAGATTAACTCATTTGGATAAATATTGAAGGACTTGCACATGGTCGTAATGCTTGGTACCATTTGGAAGTTTCTCATGTTCAATTTCATTTCAACATTGCATGGCTTAATGCATTGCTTTCCGCATCACATGTGCACAATTTTGGACCTTTTCCAATCATTCTTTGGGCTTTTTACACGCCCATGCAAGCTCATCATGCAATTTCTATTTTTGGATTTCAAATGAAAGTGTGTAGAAAGCATTTGAATTGGCTATAAATACAAGTGCAATGAGCTCAGAACTTCATCAATACCTTGCCCAAGCTTGGCCAAGACGATCCAAACCCTTCACTCCATAGAAATTGTTGAAGATTTTTCATTGAAATCGAGTTTGAATTTCACCTTCTATTTTGAAATTCAAACTCCAAGAATTCATTGCCCTTTCCATCTCAATTGATCACTACAAGCAACAGGAAGAGGAATCAAGCAAATCCAGATCAAGATCAAGCAAATTTGAAGCAACTCGAAGGTGAAAATTCAGAAACTTTATCTCTTACATTCTCTCTTAATTCTTCCTTATTCTTTATGATTTTTGGTTTGTTGAAGTCCTACCAATGTAGGAAACAAGATTGAGTTGCTTTGAGGCCAAATCGAAGCAACTCAGATCATGAACCTCAAATTTCAAATCCATGTATCTTTCAATATACTTGGAATTGGAAGAAATGGAGGTCAAATTCGTGCTCTTGAGTATTTTTTCTTCAAATAGTGTATTCATTTTTCATTTTTCATGAAGTTTTGGTTGGACCAGTCTGGTGGTCCTCACCGAAGAAGATGACCGGAGCTAGGGCTCTGGTGGTGTGTTGGTGGCTTCCTAACCATCTGATCTTGATTCCACGTTTTAATCCTGACCTTTGTTTTGTTTGACTCATGTTGCAGCGCACTTGGCTCATGTGCTTGGTGCACCTTAGCGCGTGGCTATCAAATATGTCACCTCAATTAAAGAAGGAGATCTGATGGCCCTTATTTTTTTAATTTCTTTTTATTTTCTGATTTTTCATTTAATCCATTTATTTTGTTTAATTCATATTAATTTCATTTTTAATCCAAAAAATATGGGATTTTCACCAAAAATCTTTAAATATTTTTCTCTTATTCTGAATTAAAATCATTTTTTGGATTAATTTTGATATTTTTCATGAATTAAATGTTTTTGTGCATATTTTTAATTGTTTAAAATACTTCTGACTTTTCAAAAATTAAGAAATTTTTTGTCTAAGGTCCTTTGACCTTGTTTGACCTAGGGTAAATCTCCTGGCCATTTATTTGGTGTTTTAAAGAGGTTTTAGGTTTTGACTAAGTTAAATTGTATTTTTATGCATTTTTAATTTGATTTTTAATTGATTAATTGTGTAAAAATTATGTTGAGCCATTTTTATGGTCTTGTGATGTTTGACTATTTGCTTGGGCCTTGGTCAAGGTTGATTTGACTTTTATTGGATTAAAATCATTGGATTTAGGGGATTGATGAAACATACATTTCATCTCCCAAAATAAATGAATGATTTTAATTTGAGAAAATCCCTCCCATGACCAATTTGTGTTTCTCTCATCTCCCCTCCCTCTTCATCTTCATCCCCATTCTTTCCCATCCTTTTTATTGACCAATAAAGTCTTAATATCCTAAGGCTAATTGGTTCATCAATGACCTTGTGTCAGATGAACCAATACAAGTATGGATGAGATAGGTCGATCCCTTGTGATCTTTTCATTTAGTGTGTGGTATTTTTTAGGAGTTTGGTTCATTATACCAAATCTCTAACATGCATTAGCACCTAAATTTTAATTGCTCGGCCTCAGATAGTTGTGACTTCTACATAAGTCCAATTACGATTGCTTAACATAGAGCTAAATTTGACCCTAAAGGCATAGCATTCTAGTAAGTGAGATTGTAAGTCTCCCATCTTTCATGGTATTATGTGGAAACTTGTCCTTTTTTCCTTCCTTTGGAAGATGTCTTGGTTCAAGGATACATGCTTGTGAATAGATGGTTGAGTGTTCTCCAAAGAATGACTCAATCAATTGAAAAGCAAATCATTACTAACATATAATTAACCTTGACTAACATAAGTCCAATTACGATTGCTTAACATAGAGCTAAATTTGACCCTAAAGGCATAGCATTCTAGTAAGTGAGATTGTAAGTCTCCCATCTTTCATGGTATTGTGTGGAAACTTGTCCTTTTTTCCTTCCTTTGGAAGATGTCTTGGTTCAAGGATCCATGCTTGTGAATGGATGGTTGAGTATTCTCCAAAGAATGACTTAATCAATTGAAAAGCAAAGCGTCACTAACATATAATTAACCTTGACTAACATTTGAATAACTTTTATTAATATTGCTTTTACTTTCAAGTCATTTACTTTATGCAATTTAATTTTTAGTCATTTACCAGTCATTATCATTTACATATCATTTAATTTGTTTATGTTTATGAAATTTTCACTTGGCTTGAGCCACATATTGTGATTGTATATATTTGTTTGTGTATTTTGTTTGTGTTTGTGGTCTTAGGACCTTAAAATACCTAATAAACAACAAAAACCCTAAAAAATATTTGGTGGACTGTTGAGCTTGATCTGAACTTTTGGACTTAGGATTAGGCAACATTTCTTATGCAAAAAGGACTTGGCCAATGCCAATATTCTGAGACCAATTTATTGTGAACTGAGCCTTCATCTGATGCAAGTCTTGGGATTCATTTGAACTCATCTACTACATTGTCTTGATGGCAACTGCTATTTTGATCTTGTGTCTAATGCATTATTCTGAGTTAATCAAGGAGTATTTCATATGATATATGAGGAGACAAAGAAGACTGCTAGCTATAGGATTTTCTCGCTTGGATGTGGCCATCTTTATTTGATGCCTTGATCTTCATGATGTCTGATATTGCTAATTGCTTGTTGATTATTGCTTGATTCAAAGTCCAAAGGGAAAGTGGGTTTTCTATATGACACTCTTGTATGTTGGATTGCATCCCATTGGTCAGATCTTTTTAACTCTTAAAATTTAATTTTATGCTTAGGATTAGTCGTTTCATCTCCTCTCACTTCTTAAATTTCAAAATCTCTCCCCCTTCTTCAAAATCTTCTTTGCTTGTGATTTCAAACTTAGACTTCATTTCAAATTAGAAACTTTGGCCTTATGCCATTGAATTTTCAAACTCTTTTCTTAAATCAAACTTGTAAATGAACTTAACCATATTTTACTTAAAATTTAAAAAGACAAAAAGAACTAACACTCATTCAAACTTTTGTGCCCCTTGTTATTAAAACTTTTGATAAAAAACAATCCACTTATTTTGAAATTGTTACCACGAACTACGAGATTTTGATCCCTCATTTTTATGTTGGTACATAGGCACAAGACCGAATGTCTTGTCAAACACAAAAATATAATCAATAAGTTATTTTCTCACCCCCACACTCTATTTTTTCTAAAACATCATTTTATACCAAACACACATACACACATAAAAAAGGGCTCCCTAGGAGTACCTATGACATTTTGGGTGCTAACACTTTCCCTATGTGTAACCAACCCCTTACCTGTAATCTATGGCATTTTATTAGTTTTGAATTGAAAACTTATTATCTTTGGGTTTTGGTCGTACTTTTCCCTTTTTCCTTTGGAAACAATAAAAGCGCGGTGGTGACTCTGGTTTTATTGAAGTTAAACTTATCCATACCTTGATGGTCATGAATTTACCGCTATAGATACGAGGAGTTGAATTTGAGGTACACGACCTGAGTTGCTTCGATTTAACCTCAAAGCAACTCAATCTTGTTGCCTATATTGGTAGGACTTTAGACAACCAATAAACAAGTAAAATTATGGAGAAATGAGGGAGAATCGAAGACTTGAAAATATGGAAAAATCACCTTCGGGTTGTAGTGATTTGGTCGTATCTTGATGCAATTCCACTTAGTTCTTCCTCCTCTTGCTTGCAGTGATTGATTGAGATGAAAATGGCTATATAACCTTGGAGTTCTTGTTCATAAACAGAAGTTGAATCAAGAACTTGATTTCAATGAAATTCTCAAGGTATTCTATTGAATGGGGTTCTGATATTGCTTGGCAAGGCTTGGGCAAGGTCTCTCCTTCAATCTGAGGCCAATGAGTTCAATATATAGGCCATGGAAAGTGATATTCGCACCAAAACATGCCATGTAAAGTATCCATGCACAAGTCCCTCAATTCTTGTCTAAATGAAGTGATCTTAGATGCTTTAGAAAGGTGACATCAATGGGAACAACTTTGATGTTGAAGACTTTTCCATTTGGAACTTGTATCATGATGAATTTTGAGTCGGAAGTTGGAAAAATCAAACATGGTTGAAAATTTTCTAAGTATAAAGTCAAATGACGACTTCTTCCACCTTGAATAACTTTTGCTATGAGCTTCAAATGAAAATGGTTCCTTCATAAAATTTGTAGCTCTTTTCATTCCTTTTCAATTTGGTCACACATTTGACATCATTTGGATTTGGCATGAGGGAGTTATGGATTTTAGAAGTTGAGGAAAAATGTTTGTTCAATGGTAATGGCCCAAAATGACCTATAATGTTTCCTCTTGGCACATGTCCTTGCAAGTATATTTTGACATTTATCAAAGAATCAAAGTTGGAGAAGACATCTTGAAATTAATCATGAAACTTGGATGGACTTCATATCATAAAAATTGAGCACGTTATGATTCAGGGAAATTGACCTCCTAACTATGGCACAGACAAAATGACATATAATCTTTCACCATAAAAAATGACTTTCCAAGCAAAATTAGATCTTGATGCCAACATTAAAGTTGTTTGGAATGTCATAAAGATTCGATTTAATCATTTCATATGACAAAAATTATAGGAGATAGGGTCTAGGGAACCCTAGATTTGACCAGTTGACTTTCTCTGGTCAACCTCTTTGAGCCAACTTGTAAACTTGAAGTTCCCTTGATCTTTAGGACTCATGGAGAATCATGTATGCATAAGATGATCTATAATGGAGTATCCCTTGATATCTTTGACCAACTGATGAAGAAACTTGCTGAAGAAGTCACACAAGATACCCAGATGAATTAGGGCTTCTAAGGCAAACAAGCTTCAAACTCTTGATGAATTCTTGATTAAAATGACAAATAAAGAACATGGGGATCCATATATGATAATTAGAACCATTTTGAACCTTTCCTTGATTGATATTTTGCATTAAGGGTCTCAAACCCTAGATATGAGCTTGATGAGGCACATGTGGATGCACACACTACCTACAACAGGATTGAAACTACACTAGACATATTTTTTGATATTTTGGTTAGTAAACAAATAAAAACAAAGTATGATGCAATCAAAAATATGTTTAGTGATCTCTCCCAATACAAGCCCAATGAATAAGGGGTAAGAAGGATGCCAAGGTGTGATCCCCAAGCCAATATAAATGATGAGGTAGCATGAGGGTTCTTAGGGTCAAAATTGGGGTCTTACAAGTTAATCCTCCCCTCTTAGCCAAGTAGAGATGAAGACTTTTGTCGGGTATTTCTAGTCTTTGATTTGATATACTTACTGTCAGGTATGGTGCCTCCCAGATTAATCATGTCATCTTATCCAAGTGCAGAGGAAGGTCTTTAGGGGTTCGCTCTATTTCCTCATGGTGGAAAGGATTGTCTCTTCTTGGATCTAAAAAAGATGATCCTCCTAATTGGTCATATGCAGTGTTAGCTAAAAAGGTAGGATTAGATCTTCTGGTATCCTTTTAGTGAGACTCTTGGATAGGAAGTACACCCCTCAAACTTAGGTTTTCAAGACTATTCTTCATTTCCTAATTTCAAGATGGAACTATATGTGAGATAGGAAGGTGGAATAGGGAAGGATTTCTTGGCGTCTTAGATGGAGAAGATATTTCTTTGTTTACGAAGAACCATTAATTTCTGAATTCTTCTAGGTTCTCCAAGAGTTTTGGTTTAGTGAGGAGAGTGATAAGTGAATTTGGAGACATTCTAAAGATTATTTTTTTCTCTATGTCATTTGCTTATCAAGTCCAAGAAGCTTTATGTCCTCGGCACATCCTATTAGTGTGAATCCAACATTTCCCCTAATTTGGGAGAGGCAGACTCCCTCTAAGGTGGTGGTTTTTTTTCCTTTCAACTTCTGCAAGATAGATTCCCGACTAGAGATAATCTTTTTAACTAGAAATTCATTATTGAACCAGAGAGAATCTTTTGTATCTCATGGGGAAATTAGACTGAATCAACCTCTCATTTGTTTGTTACCTATAGTTTTGCCTCCGTTGTCTAGTATAATATTTTTAGGTGGTTAAAAGTGTAATGACTCGTCCTAAGGAGCTTAAGAGTGTTTTTGAGTTTTTTCCTTTTCTTAGGAGGTAAGGCTAAGTTAAGGTGGTAGTGAATTTGTTATGATTTGGTATGTTGTGGTGTGGTCTATTAGTCTGTGCGTAGTGATAAGTTTTTTTTCTAGTTCATCAACAAATATGAAAGAGATGGAGGATAAGAGTTTTTTTTATATTTAGATTTGGTTTATTAAAAATTTAATATTGAATACATCCTTTTTTTTATTGGCTTCAGAATCCTATCATATGTCTGAGTCAATAGCGGACCAAAATTCTGACATGTCCCAAAAGTAGTGAATGGTTTTTTATTGTGTTACTTATAATTTTTATGGGGAATTTTCCGCTCTTTTCTTGTCCTTCATATCTTTTTTTAGATTTTGTTTTGCTTTGTTTTTTATTGTCTATTTTTACTGTGATTCTGAGGGTTTTTTACTCTAATTATTGTATATTGTTTGGTTTTGCCCTTCCTAATATATGTTATTTTTCCGTTAACAAAGACAACTATAATCATAATACTGACCACCATAGTTATAAAGAATAATTATAAAGAGAGAAATAAATTTATTGTTACCATAATACAATAATTAGTGCTCAAAGATTAGTTTAGGAAAAGGTAACAGTTCTCCTAATCAGCCCAGAAAAATCACATCAACACTAAAAATACGCAGCACAGATTTTCTATATTTAGAAGTTTTATTGAGACTAGACAACTTATAATTGATCAAACGGTGGACATTAAAACTTATAGGACATAAGTCAACACCTATGTTAAGATCTTCGAATCTTTGATTAGACTAATAGTGACAATGAATGAAACCTAATATTTCCACGTGGAATGTTCTGATTGGCTACAAAAAAGAAAGATCATTATTGAACATTGTCCTTTCTTTGATTTAGTGTGTGAACCTGCTTCCTCTGTTCAGACAGATCCTACGGCTAGGGTCTGGATATCTTGTTTGAAAAAAAGTTTTGTGTTTTTAAGAAAATATAAAATTTATTCAAAAGAAAAAATTGTGAATATAAACTTCTTTACAAATTTTTTAGATGCAATAGTAATTTTTTCACAATTTTTTTTTATAATAATTCCAACGGTAGGTACATGATTAAATTATATGCAAGATGTACAAAAAAATATTCAATTATAAATTATGAAAACAAAGATACACGAAATAGATAAACCATCATCTCTTTCGAAGACACTCGATCAGACCCTCTATCACATTTTTCACAGTAGAAATTGAACGATAAGTTGGACAAAGTATCAAATCACACATACGATTTTATTTACTCGTGTTATTAAAGACAATATCACGTCATTTCAAATATTCAATTAACTCTCAATTACAAATTACTTTTCATTCAATCACAAAATTGGATCTAGAATGTTATCTTTATAGATTAATTCCCTATTCACCACACCGAAAGTCTCTACTCTCACGTCAGAGATTTGATCAATAGTGACTTAGCTTCCTTATATCACTCCATCACTTATACCTTACTTCTTGAATGAAACAAATTAAAATTTCTACACAAAACTCTTATAAATTTAAGACAATTTTGTTATATATTAGATATTATTAGAAAAGATAAAACACTGTCCTAGATATCAATTTTCATTTATTTATTAATATATATTAGATATTATTAGAAAAGATAAAACACTGTCCTAGATATCAATTTTCATTTATTTATTAAGAAAATTTTAAAATAAGAAAATATAAAAATTAATCATAAGATATTTTACAAGATTTCCTAATTTGTCTTAATAAAACAGATTCTTTTATAATCTAACAATACGTAAATTTGGAGCTCAAGACAGGATATGGAGAAGGGGAATGTAAGGGAAGGTTAGGCTGTACCTAATTACATGGGGGGTATGTTCCAAGTTGTGCATGCATCTTCTACTAAAAGAGGTATCAAATATAACTCACTTTTGTCTAACATATTCAAAAATAAGATAATATTGATAGAATGTTTTAAATTCAAACGAGATGTGTACTGCCACACAAATATGTAGGGTATAAATTACAATTAATTTTATAGTACAAAAACTTGTTTGTAAGAAATATGAAGTGGTTGAAGATAGTGGAAAAAATACAGTAATTTAAATATCAAGTTTTTATTATATATAGATAGTTTTATTACTATTAGAACTATGAATTAATTGATTGAACTATGTGTATATCTCTCAAAATTTTAAAATAAATATGTCCAACAAAAAATAATTTTCTAATAAAAGAAATTAAAGGGATCATTATTTGCTTTCCCTTTTCAGATTATGGAAAACATGCAACGTATATAGTTAGCAAAGACACCATTGGTTGACATTAGTCACTTCATGCATGCAATGTGTCAAAATATATATATCATAATATTAAAGTGGACAAGACTAGTAACCACGAGGTGCTGCATGCGCCAATGGCTGGATGAACTTATACAGGTTTTTCTAAACAAAAAAAAAAACAGGAGAATGATTTTTTGGCCGAGTTATGCCAATTATTTTACTGTAATTTCACATTCATTTTAAAGGTTATTCAAGAGGTTAATTCAACAATTCAACCAAAGGAAAGTTATTACATTGGAACCTTACATATGGGTTATCTAAAATGAAATCAAACTCTAATATAATATCAAAGTATATGGATCCAACCATGAACATCCACCGTTTATATGCACGTATCAAGTTCAAAAGAGTGAAGGGTTGTATTGACATATAAAGCTTAAAAATAATTTATATAGAATGACATTTATCATCTTATAAGTCAGTTTTATAAAGATGAATCAAGTCAAACTCTAATAGTTGCATTAATCGGATTGGTATCGATCAAAGAAAGAGAGAGAAAACTCAAGAATATATTATATTGAATTAAAAGAGAAAAATTACATATGAGAAAATAGTAGAAAAATATAACAACTAGGCCTTTATATAGGCTCACAAATTAGTAACCAATTAATTATTAACCTATACCTCCTTTTTTTTAATGCCCTCTTGCAAGCTGGAAGGTATACACAACATGTTTAGCTTGGGATGAACAATAGAAACCAATGTAAAAAACAAAAATACAAAGATAAATGCCAGAATACATCGACTACAAACCAAAATTGCAGTAGTTGAGGTACATAGTTCTAAGATGTCTTCGACCTACAATTGGGCCTCATAAATCCTCTTCTAACGTCTCCACAATGGATTCTTATTCGATGAACAATAAAACTAAGTTTTATAATTATCGTATCCACAAATACTGGTGGTTTCAAAGACCCTTTAACAGTTTTTAAGATCTTAAATAGAAAAGAGTTTTGTATTTGTTTTGATCCGTGAAAGATAACTGACATCAAATAAATGACAAAAAATAAAATGGAGATTTCAGTGTTAACAATGAGAAAAGTTGATAGGGGTAGATTTCTCCATTACGTATTTATCATGAACATCCATAGGTCAGTAGTATGCTACTTTAATATTACCACATATTTCTCCGATTCGTATCACCTTTCCGTCTCCATGTCATGAGATCAATGTATTACCTAATAGTCGATACCTCGGTCTATTAACAAACACAAAACATTAAGTTCCAACAGTTATAAAACAACAAGAGTCTACATTGATCATACTATAGTACGTGCATATATTGAACTTAACCTTTTCTCTACGCATAAATATTCGTTAGATGATTATCTTTGATCTAGTAATGACAAACACCTTTCGATGTCAAGTCACACCATGGAAACAAGTTTTAGGTTGTTAATCTATTAAGATTAAAGAGTCATTAATATTATAGTTGAGTATAATTACATAAAACTCAATGACCTATTTAAGGCATGAATAGAGTGACTACATCTAATCCCTAACAAAGATATTTTTAGATATACTTACTCATCATGGCCGCCAGTAATCTTGCGAAACTAAGCTTAGAAGTTTATCCTCTTTTTCACTTAAGCATCACTTCCACCTTCAGACTCCCTCTCTTATTCTCCTATTGTAAACCAAGGTGAACCTACTCCAAATTTATACTAGCTCACTCCACAAAAACTCCATTTACAATGATTTGGAAGCCTCTATTTATAGGCAATATTTTAGACCCCTTTCTACCCTTGGGCCTAGTGAGCATGTTTTCTTTCCCATTAAGAAATTCTAGCTATTTGACTGGTGGCCCTGGCCGCATTGCCTTGTTAAGCGCACTACCTATACACTTATCGCACAAATCCTTGCTTCACCAGTAAGTACTTGAACTTGGACATGCCATGTGGCATCTGACTGCACATAGTGTGCCTATGGTTGGGCCTTGCAAGCTTGGATTTTCAGGGGTTTTCTCTGGCCTGGTCTTTGCATGATGAATCATGGTTTTCCAATCCTTTTTACCTGTTTTCAATTAATACATACTAGAAAAGGCCAAATAGGTGTTTTCACATTTTTATACATAAATCAAGGGATTTTTGTAATGACTGCTTATTAAATAAGTTAATAGTGACCTACATATTTTATGTAAGTCTGACACTTATCAACTCTCCCCAACTTATCTTTTTGTTTATCCTCAAACAAAATCAATCTAATGGTTATGGAATATTTTGCATGTATGTTTCAATGACAGTGAGATTGACTAAGGTTAAGAGTTTTGAAATTGTTTTATGGCATGATATTCTTTCAAATGCAAGTGCATAATCAATGTCATGATTATCCATAAACCATAGAATAAAGATGAATCATTTTCTTGACCAAAGTATATTTTTTAAAACATGTCTAGATCAATAGGTAATCATTCATCAGGATCATGATCTCAATGAATATCTCTCAATGTTTAGTGTTTACCTAAAAAATCAGACAATGCGGGAACTAAGAAACACTTTGCATTTTATCTAAATATTATCACAAGATATATCATCAGTTGTGGATTACTAAGGTCTTTCTTTAGGTTGCAATATGTCCGAGCTTACAAAAAATATTGGATTTTCTTTAGATTCAAATGCCTAAAGATAAGCGATCATAAAGTGTTTCTTTTCAAAATTTTATGTTTCTTTATTTCCACTTTCTTCTAACCATCTTCTTTTGGTGTCTTTTTTTGTATGCTTAACTTTTGATTTTTGACTTGTTTTTGTCAAATCATTTTTCTTTTTCTTTCTTTGCACTAACAATAGTTGAATTTTTCTTTTTCAAAATATTTCCTTTTTTATTTTTCTCCCCAACTTTTGATTTTACAATACCTTTGCTTTTACGTGTTCTCATATCCTTAAGATATGATGGTGAACATTCCATTTATTTTAAATCTCCTAAGGGTTGTATCATTGAAAGAAAAAAAAATTATTGTACAACTCAAAAGGGTTTGTCAAAAGATGCATAACCTAACAAGGTAGGCTTTCTAGGCCAAGTAGTTTTTCATTCAATAATAAAAAATGTCTTGATCATATCCATGAATTCAAACACATCAAGTAATAGCAAGACTGATGTAAAGTCCACATAATTACCAAGCATGTCTATTCTCAATATTTAAGTAAAATATTAGGTCGCACACATGTCACTTGGGTAGCCTTATGATTCCTGACTTGTGTTAACATGTTTTCTTTAAACAATAGAAAAATCAAACTTTGAATAAAGCAAAGAACTCATAATCATGTTATATTTCAATGATATTCAAACACTAATCATGAATGACGCATTTAAAGAGTATAAATTTGTTTTCATTCCATTTTTTATTTGAATTTTTGTTATCAACCTATTGTTTATGGTTCCGTGCATTTTGGCTTTTCAGACCATCATCTGAATCATTTGTAGACAAACTTCCTCTAGCAGTACTTTTTTTCAAAAAAAAAATTAGAAATTGACACTTAGTCATGAAAACTGTTAAAATTAAATAGGTATGGGTTCTAGCTTTGATCATATTTGCATTGCACCCCCTGCAGAAAACATTTATTTGTCCCCGGGAAAAAACGTAATGAGTCAAATATGGATGACTTCTCTTATCCCCATAATCCTCACTTCACCAACTTGTGCATGAAACTGCGCTTAGCGCACTATGGGGATCTCCTAGCACACCTTCTACTATAATACCGATACTTATCTTTGATTAATTTCTTTGTAACATGCACATCAAATTTGAAACTAGGCAATCAAGCATCATCAAATTTGAAACTAGGCAATCAAGCACCATCAAAATATTTAGGAAATGTTAGAGGTTTATGTGTGTTCATGTTCTTATTATAAAATGACCAATACACCCAAGTTCATTGTGCATGGATAAAGTTAGTACTTCTACTACATAAATAACAACATAAATCAACAGAATTTGTTCAACAAGTGCTAAACTAAAAATGATAAAACTGTAAAAACATCATATTGATCTTGCCAATGTTGCACCAGTCAATCACTCTCACTAACTCTCTCATCATCATATTCCCCTTGATCACCTTCATCCTCTTCTTCATCATCATTATCTTCCTTAATCTGCTCTCCAGTTGCTTCACCCCCACTAGCATCATCGTTTCCCCACTCATAATAGAATGTCCTATTTGTAGGCCATTACAAATAACTATTGAACTCATCCTAAATAGGTATTGGATCAAATGGAGCATGTGGGTCATGCATCCAAAATTGCAACATGTTCAATGAATCATTAATAGATAACATACATTTCTGGTATTCCTCAAAGAAATCACAACCATAGAAGAAACAAGCTCTTTATAGGGGGATCCATGTTATCAAAACTCATTGTTGCATGTCGAGGATCAGTAGGTGCAACTGATGGCTTTGGTGGTGGTGGTGGTGGAATCTCTCTCTCTCTCTCTCTCTCTCTCTCTCTCTCTCTCTCTCTCTCTCTCTCTCTCTCTCTCTCTCTCTCTCTCTCTGCATCCTGTGAAATATTATGCAATAAAAGCATCATCCAACTTATACATTCGTCGGGCATGATGATGATCCTGAATGTTTACAACATAATATCTGCATAGTCGCATGATTAATCCAACGAAGCCAAGGACATGTTTCTTTCTTGAATCCAGCATATTCTAAATCTTGTTGATATTACTCCTGCTATGCCCACTTTCTTCCCTTTCGTTATATACCATATCAGTTATATGGTCTTTAGGGTACACTACTACAAAATAGACCTTTCGTAACACTAAATTACAATGGTTTGAATGTTAATTGTGGTAATACCTCATTTTTGTACGCACTATGTTTTTTTATATTTACGAAAAAACATTGCATTACGGTCAAACTATTTTACCGTGATTATACACTCATAGAGTGATAGAGTTTAAATCCCAGCTCCAATAATTTTTTATTTTTGCGTTACAATGAGTGTTGTCCTTATAATATGATATATATATATATATATATATATATATATATATATATATATATATATATATATATATATATATATATATATATATATATATATATATATATATATATATATATTAAAATTAAAATTAAAATACCTATCACCACGGTTATTTATGTCAACCATTGTGAAAGGAAATACATTTCATCACGGTTTTCGAATACGATCATTATGAAATTGTTTACCCATATATAAGAGAATTAACTCTCTCTTCTTGGAAGTATCGCCATAACACTCACAGCAAAACCCTAACACACATTTTCTCTCTTCTTCTTCGACATTAGCTTTCTATTCTACAGTATATCCTCAATATTGTTTTTCACACATAAAGTTCTTCTTCTTCGTGCTTATTCTCTCGTTTTCGTGTATGTTGTTGTAATGTTTCACATGGTTTTCTTGTTGTTCCTATGTTTATGTGTTTTTTATTGTTGTATGATGTTGTTTTTATATGTTATTGTTATTGTGTGTTGTTATGTGTTATTTTGAAACAGGGTTTTTCTTCTTGTTCAGGTTTCGATTCCTTCTCTCCGATTTCAGATCCTTCTCTCAACATGAATAGTGGGAACGAACTTATCCATAATATTGAGGCTTTAAATAAGGTTATTGATATGGTGGAGTTATGGTTTAACAAAGCCAATGAAACTGAAGCTGTTAGAGATCACATTAGTGTTGTTGAACCGTCTGGTGGAGCAGGCTATAAGAAGATTTTTTTCAAGAATCTTAATGCTAAAAAGATAAAGAAGGTGGAGGCTATTTTTAAGTACCTAATGAATTTGTATGCAAGTGATTCTGAATCAGATGAATACCTTGACAACTATGATGACCTTGAGAATGAAGACCAAGATAATTGCATGAGTTCAACTAGGCATGAATATTGAAGACTTTGTTATGTTTCACATTGTAATACCCCAAAATTTACCCTTCATTTTTTCCTGGAAGCATGGGATTATGTTTCACACTTCATTAGCATCATACTAGGTCATACTCATTGCATACTGCATTAGTGACTTGGGAATCGGGTTTTGATTGATCACTCCTTAACATAAGGAGCCCACACAAAGCAAGATTGAGAATTGGACTTCATTCTCTAAATATACAAGTCTCAAGGGTCTTAGGGGGGCTCCAGGTATCTTATTATGGTCCTCAGTTCATCAGTGAAGGATTCAGAGCTATCAGAGTGTTCATCTGGATTTAATTAGGAAATTAGGGTTTCATGGCTACTTGCAACAGGCAATGTTTGGTTGGAAGTAGAGGAGCTTTCCCATGTCATGATTGGAGAGGTATCTTGGCCTAGGAAGATTCACAATTATCTCAGAAAGATCCATTGGCAAACAGTGCAATCAGTCCCCGATCATTTTTGCCCTAAAATTAGGGTTTGGTATAAAATCAGTTTATTTCTGATTCTTTGGGTGAAACTCTTTTCCATGGCCCTCCATATATCCACAAGGGTCTACATACAAAAAAATCAGCTCTTTATTTGAGCTAGACGTGCTTCAATTGATCATGGGAATCGGGAATCAGACAGTTTGGGAAAAGTCAACTGTGGGGCCAGAAAAGTCAACTCCTGACTTTTTGAGAGTGGAATCTCAAAATCCATGCCTAGGGGAGCCTACATGTGAAATTTGATCAAGGTTTGATCATGGATTCATCATTTAATCAGGAATTGGCAAAGTTACTTAATTTGGAAATGTTTGACTTTCCATTTAGGGCAAGTTTTCATGATTGTTTCACTCACTTTAAGCCCATTTTCCATCAAGATAAGAGCTCCATTTGAAAATTTCTCCAACATGAAAGTTGTTCCTCTTTTTCCAAGCTTTCTATAAATATAAAGTTTCCTCCGTTTGGATCGAAATTGAGAAAGTTATGCTTAGTCAAAGTGGGGCCTATTTTTAGGACACTTAGAAAAATTTCTAAGTCTCAAAATCTTCAAAGTTTGTCCAGAATTCTTGGCCAGTTTTCTTGCACTTCAAGGAACCAATTGCAAATAGTTTATTCACAACAATTATACCTTGTTATTTCCTCTTTAACATACCTTTGGAATCATCTCATTTGGATCCATGGTTTGAGAGATGCACTCACTTAAAGTCGGCACCATGACTTGATTTTCTAGGCAGATTTTAGGCCAAACTTGCCCAACCAGTTTTGCATTGTGTGACATGATCTTGAGGTCCATTTTTCACCTTTTTCCATTCATCATTTCCATTCATGCTCAACGTGAAAGATGCCAAGCTCCATGATATCTTGCTATTGTTTGCATTATCTCATCATTTGGTGGCTTGTTCATCAAGATATATGGCCACAAAGTCACCATTTTGAACTGTTTTCTTGTTTCCTTGCATGACCAAGCCATGCTGCAGTCCATGTTTGTTTCCTCATTTGGCCATGCATTGTATATTCATTCACTTAAAAGTTTGCCAAATAAGGACAAAACCTCACGTGTCTTTTCTTTCCCTTTTCTAACACCACCTCACCATTTGCAACCAAAATGCATCATTTTTCCCATGAACAAATCATTTATTTCAGAGCCCATTAAGCATTTGATCCACCATATTTAAGAGCTAAAAACCCTAAACCTAAAAGGCTGGCTGTGAATTTTCGAGCTAAGCAAGGCAAGGAGCATTAGAGTCAGATTTCATTCCTCTTCCATTTCTCAAGTTGAAGCTTTGAAGCACCAACAAGGAAGCCTCATCTTCTTCTATTTTCTCCACAGTCGAGGGGCAGTGGACCTAACTTCCACTAGGTAACCTTTATTACTCCTCTTCCATGGCCATGTATTGCTTACTATGCTTATCATCATGCTGTTTACCATGCTCATCATCCTGCTTCCTTCCATGCTAATCATGCTATGCTTGTTTCTGAAGCCCTTAACACGAGGCAATGTTCTTGATATTGATTTGTGCTGTTGAATTTTTTGCCCTTTCCCGTGTCCATGATGACACTTTGTTGTCAATATTTCTCCATGATTAAGCCATCATTTCACTCAAACAAAGTTACCATGTTAATTTACACATTTCATACTTGATATCTGGGCTTTATTTCGTGTCATTTGATGCCCTATGGTGGTCGCATTTTGTTGTTGAAGTTGGAAGAAACTCACCTGTTTCTGCGTATTTGCATGGCGTTAGGGTTTTTCAGGTCCCATGACGAAGACGATCACGTGTCGTCTTGAGGACCGCTGGATCAAACGCGCATGTTGTAATCCTGGATGTCCATTTGTTTTTGTCTTGTAGTGTTTTAAATGAAACTTGACCAATTGATAACATGTCACATGATTTTTTAAAATAAAACGTTCATTTAATTTTGTCACACCTGAATAATTGTTTGGACCATGGGCCAGCACTAGTTGCTGTTGACACCTCCTTTTCCTGGCCCATCGGCACTAATCCATTCCCATTTTCATTTTCTTTTTTAATTCACATTTATTTTTCTGTTTTGATTTTAATTGATATAAAATTTTTATTTGTCCATAAAATTATCCAAAAATATTTTCCACATTTCTTGATGCATTATTTAATTTTATTTAATTTTTATTTTTGCATTTATTTAATGTTAATATTTTATTTTAATTATTCTTTCCAAGTGGTTCATTTTGGCATACGTCTTATTCTTGATTTAATTTTTATGACTTAAAATTATTTTTAGATTGTGATTTTTGGGATGAAGGTTGACCACTGTCCCATGGTCAACCTGACCTTTTCTTGGATTTTTATTTCACCATTTTCAATTTATTCTTGAATCATTTTTAACCTAGTCTTGTTGATTGACTTTTGGTTTGACCTCTGTTTTGTTTCAATTAATTCATGTACCAATTTTCATTATTTTTAAAATCTTTTTGGGGGATGATGATGTCCTGGCCCCACCTTACTTAGTTTAATTTTTCATAATTTTCTTAATTAATTTGCTATTTATTTGATATTTTTTAAGTTGGCTCGAATTTTCAGTTGACTTCTTTATGATCGATGTTTGACTTAGGGATTGTTTATGGCAATTGAAGAGATCTTTTGATCCTCCCTTTTTCATCTCATATGCCATGTATTAGAGGCCTTTCATCTTAATTTTATTTGATCCTTACCTGATTTCTGATTTAATTATTTCAGTGGGCCCTTTTTGTACATCTTTTCATCTGTCTGATTCATCTGTTATCTGTTATACTTGTTTCTTTCATCCATGCTTATTATTGCTTGATTGTTTAACATGTTCATACTTCCCATGCCTTTTTTAATGCTCCGTTATTTCATTCTTTGATTCTTTGACTTGATTATACATTTGTTTACTTATCTGTTTTTATTAACTGTTGCCTACCTGTATGATGATTGAGGCATATATTCTTATTGTTTGATTGCCATGAACCATCCCCATTCATAATAAATGTACCCCTCTCCCATAAAGTGTATAATATTTATTCTTTCATTCTTTATTCATCTTTTAATACAAGAATTAAAACGAACATCCGATAATCATTTCAAAATAAGATCAAAACTCGATTCAACGTCGAGTAATCATTTTCAAAACTTAACAGAACCAGCACGTATTCATCCATCCTCTTGTAAGTCGATTGCCTCAGGCATCGCCATCTACCTGTAAGTCGATTGCCTCAGGCATCGCCATCTACCCTTATCCGTGGCTCCTCTCCTTGCTCCATCCGTCGACTCTTGTTCCGTTTAGGTAGCACCCATTAGGTAGAACCCTTTGTATGATAACATAGGTAGAATTCCCTTATTCTTTGCATGCTAACATTAGGTAGATGTTCCCCTCTGTAAATCCTAACACATAGGTCCACATTGCATGACAACTCTAGGGTAGAGCTTCCCCACTTTTAGACCTTCCGTGCGTCTCCGATCTTGTGGCATGTCAATCCGTTCTATTGCAAAGAGGTAACTGCCTAAGACTAGATTCAGCGAGCTGCGACACCTACTGCTAGGACGTTGAACACATTGTCCACTTTCCTTTGACACAGCTGGTGTCCTCTTTTGTAAGTCCATATTCAGATGGCAATCCTTAACCCATAGGTAGCCGAACTACGACAACTCTGATTCTCATGTTCAAATGAGATACATAGGCACGAGATGCGATGTCTTGCCGAGTTTTGACTGACGACTAACAACTAACCTTTGTTTGCTTTTGCCCTTGCTGCGATTCTTTTCTCTCGCCCTCGTTGCGATCGAGACCTTTTTTCTCTCGCCCTAGTTGCGATCGAGACCTTCCCTTTCTCTTGCCCTAGTTGCAATCGAGACCTTTGTTTCCGTAGTTAGCTGAACTACATTTTTGCTCTGATTCTCATTCCAGATGAGATACGTAGGCATAAGACGCGATGTCTTATCGAGCACGCTTCTCTTTCGCCTATAGGTAGCCAAGCTACGAAGACTCTGATTCTCATACTCATATGAGATACGTAGGCAGTGGATGCGACATCCTTGAGAGTCATTTCCTTTTGACCCTCTTTTAGCAGATAGTACATTAGATATACCTACACCCTTTAGACTAGAACAACAAGAGTGGTTCCCGTAGAGTACTACGGATGCGTAGGGGTGCTAATACCTTCCCTTCGCATAATCGACTCCCGAACCCTAGGTTTGGTTGCGAGACCTTGTCTTTTCGTTTCTTTAGGTTTTCTTCGATCGTTTCCTTTCCCTTTCCTTTGGGATAAATAACGAACGGTGGCGACTCTTCTGTTTTTCTTTCGCCGGTTATTTTTTTTCCGCCTAGTTGCGACAGCTGGCGACTCTGCTGGGGAACCTGGTTTCCCTATGCGAGTCCCTCCTAGCTTTTATGGGTTTCTTGTTTATTGGGTGTTTATTCTTTTGTACAGTTATTGACTTTCAGCATTTATCCGCTTTATCTTATTGCATTGTGTACATATGATTGCTGTATCTGCTGGATTTGTGGGGTTGGTTGTTTGTTGGGGTGGGTTGTTCTATGAGAGATAAGCCCACTACCCAGGCTTGAGCGTACACACAGGTTTTAGAGTGGATAGTGTCGCATCCGCGAAAAACAACCGGTGGGCAAAAACAAAACAAACAGAGCCGCCACCGTGCGTTATTTATCCCAAAAGAGGGAAAGGAAACGCTCGAAGTAAACCTAGAAAAGACATGGTCTCGCGACCAAAGAGAGATGGGATCGGGAGTCGGTTACGCAAGGGGAAGGTATTAGCACCCCTCACGTCCGTCGTACTCGACGGGATCCACACTCAGAAGAATAGAAGAAAGGTTGCTAAAACTGCTCACAAGAATGCACACACACACGGGAAACAACACAGGTGGAATAAGAGGGGAAAGGGCTCGCTAGGATATCGCATCCTATGCCTACGTATCTCATCTGGAATGAGAATCAGAGCTACCGTAGTTCGGCTCACGCACGCCAAACAAAACACACGCAGGAAACCGAATGCCAATCGTTGGACTTATGTCAGACTCCACACAAACAGGCAAACATGGAAACCGAATGCCAATCGCTGGACTTACATCAGACTCCGAACCAACGAACACACACAGGAAACCAACTGCCAATTGCTGGACTTACGTCGGACTCCACACACACAAACACCAATAGGATACGGAACGCCAATCGCTGGTCTTACATCCATCTCCTAACACACCCAAGACGGATAACAACCAAACAAGTTAATAGGGAGTCTGGAACTCGAGCCTAATAATTGTCAAGCAAACACACACAAAAAGAAAAAGGGTGCCCGGAGAGATCTCGTCCGACCTCCTGCCTACGTACCTCATCTGGTATGAGGATCAGGGCAACGTAGTTCCCCTTAACAGGGGAGAAACTTTCTCCTAACCAGAGACTGGGAAATGACAAACTAGAAGGGAGACTGACTCGAGCCTAATAGTTATCATGTAATCCACAATGGTCCTAGGTTGAGGTTTCTATCTAACTTGCACAGGCAGCAAGCTATCCTAAACAGCACAAGCAAAGCAAACATACACACAATTAGCACACACTATATACAAACAAAGTGGGCTCACACAAGGTTAGGCTGTGAAACACAAGCCAACTGGAATCGGGTGTAGTTAGCTCTTAACCCTAACATTGAGAGTTAGGGTGAAGCAGATGAAATAGGAAGTGAGGGTAAGACCTCACAGCTCTTATCCCTGGCCTAGGAGAGCTTTAGACAAATGAAAGTGGGAGTTCAGAAAGTTGGAACTCTTCTCCACATATGACTTACTCAACAAAGATCTTGGGTTATTATCCACAATGCATCAACACAAGGTGTGTGAGCAAAGTGGATGACACACTGAATAGCAGGAGATGGATTGCACATCTCTTTTATCTGCCAATTGCCTTATCAAAGGACTTCTCCTGCTTGGCACAAACATAAACAAACACAAGCATTGCCTCTTAAGGAGGGCTTCAGACAGGTGCCTGCCCAAGTAACAGGACAGGTCTTCCAGACTACATGAAGTCAGAGAGTTATACCTATGTGGTTAAGCAACCAAGCAAAAGCAAAAGCAAGTTCAAATTTGAACTTAAGCAACTTATGTACTTGTAGAAACATCACACAAATCAGTTCAACTGTACAGACAAACAGCCAACACTAATATCAACAGTCAAACCCAATGATCAAAGGCATAAGCCAACAAGTCAAACTCAAATGAGTTAACAACCCTATAAAACACACAATGTTAGTAGTCAAAAGTAAGCATCAAATGCTCAAGTGAGGTGGCATAATGAACCATATAACCTGGATGTTCAACCTGAAATCAAAGCTCAAAGATGAGACAAACCACTAGGTCAAGGCCTAGGGTCAAAGAGGGAGAAAAAATCCAAAACAGAACATGAAATTCAACATGAATCAACTTCAATCAATTAAGAATACAATCCAAAAGGTATCATCTCAATATCATTCACCAATTTCATTTCATGAACCAAATATGGCAAGGTATGCAAGTTGAAAGCACATTGTGACAACAGAATGAACAAATGCACATTAATTCAAAAATGCTTCAATTAATTTTGGCAAAAATCATGGGTAAACAGAACACAAAATATGATCAACACACAAAAAATTAGAGCATTTGGACAACATTAGGCATGGTAATCAAATTGTATAAGGCAAGGCAAGCAAAATCAAGCACATATGGGACACCAAATGGTACACCAACTTAGCACAAGCCTAAAACAGAAATGGTAATTGGTAAAAACCTCAAACCAAAGCCAAAACAACCTTCAACATGTCTAGCATTAGTGTGCAAAATTTCACATCCATTGGATAAACCACAAGCATTTCACAATCACATGAAGTTCAAGACCATTCAAAAGTTCACAAATGATCATCCAGAAAGAAAAATCTCAATCAAATCAGAAACCAATCCAAAAATTCCACAAAACATCATGAACATTCACAACATCCATATCAAGCACCCTACAAAAAATCAGAACATTTGGAGATCATTTGGTAAGGCAAATTCATCAATCATGTTGGACATCACAAGGTGTGACACAAATTGTCACACCTAACTTAGAAAAATCATAAATCAGCAATGGCAATTCATAAAAATGCAAACTCAACACCAAAATGTCCAGCAAGATGTCTAGTTTCTACATGTAAAATTTCATGAGCATTGGATTATAATTGAGCATTTCACAAATGAAGAACCAAAGCAAGGTCAATATATGATACATGTACACAAACCCTAGGGCCAAAAATAAACCAGCCAGGCACAATTTGAGTTATCATAGTGATAAAAAACTAGAGAGAAAAAGAAAATCAATGCAAAAAACCTCACATTTTTTGGACCATTATTCAATCACTTATGAATTTATGAAGTGAGAAAAAAATAAAAAAACATGAGAGGTATGTACATAAACATATGAGGGAAATGGGAAAAAAAAAGGCAAGGCATTTGAATTATGTTGGAGCCAAGAATCGAACAGCAGCACAATTTGAATTTGGAATGGCGCGCGCTGCATGGCAAATCCATGCAGCCAATCACAGGCGATCCCTAGCGAACCTAAGGCAACACATTGGAAACACACAAAACCGTGGCCAAAAATCCGGAACCATCTTCTTCACAAACGCAGCGCATGAACAGTGGATCTTCAACATTCATCAAGAACAAATTTTCCAGTTTTTGAAATTGAGCACATGAATGTGTAGGTCTTTCAATGTACATCATGAATCTACTATTGGTTTAACCAAAAACGCAAAGGCACGCATGAATCGAAGACACCAAAAATCATGTGTGAAACTTTAATTGCATGTAACTTCATGGATATTACACCAAATCGCTCGATACAAATTGCAGAATCATCACCATTAAGAGATCTACAAGACTATATCAACAATTTCATGAATTAAAGAAGTCGAAAAATGACCTCATGAAGTGCAGCTTTGTAATTCGTGTGTTTCTGGCCTTGCAATGCTTCAATCTTCCTCTAGCAAGCTTGTACAAGTGTTTGGAAGAATGTTTGAGGTCCATTTGGTCTTGGTTCAACAGAATTTTGATTCCACCATTGATGAACTCAAGCTTTGAATATGCTTCAAACTGCATGAAATCACTTGAATCTTGGTTCAATCTTGCTCCATAATGATACTAGATGATGAATTGAGCAAGAAAAATGCATGAGATGTGAAGAAATTTGGAGAAAAAATGAGAGAGAATTTTGAGAGACTTTGAGAATTCTAGATATAGAATTGGGAAATGTGATGAATTCTGTTATGATTTGTGTTATATACTCCCTCTTAATCATGCTTAATTAGGCTTTAATCAAATGCTAATGAAAATGGTTAAGTTTGGAGGTGTTTTGGCAAAAATGATTTTTCACCCTATGCATGAAAATGCATGGTGAATAGTGCACGAACTTCCTTTCAAATCCACTCAAAATGATGTTTTGGAGCCAATGGTAATGGTAGCATGGTCAAATAATGCACAAATTTCAAATTCCATTTTCCCTCCAAAAATCAAATGAATTTCCAAATATTTATGTGAATATAATTCATGCCATGTAATGCCAAATTTGGAAACTAGAGGTTAAGACAAGAACAATGCAAAAAGAGCCACTTGATTTGGAGTTTTGGTGAAGAAGTTATGCTCATTTGAAGTTCCATGTTCACTTGGCCATGATTGATCCATATCTCTTCAACCACACATGAGAAATTGATGATCTTGGACTTTTTGGAAATGGGAGAGCAAGATCTACAACTTTCATGTTCAACAAAATTTCATTTGAAGCTTTTTTGATGATGTAATCTTGAGTTGAAAACCTTTCCATTTTTGGCAATTTTGAATTATAAGTCACTTTCTATTTTTGGAAAGTTTTGTCCTGACTTTATTTTCTTCAATGTTGATGTTTGAAATGTCAAATGAGACTTGTTTGAATGATTGAAGTATTTCTAGTCACTTCCCACCTCCAAATCCAACAGTTGACTTTTCTAGTTGATAGATGACTTGGTCATGCACAGATGAACTTGGGCCTCAATCTCCTGATGAAATGACTCCCAGATGAAACCCTAGCTTATACAAGCTCAACAAAAACACATGATGATCTCCATCTCATTAAAGACCTCATCTCACTGAAAAACCCTGACTGGCATAACGCAACTGATTAGGGTTGACCAGAGGTCAAAACCCTAATCCCAAGGAACTGATCAGGAATAATGGACCTTGATGATGATGATGTATCACTTCAACCAAGATAATACCCAATATCCTTGAGGAACCAAGAAACCCTAATTGAAGCACAAACCTCAGATGATTAGTGATTAATTCATGAGACCCTCAAGCTTGAATCTCTTAACCTCTCTATCTTCTGAGAAAGACCTAGGAGGATGACTTGCTTATTGTTTCCACATGATATGCAAAGATGCAATGACTAATGTCCTAAAGGATGAAATGCAATATGCTAAGCTAGTCCCAAGAGAGGAGGGCAAATTTTGAGGTGTTACAGCTGCCCCTATTCAATCCACTGTGAACCTGTCGATATGAATAGCCTCGGCTTTCAGATGATCAGGGTGAAGAGGGATTGAATACCAAGAACAGACGAACAATTTGCACTCTGATGGGCAATAATTAACAATGCCTGTCAGAATCGGCAAAGAAGCGATCTCAAAAGAAGAATCCGCCTGGTACGGAAAAAGTTGGCCTGAATACCGAGAAGAAACGTTGACCTGAATACCAAAATAAATGGTAACACAGGAATAACCATGGCCTGAACACCACATCCGCTGGGGATTATTATTACTTTTTTTTTTACTTTTCTTGAACCCCGAAACTTTCTGATCGATACTATTTTTTGCTTTTCTTGAACCCCGAACAAATATTTTCTTTCGCGCAGATGATCCCTGATCACCGCAGTTGAACCCCGACAACTTCATAGTAGTCTTGTTTGCCAAATAATGAACCCCGCTCTCCATTTTGAACCCCAGTCGCCTGACGATAACTTGTGATCGCCACTGTGAACCCCGTTCTCCAGAAAACACCCCGTGTCTCCCTTTCTCCATTTGAACCCCGTTCTCCAGAAAATGCCGCAACACTTCCTTTTCTCCATTTGAACCCCGTTCTCCGCTTTCTTGTGATAATTCCGCTGGCAACGCCGAAAATAACACCAAAACACCACTCTGATGGCGACATATCAGAGGGTACACCTTCACAAAAGGAAGGTAACATGTGCATCTCTTCCTCAGAAGACACCCATTACGACTTCTGTCGGCCTCAGCCAAAGTCTAAGG
The DNA here is from genome assembly GCF_024323335.1 of Lathyrus oleraceus. Lineage (NCBI taxonomy): Eukaryota > Viridiplantae > Streptophyta > Magnoliopsida > Fabales > Fabaceae > Lathyrus > Lathyrus oleraceus. The sequence goes on from NC_066579.1 coordinate 130,940,419, forward strand.
TGACACATGATCGGAAGATAATCCTGAGGACCTCATCCCGGATATAATCTTCAACTCCAATCTCCAATTGAACCCCGCTCTCCAGAAAATGCCTCAACACTTCCTTTTCTTCGTCTGAACCCCGCTCTCCAGAAAATGCCGCAACACTTCCCTTTTCTCCGATTGAACTGTATTTTCGCGCTGATCGTGTAACGTCCTTTGATTTTATTTCCATCTCCGCCCGACGGAAAAATCTCCACCAATATCGTACTACTGGGGAACATTGTTGCTCCAACGTTATGATGCCGAACTCCTCAGAGTAACATCTTCCAACTTCTCTCTCGCACGACAGAAATCTCCTCCAGTATCGCACTATTGGGGAATATGGTTGACCCAACACCACGATGCTAAACTCCTCAGAGTAACATCTTCACCATCCGGCGAAACCAAATCCCAAGCGGTAACCACGGCTCGAGTAACTGATGCTTGCAATGCCGATGCTGATCTTCCAACTGGCGAAACCACTTCTCAAACGGTAACCACAACTCGAGTAGCATCTTCACCCACTGGCGAAACCAAATCTCAAACGGTAACCACTGCCTGAGACTAGCTGATGCTTGCAATGATGATGCATGGTTTTTTTAGCGCAATGCTCCATATTTATGGAAATGCTACGCAATTAGCTATGCAATATGCTATGCTTATCTACATGATGCATGCATAAAAAGTATCCCCCTCAAGGGACTCTTCTGGGGAGGTCGAGGCACTCTGTTGAGGAACTCGCCAACACTCCAATCTCCACCCTGCTGGGGAATAACACTGCTGCTGGGAAGTATACCACCCTCACCAGGAATAACCTCCACTGAACCTGATCCGCTTGGGGACTTCGCTGGGGAATAAACCACCAACGCACTCTGTGGGGAAACCAACAACCTCTGACTTGCTGGGGATACAACAATCTCGGCTCTGCTTGGAGAAACCACTACCAATAGATACCTCCGCTGGGGAAATAGCAACCTTCGGGCCTGGCTGCTGAGGAAATACCGATCTCAAACTGGCTGGGGAGATAACCATCCCGACCCTGCTAGGACACAGACCTCGAATCTGCTGAGGAGGTAACAATCCCAACTCTGCTTGGGGAATCCAGGAAGTTCTGGAACTGAACACCCGTCGACTCGTCGAACCATGGTACTCAACATCCAAATCCAATGTCAGCTTTCCAATTTTGAGAACTCCCAGACTCGTCTGGACTTTTCTGATTCATCACCTTGCATTCCCGACTTCTCCGTACTCGACGGCGATCGAACTCCTCGGATTGGTACAAACTTTCCAATCTCAGACTTTGAAGAGTCTTCTTGATTAATTCTCAAGGATCGTCGTACGTCTCTTCGCCGTCTTTCCACCATTCCTCCATCCATTCGTCCCTGATTGGACTCTGCGGGGATCTTTTGTCAAAAGGCTTCCACATCACAACCTGCAAGTGAGTGAAAATATCTAACAGTACCTGCAAAAGAGATCGTTAGATAAAACGTGCCCCAGGCGTGTCAAGATTCAACACTTGGGCCACTCAACCTTCCGAACAAGATTTCAAATTTCAATCTTATAAACATGCATTGGAAGGGACCTGTATGTCTTAAAATGCAAAGATTCTTTATCACAAACAATTGGATGTTTTTGCAATCAAAGCGGTAATGAAAACAAAAACAAAATTATTTGACTGAATATGCATTTTATTGATTGAAAAAGTGTGGCTCATAACTGAGCAATACAAAGGAAGCAATTCCTGAAAAGAGGTAATTGCGCACAAAAGGAAAAATCTATCCTAATGGCAATGTGAAACCGTGATCTCATCGAGTTCCAACTCGGTTACACCCCATATGTCCTCAGACTTTCCGTGCTTTCTGCCTTCTGAACAAGACGCTTCCGATTGATCTCTACCGGGGATTATCCATGTGTCATATCCAAAGTACAAACGATCATGCTGGACGCAGTTGTTCGTTTCAATCCTTCTTTTGCCTGGACCGCCCTTTCGGGTTTTCAGTCCACCGGGATACCCTTTTTTGCCCAAGCCGCCTTTTCAGGTTTTCGACTTGCCGGGTGTACAATTTGTTCATTTTTATCGCTAATTTTTGCCCGAACTTTTTCATCATTTTTTTTGATTCGCCGGGATGCCCATTTTTGCTTGGACTATTTTATTCTTTTCGTCCAGCGGGTCTCTTTACACGAAGTATTTTTTAACTGCGTCCGCATTCACAGGGGATGGAAAATCTTCGCCATCCATGGTCGTTAACAACAAGGCTCCGCCAGAGAAAACCTTCTTGACCACGAATGGACCTTCATAATTGGGTGTCCATTTGCCCCTTCGATCGTTTTGAGGAGGAAGGATCCTTTTCAGCACCATATCACCTACGTGATACACACGAGGTCACACCTTTCGGTCAAAAGCACGCTTCATCCGCTGCTGGTATAACTGCCCATGACAGATGGCCGCCAGCCTCTTTTCCTCAATCAGGCTCAACTCTTCATACCGGGTTCTCACCCATTCAGCCTCTTGCAATTTCACGTCCATCAGGACTCTCAAAGAGGGAATTTGAACCTCAACCGGTAGCACGGCTTCCATTCCATATACCAAAGAGAAAGGCGTTGCCCCAGTAGACGTACGCACCGAGGTTCGATACCCATGCAATGCAAACGGCAACATCTCATGCCAATCCTTGTAGGTCACGACCATTTTCTGCACAATCTTCTTTATATTCTTATTGGCCGCCTCAACCGCCCCATTCATCTTCGGTTGATAAGGAGAAGAATTATGATGCTCAATCTTGAATTCCCGGCACAGTTCTGCCATCATCTTGTTATTCAAATTAGAACCATTATCAGTAATGATTCTCTCGGGAACCCCATATCTGCAAATGATGTCTCTCTTGAGGAATCTGGCGACGACCTGCTTCGTCACGTTCGCATAAGAGGCTGCTTCCACCCACTTGGTGAAGTAATCGATAGCCACTAATATGAACCGATGCCCATTCGAAGCTGTAGGCTCAATCTTCCCAATCATATCAATGCCCCACATAGCAAACGGCCACGGAGATGACATCAAACTCAATGGATTTGGAGGCACGTGCACCTTGTCAGCGTAAATCTGGCATTTATGACATTTCCGCACAAAATTGAAACATTGGGCCTCCATTGTCATCCAATAATAACCTGCCCTTAGCAGCTTCTTCACCATTGCATTCCCACTGGCATGGGTACCGAACGACCCCTCGTGAACCTCTTTCATCAATTGGCTTGCTTCTTTATCATCAACACATCTGAGCAAAACCCAATCGAAATTTCGCTTGTACAAAACCCCATCCTTATTCAGGTAGAACACCATAGCCAACCTCCGCAGAGTCTTTCGGTCCTTTTTAGATGATCCCTCAGGATACTCTTGGGTCTCCAGATAGCGCTTGATATCGTAATACCACGGCATCTCATCCTCAGGCGTTGTGTCCATAGCAAACACATAAGCCGGTCTATCCAGACGTCCCACCTCAACACTGGGGAACTGATTCCACCACTGCACCTTAATCAAGGCAGCCAGAGTAGCCAAAGCATCTGCCAACGAATTCTCTTCTCTAGGCACATGATGCAAAACCACCTTGGTGAAAAACGTCAACAGTCTCCTCGTATAATCCCGGTATGGAATTAAATGAGATTGATGCGTATACCATTTTCCGTTAACCTGATTCACCACCAAAGCTGAATCTCCATATATAACAAGGTTCTTGATCCTCAAATCAATCGCCTCTTCAATCCCCAAGATACAAGCTTCGTATTCAGCCACGTTGTTGGTGCACTCAAATGTTAGTCGGGCAACAAAAGGAATATGGGATCCTTTCGGCGTAACCAAAATAGCACCAACACCGCTACCATTCACGTTAACGGCCCCATCAAACATCAGAATCCATTCGGATTCAGGGTCAGGCCCCTCCTCCGGGATCGGTTCCTCGCAATCTTTCGATTTGAGAAACATGATGTCCTCATCAGGGAATTCAAACTTCATCGGTTGATAATCCTCAATGGGTTGCTGGGCGAGGTAATCAGACAATACACTCCCTTTGATTGCTTTCTGAGAGGTATACTGTATATCATATTCAGTCAAAATCATTTGCCACCTCGCAACCCGTCCGGTCAATGCTGGCTTCTCAAAAATGTACTTAATTGGATCCATCTTGGAAATCAATAAAGTGGTATGAACCAGCATATACTGTCTCAGTCGGCGAGCAGCCCAGACCAAAGCACAACAAGTTTTCTCGAGCAGTGAATATCTTGTTTCACAGTCGGTAAACTTTTTGCTAAGGTAGTATATGGCATGCTCTTTTCGACCAGACTCGTCATGCTGCCCCAATACACACCCCATAGACCCCTCGAGAACCGTCAAGTACAGAATTAACGGTCGTCCCTCCACAGGAGGCATCAGAATCGAAGGCTCCTGCAAATACTCTTTTATCTTTTCAAATGCCGCTTGGCAATCATTATTCCACCTGACCGTTTGATCTTTTCTTAACAACTTGAATATCGGTTCACACGTGGCGGTTAGATGAGATATGAACCGCGAAATGTAGTTCAATCTACCTAAGAAACCACGAACCTCCTTCTTCGTTCTCGGTTCAGGCATTTCTCTTATTGCTTTTTTTTTTTTAATATTTTTTTTAGCAGGATCAACCTCGATTCCTCTTATCCGCTCACAATAAGCCCCAGCCACTTACCGGACCGCACTCTGATAGTGCACTTATTCGGATTCAACCTCAGTCTAAATTGTCTTAACTGATCGACCAACTTGACCAAATCTACCGAATGCCCCACTTCTGTTTGGGACCTTGCTATCAAGTTATCAACATAGCATTCGATTTCATGATGAATCATATCATGAAACAAAGTTACCCTGATACGTGGCACCGGTGTTCTGCTGCACTAGAGGACAGTCTTCTCTCAATGGTAGTTTGTGCACAACGACATCGGCATCCGACCCTGGCCTATCCTGATACGACCAGGCGAAGGTATCCACATGCTCTTTCAATAGGGCTACCATTCTGCTCTTGACTTGCCTCTGAAGCGGCCCCAAGTTTCACTTCCTTTCTGACCTCGGTGGGCCTAAACTTACGATCTCAACTTGCTCCGCGTGCGGCCGAATCACCTTCTCCTCTTGTTTCAACAACCTGGCTAATCTTCCAACAGATCACAATCTTCTTCGCCTTCTTCTTCGGCATGATAGATCGGATTGTCGAAGTCATATGAGGGTGTAACCAAATTGTTATCAATGAGATCAGGAAGATTATTTTTGGAAATCGGAACGAGACAAATCAAAAAAGGAAAATGAAAACATTGCCATTTTTATTTTTGTTTTTAAACTGCAAAAATAACTTAAAAACAGGGAACACCGCTTTTAGTTGAAAAACATCCTTTTATTTATGATGCAAAATGTTGCAAAATGAAACACATGAGATGGCCCTTACAATGGACCATTACGTTTCGGGAAAAACGTATGGCTTCCATGCAAATAAAATTAAAAACAAAAAATATTACTCTTCATGATGAGTGACAGTGATGATCTTTGAGGCCTTCTAGTTCCCTGGTACGCACGATTTTATCCACGACTCAAGCTCACGGTCACAGTCAATCTCTTCACCCACTGTACAGGCGTGACCTGGATTCAACATTCCAGCACTGATGAATGTGAACGGTGGACGGCGTCCTTTGTTCTGTCTAGACGACTCTTGATCTGGCTGATAGCCAACCCCGAACATATCCGCCTTTACCACAATGTGTATGATCTTTCCCCAGCCTAGGGCTTCTCCGTTCTTCACCACTTCCATGGCCTACTTGTAAGAAGAAATGGACAGCTTTTTCTCTTTCTCAGCACAAATGGCATTTTCTACCTTGACGGTTTCAACTGCCTGACATGGTGTTTCAAATATTTCACTGTCCATTTCTACCTGCTTGAACGATGACAAGTGGCTGACAAAGATGTCCTCCTCCCCCCAATCAACTTTCTCAAATCGGAGACGTCCTTCATCCATCATTCTTTGAATCGTCTCCCTCAGTATTACACACCCATTTGTAGTGACGGCGCAGGAAGCACAACGATTATCACAACCAGGGAAAACTCCACTCTTCATCAGATGTCTCTTGACCACAGACATAGGAGTCCTCAACTGATTCACATCCGTCACCTCTATTTTTCTCTTATCCTCTGTCATCACATTTACCCCCATAGGACCATGCATCGACACGGGGTTAGCATTAACATTCGGCGTCGGTGCAAAATTGATGGCTTTAGAATCCACCAAATCTTGAACGACATGCTTAAAAGCTTTACACCCCTCAATGTGATGTCCGGGTGCACCAGCATGGAACTCACACCTGACATTCTCATCGTAACTTGCAAGCCTCTGATCCGGTCTCACTGGAACCAATGTCCTTGGCTGCACCAACCCAAGATCCTTCAACCTTGTAAACAGAGAGGCATAAGTCACGGGCGGCTTATTAAAATGACGATCTGTCGTCCTTCTTCTCACTTGGCACCCAGCTTTCTGTGTTCTCTGTTGAGGCGGCGGTTGCTGCTGTTGTACAGGTGAATTACTAGCAGGAATCGTTACTGTAGCAGCATATGGGTGATAACGATCCTTACCCCTTTTGGCATGCACATCACTTGATTCAACCTCCTTCTTGTGTTGACTATTGCCAGAGGGCTTCTTTACTCCAGACGACGGAGCCTCTCCCTGGATTTTCCCCATTCTCAGCCAGTTTTCAATCCTCTCCAACCTCTCAACGATTGCTTTCTGCCCCAAAGCGAGCCCTCGCACAACATTGAACAACTCCCTCATCATCTCTTTCAATTCGAGAATGTCGGCGTTGGGTGGATTCATCATTCCTGTGTCAATCAAACATGTTAGAAACTGACACCTGCAAAACAGAAGACAAGTTATTATGATTATGCATGAATGCAATGTCTATCCATATGAGGAACATTCTTGTCTTTCGATCCTGGCTTCATCGAGACAGATAATAATCCGGCAGCAATATTCTGACATTCACCATTTGATTTCATCACACGGATCAGAGATATATGATTTAGCAAAGATACCCCCCAACCATGTGTGTGCCATGTGAGTGCATACAAGAAAGCAAATAAAGCTTAAAGACCGATCGCTGAATGAAAATAACCACTGCATATCAAAAGTGCACAATAAGTGCAAGAGTCATACATCAAGCTGATACAAATCAGATTACAATTCTCCAGAATCAGAAAGAAAATATAAGCAAGTGAATTCCGTCAACAGGCCTGACGGTAATCCACACAAATGAGAAAGGTCTACACTGATGAAGGTCCCACAGAAGGCTCTGCATCATCAACCATCTTGGTAAACTTCATGGCAAACCTGAGCTCGGTGTTCTCTTGCTGCAATCTCCCTATCTCCTTCTAGTGAATCTTCATCTGTCTGAAGTAATAATCCCTCTCCGCAAGATAATGATCTCACTCAGCAATGATCTTCACGTTCTCTGCTTCCTTAATCTTCAACTTTGCTTCCCATTCGGCGACGAGGATTCTGACTCTGTCTTCCCTCTGATCTCTCACAAGGATTTGCCTCCTTTTCTCATCTTCAATGACCTTTGAAGCTCTAGCTAGCTTCTCCTTAGTGATGTCATGCTCCTTTGTAGACGACTCCAACGCTTGGCTGATCTTGCGGCAATAGGCAATGTCTATCTCAAAGCGCTTCACTTCCATGGCATGTCTCTTATCCTGATCTTCCATTCTCCCTTTGATCTCCTGATTGGCTATCTGAACCCGAGCAACACTCATCTCCAATTCAGTTTTCTCCGCTTGCAACTGATCTCTGGCCTTCTTCATCTCGAGGAATTCTTCCATGCTGACAGAAGAACGTGGCCCCTCAATCAAAGGACACCAAGGATCACCTCCCGAAAATGGTAGATGTGTGAGCTCAATCCTCTTCCTAAGCCAATCATCAAATGGAGGAAAAGACCTGCTGTTAACCTTGCCAAAAGGAACCTTACCCTTCCTCTGAATATTTCGCCATGCCCCAGACACTTGCCTCAATTGTAATAAGTTACCCTCAGCTGGGAAGTAGAAAGACTCCTGAATCTCACGCTCGAGAGGAGGAACCTCCATAGCAAACCCCATCTGTTTCCTAAGAAGCGTCGGGTTGTAATTAATGCAACCTTGAACTCCTATAAGAGGCACATTGGGAAAGCTCCCACAACTGTAAATAAAATCTCGTCCAGCCATACCGTTGTGAGTCCAAGCTATGTCCTTGGCTCGCAAACCCATCAACCTGATTGACCACTTGACAGTAGGATCAAGAGCGACAAAGGTACCTCTGGAAGGCAAATACCCCATGAACCATTTGTACAACAGCTGAGCACAACACCGAATCAATCCCCCACGCCGCTTCTCGTTCCGATTATGGACCGAGTAATAGACATCTCCAATCAGAGTAGGAACGGGATTCCTCTGCATAAACAATCTGATAGCATTAATATCCACAAAGCTCTTCTGATTAGGAAACAAGATGGTCCCATAAATGCTCACAGCAATCAAAGCACAGACAGTCTTCCAATTACCCACAACAGCATGATCCTTGGCTTTAGCCTCCAATAAACTCAAATGAAGACCAGGTAATTTTTCCCTTCTCCTTCAAACCCCCCTTGGTCACCTCCAAGCTCAAATAAAGAGCACGAGAGATCTCAGCAATATCAGGCTCCACCTTAGTGGCATAGAAAGGAATCTGATCTCGGATCTGAATACCCAGGATGCTGGCATAGTCTTCCATCAAAGGTCCCAACAGGTAATCCGGGAAAACGAAACACCTCAAGCCCGGGTCATAAAACTGGAGAAGAGTATGAATGGCGCTCCTATCGCTGTTTGTGAGCCTGAAAACCAACTTCAGAATACCACCGCATGCCTCACGGAACATCCCCACATGGCCAGGTGTAATCAATGCTATCATATCCCTCAACACACCAATCTCTGGATTGAAGAAATTGTAGACGACGTCATCTTTCAAACCGGTCCTCATGTCTGGAACAAAGAAGTCTCTCAACCAGGATCTCGATCAAGAATGTCCCTGCATATGGATAAACATGTGTTAAATGCAGATAAATGCAAAATGTGAATGATGCTGATGTATGAATGCAATGCACTGTGCCATCCTCCCAGTCATCTGATCAACCACTGCACTGAGTTACAGCCTCTGAACTGATCACCACCATCTGAAGGAATATGTAACCACAAATCCCACTCAGGGTTCCGAAATAAACGGAATCGAAGGATACATCACCATCATCACCAGAGATCCACTGATCTGATAACCACACAATCATCTGAACCAGCCCAGGGAATCCTGAAATAAACGGATCCCCACTGATAAATACCACGGACAGAACTCCGGCGTCTCGGAAATAAATCCGTAAATCTGACTTATAAATAGAACTCTGATCAATAACTGAACCATTAGTCACCATCAAAGTCACCATCAGAACATGCATCTGTAAGAATCAACCCTCCCCTCACAGGTGAATTCTAATTAGGTCATCCTAAGGCGGATAATAGTCTCGACAATCGGGAAAAGATACTCGACGGGTTTGCCCTTTCGGGTGTGCCGTTGTAGCTCTCTTAAGATCGTCTAAACCAAAGATCCGGGAAAGCACGGTCACCGAAGTCAACAGATCAAAAGAGGTAACCCGACCAAAGTGGAATACCCCACAAAGGAAGAGCACTCTCAAATGAACCTCGTCCGGCTTGTGGTATGTCACGTTGCAACAACATGCTGATAAAGCAAGTGAGGAACATGAGACCACGCTAATCCTAGGTGTATACTCGGGCCTGGGTTTTAGCCCCACTCAGAACACCCACCCCAACTCAGAGGAATCACCTGTACAGAAGACAGCACAATGATAGTATGATGCATGCAAATATTTATGCAAATATATACACAACATAATAATCATAAATGCAATAAATAGCAGCACAAGCAACCTAAACTATCCTAGAGAGCGCTAGGAGAGACTCGCCTAGGGAAGATGGACCAGCAATAGGTCAACTTCTATGTCCCCAGCAGAGTCACCAGCTGTCGCATCCGCGAAAAACAACCGGCGGGCAAAAACAAAACAAACAGAGCCGCCACCGTGCGTTATTTATCCCCAAAGAGGGAAAGGAAACGCTCGAAGTAAACCTGGAAAAGACATGGTCTCGCGACCAAAGAGAGATGGGATCGGGAGTCGGTTACGCAAGGGGAAGGTATTAGCACCCCTCACGTTCGTCGTACTCGACGGGATCCACGCTCAGAAGAATAGAAGAAAGGTTGCTAAAACTGCTCACAAGAATGCACACACACACGGGAAACAACACAGGTGGAATAAGAGGGGAAAGGGCTCGCTAGGCAAAACACACGCAGGAAACCGACTGCCAATCTCTGGACTTATGTCAGACTCCACACAGACAGGCAAACATGGAAACCGAATGCCAATCGCTGGACTTACATCAGACTCCGAACCAACGAACACACACAGGAAACCAACTGCCAATCGCTGGACTTACGTCGCTCCACACACACAAACACCAATAGGATACGGAAAGCCAATCGCTGATCTTACATCCATCTCCTAACACACCCAAGACGGATAACAACCAAACAAGTTAATAGGGAGTCTGGAACTCGAGCCTAATAACTGTCAAGCAAACACACACAAAAAGAAAAAGGGTGCCCGGAGAGATCTCGTACGACCTCCTGCCTACGTACCTCATCTGGTATGAGGATCAGGGCAACGTAGTTCCCCTTAACAGGGGAGAAACTTTCTCCTAACCAGAGACTGGGAAATGACAAACTAGAAGGGAGACTGACTCGAGCCTAATAGTTATCATGTAATCCACAATGGTCCTAGGTTGAGGTTTCTATCTAACTTGCACAGGCAGCAAGCTATCCTAAACAGCACAAGCAAAGTAAACATACACACAATTAGCACACACTATATACAAACAAAGTGGGCTCACACAAGGTTAGGCTGTGAAACACAAGCCAACTGGAATCGGGTGTAGTTAGCTCTTAACCCTAACATTGAGAGTTAGGGTGAAGCAGATGAAATGGGAAGTGAGGGTAAGACCTCACAGCTCTTATCCCTAGCCTGGGAGAGCTTTAGACAAATGAAAGTGGGAGTTCAGAAAGTTGGAACTCTTCTCCACATATGACTGACTCAACAAAGATCTTGGGTTATTATCCACAACGCATCAACACAAGGTGTGTGAGCAAAGTGGATGACACACTGAATAGCAGGAGATGGATTGCACATCTCTTTTATCTGCCAATTGCCTTATCAAAGGACTTCTCCTGCTTGGCACAAACATAAACAAACACAAGCATTGCCTCTTAAGGAGGGCTTCAGACAGGTGCCTGCCCAAGTAACAGGACAGGTCTTCCAGACTACATGAAGTCAGAGAGTTATACCTATGTGGTTAAGCAACCAAGCAAAAGCAAAATCAAGTTCAAATTTGAACTTAAGCAACTTATGTACCTGTAGAAACATCACACAAATCAGTTCAACTGTACAGACAAACAACCAACACTAATATCAACAGTCAAACCCAATGATCAAAGGCATAAGCCAACAAGTCAAACTCAAATGAGTTAACAACCCTACAAAACACACAATGTTAGTAGTCAAAAGTAAGCATCAAATGCTCAAGTGAGGTGGCATCATGAACCATATAACCTGGATGTTCAACCTGAAATCAAAGCTCAAAGATGAGACAAACGACTAGGTCAAGGCCTAGGGTCAAAGAGGGAGAAAAAATCCAAAACAGAACATGAAATTTAACATGAATCAACTTCAATCAATTAAGAATACAATCCAAAAGGTCTCATCTCAATATCATTCACCAATTTCATTTCATGAACCAAATATGGCAAGGTATGCAAGTTGAAAGCACATTGTGACAACAGAATGAACAAATGCACATTAATTCAAAAATGCTTCAATTAATTTTGGCAAAAATCATGGGTAAACAGAACACACAATATGATCAACACACAAAAAATTAGAGCATTTGGACAACATTAGGCATGGTAATAAAATTGTATAAGGCAAGGCAAGCAAAATCAAGCACATATGGGACACCAAATGGTACACCAACTTAGCACAAGCCTAAAACAGAAATGGTAATTGGTAAAAACCTCAAACCAAAGCCAAAACAACCTTCAACATGTCTAGCATTAGTGTGCAAAATTTCACATCCATTGGATAAACCACAAGCATTTCACAATCACATGAAGTTCAAGACCATTCAAAAGTTCACAAATGATCATCCAGAAAGAAAAATCTCAATCAAATCAGAAACCAATCCAAAAATTCCACAAAACATCATGAACATTCACAACATCCATATCAAGAACCCTACAAAAAATCAGAACATTTGGAGATCATTTGGTAAGGAAAATTTATCAATCATGTTGGACATCACAAGGTGTGACACAAATTGTCACACCTAAATTAGAAAAATCATAAATCAGCAATGGCAATTGATAAAAATGCAAACTCAACACCAAAATGTTCAGCAAGATGTCTTGTTTCTACATGTAAAATTTCATTAGCATTGGATTAGAATTGAGTATTTCACAAATGCAGAACCAAAGCAAGGTCAATATATGATACATGTACACAAACCCTAGGGCCAAAAATAAACCAGCCAGGCACAATTTGAGTTATCATAGTGATAAAAAACTAGACAGAAAAAGAAAATCAATGCATAAACCTCACATTTTTTGGACCATTATTCAATCACTTATGAATTTATGAAGTGAGAAAAAAACAAAAAAACATGAGAGGTATGTACATAAACATATGAGGGAAATGGGAAAAAAAAGGCAAGGCATTTGAATTATGTTGGAGCCAAGAATCGAACAGCAACACAATTTGAATTTGGAATGGCGCGCGCTGCATGGCAAATCCATGCAGCCAATCACAGGCGATCCCTAGCGAACCTAAGGCAACACATTGGAAACACACAAAACCGTGGCCAAAAATCCTGAACCATCTTCTTCACAAACGCAGCGCATGAACAGTGGATCTTCAACATTCATCAAGAACAAATTTTCCAGTTTTTGAAATTGAGCACATGAATGTGTAGGTCTTTCAATGTACATCATGAATCTACTATTGGTTTAACCAAAAACGCAAAGGCACGCATGAATCGTAGACACCAAAAATCATGTGTGAAACTTTAATTGCATGTAACTTCATGGATATTACACCAAATCGCTCGATTCAAATTGCAGAATCATCACCATTAAGAGATCTACAAGACTATATCAACAATTTCATGAATTAAAGAAGTCGAAAAATGACCTCTTGAAGTGCAGCTTTGTAATTCGTGTGTTTCTGGCCTTGCAATGCTTCAATCTTCCTCTAGCAAGCTTGTACAAGTGTTTGGAAGAATGTTTGAGGTCCAATTGGTCTTGGTTCAACAGAATTTTGATTCCACCATTGATAAACTCAAGCTTTGAATATGCTTCAAACTGCACGAAATCACTTGAATCTTGGTTCAATCTGGCTCCATAATGATACTAGATGATGAATTGATCAAGAAAAATGCATGAGATGTGAAGAAATTTGGAGAAAAAATGAGAGAGAATTTTGAGAGACTTTGAGAATTCTAGATCTAGAATTGGGAAATGTGATGAATTCTGTTATGATTTGTGTTATATACTCCCTCTTAATCATGCTTAATTAGGCTCTAATCAAATGCTAATGAAAATGGTTAAGTTTGGAGGTGTTTTGGCAAAAATGACTTTTCACCCTATGCATGAAAATGCATGGTGAATAGTGCACGAATTTCCCTTCAAATCCACTCAAAATGATGTTTTGGAGTCAATGGTAATGGTAGCATGTTCAAATAATGCACAAATTTCAAATTCCATTTTTCCCTCCAAAAATCAAATGAATTTCCAAATATTTATGTGAATGTAATTCATGCCATGTAATTCCAAATTTGGAAACTAGAGGTTAAGACAAGAACAATGCAAAAAGAGCCACTTGATTTGGAGTTTTGGTGAAGAAGTTATGCTCATTTGAAGTTCCATGTTCACTTGGCCATGATTGATCCATATCTCTTCAACCACACATGAGAAATTGATGATCTTGGACTTTTTGGAAATGGGAGAGCAAGATCTACAACTTTCATGTTCAACAAAATTTCATTTGAAGCTTTTTTGATGATGTAATCTTGAGTTGAAAACCTTTCCATTTTTGGCAATTTTGAATTATAAGTCACTTTCTATTTTTGGAAAGTTTTGTCCTGACTTTATTTTCTTCAATGTTGATGTTTGAAATGTCAAATGAGACTTGTTTGAACATGAATGAAGTATTTCTAGTCACTTCCCACCTCCAAATCCAATAGTTGACTTTCAGTTGACTTTTCCAGTTGATAGATGACTTGGTCATGCACAGATGAACTTGGGCCTCAATCTCCTGATGAAATGGCTCCCAGATGAAACCCTAGCTTATACAAGCTCAACAAAAACACATGATGATCTCCATCTCATTAAAGACCTCATCTCACTGAAAAACCCTGACTGGCATAACGCAACTGATTAGGGTTGATCAGAGGTCAAAACCCTAATCCCAAGGAACTGATCAGGAATAATGAACCTTGATGATGATGATGTATCACTTCAACCAAGATAATACCCAATCTCCTTGAGGAACCAAGAAACCCTAATTGAAGCACAAACCTCAGATGATTAGTGATCAATTCATGAGACCCTCAAGCTTGAATCTCTTAACCTCTCTATCTTCTGAGAAAGACCTAGGAGGATGACTTGCTCATTGTTTCCACATGATATGCAAAGATGCAATGACTAATGTCCTAAAGGATGAAATGCAATATGCTAAGCTAGTCCCAAGAGAGGAGGGCAAATTTTGAGGTGTTACAGATAGTCATGAGGCTTGCGTAGCATGTTGCTATGTTAAGTCGTTCATGAAGACCCACGCCCAGATGAGGTTTCTTTTGGATATATTTTGTCCTACGGGTGTTCTGTAACGACATGATGTTCCTGTAGAAATCGTCGAATCTGGTGACCATTTCTCGAGGACTCAGTCGAGGCCACTCCTCTGAGACGCGGTTATGTTAGCTCTGGTGGGCGCATTCTCGCTGCTCAATCCGAGGACCCCAAGGCTGGGAACTTGCTTTTAGGATGTCCTATTAAGGGGAGTCAGTGGAGGTCTTTTATCTCATAATAATACCAAACCTTCAGTGGTAAACGTATTATTCTCGACTGAAGGGCTGGAAGCTGACAAACTTCTGTTCTTAGAACCTACCAGTGAGGGGCGGGCTAAATTCAGGAAACCTTAACCTTCAACCAACCCGGTTTTCTGGTATTCTTGTTGGAGCAGAACTTTGATCTCTTATATGTTCCTCAGTGGTTTTCTCTTCAGACAGTGCAACCTGGCAGTTGTTCAAGCAGATACAGTAATCCTGATTCCCATGTCACTGCATTGCATCACATCATTTCGCATTCATATCATTTAACACATGTTTATCTATTCCCAAGGGTTTATATCTTCTTCTTGATTCTAGTCGGGGTTTTCTGGTTCTCCTAAGATGGATATTGGCAGAAAAAGACATGTCGCCTAAAAATTTCCTGTGGTTTGTTTGGATCCCATTCAACAGCTGATGAAGTTAATGGATCATGATTCTCTAGAAAGATTCCGGAAGGATTACGGGTTGATTCTAAGTTTCGTTACGGTTCTCTCCAAAGATCAACACGATGCTCTCTTTACATTGCTGCAGTTCTATGACCCTCCATTGAGGTGTTTTACATTCCCAGATTATATCTTGGTCCCTACTTTGGAGGAGGTTGCCAGTTTTCTCAGAGTTCCTATTAAGTCACAATTGCTATTCTACAGTTCTGAGTTTCTGCCCGATTTCAGCATGGTTGCTTCAGCCACATATTTGGGGAAATCAATCTTGGAGTCTAATATGTGTCAGAAGGGAGGAGTCAGTGGTTTTCATTTGAGTTTCTTAGTGGGAGAAGCCAAGAAGAAGCTTGAAGATGGTGATTGGAGGTGTTTCAATGCTGTGTTGGCTCTTTGTGTATACGGGATTGTCCTGTTCCCTAATGTTGCAAAATTTGTGGACGTAGACGCAATACGCCTCTTTGTGTTGGGAAATCCAGTGCCGACTTTACTGGGAGATTTCTTTCATTCAGTGCATCACAGGAATGAGAATAGAAAAGGAGGATTGGTGAATTGTTGTGCACCCTTGTTTTATAAGTGGTTCAGTTCTCACCTGCCCAAGTCGGGAGCGTTCATTGATTTCGAGGACTCGTTGAGTTGGTCAAAGAGGTTGATGGGGATAAGAGCTAAAGATATTTCTTGGTGGTCTGACCGGAACTTGCTTCGGGCGGATATTATTCACAGCTGTGGGAACTTCCCGAATGCGCCGTTGGTAGGAAGAAGAGGAGGAATCAACTATAATCCTTCTCTAGAAGTCAGACAGTTTGGGTATGCTTTAAAAACTCCGCCTTTGGAAAAAGATGTGGAAGAATCTCTGTTTTTTCATTCTTCATCTGATCCGACTGTATCCCATAAGGCAGCTGAGGCCTGGCTCAAGGTAATCAAGAGAGGAAGGATTGTGCTTGGAAAGGGGGATTGCAGGACTTATCCTCAATATGAAGATTGGCTTCGGAGAAGAGTCGAAGAGTTTAGTCTGCCCTTTCCTATTGAAGAACCTTTGTATCCACCTACTCCTGAGCAGTCAACAATGGTGAGCCGAGAGGAGTATGACAAATTGAAGAATACCATGGAGGAGCTTCAAACTGAAAACTCGGAGTTTAGTGTAAAGTTGCAAGATGTTATGCATCTCTACCATGAGGCAGAATATCAGAAGGGGGAAACTGTCAAATTGCAAGAGGAAACGGAAAAGAAATTGGCTGTGGAGGTGAGCTTCTTCAGGAAAATTGACAAAGCCTTGGGGTCATCCGGTTCTGAGTTGAGGTGAGTCAAGCGGCAGTTAACAGATGCCCGTGGTAAGTTAGCTGGGTGGCAAGAACAATGGGATGCATTTTTAGCTTCTCGGAAGGCAAAAGAGGAGGAGACGGTGGCCTAATTGACTGGTCAGATGGAGAAGTTGAAGACTCTGCTGAAGGAGAAGAACAATGAGCTCTTGTGTGCCCGTACAACCAATGGTTACATCACAGATCAACTCGACAAGGCTCAAGAACAGATTGAAAAACTCAAAGTGCTGGCGGGTTTGAAGAAATCAAGACTTGAAGAGGTATTCCGGGAGGATGATGGGGATTATTACATAGAGCACATTAAAGAACTGGATGGGATTATTCACAAGAGGAATTTGCTTATCCGGCGTTTGACAGAATCTCCATATCATCCTGACACGGTGGCACTGCTGGCTGAAGTTAGGAGCAGTCCTTATGGGTTGTATACAGGAGGCTGATTCTTGATTTTTGTTCCTCTTTTTACTTGTTGTGTTTCTTTGTTGCTTTGTAGTGATGATCCACAGGCTTGTTGTGGAGATCCTTTTTTGATGTACTGTTGGCTAAGGCCCTTCTCTTTGAACTCATTTGTATGACAATTTTTCTTTATTGCATCTTGGTCTCCGAAGTTTATCCACAGCACGATCTTCTTACACTATTTATCTATTGAGAGATTGGAATCAAGCGGTAGAATACCCTTTGGAATTGATAAACATGTCATCGCATTTGCATATTCATTAGCATGGCTTGCATAACAGGTACCGCCGCAGTGTTCTCATTTTGTTTGGTATTCCACTAGCAGGATAGCTGACTCAGGCATTCACCGATACGGTACCCGAAGAAATCAACAAAGAGCAATAGAAGGTCTACAAGCAGAGCTCGCTGAGATGAGGATTCGCATGAATCAGTTCATGGAAGTGGTCCAAGAAGTGGCTCAGGGACAGCAGGAGCTTAGATTGTTGGTACAGAGGAATCCCCATACTACTCAACCAGAGGTTGTGGCTGATCCTCCAGCTGGAGAGGCTAATGGACCCAATGGATCGGGGCCTATCCCGATCCCACGTGTCAACCTTGATCAACAACCCATCCATGATTATCAGGAGGACTTTGGCATGGGCCATGGTATGGACCCTATGTTTCGGAGACTGGAAGAGAGGTTGAAAGCTGTGGAAGGGCAGAATGCTCTTGGTGTGGATGTTGCTGACTTGGGGCTGGTCTCAGGTGTGAGAGTTCCACTAAAGTTCAGAGTCCCAGTTTTCGATAAATATAATGGCAACTCTTGCCCGAAGACTCGCGTACAAGCTTACTTCCGCAAGATGGTTGCGTATTCTGATGATGAGAAGCTGCTCATGTACTTCTTCCAGGACAGCCTAGCTAGGGCATCCTTGGAGTGGTATATGAGGCTGGAATGAGCCCATATTTGCTGCTGGAGAGACTTGGCTGAGGCCTTTGTGAAGCAATATCAGTACAATGCGGATATGGCACCTGACAGGACTCAGCTCCAGAATCTATCTCTCAAGAGCAACAAGTGCTTCAAAGAGTATGCTCAATGCTGGAGAGAGATGGCTTCCCGTGTCCAGCCTCCGATGTTGGAAAAAGAGATGGCCAACATGTTTATGAACACACTGCCTGGATCTTATTTGGAGCGTCTGGTGGGTTGCAACGCCTCAAATTTTGCTGATGTGGTCTCTACCGGTGAGAGGGTGGAGAACTACTTGAAGACGTGTAAGATCCAAAATGGGGTTGGATCATCTTCGGGGTCAAAGAAGCCGTTCTTAGGAGGACAGAAGAGGATAGAAGGGGATGCAAATGTTGTGTCTTCTTATCAGAGCAGAGGTAACCGAAGGAGCAGTTTTCAGAATCACCATCAACAACCTTATGTTGCAGTTGTGACCATTCCGGCTATAGCACCAGTGCAACAACAACAACCTCAACATCAACAAAATCAATACCAACAACAACATGGTAACAAACCTGATTATCAACAGAGAAAGAGGATGATGGATAGGCGTTTCGACACTCTTCCGATGTCGTACGCCCAATTGCTTCCCAACCTTCAGCAGTTGCAACTTGTGCAGTTACGCACTTTGGCTCCTCCTATTGGCAGGCTTCCAGTGGGTTATGACGCCAATGCTAGGTGTGAGTTCCACTCTGGGGCACCTGGCCACACTATTGAGAACTGCAAAGCTTTTAAGCACGTAGTTCAGGACCTTATTGACTCAAAGGCCATTAACTTTATGCCGGCTCCTAATGTTGTCAACAATCCTATGCCGCAGCATGGTAGAGCAAATGTTAACATGGTTGAAGGAGAAGTCAAATTAGTAAAGGAGGTGTTGAAGCTGAAGACTCCGCTGTTAGAAATCAAAGAATACTTGCTAAAGGGAGATGTTTTCCCCGATTGTGGGAGCGGTTGTTTGGGTTGTGTTGCACAGGGTGGGGGTTGTGTGAAGCTGCAGCAGGGTATCCAGGCCTTGCTTGACGATGGTGTCCTTCAAGCTGAAGACCTATCTGCCCAAAGGTATGTTGAAGGGGTTGTTGAAGGGGTTGTTGAAGGGGTTGTTGAGAATGCAGATGTTGATCCTCTCTTTCCTGAAGATGCTGAAGAATTTACAAATGTTGTTCCTGCTGATTTTGTAATTCCCAATGATGTAATTAATTTTTCTAATGTTGTTGCTGATATTCCAAACATTGTGCTTGATTCTGATGTACTTGTTGAACTTGATTCCGATGTTTCGGATGTTTGTACTTGAATAAATAAGATTTCTGAGTATGGCTGTGACGTTGCCACTATCACAATTTTCTACCCGATCGCTCAGATCAGTGTGCCAGTAGCACAACCGGTACCACCAGTGCGACCGCATCAATCCACTATGACCATCACGACCCCTAGTCCTTTACCTTTCACCAGCGAAAGGGCCATTCCTTGGCATTACGGGGGGAGTGTGTACACGCACGATCATAGAGTGGAGTAGCCACTGAAAGTAGAAGAGGTTCAAGATCGAAGTTTGAACCTGGAGTTGAGGTAAAAGATCTCGCAGTGGACAATGTTGGTGGAATCGGGCGATTCACCAGAAGTGGTAGACTGTTCTCACCACCGGTTACCCAACTTGATAGTGCTGACGCCGCGGCGAAGGCCAAAGGAAAGCAAGTTGCGAATGAGGGTACCTCTGCACCACAGGCTGGCTCTGAGCCTGCTTTTGCGAAAGATGCGGACGAGCTTTTGAGAATCATAAAGAAAAGCGACTACAAGGTAGTCGATCAGTTGATTCAGACGTCGTCTAAGATATCTATTCTCTCACTCCTGCTGTGTTCGGAGGCACACAGGGAGGCACTCCTGAAGGTCCTTAATGCTGCATGTGTGCCTCAGGAGATCTCAGTGAACCAACTAGAAGGGATCATTGCGAATGTTCATGCAAGCAACGGGTTGGGTTTTACTGATTCTGACTTGACGCCAGCTGGACGCGATCATAACAAGGCTTTGCACATTTCGATAGAGTGTAAAGACACTGTGCTATCCCATGTTCTGGTGGATACATGTTCCTCTCTCAATGTGCTACCCAAGAGAGCCCTGTCAAGGTTAGATGTAGAAGGTTTGATCTTGAAGCCTTCCGATCTTGTAGTGAGAGCCTTCGATGGTTCTAAGAGGTCGGTGTTCGGAGAGGTAGAATTGCCAATTCAGATTGGATCACAAACCTTCAACACCGTCTTCTATGTGATGGATATCAGTCCTTCGTATAGCTGCTTGCTGGGTCGTCCTTGGATCCACAACGCCGGGGCAGTCTCCTTGACCTTGCATCAGAAGATCAAGTTCCCGGTCAACGGAAGAATTATCACTGTCTGTGGTGAGGAGGATATTCTGGTCAGTCACCTGTCTACATTTAAGTATGTAGAGGTAGAAGGTGAGATTCATGAGACCCTGTGTCAGGCCTTTGAGACAGTTCAAGTCAAGGATGCAGCTCCAGTGGAAGAGGTTAAAGCAGGTGCCTCTCTTTCATCCTTCAGGCAGGCATATGCCTTGGTAAATTCAGGTGTTGCTCCCGGTTGGGGACGTCTGTTGGATTTACCTATGAAGGAAGACAAGTTTGGGATTGGGTATCAGTCAGCATTGACTTCTACAACTTCAACGCCTCAGACTCGTCAGGGGCCGATTACTTTCTCCAGTGCTGGCATCATTCAGTATGGCCAGATCTCTGCAATCAACGAAGAACATGGGGATAGTGATTGCGACATTGACAACTGGGTGCGTCCAAAGGTCCCGGTGAAGTTCTCCGCAATTGGTCTTCTAAAGAGATTATCCAAGTCACTCTTCTTGAAGAGTAATTTTCTTTGTTTATTTGTGCATATCCAAGTCTTACGTTCCGCCCAGGGCGTAATGACTCATTGTAGGGCTCATCTATATGAATACCTACATTTTTTATCATAAATAAAGGACATCTTTTTACATTCAAATAATTTTGTTCACTGTCTTTCTATTTTTGCAGTTTTCAAAAAAATCAAAAATAATTTGGCAATGTTTTGTTTAGTTTTCACTCATTGTTCACACTCATAAGCACATACCCTCACTCATGCAGATGCACGTCACCGGGTCCTATTGATAACAGTTCTGCTATGGCTCGCTTCGACTTTGACAATCCAATCTTTCAAGCTGAAGAAGAGGGTGATGAAGACTGTGAACTCCCTGAAGAACTTGCCAGGTTGTTAAAACAGGAGGAAAGGGTCATTCAACCGCATCAAGAGTCTATTGAAGTGATTAATCTCGGCATCGAGGACGTCAAGAGAGAAATCAAGATAGGGGTTGCTTTGGAAGATAATGTGAAGAAGGGGCTGATTGAATTGCTGCAAGAGTATGTTGACATCTTCGCTTGTCTTATCAGGACATGCCAGGGCTTGACACAGACATTGTGGTACACCGTTTTCCTCTCAAAGAAGGTTGTCCTCCGGTCAAGCAGAAGCTCAGAAGAACAAGACCAGAGATGGCTGTCAAGATAAAGGAAGAAGTGCAAAAACAGTTGGATGCAAGATTTCTAGTGGTTACAAATTATCCGCCATGGGTTGCAAATATCGTTCCAGTACCTAAGAAAGATGGAAAGGTACGGATGTGTGTTGACTACCGGGATCTGAACAGAGCTAGTCCTAAAGATGATTTCCCATTACCTCACATCGACATTTTGGTGGATAACACGACTCAGTACTCGGTATTCTCCTTCACAGATGGTTTTTCTGGCTATAATCAAATTAAGATGGCACCAGAAGACATGGAGAAGACAACTTTCATAACCCCATGGGGCACCTTCTGCTACAAGGTAATGCCGTTTGGTCTGAAAAATGCTGGGGAAACATATCAACGAACTATGGTGACTCTTTTCCATGATATGATTCATCATGAAATCGAGGTTTATGTTGATGATATGATTGCCTAATCTCAGACGGAAGAAGAACATTTGGTGAATCTGCAAAAACTGTTTGAGCGTTTGAGGAAATTCAAGCTGAGGCTTAATCCGAACAAGTGTACTTTCGGGGTGAGATCTGGAAAACTGTTGGGTTTTATTGTTAGTGAAAAAGGGATTGAGGTGGATCCTACCAAAGTAAAAGCAATACAAGAAATGCCTGAGCCAAGAACAGAAAAACAAGTTCGTGGCTTCTTAGGGAGGTTGAACTACATTGCAAGGTTCATCTCTCACCTGACAGCCACGTGTGAGCCAATATTCAAATTATTAAGAAAAGATCAGGATATCAGGTGGAATGATGATTGCCAAAGGGATTTCGAGAAAATAAAAGAGTATTTGCAGAATCCTCCTATCCTTATGCCTCCCGTCCCAAGGACACCGCTGATTATGTATTTGACAGTACTTGACAACTCCATGGGTTGTGTTCTCGGTCAACACGACGAGACAGGTAAGAAAGAGCATGCCATCTACTACCTGAGTAAAAAATTTACAGATTGCGAGTCGAGATACTCAATGCTCGAGAAGACATGTTGTGCACTTGCATGGGCTGCTAAGCGATTGAGACAATACATGCTGACTCACACAACCTTACTGATCTCCAAAATGGATCCAGTCAAGTATATATTTGAGAAGCCAGCTCTCACCGGAAGGGTTGCTCGTTGGAAAATGGTACTGACAGAGTACGACATCCAGTATACATCCTAGAAAGCCATCAAAGGGAGTATTCTGTCAGACTATCTTGCTCAGCAGCTGATTGATGATTATGAGCCGATGAAGTTTGATTTTCCAGATGAAGACTGAAGGTGAGAAAAACAAGAAAGGGGGGTTTGAATTGTTTTAGAAAATAAAAGCTTTTTTAAAAGTAAGAACACAGAGAATTTTATACTGGTTCGCTTGTAACACAAAGCTACTCCAGTCCACCCTGCCAAGGTGATTTCGCCTTCAAAAAGGACTTAATTCACTAATCTTGAAAGATTAATACAACCAAACGTCTAAGAGAGTGATCTCTTAGTCCTCCCAAGTATACAGACTACGCAGAGTCACTTGAGGAACAAAAGCAATTCAGAAAAATAAATTTGTAATGGAGAGTGCTTCTAAGAGTAAGCAAATATTACAGCGAAATAATCAAGCAAGTGTTTTCACGTATGAGCAGCAGCTCGTGAAAAACTAAGAGAGAATGTAAAGAGTTTTCTGTGCGTGGTTTTTTTTTCTCTCACTGAAGTAGGCTGTCCTTTATATAGTGGTGAAAGAACCGTTGGAGTGATGACAAAATATTGGCCTTTGATGAGCATTCAATGTCATTACTTCTGTGTTTCTTGCCATAACCAATTTGTCTCCCTGAATAACTTCTTTCTAAAAATACTTTCTTTCCATTTGAAGAAATTCTTTCCGTTACTCTTTATGGATTTGGAGAATCTTCATCAGAGTCTTTGTTATCTCGGAGTTTCTGTGTCAGAAGGAGATTGCGTTGAGGTTACATCAGAGCTTCTAAGAGTACTGGTTTTCTAGATCATCAGAACTAAGTCCAGTGGATGTTTAGAGCTTCTGGTTCTTTCTACTGTCTTGTTTTGCTTAGAGTCAGAACTTCTAGAACGCACTTCTTCTTCAGATGCTTCTGATCTTCTAGTACTTTGTATCTGATCAGAGTTTGTATCTGATAAAACGATCAGATTCCTTTGTTGCTGTTCAGAGTCCTGTATACTTAGAGAATTTTCGTTAGGGTGCCATTTTTGGTTTCATCCTTTGTTATCATCAAAATCCTGGAATTATATTGTAGAACAATTTTGTTCTTACAATCTCCCCCTTTTTGATGATGACAAAACAATCTTAATTAAGAGATGAAACATTTAGAGATAAGAATATTTAGATCTGATAGACGTGAGCTCCCCCTGAGAGAAGTCAGGGAGTTCAGAAATTCTTACCGGAGCTTCCATGATATGATGTTTCTATATACTCTTCTGCAAATTTCTAAGTCAAAAGGATTAGAGCCAGTTAAAACAATGTTTGTAGAGTACTGAAAGGATTTAGATATGTTTTCATCAGAGCTGTTTTTAGTTCTCCCCCTTTTTGTCAGAATCAAAAAGATAGATAAATGAAGGAAAGACAAATATATATATATATATATATATATATATATATATATATATATATATATATATATATATATATATATATATATATATATATATATATATATATATATATATATATATATATATATATATATATATATATATATATATATATATATATATATATATATATATATATATATATATATATATTCAGATAGAAAACACAAACAGCAGAAAGCGAGAACAAACACAACAGAAAGCAACAAGCAAATCAACAATCAAAAGGAATCCTAGGTGGCTAAGGGTTTGGAGGTGGAGGCATCCTCTGAAGTAGCTGGGTCAGCAGATTCTGAATGTTGACATTTACTGAATCATGTTGATCCAATCTGGCTCGGACTTCTTTCTGCTCCTTTTGAAGATCTTCAAGTGTCTTGAGAACCAGAGGGACAAAGTTGGAAGACTCCCCCTGAGTCAGAGCATCCGGTTCTACCCTGGTGGCAGATTCTTCAGCACGACGAGTTTCAGGTTCAGCAGCGGCTTTAGCTTCAGCTTCAGCAGCAGCAGCAGCCTCAGCTAGAGCTTTGGCTTCAGCTTCCTTAATCCGTTGCATTTCCTCTTGTCTGGCTTTCTCTTCTGCTGCCTTGCGGGCTCTCTCCTCAGCTTCTCTGGCTAGACGCTCCTGGAGTCTTAGCTCAGCGTCTCTGATGAAGTCGTTTCGGACTTGCTCAGAGAGGCTCTTCAACTTGAAGGCTTCAGCGGTCATCCAGCCAATAACTCTGTTCTAGTGTGTCCTAACAGCTGAAGGATCATCACTGATGCCAGAGTTGGTGGTCAGAGACTTGACCTTGTCAACTGAAGCTTCTGCAAACAGCATTATTGCTTCCTCTAGGGTTGGCAGGGTGTTTTCTGGTTCAGAGGGTAGAGGTGGAGAAGTGGGAGGGCTTAGGTTGAGAGTGGAAGTTTGTGGTTCAGCGAATGTATTTGGTGGGTGTGTGTCAGAGTTATTTGGTTCAGAAGGTTGAGGGTCAGATGGTGTTGGGTTTGGTTGTTCTGTGGGTGGTGAAGTGACTTCTGGTTCAGGTGTGGTTTGTGTTGGCTGTTGTGAGGCCAGAGTCTGAGCTTGAAGTTCGGCCAGAGTGGGAGATGAGGGGTCAGAGTGTTCTGTGTCTGATGAATTGTTGTAGTAGGGGGGTAATTCTAGAGAAGAAGATGAAGATGGTGAAGTGGTTTCATTCAGCATTTCTGCGTTAGAAAGAGGTAAGGTGGTGGTGGCAAGGTTAAATTTCTGGGATTGTTGATGAGATGTTCTGGTTGTTGAAAGAGGGGTTTCTGAATTTGTATAGATAAGAGTGGGTTAAGGGAAAGAAGAAGCAATATTATGTGTTTGTACAGAGGGAGCGAGTGAAACGGACTTACCAGAAGGTCCAGGCAGAGGTGCTGGAGGTCTTGATCCGGAGGATTCTCCCAGTCTTGCCTTCTTAGCTTGCTTCGCCTTCTCAGATGGTCCTCGTGGATGCTTCATGAAGTTTAGAGGCTCAACTGGCAGCTGGCTTATGTTGAAGTCTGAGATATCCACTCCCTGTTTCCTCATATCATCTAAGTAATATAGGATTACCTCTGGAGGGTTGATCTTTGAGAACAGATAAAGTCCATGTGGGATCTTCCTCTGATCTTTGAGAGCTTCCCAGGAGGTGTCCATAGTAGGTTTGAACTTCACCTGATCCAGAATCCCCATGCTCTTCAGATTTTTGGCGTTTAGAGCTCTTCCAGTGTCAATCATCACGTCTTCCATGAGTCTGAACGTTATCAGATGGTCCACGAGACGGCTTTCGATCAGAACATCTGAGATTAGCCTTCCCAGAGGAATGTAGTTTCTGGGCTTCATGTTGTTTCTTGTATCTTGTACAGAATCTCTGAGATACTTGAAGAGAAGTGCTGGAAGGCAGAGCTTCAGACCCTTTTGGATGCAGTACAAAATGCACTTCTGGTCTGTGTTGATGTAGTCTGAAGAGTTTGAAGCTGGGCGATGATGGATGGTGCCCAAGATGATCTTCAGCCAGACCCGGAGGTTCTGATGTAGTTCCTTGTTCTTGGATTGGTTGCCTTCAGCGTTCTGTTTGAAGATGGTTGGATTAATCTCATGGGACAGATATTTTGCCTTAGGATTAATGTTGTAGATCCTTCTGCCTCCATCTTTCTCCATGCCCATAAGAGCAACAATGGACTTCTCAGTTATCACCATTTTCACTCCCAGAACATAGGAGACGATGTAGTGATCATCAGCATCAACGAATCTCCAGAATTCCTTCACTAAATTTGTGTAGACTGGACCATACAAACGCTTGAACTAATTTCCCCAACCTTGATTTCTGAGTTCTTCAGTGAGGTCAATGCCATTTCTTCGCATGTTGTCAAAATCCACCAAGGATTCACATAACACTTCCAGTTTCTCAAATGGCGTTGCAAGATTGATGTGAGGCTCACGATCATGAATGTGAGGCTCTTTGTAGATGGGAGTTGTGTCTACACCGGTAACCGCTGGGTTTGGGTTGCTTGAACTTGGAGCTTGTTCGTTTGAATCCATTTGTTGAGAGAAGTTGTAGACAGATTGTTGTTGAGCATCCATGAATGTTGTTGATAGCTGAGATGAAGATTGAATAATGCTGCAGGAATGCCTTGAGAGAGTTGAGCTTGTAGAGGTTTATGAGTGCGTGAGAGTGAAAAGTGTGCAATGTGTGAATTGAGGTGTTTTAAATACCCAAATTAGGGCGCTTGCAAAACGACACACAAAACAGAGTTTAGCACAAAAACCAAGTCAGCACGTTTAGAGGGAAAATGATTACAGCTCATTAATGATGTCTAATCCCAACAGTCAGTACACTGCTCGAGGAGATCTCAAGAGACTGTTCCTTGATTACTGCTAGACAGCTGTCTAGAAGTTCCAAGGTCAGACACAAGGTACTCCACGTGTTTGCTTTATCTGATCTTCAGGAATACCAAGGGATTGGTTCCTGGAGATTTCTAACTCAGATAACTTCTAACTTGGTAGAAGTATCAGAGTCAGAGGCAGAATCCATTGTGTTTACATCAGAATCTCATTTTACAAACTCAGAGGCACATTTTATTCAGGGCAATTTTGAATGTTCAGATTCTTTAAGATGAAGAGGAATCTATCTTCAGCTAAGGGTTTAGTAAAGATGTCAGCCCATTGATGATCTGTATCAATGAATTTCAATGTTACTACCCCTTTCTGAACATAGTCTCTGATAAAGTGATGTTTTATTTCTATGTGCTTAGCTCTGTAGTGTAAAATAGGATTCTTGCTTAAACAAATGGCAGTAGTATTATCACAGAAGATAGGGATGTTACTCTCAAAGATTTGCAGATCCTCTAATTGATTCTTCATCCAGAGCATCTGAGTAGTGCACATAGATGCTGAGATGTATTCCGCTTCTGCAGTAGACAAGGCTATGGTTGATTGTCTTTTGCTGGCCCAGGATATCAGATTCTTTCCCAAGAGCTGACAATTTCCATATGTACTTTTTCGTTCCATTCTGTCTCCTGCATAATCTGCATCACAAAAACCAGATAGTCTATACTCTGATGTTTTCTTATACATCAGGCCCAGGTTAGGAGTTCCTTTCAGATATCTGAGAATTCTCTTAACTGCTGTTAAATGAGATTCTCTAGGGTCTGATTGAAATCTGGCACAAAGACAAACACTAAATAGAATATCAGGACGAGTAGCAGTCAGATAGAGAAGGGAGCCTATCATACCACGATAGAGCTTCTGACAAACCTTTTGACTGACTTCTTCTTTTTCAAGAATGTAGGTTGGATGCATGGGTGTCTTTGCAGGTTTACATTCAGCCATTTCAAATTTCTTCAGAATGTCTTTTATGTATTTACTTTGATGAACGTACGTGACTTCTGAGGTTTGATTGATTTGAATTCCTAGAAAGAACTTTAGTTCTTGCATTAAGCTCATTTCAAATTCTGCCTGCATAGGATATCTACAACATAAACAATCTTATCCTTTGGTACCCAGAGTCTTTTGGGTCCTTTGTGATTAGTTTTCCCAGAGTTTCTTAACACTTTGGGTTTTCTAGCATTATTAAATTGTTGCTCTTGTGTATGTGTATAGTGATATGAAAATGGAGATTTAGGTTGGTCATTAGTAGAAGTTTTATCTTCACTAGGATCATACCCAATTCCTCTTCTATTGTTCTGACTGACTCCATAAATCATGGATGTCATTATGCTCCTCCCTATCCCATTTTTTAGAAACTTTTGAAAAGATTTTTCATATTTATAAATTATTGTGTTTGAAGTTTGTGGAGCTTGAGATAACGCTTCTTCAAGTTTTGAGCAATTTTTCTTTGTTGCATCTCTTTCTAAAGTCAAAGTTCTGTTTTCATCTTTTAGTTCTAAAATTGTTATCTCAAGTTTGCCACATTCTTCTAATGTTTCTTCAAGAACGCCTTTTATAGCTTTAAATTTTTGTTTGAGTTTCTGATATGAGCTGAGAGTTTCAGACAGACATGATTCTAGGTCAAATCGAGAGAGTTCAGAAAATACCTCTTCTGATTCAGATTCTTCATCTGAAGTGTTCTTGGATGTGGTAGTCATGAGTGTCACATTAGCCTGTTCATCAGAGTCTGATTCTAATGAGTCAGATTCACTGTCATCCCAGGTAGCCATCAGTCCCTTTTTGGTTCTGAGGGAATTTTTCTTGAAGTTCTCTTTTTTGGAACTCTCTTTCTTTAACTTGGGACATTCGTTTCTGTAGTGACCTGTTTCTTTACATTCATAACACGTAACATCTTTGTTAGATTTACCTTTTGAGGTTGATTCTGATCGGTCCCCTCTGGGTCTTTGTCTCCTGAAGTTATTATTCCTCTTTCTCTAGAGTTGTTTTACTCTTCTGGTCAGAAGGGATAATTCTTCCTCATCGTCAGAATCTTCTTGTTCAGAGTCATCAGCGTCTTCTGTTTCGGCCTGGAAGGCTTTGTTTCTGTCAGACTTGCGCCTTTCAGATCTGGACTTTAATGCTACAGACTTGATCTTCTTCTGAGGCTCATCTTCCTCCAGTTCTATCTCATGACTTCTGAGTGAACTGACAAGCTCTTCAAGGCTGATGTTGTTCAGATCCTTTGATAGCTTTAAGGCTGTGACCATGGGTCTCCATTTCTTTGGCAAACTTTTGAGTATCTTTTTGACATGGTATGCAGTTGTGTATCCTTTGTCTAGCACTTTGAGACCTGCAATAAGAGTTTGGAATCTAGAAAACATTACCTCTATAGCTTCATCATCCTCCATTTTGAAGGCTTCATATTTCTGGATTAGAGTCAGAGCCTTTGTTTCTTTGACCTGAGAGTTTCCTTCATGAGTCATCCTTAGGGAGTCGAGTATATCTTTAGTTGTTTCCCTGTTGGTGATTTTTTCATGCTCATTGTAGGATATGGCATTCAGAAGTATCGTTCTGGCTTTGTGATAATTTTTGAATTCGCGCTTTTGATCATCTGTCATTTTACTTCTGGGGACGGCAACTCCAGCATTTGTTACAGGAGGTTTGTATCCAACTGTGACAATGTCCCAGAGATCAGCATCATAGCCCAGAAAGAAACTTTCAATTCTATCTTTCCAGTAATCGAATTTCTCTCCATCAAAGACTGGAGGCTTAGCGTTGTAGCTGTCTCTTTCATTGGTGTTGGCCATAGTTTTTCTCGTTCTGGATCTCTCTACACTGTTAAGTGTTTGATTAGAAAATCAATAACAGAGCCGAAGCTCTGATACCAATTGAAGGTGAGAAAAACAAGAAAGGGGGGTTTGAATTGTTTTAGAAAATAAAAGCTTTTTTAAAAGTAAGAACACACAGAATTTTATACTGGTTCGCTTATAACACAAAGTTACTCCAGTCCACCCTGCCAAGGTGATTTCGCCTTCAAAAAGGACTTAATTCACTAATCTTGAAAGATTAATACAACCGAACGTCTAAGAGAGTGATCTCTTAGTCCTCCCAAGTATACAGACTACGCAGAGTCACTTGAGGAACAAAAGCAATTCAGAAAAATAAATTTGTAATGGAGAGTGCTTCTAAGAGTAAGCAAATATTACAGCGGAATAATCAAGCAAGTGTTTTCACGTATGAGCAGCAGCTCGTGAAAAACTAAGAGAGAATGTAAAGAGTTTTCTGTGCGTGGTTTTTTTTTCTCTCACTGAAGTAGGATGTCCTTTATATAGTGGTGAAAGGACCGTTGGAGTGATGACAGAATATTGGCCTTTGATGAGCATTCAATGTCATTACTTATGTGTTTCTTGCCATAACCAATTTGTCTCCCTGAATAACTTCTTTATAAAAATACTTTCTTTCCATTTGAAGAAATTCTTTCCGTTACTCTTTCTGGATTTAGAGAATCTTCATTAGAGTCTTTGTTATCTCGGAGTTTCTGTGTCAGAAGGAGATTGCGTTGAGGTTACATCTGAGCTTCTAAGAGTACTGGTCTTCTAAATCATCAGAACTAAGTCCAGTGGATGTTTAGAGCTTCTGGTTCTTTCTACTGTCTTGTTTTGCTTAGAGTCAGAACTTCTAGAGCGCACTTCTTCTTCAGATGCTTCTGATCTTCTAGTACTTTGTATCTGGTCAGAGTTTGTATCTGATAAAATGATCAGATTCCTTTGTTGCTGTTCAGAGTCTTGCATACTTAGAGAATTTTCGTTAGGGTGCCATTTTTGGTTTCATCCTTTGTTATCATCAAAATCCTGGAATTATATTGTAGAACAATTTTGTTCTTACAAAGACATCATGTTCCTCAAGATGAAAGACTGTGAAGAGCAAGTTGTTGAGGAGGGACCTGATCCAGGTGAAAAGTGGACTTTAATGTTTGATGGGGCCGTCAATGCCAAAGGAAGTGGCATTGGTGCTGTCATTACCACTTCGAAAGGTGCCCACATGCCTTTCACCGCTCGTCTGACTTTCGAGTGCACCAATAATGAAGCTGAGTATGAGGCCTGTATCTTGGATATTGAGCAAGCCATTGATTTGAGAATCAAGACTCTGGACATCTTCGGAGATTCGGCTCTAGTAATCAATCAAGTGAATGGTGATTGGAATACTCTCCAGCCTAATCTGGTCCCCTACACAGATTACACGAGAAGACTATTGACTTTTTTCACCAGTAAAGCTGTATCATATACCTCGTGATGAGAACCAGATGGCAGACGCTCTTGCTACTCTATCCTCCATGATCATGGTGATTCGGTGGAACTATGCTCCCAGGATCGATGTTATGCGCCTTGCTAGGGCCGCGTATGTGTTTGCTACTGAACTGGTAGTTGATGACAAGCCCTGGTATCACGACATCAAGTGCTTTCTAAAGAATCAAGAGTACCCTGCAGGGGCATCCAACAATGATAGAAAGACTTTGATAAGATTGGCAGGCAGTTTCTTCTTGAACAAAGACGATGTGTTGTATAAGAGGAACTTCGACATGGTTTTGCTCAGATGCGTGGATAGACACGAAGCGGACTTGTTAATGCAAGAAGTTCATGAAGGCTCCTTCGGTACTCATGCCGGCGGACATGCAATAGCTAAGAAATTGTTGAGAGCGGGTTATTACTGGATGACCATGGAATCTGATTGTTTCAAATATGCTCGGAAGTGTCATAAATGCCAGATTTATGCTGATAAGGTGCATGTGCCTCCAAATCCTCTGAATGTGATGTCTTCGCCGTGGTCGTTTGCTATGTGGGGCATTGATATGATTGGAAAGATTGAGCCGACTGCTTCCAATGGGCATCGCTTCATCCTTGTTGCCATCGACTATTTCACCAAGTGGGTCGAAGTAGCGTCATTTGCGAAGGTCGCCAGACATGTGGTTTCCCGATTCATTAAGAAAGAAATCATTTGTCGTTATGGGATTCCCGAAAGAATCATTACTGATAATGGTTCTAATCTCAATAACAAAACGATGAAGGAGTTGTGCAAGAACTTCAACATTCAGCATCACAATTCTTCCCCTTATCGTCCTAAGATGAACGGTGCTGTTGAGGCAGCAAATAAGAACATAAAGAAGATTGTGCAGAAGATTGTCGTTACGTACAGAGATTGGCATGAAATGCTACCCTTCGCCTTGCATGGGTACCGTACTTCAGTACGTACATCGACCGGGGCAACCCCTTACTCCCTTGTGTATGGTATGGAAGCAGTCCTACCTGTTGAAGTGGAGATTCCTTCTCTAAGAGTCATGTTGGATGTCAAGTTAGACGAAGCTGAATGGATTCAGACAAGGTTCAATGACTTGAGTTTTATCGAAGAGAAGCGAATGGCAGCCATTTGTCATGGGCAGTTGTATCAAAGTCGGATGAAGAGAGCCTTTGATCAGAAAGTGCGTCCTCAATGCTTCCAAGTCGGAGATCTGGTGTTGAAAAGGATCCTTCCTCCTCAGACAGACCACAGGGGCAAGTGGACTCCTAACTATGATGGACCATATATTGTCACCAAGATTTTTGATGGTGGAGCCTTAATGCTTGCAACTATGGATGGTGAAGACTTCACTTCCCCTGTGAACTCAGACGTAGTTAAAAAATACTTCACATAAAATAGACCCGCTGGACAATAAAAAGAATAGTCCAGGCAAAAAATGGGCATCCCGGCGAACCAAGAAAATGAAAAGGTTCGGGTAAAAGTTAGGGATTAAAAATGAAAAGATTGTACACTCGGTAAGTTGAAAACCTGAAGAAGGCAACTTAGGCAAAAATGGGTATCCTGGTGGATTGAAAACCCGAAAGGGAGATCAAGGAAAAAGTTAGGGATTAAGCGAATGACTGCGTTCTGAGTAGTTCTGAATCTCATCTCGTGTCGATAACTGGAAACTTTCGAAGGATAGGAAACATTTCAATCACCTTTTTCAGAAAGCTGATCATTTGGAGGATCTTGAAGACGAGCGAGTCATAGAAGAATTGGAACCCGATAAAAATCCATTTCACATTGCCATTAGATTAATTGTTGTTTTTTATCTTTTGTGCGATTACCTCTTTCCAGGGATTACTTCCTGATGTAAATGGCTATTCAGAGGCCATTCAATCAATAAAATCATGTTATTCAGTATATCTCTGTGTTCATTTTCATTTCACTGTTTTGTTTGCAAAAATGACTTCCGAATTTTTGATAAACATTGCATCATGAAACATAAGAGCTTTACAGGTACATGCTTAATAAACATTTAAAATTGTTTTAAATTTTAAGTGCTTTGTATCGTCTATTCAGAACAAGTACACTCGGGGCATTTCCTTAAGGTTCCCAGCAGATGATCGCGGATGTTTTTCTTCAACAGTTGGTATTTGGTATCTTATCCCTGCAAAGCTGGTCCAGGCATTGGAATCTTCAATCCCCAGCAGGTTCTCACTACTGTACTTCCCCAAGCATTTGTTTCAGATCATACATTCCCCAGTAGAGTCGACAGTGTCAGACTGTATCTTTCTAGTGGAAGCGGCTGCTCGTCAGAGTTCGATGCCAGATCGATGATCTCGACGCTAGATCTGTGGTCTCTTTCCTTGAAGCAGAATCTCGGTACCGTATCGGTGTTTGCTTCCCCCGCTGAGTCGTCTCTCTCGCAGTTATGGTTGCCAGAACCACTGTCATTTTCCTCAGCAGCAAGCTTTCAGTGCCATTCTCTCCCCAGTCAGAGTCTCGGTATTTTGTTACTTCCAGAACACCGCGTGGTTGGTCATTTCCCCACAGAGTTCATTGTGCTGTACATCTCCAACAGCATTGCCTGGGTCCAGAAGATTTCCTTGCCTCGGCTTGACGTTCTCTCTGATCTAGCATTCCGCATCCCTGCATGTAGAATCATATTGCATTGCATCCTCCCAAATCACGTAGCATTTCCATTTTCATGGAGCATTACGCCATTGAAAAATTCAAACATACGCATGTAAAGCATAAAACATTCTCGGTATCCCAAGTAATAAGCCAGAAGTTTGTTTCTAGTACTCAGACTGAAGTTTGTTCATGACTTATCTTTATTATTCCCAGCAGGGGTCGTTGGCCCACGCGCCGCCTCAATTATCATTTTCCTATTTTCTGCCGATGCTAACAGGCATGCAAGTTTCCGGTATTCAGACCGAAGTGGCATTCAAGCCAGTTTTCCGGTATTCAGACCGAAGTGGCATCCATGCCAGTTTTCCGGTATTCAGACTGAAGTGGCATTCAGGCCAGTTTTCCGATGTTCAGATCGAAGAAGTTTCCGACGTTCAGGTCGACGCAACTTGTGGCATCCAGGCCAGTTTTCCGGTATTCAGACCGAAGTGGCATTCAGGCCAGTTTTCTGATATTCAGATCGAAGAAGTTGTCGACGTTCAGATCGATGCAACTTGTGGCATTCAGGCCAGTTTTTCCGGTATTCGGACCGAAGTGGCGCTCATGCCAGTTTCCCGGTGTTCAGACCGATGTTTGATAATCTAGTATCTTCCGATACTCAGATCGAAGTCATTTCCAATATTTAGATTGATGAGTGGCATTCAGGCCATGGTTACTTCTATGTTACCATTTATTTTGGAATCCAGGCTAACATTCCTTTTTCAGTGTTCAGACCGACTCTCACCGTATCAAGACCACCTCTTTACCGATTCTGACAAGCATTATTACTTTATTTTTCACTTTCCCACTTCAGTGTAAATTTTCGGGCTTTTATCGTATTCAATCCCTTGATACCTCGAAAGTGCGAAAGTTGTTGCTATCTTCCTTTCGGGTTTCTAGTTGATTGAATAAGGGCAGTTGTAATACCCCAAAATTTACCCTTCATTTTTTCCTGGAAGCATGGGATTATGTTTCACACTTCATTAGCATCATGCTAGGTCACACTCATTGCATACTGCATTAGTGACTTGGGAATCAGGTTTTGATTGATCACTCCTTAACAGAAGGAGCCCACACAAAGCAAGATTGAGAATTGGACTTCATTCTCTAAATATGCAAGTCTCAAGGGTCTCAGGGGGGCTCCAGGTATCTTATTATGGTCCTCAGTTCATCAGTGAAGGATTCAAAGCTATCAGAGTGTTCATCTGGATTTAATCAGGAAATTAGGGTTTCATGGCTACTTGCAACAGGCAATGTTTGGTTGGAAGTAGAGGAGCTTACCCATGTCATGATTGGAGAGGTATCTTGGACTAGGAAGATTCACAATTATCTCAGAAAGATCCATTGGCAAACAGTGCAATCAGTCCCCGATCATTTTTGCCCTAAAATTAGGGTTTGGTATAAAATCAGTTTATTTCTGATTCTTTGGGTGAAACTCGTTTCCATGGCCCTCCATATGTCCACAAGGGTCTACATACAAAAAATCAGCTCTTTATTTGAGCCAGAGGTGCTTCAATTGATCATTGGAATCGGGAATCAGACAATTTGGGAAAAGTCAGCTGTGGGGCCAGAAAAGTCAACTCCTGACTTTTTGAGAGTGGAATCTCAAAATCCATGCCTAGGGGAGCCTACATGTGAAATTTGATCAAGGTTGGATCACAGATTCATCATTTAATCAGGAATTGGCAAAGTTACTTAGTTTGGAAATGTTTGACATTCCATTTAGGACTAGTTTTCATGATTGTTGCACTCACTTTAAGCCCATTTTCCATCAAGATAAGAGCTCCATTTAAATATTTCTCCAACATGAAAGTTGTTCCTATTATTCAAAGCTTTCTAGAAATATAACGTTTGCTCCATTTGGATCAAAATTGAGAAAGTTATGCTTAGTCAAAGAGGGGCCTATTTTTAGGACACTTAGAAAAATTTCTAAGTCTCAAAATCTTCAAAGTTTGTCAAGCTTCTTGGCCAGTTTTCTTGCACTTCAAGGCACCAATTGCAAATCGTTTCTTCACAATAATTATACCTTGCCATGTCCTATTTCACCTCCCTTTGGAATCATCTCATTTGGATCCATGGTTTGAGAGATGCACTCACTTAAAGTTGGCACCATGACTTGATTTTCTAGGCAGATTTTAGGCGAAACTTGCCCAACCAGTTTTGCATGGTGTGACATGATCTTAGGGGCCATTTTCACCTTTTTCCATTCATCATTTCCATTCATTCTCAACATGAAAGATGCCAAGCTCCATGATATCTTGCTACTGTTTGCATTATCTCATCATTTGGTGGCTTGTTCATCAAGATATATGGCCACAAAGTCACCATTTTGAACTGTTTTCTTGTTTCCTTGCCTGACCAAGCCATGCTGCAGTCCATGTTTATTTCCTCATTTGGCCATGCATTGTACATTCATTCACTTAAGAGTTTGCCAAATAAGGACAAAACCTCACGTGTCTTTTCTTTCCCTTTTCTAACACCACCTCACCATTTGCAACCAAAATGCATCATTTTGCCCATGAACAAATCATTTATTTCAGAGCCTATTAAGAATTTGATCCACCATATTTAAGAGCTAAAAACCCTAAACCTAAAAGGCTGGTTGTGAATTTTCAAGCTAAGGAAGGCAAGGAGCATTAGAGTCAGATTTCATTCCTCTTCCATTTCTCAAGTTGAAGCTTTGAAGCACCAAGAAGGAAGCCTCATCTTCTTCTATTCTCTCCACAGTCAAGGGGCAGTGAACCTAACTTCCACTAGGTAACCTTTATTACTCCTCTTCCATGGACATGTATTGCTTACTATGCTTATCATCATGATGTTTACCATGCTTATCATCCTGCTTGCTTCCATGCTAATCATGCTATGCTTGTTTCTGAAGCCCTTAACACGATGCAATGTTCTTGATATTGATTTGTGTTGTTGAATTTTTTGCCCTTGCCCGTGTCCATGATGACACTTTGTTGTCAATATTTCTCCATGATTAAGCCATCATTTCACTCAAACAAAGTTACCATGTTAATCTACACATTTCATACTTGATATCTGGGCTTTATTTCGTGTCATTTGATGCCCTATGGTGGTCGCATTTTGTTGTTGAAGTTGGAAGAAACTCACCTGTTTCTGCGTATTTGCATGGCGTTAGGGTTTTTTCAGGTCCCATGAGGAAGACGACCACGTGTCGTCTTGAGGACCGCTGGATCAAGCGCGCATGTTGTAATCCTTGCTGTCCATTTGTTTTTGTCTAGTAGTGTTTTAAATGAAACTTGACCAATTGATAACATGTCACATGGTTTTTTAAAATAAAACGTTCATTTAATTTTGTCACACCTGAATAATTGTTTGGACCATGGGCCAGCGCCAGTTGCTGTTGAAACCTCCCTTTCCTGGCCCATCAGCACTAATCCATTCCCATTTTCATTTTCTTTTTTAATTCACATTTATTTTTCTGTTTTGATTTTAATTGATATAAAATATTTTCTTTGTCCATAAAATTATCCAAAAATATTTTCCACATTTCTTGATGCATTATTTAATTTTATTTAATTTTTATTTTCGCATTTATTTAATGTTAATATTTTATTTTAATTATTCTTTCCAAGTGGTTCATTTTGGCATACGTCTTATTCTTGATTTAATTTTTATGACTTAAAATTATTTTTAGATTCTGATTCTTGGAATGAAGGTTGACCACTGTCCCATGGTCAACCTGACCTTTTCTTGGATTTTTATTTCACCATTTTCAATTTATTCTTGAATTATTTTTAACCTAGTCTTGTTGATTGACTTTTGGTTTGACCTCTGTTTTGTTTCAATTAATTCATGTACCAATTTTCATTATTTTTAAAATCTTTTTGGGGGATGATGATGTCCTGACCCCACCTTACTTAGTTTAATTTTTCATAATTTTCTTGATTAATTTGCTATTTATTTGATATTTTTTAAGTTGGCTCAAATTTTCAGTTGACTTCTTTATGATCGATGTTTGACTTAGGGATTGTTTATGGCAATTGAAGAGATCTTTTGATCCTCCCTTTTTCATCTCATATGCCATGTATTAGAGGCCTTTCATCTTGATTTTATTTGATCCTTACCTCATTTCTGATTTAACTATTTCAGTGGGCCCTTTTTGTACATCTTTTCATCTGTCTAATTCATCTGTTATCTGTTATACTTGTTTCTTTCATGCATGCTTATTATTGCTTGATTGTTTAACATGTTCATACTTCCCATGCCTTGTTTAACGCTCCGTTATTTCATTCTTTGATTCTTTGACTTGATTATACATTTGTTTACTTATCTGATTTGATTAACTGTTGCCTACCTGTATGATGATTGAGGCATATATTCTTATTGTTTGATTGCCATGAACCATCCCCATTCATAACAAATGTACCCCTCTCCCATAAAGTGTATAATATTTATTCTTTCATTCTTTATTCATCTGTTAATACAAGAATTAAAACGAACATCCGATAATCATTTCAAAATAAGATCAAAAGCTCGATCCAACGTCGAGTAATCATTTTCAAAACTCAACAGAACCAGCACGTATTCATCCATCCTCTTGTAAGTCGATTGCCTCAGGCATCGCCATCTACCTGTAAGTCGATTGCCTCAGGCATCGCCATCTACCCTTATCCGTGGCTCCTCTCCTTGCTCCATCCGTCGACTCTTATTCCGTTTAGGTAGCACCCATTAGGTAGAACCCTTTGTATGATAACATAGGTAGAATTCCCTTATTCTTTGCATGCTAACATTAGGTAGATGTTCCCCTCTGTAAATCCTAACACATAGGTCCGCATTGCATGACAACTCTAGGGCAGAGCTTCCCCACTTTTAGACATTCCGTGCGTCTCCGATCTTGTGGCATGTCAATCCGTTCTATTGCAAAGAGGTAACTGCCTAAGACTCGATTCAGCGAGCTGCGACACCTACTGCTAGGATGTTGAACACATTGCCCACTTTCCTTTGACACATCTGGTGTCCTCTTTTGTAAGTCCATGTTCAGATGGAAATCCTTAACCCGTAGGTAGCCGAACTACGACAACTCTGATTCTCATGTTCAGATGAGATGCGATGTCTTGCCGAGTTTTGACTGACGAATAATAACTAACCTTTGTTTGCTTTCGCCCTTGTTGCGATTATTTTCTCTCGCCCTCGTTGCGATCGAGACCTTTCTTTTCTCTCGCCCTAGTTGCGATCGAGACCTTCCCTTTCTCTTGCCCTAGTTGCAATCGAGACCTTTGTTCCCGTAGTTAGCTGAAATACATTTTTGCTTTGATTCTCATTTCAGATGAGATACGTAGGCATAAGACGCGATGTCTTATCGAGCACGCTTCTCTTTCGCCCATAGGTAGCCGAGCTACGAAGACTCTGATTCTCATACTCAGATGAGATACGTAGGCAGTGGATGCGACATCCTTGCGAGTCATTTCCTTTTGACCCTCTTTTAGTAGATAGTACATTAGATATACCTACACCCTTTAGACTAGACCAACAAGAGTGGATCTCGTAGAGTACTACGGATGCGTAGGGGTGCTAATACCTTCCCTTCGCATAATCAACTCCCGAACCCTAGATTTGGTTGCGAGACCTTGTCTTTTCGTTTCTTCAGGTTTTCTTCAATCGTTTCCTTTCCCTTTCGTTTGGGATAAATAACGAACGGTGACGACTCTTCTGTTTTTCTTTCGTCGGTTGGTTTTTTTCGCCTAGTTGCGACACACATGATTTGTTTTTGGTTGTTTTTGTTATGTTAATAATATTGTTATGTATGTTGATAAACTTTTGTTGGATTACAATGTAATGCTAGTTTATTTTGACATGCTATTCGTTTTCATGGTTTTTGTAGGATTACAATTGTTTTATGTTGCTTGCAAGTGAAAGATGCAAACTTGTGTGATAGACCTACAATGACATCCATTCAAATTTATCACACAAGTTTGCATCTTTCTCCTAAGTTTCATCCTCCTTTCATTTTACAAGTTTGTCTTAATTTCTAGGAATGGTTAGTTATCAAGTTCTCCCAATATATGTTAATTAATTCATGTTTTTGTTGATAAATATTGTCAGTGAGTTTGTTATATCATATGTGATTTCTTATTTCACTAACCCCTCATTGAACTTGCATTCATTAAAATAGATTTTTGAGATGATAATAAGAAACATTAAATTATTCTTGAAAAAAAACTTAGATGATCCAATGATTTTTGAATTGCATGCATCTTGTAGTTCATGATTTCCTCTTTAGCCCATAGAATTTGATTCAACGCCACAAATTCTTCAAAACATTGATGATAAATGGATGTTAGTCTGAGTCTTTCACACAAATTTTTATGTTTGCAAAATAAACTAGAATAAATAAGGAAGTCAAATTTTGTGTGAAAGACATAGATGACATCCATTCATTATCATTACTTTGAAGAATTTTGGATTGAAACAAATTATATGGGTTAATGAGGAAATCATGAATTAGAAGATGCATGGAATTCAAAAAACATTGGACCGTTTGAGTTGTTTTTCAAGAATAATTTAATTTTCCTAATTTATATCTCAAAATTCTATTTGAATAGTTGTATATGGTTAATGAGGGGCAGGGAAAAAAAAGCAATATCATATATTATAATAAACTCTTACGCATACCTTCATAGTTGGAACAAACAACCGTCGTGAAAAGTTAACTAAAGAATGAGTTACTGGGATTCGAACCTAGGACCTTTAAATCATTTCACAATAGTTGGTTTCTTTAACCGTTTTTATAAGTAGAGTGCTACCTAACATATCACCATGGTCATTCACCAATTGAAGACATAGATGACATCCATTCATTATTATTACTTTGAAGAATTTTGGATTGAAACAAATTATATGGGTTAATGAGGAAATCATGAATTAGAAGATGCATGGAATTCAAAAAACATTGGACCGTTTGAGTTGTTTTTCAAGAATAATTTAATTTTTCTAATTTATATCTCAAAATTCTATTTGAATAGTTGTATATGGTTAATGAGGGGCAGGGAAAAAAAAGCAATCTCATATATTATAATAAACTCTTACGCATACCTTCATAGTTGGAACAAACAACCGTCGTGAAAAGTTAACTAAAGAATGAGTTACTGGTATTCGAACCTAGGACCTTTAAATCATTTCACAACAGTTGGTTTCTTTAACCGTTTTTATAAGTAGAGCACTACCTAACATATCACCATGGTCATCCAAATTTGAGCTTGTATTGTCAGGTCATATCTCTTGAGACTGATTGGAAGTCCCTCTCGTTCCACTTGATAGGTTTTCAATGCTTCACAGATATCAAAAGCTATTTTATCTTCTTCCCAGTTTCCTCTTGCCAGCTGATTTGTAAATGGGTCCACCCGTCTAGAGTGTGCCACATAATTGTCCTATATGTATGCATGTATTAAATCTCTATCAAATGGGACTTGTTGGCCTTATACCCAGGAAACCTTTGCTAGTGGTGGATCATCAGTAGGTTTGGCATTTTCATAGAATTCCCTTACTATGTTGAGGTTGACAACCCCATTAGGAGTTTCTTGAACACCCTAAACCCGTGCGTTAATCTCCTGTACTATATAGGAATATTCTCTTGGATCTTCCAACTCAAGTGTTTTCTCATGGACTAAATTTATGGTTTCCAAATCAATGTGAAATATTTCAAAGATGAAACTTTTGAATTTATGCTCGTCAACGGTATAAAAGATGAATTTATGCATGATCTCTGTCTTTTCCTCCCAATTATTGATCTTTCAAAAGCCATTTGAGTAATCTCTGAACCAGATTAAAATGCAAATTTGTGATTATTTTACTTTTGGATGAAGTTCTCTAGTGTGTGTTAGGCTATTGTAATACCCCAAAATTTACCCTTCATTTTTCCTGGAAGCATGGGATTATGTTTCACACTTCATTAGCATCATACTAGGTCATACTCATTGCATACTGCATTAGTGACATGGAAATCAGGTTTTGATTGATCACTCCCTAACAGAAGGAGCCCACACAAAGAAAGATTGAGAATTGGACTTCATTCTCTAAGTATACAAGTCTCAAGGGTCTCAGGGGGCTCCAGGTATCTTATTATGGTCCTCGGTTCATCAGTGAAGGATTCAAAGCTATCAGAGTGTTCATCTGGATTTAATCAGAAATTAGGGTTTCATGGCTACCTGCAACAGGCAATGTTTGGTTAGAAGTAGAGGAGCTCATCCATGTCATGATTAGAGAGGCATCTTGGCCTAGGAAGATTCACAATTATCTCAGAAAGATCCATTGGCAATCGGTGCAATCAGTTCCTAATCATTTTGCCCTAAAACTAGGGTTTGGTATAAAATCAGTTTATTTCTGATTCTTTGGATGAAACTATTTTCCATGGCCCTCCATATGTCCAAAAGGGTCTACATACAAAAAATCAGCTCTTTATTTGAGCCAGAGGTGCTTCAATTGATCAATGGAATCGGGAATCAGACAGTTTGGGAAAAGTCAACTGTGGGGCCAGAAAAGTCAACTCCTGACATTTTGAGAGTGGAATCTTAAAATCCATGCCTAGGGGATCCTACATGAGAAATTTGATCAAGGTTGGATCATGGATTCGTCATTTAATCAGGAATTAGAAAAGTTACTTAATTTGGAAATGGTTGACTTTCCATTTAGGGCAAGTTTTCATGATCGTTGCACTCACTTTAAGCCCATTTTGCATCAAGATAAAAGCTCCATTTGAACATTTCTCCAACATGAAAGTTGTTCCTCTTGTTCCAAGCTTTCTAAGGATATAGAGTTTTCTCCATTTGGATTATAATTGAGAAAGTTATGCTTATTCAAAGTGAGATATTTTTTTAGGACACTTAGAAAAATTTCTAAGTCCAAAATCTTCAAAATTTGTCAAGACTTCTTGGCCAGTTTTCTTGCACTTCAAGGAATTATTTGAAAATACTTTCTTCACAACAATTTTACCTTGCCATGTCCTCTTTCACATCCTTTTGGAATCATCTCATTTGGATCCATGGTTTGAGAGATTAATTCATTTAAAGTAGACACCATGACTTGATTTTCTAGGCAGATTTTGGGCCTGGCTGGCCCAATCAAATTTTCTAAGCATACTGCACAAACCAGTCACGTTTTTTTACCTCTTTTGGCCATGCATTGGACATCCATTCACTTAAGTTTGGCCCAAAATAACAACATTTTACACCTCACTTCACACTTTTATTCTTATGGATAAATCACTTATTAAAAAGCCCATGAGAACACCTAATCCACCCTATTTAAGAAGCTGAAACCCTAATCCTAAAGGAGCATTGGAATTTCGTGGTAAGGAGGCAAAGCTTCATCACATATCAGATTCCATTCCACTTCTATTTTCCATTAGGTAATCATCTCTTCCATAGCCATGTTTTGATATATCTACGTTTGCTTACCATGTTCATCACCACTAATCCTTCCATTTTCATATTTCTTTTTCTTATTTAAAATATTTTCTTCGTCCATAAAATTACCCAAAAATATTTTTCACTTTTTTTAACATTTTACTTAATTTTATATAATTTTTATTTTCGTATTTTTTTAATATTAATATTTTATTTTAATTATTTATTCTAACTGGTCCATTTTAAAACACTTTTTTTTATTGATTTTATTTTTATGATATAAAATTATTGTTAGCATTTGATTTTTGGGATGAAAGTTGACCACTGTTTCATGATCAACTTGACCTTTTCTTGGAATTTTATTTCACATTTTCAATTTATTTTGGATTTATTTTTGACCCAGTTTGGTTGGTTGACTTTTAATTTGACTTCTTTTTTATTTTAATTAATTCACGTACCAATTTTCATTATTTTTAAAATATTTTTGGGGGATGATGATGTCCTGACCCCACTTTATTTAGTTTAATTTTTCATAATTTTCTTGATTAATTTGCTATTTATTTGCTATTTTTTAAGTTGACTTGAATTTTCAGTTGACTTCATCAATGTTTGACTTAGGGATTGCTTATGGCAATTGAAGAGATCTTTTGATCCTCCCTCGTTCATCTCATATGCCATGTATTAGAGGCCTTTTACCTTGATTTTATTTGGTCCTTACCTCATTTCCTGATTAGATTATTCAGTGGACCCTTCGTGTGCATATTTTCATCTGTTTGATTCATTCGTTATCTTTTATACTTGTTTCTCTCCTTCATGCTTTCTATTGCTTGATTATTTAACATGTTCATACTCCCATGCATTGTTTAAATGCTCCATTATTTGATTATTTGGTTTGATTATATATTGTTTCTTTATCCGATCTGATTGATAACTGTTGCCTACTTGTATGATGTATGAGGCATATATTCTTATTGTTTGTTTACCATGAACAATCCCCATTCATAACAAATGTACCCCTCT
Organism: Lathyrus oleraceus; assembly: GCF_024323335.1. NCBI lineage: Eukaryota > Viridiplantae > Streptophyta > Magnoliopsida > Fabales > Fabaceae > Lathyrus > Lathyrus oleraceus. The sequence goes on from NC_066579.1 coordinate 130,985,215, forward strand.
CCCATAAAGTGTATAATATTTATTTCTTTATTTCTTTAGTCACCTGTTAATACAAGAATTAAAATGAACATCCGATAACCATTTCAAAATAAGATCAAAAGCTCGATCCAACATCGAGTAATCATTTTCAAAACTTAACAAGACCAGCACGCATTCATCCATCCTCTTGTAAGTCGATCGCCTCAGGCATCACCATCTACCTGTAAGTCGATTGCCTCCGGCATCGCCATCTACCTTTATCCGTAACTCCTCTCCGCGCTCCATCCGTCGACTCTTGTTCCGTTTAGGTAACACCCATTAGGTAGAACCCTTTGTATGATAACATAGGTAGAATTCCCTTATTCTTTGCATGCTAACATTAGGTAGATGTTCCCCTTTGTAAATCCTAACACATAGGTCCATATTGCATGACAACTCTAGAGCAGAGCTTCCCCACTTTTAGACCTTCCGTGCGTCTCCGATCTTGTGGCATGTTAGTCCGTTCTATTGCAAAGAGATAACTGCCTAAGACTCGATTCAGTGAGTTGCGACACCTACTGCTAGGACGTGAACGCATTGCCCACTTTCCTTTGACACAGCTGGTGTCCCCTTTTGTAAGTCCATGTTCAAATGGCAATCCTTAACCCCTAGTTAGCCGAACTACGTTTTTCTCTGATTCTCATTCCAGATGAGATACGTAGGCATAAGACGCGACGTCTTACCGAGCACACTTATCTTTAACCCATAGGTAGCCGAGCTACGAAGACTCTGATTCTCATACTCAGATGAGATACGTAGGCAGTGGATGTGACATCCTTGCGAGTCATTTTCTTTTAACCTTCCTTTTAGTAAATAGTACTTTAGATATACCTACACCCTTTAGACTAGAACACCACTTATGAAAAGGGCTCCCTAGGAGTACCTAGGATGTTTTGGGTGCTTAAAACCTTCCCATTGCATAACTAACCCCCTTACCCAGATATCTGACATTTTTACTAGTTTTTGATTCGATAAAACTTTTAGGTTTTTGTTCGCTTTCTAACCATTCCTTTGGATAAATAGAAGTGTGGTGGCGACTCGACTTGTATGGTTTACCTTGGATTTAGTCAATATCTCTAATGGTAACGAATACCCCGTTACAGAAAAGTGGCGACTCTGCTGGGGAAGATCATTTGCCTAGTGGGTTTTGCCTACTTTTCATATTTGTTGTATTGTATGGTTTATTGCTTTGTGACATATTTTTGTGCAATTTGGGATTACTGTATTGTATGTAATGATTGAATTGTTTGAATATTAATTCCTTGTATGCTTGGTGATCTTTGTGAGATGAGTTCTATACCCGAACTCGAGTGCACTTAGGATAAGAGAATAGCATAGTCTTGTTGACTTGTGTGGAGTTATTCCTTAGCAAGTTGACTTGCAAGCCCATTCACTTGGTGGAGGTTATGTTGGGATCAATAATGTCACACGAGTAGTCGTGGTTAGGCATTACTCTTTCCAATATATGCCTTAGAAGCCAAGGACCTTAGTTTACCACGCCCATCTTGGCCTATTTTTAGGACGTAGTGCAATAATGTTACGCGATACTACACTCATAAGAGTGTCTCTTGAGAATATTTTTGGAATACGAGTAGTCGTTTATCCGATAATATCCAAAAGATGGGATGATGACTATGGGAACCTCTTGTAGAACATGATTGTCAGGTTTAACCATAGTACACTCCCTTTGGGTGGTTCTTAACCAAGCATCCATGCTCGCGACTCGCAACAAACCCTTGATTCGTGGTTGATCCATTCTTGTGTATCCTTAATATCAATGGAACTTGGGTGTTGATAACGTGTAAACCATAATCCACCAAAATGGATGATTGAGATTAAGGATGACTTGATCCATCCTATGACCTTTGTGTGGTGTGATTTGCTTGATCCTTGAGTGTAATTGTTGCATCCATGCATTCATGCATTCATACACATCCATATCATCAACAATGAGAAAAATTTCAAGGAACTTAAGAGGTCTATTTGCAAATTTTCAGACATGGATAAGCAAAGAAGGAATACGAAGAAGTACAGTTTTAGACAACCCGACTTGAAAGAGTTAAGGAGTTTGACATCCTATGTATTAGATCCCTTGGAATTCAAGGCTCGTCATGGGAAGCTTCTGTCTATTCTGGCTACTGTCGCATCGCGCGAAAAACCGGCGGGAAAACAAGAACAACAGAGCCGCCACCGTGCGTTATTTATCCCAAAAGAGGGAAAGGAAACGCTCAGAGTAAACCTGGGAAAGAACATGGTCTCGCGACCAAAGAGTATGGGTTCGGGAGTCGGTTATGCGAAGGGAAGGTATTAGCACCCCTACGCATCCGTAGTACTCTACGGGATCCACGCACAAAAGGAAGGATAAATTGGTTGCTAAACACTGCTCGAATATTCACACACACTGGCTGAAAGAAACGAAAGAGACTGACTGAAACTGGACTCGGCAGGATGTCGCATCCTGGGCCTACTTAGTCTATCAGGCATAGACATCAGAGTCGAAGTAGTTCGGACTGGGGAAACGACACATGCTCGCTAGGATGTCGCATCCTATGCATACGTATCTTCTCAGACGAGAGAAGAATCAGAGCATTCGTAGCTCGGCTGACACGCACACAAACAAACACACACAGGCAAACGTGGAGCCCGACTGCCAATCACTGGACTTATGTCAGCATCCGAACCTAAACACACGCAAAGAGGCAAACATGGAGCTCAAATGCCAATCACTGGACTTACATTGACATCCGAACCAAAACAAACACAACAGATAGATAGGGAGTCGGGGACTCAGCCTATAACTGTCAAACCCACACAAACAGACAGACAGCAAATGCTAAGGAGTCAGGGACTCGAGCCTAGCAAAGGTCGAACAACACACACAAAAGAAAAAGGGCGCCCGGAGAGATCAGCTCAATCTCCTGCCTACATACTTCATCTGGTGTGAAGATCAGGGCGATGTAGTTCCCCTACGCAGGGATAAAGGATTAGCCTAACCAGATAACAGAGGGAGACACAACTCTAGGGAGACTACGACTCGAGCCTAGATGTTGTCATGCAAAATCAACCCTAAGTTATGGTTTCTAGCTAAATGGCACAAGGGCCAACCTATCCTAAGTATGGCTCACACAGGAAGCAAGCCACACACACTTAACTTGCACAGGAAGCAAGCCAAGCAAAACCTAACTTGCACAGGAAGCAAGTCTAAACTAAACCTAACTTGCACAGGAAGCAAGTCAAACTATCCTAACTTGCACAGGAAGCAAGTCAAACAATCCTAAAAGCACAGATAGCACACGCTATACACAAACAAGTGGCTCAAACAAGGGTTAGGTTTTAGTCAAGGGGTCATATCAACCTCAACAAATAAACCTCTGGAACTGGGTGAATGTTGCTCTTAACCTTGCCATTGAGGGGCTAAGGTGAAGCAGATGAAAGGATGAAGTGAGGATGAGACCTCACAGCTCTTATCCCTGGCCTGGGAGAGCTCAAGACAAGAATGTGTGGGTTCAGAAAGTGGGAACCCTGCTACACATTTAATACTGACTCAACTGTACAATTGTACAAGATCTTGGGTTTGTATCTGCAATGCATCAACACAGTGGTGTGAGCAAGGCAGATGACACACTGAATAGTGGGGGATAGATTGCATATCCCTACCTTCCACCAATTGCCTCTTCACTTAGGAGGACTTTGACTCTATGCAAGGACAAAAGTAAACAAACATTGCCTCTTAAGGAGGACTTCAAACAGTTGCCTGGCCAAGTAACAGGCCAGGTCTTCCAGACTACATGAAGTAGAAGAGACATACCTCAATGCAAATTGCTTATACAAGCAAAGCAAAGCAAAAAGTTCACAAGGAACTAAGCAACTAAAACACCTGAAACAGTCAAGCAGATGTTAGTACGCAACTTCAAACAAAACAAACAGAAACAGAAACCAACAGTCAATTGGAGGCACATGGATGTGCAAGGCACAAGGCTTATGGCATGTGAGCCCAGCCACCTACAAAACAAAGAGGTTAGGCAATGATACTTGGGTAAGCTCAATCAAAAGAATTGGTCTTAATGGCCATTTGATGGTCAACCTGAAATCACAAACTCAAAGGTGAGTGACAGGACCACTAGGGCAAGCCTAGGGTCAAAAGTGGATGAGAAAGTCCAAACAGCAAGGGGCAAGTATCCAAAATCATGTCCAAACAATTAGGAAACAAAACCAATTGGGTTCACATTCATATCAATCATCATCACTATTTCATGAACAATTAGGTCAAAGTAGGGTAAACAGAAACTCACAGAAGTCAACAGAAAGACTTGCATCAAAAGCAATCTAAACATTTTTCAAAAATCACCAAATAAATCATGATCAAACCTAACACATAGCATGGTAAGCATGTCAAATTTCATCCCATTTGGATGAGAGGAAGGCAGTCAATAAAAATCAGAAATTCAAAGTACATTTGAACATGCTCAAAGAAGTCAACCAAACATGCATCAACTTAGAAAAATCATAAGTCAAGAATGGTGTATGATAAATGAATGGGACTAAAGCCATGGCAAAGATGAGGATGTCTAGTTATCACATATCAAATTTCATGTCCATCTAATAAAGTATGAGAATTTCACAAATGGAATGGGAACATGTGTCACACAAAGTCAACTATTGACTAGGCAGGGAAGAAAATTCTCAATCAAATGGAAAACAGCAAGATTAATTCCAAGAAAATTCATACACAAACTAGACATATGATATATGATTCATGCAAAATTTGGGGTCAATTGGATAAGAGGAAGCATGTGAACAAAAATTGGGAAAATGCATGATCATGGTATAGCACCAAATATAACACATAACTTCAGAAAATCATAACTCTCAATCCACAAATGATAAATGCACAAACTTTATATGGAAATGAAGGTCAATGTGTCTAGTTTCACCACAAAAAATTTCAAGCTCATTGGATGCAATATGAGCATTTCACAATTGAAATGGCAAAGGGTGTCATTTTGGCACACATGTTGGGAAATCATTTATCAATTAAAATCCAGCCAACCAAAAATTAATTAAAAATCATGATTAAATAAAGGACACATTCATGAATATGAGGAAAAAATTTCAAGATTTTTGAATAAAAATTGAATTGAAAATGAATTATGGAAGTTTGATGAATAATTGATGAAATATTGAACATGGAAGCATGGCATGAGGGTCAAACATAAGTCAACGTGTGGCATTGATGTAATTATGCAGTCACTTACTTAAGCTGTGCGTTTTGGGGGGGAGGAAATGAAATGTTCTGATTGGTCCTCACCAATAGAACAGTAACTTGGCCAATGAATGTTCATATTTCTGATTTTTAGAAAACCTTAGGGTTTACAACAGCCATGGCAAGCTTCATGCACATTTAATCAACATCCAAACAAGTTCAAACATTAAACACACAACAGCGTGGCAGTTGGGCAATGTTCACTCATCGAGCAGTCAACAGCATACCACATCATCAACATGTGCTCATCATAAACAACAGCAAACACAATCAAGAATTTCTAAACATGAGTTTAGGGTTTAAACACAACAGCAGGACATGTGCAGCATGGCTTGGCATTCATACGCATTCAATCAACATCCAAGCAAATCCAACATTAAACACACAACAGCATAGCATTCATGTTTTGCTTCAAGCAACCGATCAAACCAACATCCAATGAACAGCAGCATATGACAGAACAATTATGCAACAAATCAAGTAGCCACAAACCACACATAACAGTCACAAACCAATGGATTTCTGGGCAGCTCAAAAAATAGCAAAACAGCAGCAGGGTATGCATTGCAGTATGTGTTCATCAGCATCATATCAAACCAAACAACAGCACATGACAGCATATAAACAGCAAGCAGTATTTCATTATTATCATGTAATCATTATAACAACAGCAAGCCGCAGCAAGGTATTCAAACATCAATGTTCAACATCCAATCAACCACTTTTCAAATAGAATAGATCAAACAGCCATGGCAAATAGCATGTCCCTCATACCAACACCTCATGGACAACAAACCAACAACAATCAACCAAAATCATGGGAAGTTATGGGCAGCTCATCATAACAGCAGCAGGGCACTTGCAACATCAATTTCATGTTATCTCATCATAAAACAAAATCGAGCAAGCAATCACAACAGCATACAACAATGTTTCACATGGATCTCAGGACAAATGTTCAAAGATTTTCAAATACTGCAGCAAGGTTTTCATGTGGCATCAATGTATTCATCATCAATTTGCATCATGGCTGATAGCATAACAGCATGGTAAAACGATGTTTTTTCATGACATAACAACCAAATAACATGAGCATGAAGATTTCTAGGCAAGATTTCCTAAGCTGCAGCAGGGTTTTCATGTCATGTAAAATCATCAAGCAACATTTCAAACAGTTTGGTAACAGTATGGCATCAATGTGCAAATGGCAACCAAACAACAGCACACCATTTCTCATGGATTTTATAAGCATATTCATGAGGTTCAAAACAGCAGCAAGTAATTAATTTCGATGAAATCCAACAACAGCATATGAACAGCAGGGGACAGCACAGTAGGTTCATTAACACACAATCAATTAATAAACCAACACCTATGACCAAACATAACAAACATCAACATATGAATTTCAGGGCAATGGTCAGGAGGTTTCAAACAGCAGCAAAATGCATTCATGTGCTTAAAAACAAAATGCACAGAAACAATAAATGAACATTGCAATGTGATCCTTAAGCCTCATACATGCCTAATCCACTATTCATTTTCATCAAAGTACATGAACAAACAGGATTCGAGCAAAAAACAACATGTGCACTAAATTTCAAATCAGCATATCTTTTGATAGAATCAACCAATCTCAAAACTAAAGCTACCAGTGAGTCCAGCATCCAAAGATCTTTCCAAAACATGCAACAATTTAACAAAACAAAGGGGTCGAAAATTACTTGACTTCTGCAGAAAAGCTGAGATGCAACAATGTTTTGGATGATTCAGCTCAAACAGTCAAAGGTCCAAGCTCCAAGTGATGGATGATGAAGGAAGTTGAGCTCAAACTTGCTCCATTCGACCTTAAATCCCAACTGCTGCAGTGTTATGTTGGTTTTGTTGGTTTGTTATGACAGAAAAGAATGCTCAAATCTGCTGTTGGATGCTTGACAGCACTTTTCCAAATGGCCAAGGTGAAGTGGATCTTTTGAGTGAGGGTTGTATGCAGTGTGGTTTGTTATGCTTGCTGACAAAAAATGGCAAAATGAGGGCAAGGTTGAAAATGAGGGAGTGAGTGAGTGATGAGTGAAGTTGGATGTTTCTTGTGGGATGAGCTTGAATGAATGAGGTTAGGTCATGTTGGTTTGGTGATGTTTGGTCAACTTGTGCTTGGACAGCTTTTAGAAAATGCAAGGCAGGTTAGGTTTAGTTATGTTGGCAAAGTTTGGATGTGGTTTTTTGGTGAGTGAATTAAATCAGTGTTGCAAGGTTTTATACTCTTGTGCTTTTGACAGCCAAGATGAAAATGCCAAGCCAGGGTGAGGTTTGAGAGGAGTGTATTTAGAGGACTTGGTTCTTCTGTTTTGACAGGTGATGCTAAGTGCCAAGGCTGAGAGTGGAGATGTATGAATGAGATTGGTTTGGAGTTGCAATTGATTTTCTTTTTTTTGAGGAAATGGCCAAGGGTTTTGGTTAGAATAGATGAAGTTTGTTGGTTGCCCCTGAATGGATCTGAGCAGAATCCTTCTTGATCATGCCCTCTTGCTGTTACTGCTACTACCAGTCCCCACCAATATGCCCTGCTGTTACTGTCAATCGTTGTTCTATGCTGCAGACAGTTTTTTGAAAGGCTTGAGTTTGGACAGTGTGTGTATTGGTCCTTTCTTTTATTGCACAGCAGGGTTTGACAATGCTTTTTTCAAATGAAGGTTGTTAGGCTACTGTTGTTGATTCAAAAATGCTGAATGAAAATGTGAGAATAGTTGGTTTTGCCATGTTGTTCCACAATGATGAATATGGATGTATTTATCAAAAAGGCCATGCTTTTCCTTCTGCTGCAGCATTATGTGGTTAGGTCATGTTAAGTGGCAGAAAAAGTATGATGAAAAGGACTTGCTGTTGTCCTGTGCCATGCCTTCTTGACAGTATCTGCACTTTGGAGGCAAACATGTCCAATGAGAGAGAGTGAGCATTGGTGTATGTGATGACCAAACAGAAAATGATGGATAAAGAAATCTGCCATGTGACAGTACAAGGCATGGCCTCATGTTGGTTTTGACAGCAGACCAAACCTCTCCATGCTGTTTGCCGTTGCTTCAATTTGAGGAGGAAAATGCTCAGTCAAAATGAATGAAGCCCCTTTGGTTTTTCTATTATGTTTTGACAGAAAGTGAGTTTTTATCAAGTCACCAACAAGGCCAGGTTAGGTTTGGTTTTGAATGAGTGTTTCATGCAGTCTGTTGGAACTATGGACTTTGGCAGAATTTTTAAATGCAAATCAAAATGGCCAGGTTATTGTTCATTGGAGGTTTGGGAATGATTTTGGTTCATGCATCCAAAGTGAAGCTTGAGTGATGGTTAGAGGCTGCTGCAGGTTTTATGACAGGGTTCTTTTGTTGCCAAGTCTTTTTGAATCAGCATGCCCTTGCCTCATTTGCCTTGGCCAAGTGGTTTTTGTGCCATGCTGCTAATTGCTGCTACTGTCATGACCGACAAACATGGCCTGAATCCTGCTGCTTTCAATAAGGCATGGTGTTTCCTTTAAGTGCACAGCATGGTGATGCTTTTAGGGAATGAGTGAAGTGTGTTTTCTATGTGTATCCAAACCATGACACAATGCTGCACACCATTGCCACTAGGTCTGCTATGTAAGTACAAGGTATGGCTCAACAATTGGATGTTTGAAATAATGTCCTTTTGCCCAAAATTCAAGTATGCTAACATGGCCATATGTACCATTGGAGTATGGCTGCACAATGAGGCTCATCATGACAGAAAAAATGATCAAGAATGCTGCATAATGATGCTGGTACAAAGCATGGTTGTGGAAAGCAAGGACAAGCATGGTGCAATGGTACTTTTCTTACAATTCAAGCAACCAAGCAAGATTCACATGTTCTGCATAATTTGGCTTTGCAAACACACTTAAAATGATATTTATGAGCTATCCCAATTGGCCAAATGTTGAAAAAATGCTTGAGTCAAAAAGTCAACTCTTGGTCAAACTTTGAATTTAAATGAAAAAGGTCCAAAAATGCCATTTTGATTGGTAAGGTTTTAGGTCATGAAATTTATATTTTTGGAAAGAGGATGAAAAATGTGGTTTGTAGGAAAAAACCCCACCAAATTTGGCCAAACGGTTTGGGAGATATGGCCCTTTGAAGTTCAAGATTTTCTAAAATCGATTCGATCATAACTTGCCAACCATACATGGGAATTGAGAGTTCTAGGACTTTTTGGAAATGGGAGAACAAGATCTTCAACTTTCATGTTGGGCAAAAATTCATTTGAGGCTTGTATCACAATGTAAGTTTGAGGATCAAAACTTTCCATTTTTGGTAAGTTTCAGTTACAGGCCCAGTTTCCGTTTTGGGAAATTCATGATCTGGCTTCAAATTCTTCCATGATGGTGTTTGGCATGATATATGATGACTATTTGGACATGAATGAGCTCTCACAAACCAAATCCAATCATCAAATCACTGATTAAATGGACAGTTGACCAACAGTTGACTATTAGGGTTTTGGTCTGATTGTGCATTGACTGATGACTTCCAAACCCTAATTCCTTGAGGACTTGACTTCAAATGATGTCCCAAGTTGTTTGAACTCTTGATTATTGACCATGGTGCCCAAATTCCACAAGAATGACCACCATCCATTGCTTTGACTGACAGTTGACTTTTTTAGGGTTTTTGACTGTCTGTGTATGAACTGCTGACCTCTGAGCCCTTAACCCTTGACCAAAATACTTCAAATAGACCTCCAAACCATGTGAACTTGTTGGACAATCCCCAAGGCCTTGGTTCAATGAGAAATTCCTTTGCTTGCTTGGTTGACTGATCAGGAGGTTGGTTTGACCTAATTCCTTGACTGTCTTGCATTTGAGGCAACTGGGAACAATGCAAATGATATGCAAGGGATCAGGATATGCTATGACCTAATATGAAAATGTATGCATAATGGTAGGTGCAAATTTGAGGTGCTACAGCTGCCCCTATTCAATCAGCTGGGAACCCGAACGGATGATAGCAACGGCTGTCAGACTTTCAGGGTAAACAGGGATTGAATACCAAAGAACCGTAGAATTTGCACAGACTGGATATGATACCAAAGAACCACGTCATTTACCGATGACAAACTGCATGACAGCTTCAGAAAAAAGCAAAACCATTTACCGATGGTTGGAGAACTGGAAGCTTGATATTTACCGATATCAACTTCAGCACGACCATTTACCGATGGCGTCTGGGGAAAATAAACTTCTGAAAAACAACAACCATTTACCGATGGTTAGAACTTGATATTTACCGATATCAACTTCAGCATGACCATTTACCGATGGCTGCTGGGAAAAACGAATTGATGTAATAAGGAAGCAAGACCATTTACCGATGGTGGCTTCAAAGAAACTTGACATTTACCGATGTCAACTTCAAACTGGCCATTTACCGATGGCTACTGTAACTGGGGATCCGATATTTACCGATATCGAAGAAATACGGGGCCATTTACCGATGGCATCTCCACTTGGGGAGGAACAAAATCTTTGTGGTGAAACCAGACAAGACGTTTACCGACGACTTCCGGGGATCTTGATTTTATTGACCAGACATTTACCGATGACTGGGATGAGACTCGACGTTTACCGACACCAAAAGAAATGACCAGACATTTACCGATGACTGGGATGAGACTAGATGTTTACCGACATCGAAAGATGATGTTTACCGACATCAAAAGAAATGACCAGACATTTACCGATGACTGGGAATGAGAAAGTAATTGGGGAGATACAAGCAAATATTCGCAACCGGAAACCAGATAGGACATTTACAGATGACTCTACTGGGGATTTCTAGCTGGGGATTATCAGACATTTACCGATGACTGAGAAAAAGACTCGATGTTTACCGACATCGAAAGATGATGTTTACCGACATCAAAAAAATGACCAGACATTTACCGATGACTGGGGTGAGACTCGATGTTTACGGACACCGAAGCAATGGTGTTTACCGTCACCAAAAATGATGACCAGACATTTACTGATGACTGGGAATGAGAAATTCGATGTTTACAGACACCGAAACAATGGCGTTTACCGACACCAAACAAAGATGACCAGACATTTACTGATGACTGGAGAGAAGACTCGATGTTTACGGACATCGAAACAATGGTGTTTACCGACACCAAACAAAGAAACACTTGCGGGTGTTGATATGACACTTACTGGTATCACAAGAACGACATTTTAGATATGTCAAGGCAAGGTTGACCACTTGCTGGGGGTCTCACTGAGGAGAAACAAACTTTCTGTCACCATCGGGTGAGGAAATAAACCTCTGTCACCATCGGGTGAGGAAATAAACCTCTGTCACCATCGGGTGAGGAAATAAACCTCTGTGGGGAAAAAACAAATCTGAATGCTGTCCGGAGCAACTGTAGCAGTCTTGGTGCTGATGTCGAATGAAATGATCCGCCTCTGCCGGGGATACGGTCTGGTGAAGTTAACACATGAATGCATATGTTTGAATTTTTCTATGGCGTAATGCTCCATATTGAATGGAAATGCTACGCAGTTTTGAGGATGCAATGATTACTACATGCAAAATGCAAATGAACCCTGGCTAGGGAGCCGAAATGATCAGATACTCTGACCCTGTGGGGAGACTCCTCTTGGGGAAATAATCTGCGGGGAACTCTGCTTGAGGAATGGCGAAACGACTTCACACTCATGTTGAAGAATAGCACTTGCTGCTGGGGAAAGGTAAACTCCGCCGGGGATATCCTTCAGTCCACAGGTAGGATAAATGCTGGAGATAACTTTCAATGAAACTGCCCCACTCGGGGAGGAAATCGACAAATACAGGCCTGCTGGGGATAGGCAATCCTTAGATCTGTTGGGAAATAGAAGGCACTATCCACGGATGTCTCTGCAGGGGAACATAGCTCTGGTAGCTTCCAAACTTGCTTGGGGAAAATATCTGCTGAGGAAACGTCCTCACAGATGCCAATCTGAAACAAACAGCACAACAAAAAAATGCCCCCAGGGGATACATGGACCAGATACGCTCAAGTGTCCTCAATATTCAAAATGATTTTCAAATGTTTTATCATTCTGCACATTGTTGTGTAGCCTTCTGTTTTTTTATATGCAATGCTTATCAAAAATTCGGACATTTTGCAAACAAAACAGTAAAAATAAAAACAAGAGAGCTATTTATCTGAATAACGACTTTTATTGATTGAAAATGTGCCTGAAGAGGCAAATACATCAGGAAGCAATTCCTAGAAAGAGGTAATTGCGCACAAAAGAAAAAAATCCATCCTAATGGCAATGTGAACACGGCATCCACCATTTCCCAATTCTGTTATAACTCACAGATCATCAGTTTTCCTCCCAACTCCTTGCTTTCTGAGAAGAATGACTGGACAGATCACATCTTTCGAGATGGCAGACGACAAAGCTTGATGAAGTACAGATAACTCAGACTGTAGTCTTCGCTTTAATCCCTAACTTTTGCCTGGATCGCCCTTTCGGGTTTTCAATCCACCGGGATACCCATTTTTGCCTAAGCCGCCCTTGCGGGTTTTCGACTTACCGGGTGTACACATTTTTTATTTTTATCCCTAACTTTTGCCCGAACCTTTTCTTTCTGTTTTTTTTGGTTCGCCGGGATGCCCTTTTTTTTTGCCTGGACTCTTTTTTTTTTTTTTTTTTTTTTTGTCCAGCGGGTCAATTTATGCGAAGTATTTTTTGACTACATCTGAGTTGACAGGGGACGGAAAATCTTCACCATCCATAGTTGTAAGCATCAAGGCTCCACCGGAGAAGACCTTCTTCACAACATACGGACCTTCATAGTTAGGAGTCCACTTGCCCCTGTTGTCTGCACCGGGAGGAAAGGATCCTCTTCAAAACTAAATCACCGACCTGGTAGCTTCGAGGACGCACTTTCTGATCAAAGGCTCGCTTCATCCTTCTCTGATACAACTGTCCATGGCATACAACGGCTAGCCGTCTCTCCTCGATAAGGCTCAACTCGTTAAACCTTGTTCGGATCCACTCGGCTTCGTCCAGTTTGACATCCAATAAAACTCTTAGAGAAGGAATCTCCACTTCAACAGGTAGGACTGCTTCCATACCATACACAAGGGAGTAGGGGGTTGCCCCGGTTGACGTACGTACTGAGGTACGGTACCCATGCAAAGCGAAAGGCAGCATCTCATGCCAATCCTTGTACGTAACGACCATCTTCTGCACAATCTTCTTGATGTTCTTGTTTGCCGCTTCCACAGCACCATTCATCTTCGGTCTGTAGGGAGAAGAATTGTGATGTTCGATCTTGAAGTCTTTACAAAGCTCTTTCATCATCTTGTTATTGAGATTCGAACCATTGTCAGTGATGATTCTCTCAGGAACTCCATAACGACATATGATTTCTTTCTTAATGAACCGGGTAACCACTTGTTTGGTAACGTTAGCATAGGAAGCTGCTTCCACCCACTTGGTGAAATAATCAATCGCAACCAAGATGAAGCGGTGTCCATTCGAAGCAGTAGGCTCAATCTTCCCAATCATATCAATGCCCCACATGGCAAACGGCCAGGGCGAATTCATGATATTCAGAGGGCTTGGTGGTACGTGCACCTTATCAGCATAGATTTGGCACTTATGGCACTTCCGAGCATACTTGAAACAGTCGGATTCCATAGTCATCCAGTAATAACCCGCTCTCAACAATTTCTTAGCCATTGCATGTCCGCCGGCATGAGTACCGAAGGAACCTTCATGAACTTCTTGCATCAACAGGTCTGCTTCGGGTCTGTCCACGCATCTGAGCAAGACCATGTCAAAGTTTCTCTTATACAACACATCATCCTGATTCAAGTAGAAGCTTCCAGCTAGCCTCCTCAGGGTTTTCTTGTCATTCTTCGACGCACCTTCAGGATATTCCTGAGTCTTGAGGAAATTCTTGATGTCATAATACCACGGCTTCTCATCAATCACAACAGACCCGGCTGCAAACACATACGCAGGCCTCTCGAGTCGATTCACCGCAACATGTGGCACATGATTCCACCAATGAACTTTGATCATAGATGACAAAGTAGCCAAGGCATCGGCCATCTGATTCTCGTCCCGGGGGACATGATACAACTTCACTTTCTTGAAGAACGTCAGTATTCTTCTGGTATAATCTCTATACGGAATCAAATGCGGCTGGTTCGTATTCCAATCTCCATTGACTTGATTGACCACTAGAGCGGAATCTCCAAATATGTCAAGGGTTTTGATCCTCAGATCAATGGCTTCTTCTATCCCCATGATACAAGCCTCATACTCAGCTTCGTTGTTGGTGACGTCAAACGTCAATCTGGCAGAAAAAGGTATATGAGCACCTTTAGGATTGATCAATACTGCCCCAACACCATTACCATTCATATTCACAGCCCCATCAAACATCAGTGTCCATTTGTCATCCGGGTCCGGTCCTTCCTCGACGAGAGGCTCTTCGCAATCTTTCATCTTGAGATACATGATGTCTTCATCAGGGAATTCAAACATCATAGGCTGATAATCTTCAATCGGTTGTTCGGCGAGGTAGTCTGACAGAATACTACCCTTGATGGCCTTCTGTGACGTGTACTGAATGTCATACTCTGTTAGAATCATCTGCCAACGGGCGACTCGTCCGGTGAGAGCTGGCTTCTCAAAGATGTACTTCACTGGATCCATCTTAGAAATCAATAAGGTAGTATGGTTCAACATATACTGTCTCAGTCGGCGAGCAGCCCAGGCCAAAGCACAGCAAGTTTTCTCGAGCAGTGAATATCTTGTTTCACAGTCGGTAAACTTTTTGCTAAGGTAGTATATGGCATGCTCTTTTCGACCAGACTCGTCATGCTGTCCCAATACACACCCCATCGAGTTCTCAGTTACTGACAGGTACATTATCAGAGGTCTCCCTGGAACTGGAGGTATGAGGATTGGAGGTTTCTGTAAATACTCCTTGATCTTGTCAAAAGCTTTCTGACAGTCATCATTCCACTTGATCACTTGATTCTTTCTAAGCAGTTTGAAAATTGGTTCACATGTAGCAGTTAGATGAGATATGAACCTTGCAATGTAGTTCAACCTCCCTAAAAACCCACGGACTTGCTTCTCCGTCTTCGGTTCAGGCATCTCTTGAATAGCTTTGACTTTCGCTGGATCAACCTCAATCCCTTTCTCACTGACAATGAAGCCTAAAAGCTTCCCCGATCTCACCCCAAACGTACACTTGTTCGGATTCAACCTCAGCTTGAACTTCCTCAACCGGTCAAACAGCTTCTGCAAGTTAACCAGGTGCTCCTCTTCTGTCTGCGACTTCGCAATCATATCATCTACGTACACTTCAATCTCTTTGTGCATCATGTCATGAAAGAGAGTCGTCATTGCCCTCTGATAGGTAGCACCAGCATTCTTCAGCCCAAATGGCATCACCTTATAGCAGAACGTGCCCCAAGGTGTAATGAATGTCGTCTTTTCCATGTCTTCTGGCGCCATCTTGATCTGATTATATCCGGAGAAACCATCCATGAAAGAGAATACCGAAGATTGAGCCGTATTATCAACCAATACATCAATGTGAGGTAATGGGAAATCATCTTTCGGACTCGCTCTATTCAAATCCCGGTAATCGACACACATTCTGACTTTACCATCCTTCTTCGGCACAGGAACGATGTTGGCCACCCACGGCGGATAACTGGTAACAGCCAGAAAACCTGCATCCCACTGCTTCTGAACCTCTTCCTTGATCTTAGTTGCCATGTCAGGACTCGTTCTACGAAGCTTCTGCTTGACCGAAGGACATCCTTCCCTAAGAGGTAGTCGATGCATCACAATGTCTGTATCTAAACCAGGCATATCTTGATACGACCAGGCGAACACTTCCACATATTCTCTCAGCATCTCAATCAGCCTCCTCTTGACAGAGTCCTCTAAAGTAGCCCCAATCTTGATCTCCTTTTTGTCGTCCTCAGTACCTAAGTTGATAGTTTCCAACTCCTCCTGATGAGGTTGGATGACCCTTTCCTCCTGCTTCAGCAATCTGGCTAATTCTGCAGGGAGTTCACAGTCTTCCTCACTCTCCTCTTCGGCTTGGTAAATGGGATTATCGAAATCATACTGAGCCATAACAGAACTGTTCATAGTGAATGCCATAAGATCGCTTCTGCATGTTTAATGCTTTGTTTTAGAAAAAGAGTTCAAAAAGTCACAAAACAAAAAACATTGCCATTTTTATTGTTTTTTGAAAAGAAAGTGAAAACGAAAACAGAAAGACAGGGATCACAAAATTTGTTCAAAAAATGTCCTTCATTAATGATAATCATTAAAACATGATGAGGCCCTACAAAAATGAATCACTACGCCTTGGGCAGAACGTAGGATTTTCATGCAAAATGACAAAACAACAGAAAATTACTCTGTCAGAAGAGTAACTTGAACCACTTCTTCAGCCGTCCAGTTGTTGATAGACCCCCCTGGTGCACACGGGCGAACCCAGTTGTCCAAGTTGCAATCGCTGTCACAGTCTTCACTACCGGTTGCGGAAACATCGCCATGATTCATCAGCCCAGCGCTGGTAAAGGTACTCGGACCCGCTTGACCATTCTGCTCTGCTTGGAGAGGCTCATAACCAACGCCAAATTTGTCTTCTTTAACCGGCAAATCCACCATCTTGCCCCAGCCTTCAGCTTTGCCAGAATCAACAACCTCCTTAGCCTGCTTGTAAGAAGTAATTGAAACACCCGGCTTCCTCTGCTCAGCATACGCCACTTTCTCAAGAGCCACAGTCTCAAACGCTTGGCACAAAGTTTCGTGGATCTCGCCATCCACCTCAACATACTTGAACGAGGATAGATGACTCACCAGAATCTCTTCTTCACCGCACACAGTCACAATCTGACCGTTCCAGACATACTTGAGCTTTTGATGGAGAGTCGACGAGACTGCCCCTGCTGCATGAATCCATGGACGCCCCAACAAACAACTATAGGCAGGCTGGATGTCCATAACATAGAAGATGATATTGAATACCTCAGGACCTATCTTCACAGGCAAGGTAACTTCTCCACACACAGAACGTTTGGATCCGTCGAAAGCACGAACGATCAGGTCACTGGGATTAAGCACAAACCCTTCTGCATCAATCTTCCTCAGAATCTGTTTAGGCAACACATTCAGCGACGACCCGGTGTCTACCAATACGTGAGATAACACTGCCCCCTTGCACTCCATGGTGATGTGCAAGGCCTTGTTATGGTTTCGCCCTTCAGGCGGTAAGTCCAAGTTGGTGAAACCCACACCATGCCTGGTGCTCACATTGGCCATCACACCCTCCAGTTGATTGACAGAAATCTCCTGAGGCACGTAAGCCAGATTCAACATCTTCAGCAAGGCATTACGGTGTGCTTCAGAGCACATCAACAGTGAAAGTATAGAAATCTTGGACGGAGTTTGATTCAACTGATCCACAATCTTGTAGTCGCTCTTCTTGATTATCTTCATGAACTCCTCCACGTCTTTCTCAAATGACCCCTCAGGCGCTTCCTTCTGGACAGGCTCTTCCTCAACCACAGCTTGCTTA
This sequence comes from Lathyrus oleraceus, assembly GCF_024323335.1. NCBI lineage: Eukaryota > Viridiplantae > Streptophyta > Magnoliopsida > Fabales > Fabaceae > Lathyrus > Lathyrus oleraceus. The sequence continues at coordinate 131,003,122 of NC_066579.1, forward strand.
CCCTTTGCTTTGGCGAGAGCTTCAGCATTATTGTCCCTCAAAGGCTGCGGTGCGAACAGACGACCGCTTCTGGTAAAACCTCCTGGACCCCCTACATTATCCACAGCCGGACCAACAGTTGCAGGAACTCTATTCGGTAAACCAATTGTCACTGGAGTTTGATTCACTGGTCTTGTCTGACTTTCAGCCCTTCTGTAACTGCGGTGAGCATTATCATACTTCCACGGCACAGCTCTACTATTCTCAACAGCCCTTCTTCCAGACGCAGCGATAGTAGTTGGAACACTGATGGTTACAGGCACGGGAATGGTAACTGGGGTACCATTTGCTGCAGGTGCACTGACGACCCTTGTCCACGTTCTTCAGACGGTTTAAAGTAAATGGTGATAGTTGACGCTGTTCCACGATCTTTTACAGCCCTACTGAATTGCAAACAACCTTCATCCATCATACCCTGGATACCGGTTCAACTGGTCGCAACCATTCTCAGATTCTGCACAGCCCAAACAATCTTCATCACAGCCCGGGTAGACACCCCCTTCAGCAGACGGCACTTCACAACTAGCAGAGAAGTCTGAACATCATCCACATTAACAACTAGATCTTCAGCTTCTTTCCCTTCAATATTGTTCACTCTATGCCCACCGTGCTGAGGCATAGGGTTGTTTACGACGTTGGGCACTGGAGCGAAGTTGATCGCCTTGGCATCGATCAAATCCTGAACCTTGTGCTGGAGAGCTCGACACTTCTCAGTATGGTGGCCTGGTGCCCCAGAATGAAAGTCACATCTAACATTAGCATCATAGCCAGGAGGCAGCACTGTAGGCGGAGCCATTGTACGCAACTCAATCATCCCCAACTTGAGTAGTTCGGGTAGTAGCTCTGTGTAAGACATGGGCAGAGGATCAAATCTTCTATCAGCCTGCAATTTCTGCCTAGGCTGGAAAGGACGTTGCTGTTGTTGTTGTTGTTGCGGTTGTTGAACTCTTGGTTGTTGTTGTTGACGAGGTTGAGGTGCCGGAATAGTCACTGCAGCCACTGGACGATATTGATCTCTGTTAGCATTTGTTCTGTACACACCCCCTCTGTGCTGTACAGCATTGGTCTCTCCTTCCCTACGGCGAGGTGCCCCAGAGAAGGGTTTCTTTAATGAAGACGAGGAACCAGCGTCATGGATCCTACCAGCTTTGATTAGACTCTCAGTCCTTTCTCCACAAATGACAACATCAGAAAAACTACCGAACGGGCAGCTCCCCATCCGGTCCATAAACACACCTTGAAGAGTACCGATAAACATATCTGTCAACTCCCTCTCCAGCATAGGGGGTTGAACTCTAGCAGCCAGTTCACGCCACCTCTGGGCATACTCCTTGAAGCTTTCATTGGATTTTTGACAAAGACTCTGCAGCTGAGTCCGGCTCGGTGCCATGTCCATGTTGTGTTTATACTGTCTGAGGAACGCTTCACCCAGATCTCTCCAGCATCGGATCGAATCTCTCTTCAATTCCATGTACCAATCCAAAGAAGCCCCAGATAGACTATCTTGGAAAAAATACATCCACATCTTTTCATCATCAGTATACGCAGAGATTTTTCTGTAGTAAGCCTGCACATGGGTGCGAGGGCAAGAAGTACCGTTGTATTTGTCGAAGGACGGCGCTTTGAACTTGTGAGGGATTCTCAAACCTTCAACCAATCCCATATTAGTAACATCAAAACCGAGGGAATTTTGACTTTCCATAGCACGAATCTTCTCAGCAAGTGCTTCAACTTTGCGGTCTCTCTCATTAACCCTTCCCAGAACGTCTTCGTCTTCACTGAGCAGAGAGAACAAATCCTCTTGTCTGTCAACAATCGGAACAGGATTGCGGGCCGGAGCACGGACTACTCTGGCATTAGCGGCATCTGGAACAATAGGTTGACCGTTGATTCGAATACCCCCTAACTCATCACCTACAGCATAGTTGTTGACGGGTACAGCAGCAGCAACATTGTTATCATTGACCGGGCCTCCCTCTGGCGGAGCATGGTTGATCGGTGGATTTGCAGCCTCTTGTCTCTGAACCATGGCTCGGAGCTCCTCTTGACCTTGCGCAACCCCTTGCATCATGTTCATAAACTGGGCCATGCTTGCCTTCATCTCAGCCAACTCAGCTTGAAATTGATCCATACTTCTCTGTTGATTCAGTCTTGTTGAGTAGCGGTGCGGACGTTGATCAGCTATCCTGCCTGAACAGGAACCAAGAGTGAGAAGTCACGATCAAGAACACCTGTTATGCAAAATGATATGAGTATGATGCTAATGATGCGTATGATGCACATGATATGCTCATTTCTCAGGCATTCAAAGAGCCTGACCCATCCTGAAAAGATGGCAACCTGCAGCAACAAGAGAACAAATAGAACAAGGAAATGCTGACATCCCTATACATACATAAGGTGAAAAGGCATACAACCAATGTCAACAGAATATCTGAATAAACAACGTACAAAGAAAAAGAATCCCATCCAACAAGCCTGGAGGTGATTCTTAACAAAAGATCCAAGAGATGGCTTACACGCAAATGAATCCCATCCAACAAGCCTGGAGGTGATTCTCAACAAAATACAATCAGAGATACAAACTAAGACAGACGGTCTTCCGGAATGAGGGTCTTCAGGTAATGGCACTGGTCTATCAACAGTGAGCATTCTGAACAATCTGGTAAAGGAGTGATCTTCTCTTTCAACTGTCTTCTCAGCTCCAAGACTTCTCCTCCAAGGTGGTCCTCTGATTTCTGTCTCAACTCCATCTCTTTCTTCAACTGAGCATCTTTGTCTCTGAGTTGCTTCTCCAGGTCTCTGATCTTCTTCTGATAACTGGCCTCAGCCCTCTGCAGCCTCAAGCACTCCCTATGTTCTGCATCCAACATGGATTCCATCTCCTGGTAAGATCTCTTCTTGCTCCCTGCTCTGCTAGCATCTTCTCCTTGCACCTCCCTGAGTTGATGGGCCAAGTGCAGCTTATCAGCTTTGGCTTTGTACAGCTCCATATGGGTGTCTTGCTCCTTCTCTCTCAAACGGCGATTCTCCATCAGGGCTTGCTTGTAGTGCTCCGCAGGCACACTCTCAGCAAGGATCAAAGGTGGTTGCTCCTGCAACGGCTCCATCCTATCATAGGGTAACAACAAAGTTTCTACTCTCTTCTTGACCCAATCAGTGTAATCGGGCATAGCAACGGCAAACTTCTTCCCTAAGACAGATCCATCCTTCACACCAATAGACTTCCACGCTCTCCCTATCTGCTCCAATCTAACAGGGTCATCCTTCTTCTCAAAACAAAAACCCTCGGCTATCTCTGCTTCAAGCGGTCTTTTGCTCATAACAAACCCTAGCTGGCGAAGAGAAAGAACTGGGTTGTAATTGATGCAACCTTTGGTCCCTATGAGTGGCACGCCCCGGAATTCACCACAACTTATGATGACATCCTTCACATCCATCCGGTACGACTGCCACCTGATGTCGTAGGAAGTAAGCGACATGACCCTCTGAGTCCACTTAAGAGTGCTCTGGGTATCCACAAATGGTCCACTGGCTGGCAGAAGAGACATGAACCATTTGAACAAAAGAGGTAGGCAACACCTGATGGCTCCTCCCTTACCATGCCTGCTGTGAATGGCATAGTAAGTATCTGCTAGAAGAGTAGGAATTGGATTCCCTCTGATGAAAATGCTGATAGCAGTGAAGTCAATGAAATTTGGCATACTGGGAAATAGGATGATACCATAGATCATGGCAGCTAACTGTGCGTGAAAAACTTCCCAATTCCCCTTTTCTGCTTCGACTCTGGCTACTCTCAACAGGAACTTCAATGGCAGACCTACAACTTCCCCACTGGACTTCCAACTCTTACTAACCTCCTCAACACTCAAACGGAGAGCTCTGGCAATCAATCTGAAGTCGACCTCCTTTGGAACGTCCAAGAAGGGAGTCTGATGCTGAATAGGGATACTCAACAGGATAGAATACTCCTCGAGAGTAGGTGCTAACTGGTAATCTTGGAAAGTGAAGCATCTGAGCTCTGGGTCATAAAACTGAAGTAGTGTCTGCAGAGGCACTGGATCCACTACTGTCTTCAATACTGTCAAGATATCTCCGTACCGCCCAACAAAACTCTTCAGTCGATCGTCTGTCACGAGGCTACCCAACTCAAATAGCGGAGTCAACGGCTCACGGTGGAAACTGTAGGAACAGGTCTTTCGCTTCGGCTCGGGGGACCGTTGCCATCTCTATCAGTAGACAAGCTCGGGAATGTACCTGAGAAATGATATGCATGCAGGGATTAGTTTTTTTCTTTTTTTTTTTTTTTGATTTTTTGATTTTTTTTTCATTTTCTTTTTTTTTTCAATGCGTTTCTTTTGAAAAATAACTATGCTATGATGCACATGATGCAGACACGACTGGCTGTTTGTGCAATCTCTGATCACTAGGTCGAAGCTTCAGTCAAGATCGGAACATAAATCCCACTTAAGGTTAACTGAACACTGTCTGAACACAAAGTCACCATCAGAACCAAGTCACCAACGGAACCGAGTCACCAACGGTACCTGTAATGAAATAACCCTTCCCCACTCACGGGTGTAGTCTAGGCCAGGGTAAAGCTTGAGAGAAACGCAGCATAAATAACCTTTCGCAGAATACTGTCATATACACACCCGAAGTATGTAACGACAGCATCCCACCAGGGTCTGAACTGCTCGTGATATCAATGTTCCGCTAAGTGGCGCCATACCACCCGCTTCCCATGAATCACTCTATTCCTAGGTATCCTAGATTGCACTCATGGTCTGGGTATTGGACCTTTTACCTCAACTGACTCTTCCCCCCACACAGAGAGAAACAAACAACCAGCCAGGTGAACAGATGAATAAATGCAAACATTAATGCAAACATAGATGCAAACAATAAACAATGAATGCAAACAGTAAATAATGAATGCAATAAATAAACACAGCACAAAGCAACCAAAACCCTAACCTAGAGAGCGCTAGGAGAGACTCGCTTAGGGAAGATGGACCAGCACAGGTCAACTTCTCTATAGTCCCCAGTGGAGTCGCCAGCTGTCGCATCGCGCGAAAAACCGGCGGGAAAACAAGAACAACAGAGCCGCCACCGTGCGTTATTTATCCCAAAAGAGGGAAAGGAAACGCTCAGAGTAAACCTGGGAAAGAACATGGTCTCGCGACCAAAGAGTATGGGTTCGGGAGTCGGTTATGCGAAGGGAAGGTATTAGCACCCCTACGCATCCGTAGTACTCTACGGGATCCACGCACAAAAGGAAGGATAAATTGGTTGCTAAACACTGCTCGAATATTCACACACACTGGCTGAAAGAAACGAAAGAGACTGACTGAAACTGGACTCGGCAGGATGTCGCATCCTGGGCCTACTTAGTCTATCAGGCATAGACATCAGAGTCGAAGTAGTTCGGACTGGGGAAACGACACATGCTCGCTAGGATGTCGCATCCTATGCATACGTATCTTCTCAGACGAGAGAAGAATCAGAGCATTCGTAGCTCGGCTGACACGCACACAAACAACACACACAGGCAAACGTGGAGCCCGACTGCCAATCACTGGACTTATGTCAGCATCCGAACCTAAACACACGCAAAGAGGCAAACATGGAGCTCAAATGCCAATCACTGGACTTACATTGACATCCGAACCAAAACAAACACAACAGATAGATAGGGAGTCGGGGACTCAGCCTATAACTGTCAAACCCACACAAACACAGACAGCAAATGCTAAGGAGTCAGGGACTCGAGCCTAGCAAAGGTCGAACAACACACACAAAAGAAAAAGGGCGCCCGGAGAGATCAGCTCAATCTCCTGCCTACATACTTCATCTGGTGTGAAGATCAGGGCGATGTAGTTCCCCTACGCAGGGATAAAGGATTAGCCTAACCAGATAACAGAGGGAGACACAACTCTAGGGAGACTACGACTCGAGCCTAGATGTTGTCATGCAAAATCAACCCTAAGTTATGGTTTCTAGCTAAATGGCACAAGGGCCAACCTATCCTAAGTATGGCTCACACAGGAAGCAAGCCACACACACTTAACTTGCACAGGAAGCAAGCCAAGCAAAACCTAACTTGCACAGGAAGCAAGTCTAAACTAAACCTAACTTGCACAGGAAGCAAGTCAAACTATCCTAACTTGCACAGGAAGCAAGTCAAACAATCCTAAAAGCACAGATAGCACACGCTATACACAAACAAGTGGCTCAAACAAGGGTTAGGTTTTAGTCAAGGGGTCATATCAACCTCAACAAATAAACCTCTGGAACTGGGTGAATGTTGCTCTTAACCTTGCCATTGAGGGGCTAAGGTGAAGCAGATGAAAGGATGAAGTGAGGATGAGACCTCACAGCTCTTATCCCTGGCCTGGGAGAGCTCAAGACAAGAATGTGTGGGTTCAGAAAGTGGGAACCCTGCTACACATTTAATACTGACTCAACTGTACAATTGTACAAGATCTTGGGTTTGTATCTGCAATGCATCAACACAGTGGTGTGAGCAAGGCAGATGACACACTGAATAGTGGGGGATAGATTGCATATCCCTACCTTCCACCAATTGCCTCTTCACTTAGGAGGACTTTGACTCTATGCAAGGACAAAAGTAAACAAACATTGCCTCTTAAGGAGGACTTCAAACAGTTGCCTGGCCAAGTAACAGGCCAGGTCTTCCAGACTACATGAAGTAGAAGAGACATACCTCAATGCAAATTGCTTATACAAGCAAAGCAAAGCAAAAAGTTCACAAGGAACTAAGCAACTAAAACACCTGAAACAGTCAAGCAGATGTTAGTACGCAACTTCAAACAAAACAAACAGAAACAGAAACCAACAGTCAATTGGAGGCACATGGATGTGCAAGGCACAAGGCTTATGGCATGTGAGCCCAGCCACCTACAAAACAAAGAGGTTAGGCAATGATACTTGGGTAAGCTCAATCAAAAGAATTGGTCTTAATGGCCATTTGATGGTCAACCTGAAATCACAAACTCAAAGGTGAGTGACAGGACCACTAGGGCAAGCCTAGGGTCAAAAGTGGATGAGAAAGTCCAAACAGCAAGGGGCAAGTATCCAAAATCATGTCCAAACAATTAGGAAACAAAACCAATTGGGTTCACATTCATATCAATCATCATCACTATTTCATGAACAATTAGGTCAAAGTAGGGTAAACAGAAACTCACAGAAGTCAACAGAAAGACTTGCATCAAAAGCAATCTAAACATTTTTCAAAAATCACCAAATAAATCATGATCAAACCTAACACATAGCATGGTAAGCATGTCAAATTTCATCCCATTTGGATGAGAGGAAGGCAGTCAATAAAAATCAGAAAGTCAAAGTACATTTGAACATGCTCAAAGAAGTCAACCAAACATGCATCAACTTAGAAAAATCATAAGTCAAGAATGGTGTATGATAAATGAATGGGACTAAAGCCATGGCAAAGATGAGGATGTCTAGTTATCACATATCAAATTTCATGTCCATCTAATAAAGTATGAGAATTTCACAAATGGAATGGGAACATGTGTCACACAAAGTCAACTATTGACTAGGCAGGGAAGAAAATTCTCAATCAAATGGAAAACAGCAAGATTAATTCCAAGAAAATTCATACACAAACTAGACATATGATATATGATTCATGCAAAATTTGGGGTCAATTGGATAAGAGGAAGCATGTGAACAAAAATTGGGAAAATGCATGATCATGGTATAGCACCAAATATACACATAACTTCAGAAAATCATAACTCTCAATCCACAAATGATAAATGCACAAACTTTATATGGAAATGAAGGTCAATGTGTCTAGTTTCACCACAAAAAATTTCAAGCTCATTGGATGCAATATGAGCATTTCACAATTGAAATGGCAAAGGGTGTCATTTTGGCACACATGTTGGGAAATCATTTATCAATTAAAATCCAGCCAACCAAAATTAATTAAAAATCATGATTAAATAAAGGACACATTCATGAATATGAGGAAAAAATTTCAAGATTTTTGAATAAAAATTGAATTGAAAATGAATTATGGAAGTTTGATGAATAATTGATGAAATATTGAACATGGAAGCATGGCATGAGGGTCAAACATAAGTCAACGTGTGGCATTGATGTAATTATGCAGTCACTTACTTAAGCTGTGCGTTTTGGGGGGGAGGAAATGAAATGTTCTGATTGGTCCTCACCAATAGAACAGTAACTTGGCCAATGAATGTTCATATTTCTGATTTTTAGAAAACCTTAGGGTTTACAACAGCCATGGCAAGCTTCATGCACATTTAATCAACATCCAAACAAGTTCAAACATTAAACACACAACAGCGTGGCAGTTGGGCAATGTTCACTCATCGAGCAGTCAACAGCATACCACATCATCAACATGTGCTCATCATAAACAACAGCAAACACAATCAAGAATTTCTAAACATGAGTTTAGGGTTTAAACACAACAGCAGGACATGTGCAGCATGGCTTGGCATTCATACGCATTCAATCAACATCCAAGCAAATCCAACATTAAACACACAACAGCATAGCATTCATGTTTTGCTTCAAGCAACCGATCAAACCAACATCCAATGAACAGCAGCATATGACAGAACAATTATGCAACAAATCAAGTAGCCACAAACCACACATAACAGTCACAAACCAATGGATTTCTGGGCAGCTCAAAAAATAGCAAAACAGCAGCAGGGTATGCATTGCAGTATGTGTTCATCAGCATCATATCAAACCAAACAACAGCACATGACAGCATATAAACAGCAAGCAGTATTTCATTATTATCATGTAATCATTATAACAACAGCAAGCCGCAGCAAGGTATTCAAACATCAATGTTCAACATCCAATCAACCACTTTTCAAATAGAATAGATCAAACAGCCATGGCAAATAGCATGTCCCTCATACCAACACCTCATGGACAACAAACCAACAACAATCAACCAAAATCATGGGAAGTTATGGGCAGCTCATCATAACAGCAGCAGGGCACTTGCAACATCAATTTCATGTTATCTCATCATAAAACAAAATCGAGCAAGCAATCACAACAGCATACAACAATGTTTCACATGGATCTCAGGACAAATGTTCAAAGATTTTCAAATACTGCAGCAAGGTTTTCATGTGGCATCAATGTATTCATCATCAATTTGCATCATGGCTGATAGCATAACAGCATGGTAAAACGATGTTTTTTCATGACATAACAACCAAATAACATGAGCATGAAGATTTCTAGGCAAGATTTCCTAAGCTGCAGCAGGGTTTTCATGTCATGTAAAATCATCAAGCAACATTTCAAACAGTTTGGTAACAGTATGGCATCAATGTGCAAATGGCAACCAAACAACAGCACACCATTTCTCATGGATTTTATAAGCATATTCATGAGGTTCAAAACAGCAGCAAGTAATTAATTTCGATGAAATCCAACAACAGCATATGAACAGCAGGGGACAGCACAGTAGGTTCATTAACACACAATCAATTAATAAACCAACACCTATGACCAAACATAACAAACATCAACATATGAATTTCAGGGCAATGGTCAGGAGGTTTCAAACAGCAGCAAAATGCATTCATGTGCTTAAAAACAAAATGCACAGAAACAATAAATGAACATTGCAATGTGATCCTTAAGCCTCATACATGCCTAATCCACTATTCATTTTCATCAAAGTACATGAACAAACAGGATTCGAGCAAAAAAACAACATGTGCACTAAATTTCAAATCAGCATATCTTTTGATAGAATCAACCAATCTCAAAACTAAAGCTACCAGTGAGTCCAGCATCCAAAGATCTTTCCAAAACATGCAACAATTTAACAAAACAAAGGGGTCGAAAATTACTTGACTTCTGCAGAAAAGCTGAGATGCAACAATGTTTTGGATGATTCAGCTCAAACAGTCAAAGGTCCAAGCTCCAAGTGATGGATGATGAAGGAAGTTGAGCTCAAACTTGCTCCATTCGACCTTAAATCCCAACTGCTGCAGTGTTATGTTGGTTTTGTTGGTTTGTTATGACAGAAAAGAATGCTCAAATCTGCTGTTGGATGCTTGACAGCACTTTTCCAAATGGCCAAGGTGAAGTGGATCTTTTGAGTGAGGGTTGTATGCAGTGTGGTTTGTTATGCTTGCTGACAAAAAATGGCAAAATGAGGGCAAGGTTGAAAATGAGGGAGTGAGTGAGTGATGAGTGAAGTTGGATGTTTCTTGTGGGATGAGCTTGAATGAATGAGGTTAGGTCATGTTGGTTTGGTGATGTTTGGTCAACTTGTGCTTGGACAGCTTTTAGAAAATGCAAGGCAGGTTAGGTTTAGTTATGTTGGCAAAGTTTGGATGTGGTTTTTTGGTGAGTGAATTAAATCAGTGTTGCAAGGTTTTATACTCTTGTGCTTTTGACAGCCAAGATGAAAATGCCAAGCCAGGGTGAGGTTTGAGAGGAGTGTATTTAGAGGACTTGGTTCTTCTGTTTTGACAGGTGATGCTAAGTGCCAAGGCTGAGAGTGGAGATGTATGAATGAGATTGGTTTGGAGCTGCAATTGATTTTCTTTTTTTTGAGGAAATGGCCAAGGGTTTTGGTTAGAATAGATGAAGTTTGTTGGTTGCCCCTGAATGGATCTGAGCAGAATCCTTCTTGATCATGCCCTCTTGCTGTTACTGCTACTACCAGTCCCCACCAATATGCCCTGCTGTTACTGTCAATCGTTGTTCTATGCTGCAGACAGTTTTTTGAAAGGCTTGAGTTTGGACAGTGTGTGTATTGGTCCTTTCTTTTATTGCACAGCAGGGTTTGACAATGCTTTTTTCAAATGAAGGTTGTTAGGCTACTGTTGTTGATTCAAAAATGCTGAATGAAAATGTGAGAATAGTTGGTTTTGCCATGTTGTTCCACAATGATGAATATGGATGTATTTATCAAAAAGGCCATGCTTTTCCTTCTGCTGCAGCATTATGTGGTTAGGTCATGTTAAGTGGCAGAAAAAGTATGATGAAAAGGACTTGCTGTTGTCCTGTGCCATGCCTTCTTGACAGTATCTGCACTTTGGAGGCAAACATGTCCAATGAGAGAGAGTGAGCATTGGTGTATGTGATGACCAAACAGAAAATGATGGATAAAGAAATCTGCCATGTGACAGTACAAGGCATGGCCTCATGTTGGTTTTGACAGCAGACCAAACCTCTCCATGCTGTTTGCCGTTGCTTCAATTTGAGGAGGAAAATGCTCAGTCAAAATGAATGAAGCCCCTTTGGTTTTTTCTATTATGTTTTGACAGAAAGTGAGTTTTTATCAAGTCACCAACAAGGCCAGGTTAGGTTTGGTTTTGAATGAGTGTTTCATGCAGTCTGTTGGAACTATGGACTTTGGCAGAATTTTTAAATGCAAATCAAAATGGCCAGGTTATTGTTCATTGGAGGTTTGGGAATGATTTTGGTTCATGCATCCAAAGTGAAGCTTGAGTGATGGTTAGAGGCTGCTGCAGGTTTTATGACAGGGTTCTTTTGTTGCCAAGTCTTTTTGAATCAGCATGCCCTTGCCTCATTTGCCTTGGCCAAGTGGTTTTTGTGCCATGCTGCTAATTGCTGCTACTGTCATGACCGACAAACATGGCCTGAATCCTGCTGCTTTCAATAAGGCATGGTGTTTCCTTTAAGTGCACAGCATGGTGATGCTTTTAGGGAATGAGTGAAGTGTGTTTTCTATGTGTATCCAAACCATGACACAATGCTGCACACCATTGCCACTAGGTCTGCTATGTAAGTACAAGGTATGGCTCAACAATTGGATGTTTGAAATAATGTCCTTTTGCCCAAAATTCAAGTATGCTAACATGGCCATATGTACCATTGGAGTATGGCTGCACAATGAGGCTCATCATGACAGAAAAAATGATCAAGAATGCTGCATAATGATGCTGGTACAAAGCATGGTTGTGGAAAGCAAGGACAAGCATGGTGCAATGGTACTTTTCTTACAATTCAAGCAACCAAGCAAGATTCACATGTTCTGCATAATTTGGCTTTGCAAACACACTTAAAATGATATTTATGAGCTATCCCAATTGGCCAAATGTTGAAAAAATGCTTGAGTCAAAAAGTCAACTCTTGGTCAAACTTTGAATTTAAATGAAAAAGGTCCAAAAATGCCATTTTGATTGGTAAGGTTTTAGGTCATGAAATTTATATTTTTGGAAAGAGGATGAAAATGTGGTTTGTAGGAAAAAACCCACCAAATTTGGCCAAACGGTTTGGGAGATATGGCCCTTTGAAGTTCAAGATTTTCTAAAATCGATTCGATCATAACTTGCCAACCATACATGGGAATTGAGAGTTCTAGGACTTTTTGGAAATGGGAGAACAAGATCTTCAACTTTCATGTTGGGCAAAAATTCATTTGAGGCTTGTATCACAATGTAAGTTTGAGGATCAAAACTTTCCATTTTTGGTAAGTTTCAGTTACAGGCCCAGTTTCCGTTTTGGGAAATTCATGATCTGGCTTCAAATTCTTCCATGATGGTGTTTGGCATGATATATGATGACTATTTGGACATGAATGAGCTCTCACAAACCAAATCCAATCATCAAATCACTGATTAAATGGACAGTTGACCAACAGTTGACTATTAGGGTTTTGGTCTGATTGTGCATTGACTGATGACTTCCAAACCCTAATTCCTTGAGGACTTGACTTCAAATGATGTCCCAAGTTGTTTGAACTCTTGATTATTGACCATGGTGCCCAAATTCCACAAGAATGACCACCATCCATTGCTTTGACTGACAGTTGACTTTTTTAGGGTTTTTGACTGTCTGTGTATGAACTGCTGACCTCTGAGCCCTTAACCCTTGACCAAAATACTTCAAATAGACCTCCAAACCATGTGAACTTGTTGGACAATCCCCAAGGCCTTGGTTCAATGAGAAATTCCTTTGCTTGCTTGGTTGACTGATCAGGAGGTTGGTTTGACCTAATTCCTTGACTGTCTTGCATTTGAGGCAACTGGGAACAATGCAAATGATATGCAAGGGATCAGGATATGCTATGACCTAATATGAAAATGTATGCATAATGGTAGGTGCAAATTTGAGGTGCTACAGCTACTCAAGTGGATGAAGGTCTAATGAGTGTGTTGGTGCAGTTCTATGATCCCTTGTACTGTTGCTTCACTTTTCCGGATTTTCAGCTTTTGCCTACGCTTGAGGAGTATGCCTATCTTGTGGGTATACCTATTCTAGATCAGTTGCCGTTTAGTGGCTTGGAGAGAGTTCCTTCTTCTCAAGAGATTGCCGATCTGTTGCGTATAGATGAATCTATTATTGGTGCTCATATGACTACCAAAGGTGGAATTCAAGGTCTCCCGTCTGATTTCCTCATTGATCAAGCTACTATGTTTGGGAAGGCCATGAGTGAGGACGCCTTTGAGGCCATATTTGTACTTCTCATCTATGGGCTAGTGTTATTCCCCAACATCGACAAGTTTGTGGATGTGAACGCTATTAGGATTTTCTCTACTCTTAATCCCGTTCCTACTCTGTTGGGCGACACTTACTTTTCTTTGCATATGAGGAATGCAAAGGGCGGTGGTACCATTGTGTGCTGTTTTCCTCTGTTGTACAAGTGGTTTATTTCGCACTTGCCTCAGATGCTCGCCTTCAAGGAGAACAAAGGATGTCTACGGTGGTCCACGAGACTTATGTCTCTCCCTAATGATGATATCTTTTGGTACAACCGTGTATATGATTGTGTGCAGATTATCGACTCTTGTGGTGAATTCTCCAATGTACCTCTTCTTGGTACATTCGGTGGAATTAACTACAACCCTATTTTGGCATGTCGTCAACTTGGGTTCCCCCTAAAGGATAAACCCAATAACATTCTGTTAGAGGGTGTGTTCTTTCAGGAGGGTAAAGATCCCCAAGGCTTGAAGGGCAGGATGGTCCGCGCTTGGCGCAAGATCCATAAGAAAGGAATGAAGGAGCTAGGTCCGAAGAACTGTATCGCTTTGGAACCCTATACCTCTTGGGTTAGGAGGAGACCTTCCGAGTATCTCATGCCTTATGAGTATCCAAGACCCACACCTTTGGTTGTGGCTGGGCCTTCAACCCTCCCTAGCCAAGGAGTCTTGAGAGACGAAGACCGTTCGCGTGCTTGGATCCGTGACTGAGAGGAGTTGCTTCAGCAGATCAGAGAGAAGGATGCTTTGATAGAGTTCCTTGAGCACCAGGTTATTGATGATCCTGATGACACATTGACTTCTCTACTTCCTCAGTCATCCATGTTTTGGAAGAGGAAGTATGATCGACTCGCCAAAGAGAAGGCAAATATGGAGGCAGCCTATGAGAGGGAGGTGAAGAGGCTTCATGCAGCTTATCTTCCGGTCTCGAGGGCTTTGGACGATTGCTTCTAGGGATCCATAGGATGTTCATTTTCCTTCTCTCTTGTATTGTATTTGGTTACCAAGACTGTACTTCTTTGGTGTAAAAACATTTCCAAATATTAATTGACGTGACATTTCCGTATGTGATAAACGTTTAATATTTCCAAAAATTTGCAAATAAGACTCTAAAGTTCCTATGATATAAAAATTAAATCATAATAAGCATTGCATGCATCATGTTTATCTATTCCTAGGGGTTTATATCTTCTTCTTGATTCTAGTCGGGGTTTTCTTACACTGTTTATCTAATGTGAGACTGGAATCAAGGGGTAGAATACCCTTTGAAATTGATAAACATGTTATTGCATTTGCATATTCATTAGCATGTCTTGCATAACAGGTACCGCCGCAGTGTTCTCATCTTGTTCGGTATTCCATTATTAGGATAGCTGACTCAAGCGTTCACCGATACGGTACCCGAAGGAATCAACAGAGAGCAATGGAAGGTTTACAAGCAAAGCTCACTGAGATGAGGATTCGCATGAATCAGTTCATGGAAGTGGTCCAAGGAGTGGCTCAGGGACGGCAGGAGATTAGATTGTTGGTACAGGGGAATCCCCCTACTACTCAACCGGAGGTTGTGGCTGATCCTCCCGCTGGAGAGGCTAATGGACCCAATGGATCGGGGCCTATCCCAATCCCACATGGAAACCTTGACCACCAACCCATCCATGATGATCAGGAGGATCAGTTCCCCCTACTTCAGGAGGACTTTGGCATGGGCCATGGTATGGACCCTATGTTTCGGAGACTGGAAGAGAGGTTGAAAGCTGTGAAAGGGCAGAATGCTCTTGGTGTGGATGTTGCTGACTTGGGGTTGGTCCCAGGCGTGAGAGTTCCGCCAAAATTCAAAGTCCCCGTGTTTGATAAGTACAATGGCAACTCTTGCCCGGAGACTCATGTACAACCTTACTTCCGCAAGATGATCACGTATTCTGATGATGAGAAGCTGCTCATGTACTTCTTCCAGGAAAGCCTAGCTGGGGCATCCTTGGAGTGGTATATGAGGCTGGACAGAGCCCATATTTGCTGTTGGAGAGACTTGGCTGAGGCCTTTGTGAAGCAATATCAGTACAATGCGGATATGGCACCTGACAGGACTCAGCTCCAGAATCTGTCTCTCAAGAGCAACGAGTGCTTCAAAGAGTATGCTCAACGCTGGAGAGAGTTGGCTTCCCGTGTTCAGCCTCCGATGTTGGAAAAAGAGATGGCCAACATGTTTATGAACACACTGCCTGGATCTTATTTGGAGCGTCTGGTGGGTTGCAACGCCTCGAATTTTGCTGATGTGGTCTCTACCACTGAGAGAATGGAGAACTACTTGAAGACGTGTAAGATCCAAAACGGGGTTGGATCATCTTTGGGGTCAAAGAAGTCGTTCTTAGGAGGACAAAAGAGGAGAGAAGGGGATGCAAAGGCCATATCTTCTTATCAGAACAGGGGTAACCGGAGGAATAACTTTCAGAATTACCATCAACAACCTTATGTTGCAGTAGTGACCATTCCGGCTGCAGCACCAGTGCAACAACAACAACCACAACGTTAACAAAATCAATACCAACAACAACAGGGTAACAGACCTGCTTATCAACAGAGACAGAGGATGATGGATAGGCGTTTCGACACTCTTCCGATGTCGTATGCCCAGTTGCTTCCCAACCTTCAACATTTGTAACTTGTGCAGTTACGCACTTTGGCTCCTCCCGTTGGCAGGCTTCCAGTGGGTTATGACGCCAATGCTAGGTGTAATTTCCACTTTGGGGCACCTGGCCACACTATTGAGAACTGCAAAGCTTTTAAGCACGTAGTTCAGGACCTTATTGATTCAAAGGCCATTAACTTTACGCCGGCTCCTAATGTTTTCAACAATCCTATATCGCAACATGGTAGAGCAAATGTTAACATGGTTGAAGGAGAAGTCAAATTAGTCAAGGAGGTGTTGAAGCTGAAGACTCCGCTGTTAGAAATCAAAGAATACTTGCTAAAGGCAGATGTTTTCCCCGGCTGTGGGAGCGATTGTTTGGGTTGTGTTGCACAGAGTGGGGGTTGTGTGAAGCTGCAGCAGGGTATCCAGGCCTTGCTTGACGATGGTATCCTCCAAGCTGAAGACTTATCTTCCCAAAGGTCTGTTGAAGGGGTTGTTGAAGGGGTTGTTGAGAATGCAGATGTTGATCCTCTCTTTCCTAAAGATGCTGAAGAATTTACAAATGTTGTTCCTGCTGATTTTGTAATTCCCAATGATGTGATTAATTTTTCTGATGTAGTTACTGATATTCCAAACATGGTGTTTGATTCTGATGTACTTGCTGAACTTGATTCCGATGTTTCGGATGTTTGTACTTCAATGAATAAGATTTCTGAGTATGACTGTGACGTTGCCAATATCATAATTTTCTACCCGACCGCTCAGATTAGTGCGCCAGTAGCGCAACCGGTACCACTAGTGCGACCGCATGAATCCACTATGACCATCACGACCCCTGGTCCTTTACCTTTCACCAGCGAAAGGGCCATTCCTTGACATATCGGGGGGAGTGTATACACACATGATCATGGAATGGAGCAGCCACTGAAAGTAGAAAAGGTGTAGGATCAGAGGTCTGAATCTGGAATTGAGATAAAAGATCCCGCAATGGACAATGATGGTGGAATCGAGCGATTTACCAGAAGTGGTAGACTGTTCTCACCACCGGTTACCCAACCTGATAGTGCTGACGCCGCGGCAAAGGCCAAAGGCAAGCAAGTTGCGAATGAAGGTACCTCTGCACCACAGGCTGGCTCTGAGCCTGCTTTTGCGAAGGATGTGGACGAACTTTTGAGAATTATAAAGAAAAGCGATTATAAGGTAGTCGATCAGTTGATTCAGACGCCATCCAAGATATCTATTCTCTCACTCCTGCTGTGTTCGGAGGCACACAGGGAGGCACTCCTGAAGGTCCTTAATGTTGCATATGTGCCTCAATAGATCTCAGTGAACCAACTAGAGGGGATCGTTGCAAATGTTCATACAAGCAACAGGTTGGGTTTTGCTGATTCTGACTTGACGCCAGCTGGACGCGATCATAACAAGGCTTTGCACATCTCGATGGAGTGTAAAGACACTGTGCTATCCCATGTTCTGGTGGATACAGGTTCCTCTCTCAATGTGCTACCCAAGAGAGCCCTGTCAAGGTTAGATGTAGAAGGTTTGATCTTGAAGCCTTCCGATCTTGTGGTAAGAGCCTTCGATGGTTCTAAGAGTTCGGTGTTCGGAGAGGCAGAATTGCCAATTCATATTGGACCACAAACCTTTAACACCGTATTCTATGTGATGGATATCAGTCCTTCGTATAGCTGTTTGCTGGGTCGTCCTTGGATCCACAATGTTGGGGCAGTCTCCTCGACCTTGCATCAGAAGATTAAGTTCCCGGTCAACGGAAGAATTATCATTGTCTGTGGTAAGGAGGATATTCTGGTCAGTAACCTGTCTACATTCAAGTATGTAGAGGTAGAAGGTGAGATTCATGAGACCCTGTGTCAGGCCTTTGAGGCAGTTCAAGTCAAGGATGCAGCTCCAGTGGAAGAGGTTGAAGCAGGTGCCTCTTTGTCGTCCTTCAAGCAAGCACAGGCCTTGGTAAATTCAGGTGTTGCTCCCGGGTGGGGACGTCTGTTGGATTTACCTGTAAAGGAAGACAAATTTGGGATTGGGTATCAACCGACATTGACTTCTACAACTTGAACGCCTCAGACTCGTCAGGGGCCGATTACTTTCTCCAGTGTTGGCATCATTCAGTACGGCCAGGTCTCTGCAATCAACAAAGAAGATGGGGATAGTGATTGCGACATTGACAACTAGGTGCGTCCAAGGGTCCCGGGTGAAGTTCTCCGCAACTGGTCTTCTGAAGAGATTATCCAAGTCACTCTTATTAAAGAGTAATTTTCTTTGTTTATTCATGCATATCCAAGTCTTGCATTCCGCCCAGGGCGTAATGACTCATTGTAGGGCTCATCTATGTGAATACCTGCATTTTTTATCATAAATAAAGGACGTCTTTTTGCATTCAAATATTTTGTTCACTGTCTTTCTATTTTTGCAGTTTTCAAAAATCAAAAATATAAAAAAAAATAATATACATTTGGCAATGTTTTGTTTAGTTTCCACTTCTTGTTCACACTCATAAGCACATACCATCACTCATGCAGATGCACGTCACCGGATCCTATTGATAACAGTTCTGCTATGGCTCGCTTCGACTTTGAAAATCCAATCTATCAAGCTGAAGAAGAGGGTGATGAAGACTGTGAACTCCCTGAAGAACTTTCCAGGTTGTTAAAATAGGAGGAAAGGGTCATTCAACCGCATCAAGAGTCTATTGAAGTGATTAATCTCGGCCCGAGGACGTCAAGAGAGAAATCAAGATAGGGGCTACTTTGGAAGATAGTGTGAAGAAGGGGTTGATTGAATTGCTGTAAGAGTATGTTGACATCTTCTCTTGGTCTTATCAGGAAATGCCAGGGCTTGACACAGACATTGTGGTACACCGTTTGCCTCTCAAAGAGGATTGTCCTTCGGTCAAGCAGAAGCTCAGAAGAACAAGACTAGAGATGGCTGTCAAGATAAAGGAAGAAGTGCAAAAACAGTTGGATGTAGGGTTTCTAGCGGTTACAAATTATCCGCCATGGGTTGCAAATATCGTTCCAGTACCTAAAAAGGATGGAAAGGTACGGATGTGTGTTGACTACCGAGATCTGAACAGAGCTAGTCCTAAAGATGATTTCCTGTTACCTCACATCGATGTTTTGGTGGATAACACGGCTCAGTTCTCGGTATTCTCCTTCATGGATGGCTTTTCTGGCTATAATCAAATTAAGATGGCACCAGAAGACATGGAGAAGACAACTTTCATAACCCCATGGGGAACCTTCTGCTACAAGGTGATGCCGTTTGGTCTGAAAAATGCTGGGGCAACATATCAACGAGCTATGGTAACTCTTTTCCATGATATGATTCATCATGAAATCGAGGTTTATGTTGATGATATGATTGCCAAATCTCAGACGGAAGAAGAACATTTGGTGAATTTGCAGAAACTGTTTGAGCGTTTGAGGAAATTCAAGCTGAGGCTTAATCCGAACAAGTGTACTTTCGGGGTGAGATCTGGAAAACTGCTGGGTTTTATTGTTAGTGAAAAAGGGATTGAGGTGGATCCAGCCAAAGTGAAAGCGATACAAGAAATGCCTGAGCCAAGAACAGAAAAACAAGTCTGTGGTTTCTTAGGAAGGTTGAACTACATTGCAAGGTTCATCTCTCACCTAACCGCCACGTGTGAGCCAATATTCAAATTGTTGAGAAAAGATCAGGCCATCAGGTGGAATGATGATTGCCAAAGGGCTTTCGAGAAGATAAAAGAGTATTTGCAGAATCCTCCAATCCTTATGCCTCCAGTCCCAGGGAGACCGCTGATTATATATTTGACAGTACTTGATAATTCCATGGGTTGTGTTGTCGGTCAACACGACGAGACAGGTAGGAAAGAGCATGCCATCTACTACCTGAGTAAAAAATCCACAGATTGCGATGAAGGAGTCGTATCCGGCTCTATTTGCTTGAGGTATGTTTTCGAGGACGAAAACTCTTTTAGTGGGGGAGAGTTGTAACACCCCGATTAAAATAAGAGAATTATTTAATTGAGTTAATATTATTTTATTAATTTAATTAAATAAAGTTGAATTATTGGATTATTTTTATTATTATTATAGATGTTATTTATTTAATAATAATTAAATAAATAAAATAAATGGAATATGAAGAGTGGAAGGGTAAAAGTGGAAATTGGATAAAAGAGGCCAAAGTGAGGACTCAGGTTGTTTCACGTGTTTTGCCTCAGAGTCAGAGAAAGGGGGAAGAAACGCTGAAGAGAAAGAGAAGGAAGAGGAAAAGGCCAAAGATTGCTCAGAGCTTCCTTCAATCCAAAGAGGTAAGGGGTCTGAACCTTATTAAACAATAATATGCTGAAAATGGTGAAATATTGGATGAACGAAATTGGGATTTTAATCGAAGGAATTCGTAGAAATTATATGCAATGATGTTAGGATTTATGAAATCGAATAGGAGACTAATTGTATTAGATGATATGAGTGATTTTGTGCGAAATTTGGACTGTGGAAGGATGAATTTGGATAGATCTCGTAGCAGAGAAAGCCATTGCAGATCTGGAAATCTGGTTTCTGGTCATACGCGTATGGCACTAGGCAATACGCGTATGAGATGGCTGGTACGCGTATGGCACTAGGCAATACGCGTATGGATGAGGAAGATGATGTTTTGAACGTGTTTTGGTCTCTGTTGGTACGTGTATGGGAATGTGATACGCGTAGCATACGCGTATGGACATGGGCAATACGCGTATGGAATTGGTCAGGCGTGGGCAATACGCGTATGGGCATAGGCAATACGCGTATGGGCAGAATTGTGGTCTTTCCTGGACTGTTGTTGAGCAGTTTTTATTGTTTAGGCTGAGCGAGGTAACTTAGCTGATGTATGGTATACGAGGGATCATTTCCCGTTGCTTTGAGTGGTATAGATATTAGTAGAGTGTGATAATACTGTGTTTGATTATGTGGCATGATGTGATATGCTTTTGTGATAGAATGTGTTAATGATGATGATAACATGACTATATGATACTGTTGTTGCTATGTTGATTATGATGCATGCTTGGTGTGCATGCATTCATGAAAGGCCGATGCCTAGTGATGAACGGACTGAGTTCCAATGATGTTGTTGACTCCGGGCTTGTTGAGAGGCTTGGTTCCTTGCGGGGAACTCGGATTCTATGGTGATGAATCTGGGAGTGGTGATCCTGTAGTTGGTCACAAAATGGGTATACCGAGTCGTGTTGAGTCATGCATGGGTGTGTGCATTGCATTTGATATGTTGTTTTGTTGATGTTCATGAATATGTTGATTATGATGATTATGATGAGCTGTGTTAGCATCTGTGAAATATATTTATGTTTATATTTCTGTCGTTATATTATTATTTAATAATGTAATTCTCACCCCTTCTGCATGTGTTTATGTTCATCTATGATGAGCAATGTGCAGATAAAGAGGAGTAGCTATTGTTGAGGTTTGAAGAATAAGTGTAGAGTTATTCTACAGAGTCGAGTCAAATGCTCTGGTCATGTGACACCGGGGTTATGGGATTCGATAGATAATTGATTATTATTTAAGTTGTTTATGATGACTAACATGTTGAGATGTTTTGTTGAGATAATGTTGAACCATTATTATGAATTGTTATATGATGAATGATAATATTAATATTGTTGTCCGCTGCGAAGTTTTAATAAAATAAATAATATGTTTTATGTTGTGATGCGATAATTGTTATGTTGTAAGAAATGTAAACTCTTCTACATGTTGTACTCTGATAATCTATTTAAATATGTCGTTTGGGTAGAAGGGTGTTACATTAGTGGTATCAGAGCATGGTCAGTCCAGTCGAGTCATAATGTGATGTTTTCCCTGTTGGTCGATTAGTGTAAATGACACTGTCGATATTTAACGGTTGTAGTTGTGTCGTGCAGAGTATGGCTGGAGAAAATGACCGTGCGATTGCTGAGGCTTTGGCTGCTATGGCGCAGGCTATGCAGGCGCAACAGAATCCGCCGGTCGACGAGTTTAGGAATTTGGGGAGGTTTCTGAAGAATAACCCTCCTACATTCAAGGGGCGCTATGATCCAGATGGTGCTCAGGTTTGGCTGAAGGAAATTGAGAAGATTTTCCGGGTGATGACGTGTACTGAAGCACAGAAGGTGCAGTTTGGTACGCATATGTTATCTGAAGAGGCTGAAAACTGGTGGGATAACACTCGACAGAGGATTGAAGTACCAGGTGCTGAGATGACTTGGGAAAGGTTCAAGACGGCCTTTCTGGAGAAATATTTTCCTGCTGATGTGCGATGTAAGAAGGAGATGGAATTTCTGAGACTGAAGCAGGGTAACATGTCTGTTGCTGATTACGCTTCGAAGTTTGAGGAGCTGGTACAGTATTGTCCTCATTATAATAATGTTGATGCTGAGGAATCCAAGTGTGTCAAGTTTGAGAACGGGTTGCGTCCCGAGATCAAACAAGGCATTGGTTACCAGGAGATTCGTAGGTTTCCTACACTGGTTAACAAGTGCAGGATATTTGATGAAGATAGCAAGGCTAGGACTGCTCACTACAAGAGTCTTAGTGAGAAGAAGAATAAGGATCGTGGTAGTCCTTATGCATCTCCGAATGGTAAAGGTAAGCAGAAAGTGGTAGATGCGAAGAAGCCAAGTGGGGGAGGATCTCCCGTAGCTGGTAAATGTTTCAAGTGTGGCGAGCCAGGCCACCGTGCTGATAACTGTACCAAGAAAGTGCTGAGATGTTTCCGATGCGGTCAGGCTGGTCATAGAGTTACGGAATGTAAGGATGCTGGTCCGACATGTTTTAATTGTGGCGAGAAAGGCCATATCAGTTTGCAGTGCTCGAAACCGAAGAAGGCGGCTACTGCAGCTCATACTACTGGTAGGGTGTTTGCTCTGAGTGGGGCTGAAGCTCCTAAAGAAGATAATCTGATTAAAGGTACTTGCTTGATTAATAATGTTGAATTGCTTGCTATTGTTGACACTGGTGCTACTCATTCGTTTATTTCGTATGAGTGTGCGACCAGGATTGGTGTGATTATGTCGTCCCTAGGCGGAAGTATGGTGATAGATACTCCTGCTAATGGTTCTGTGAAGACTTCTGTTGTCTGTCGAGGTTGTCGTTTGACGATCTTTGAGAGAGAGTTCGTAGTTGATTTGGTGTGCTTACCCTTGCACCAAATTGATATTATTCTGGGAATGAATTGGCTAGAATTCTATGGCGTGTTTATCAACTGCTATAGTAAGACGGTGCGGTTTTCTGAAGTTGGTGAGAATGATGAGGCAAGATTTCTATCTGCTAGGCAGGTGGGGGAATTTGTGAAAGATGAAGCTCAGATATTCGCTTTATTTGCGTCTCTGCAAGCGAATAAGAAAGTGGTGAGTGTAGATTTGCCTGTTGTTTGTGAATTTCAGGATGTGTTTCCGGAGGATGTAAGTGAATTACCTCCAGAACGGGAAGTCGAATTTGCCATTGACTTAGTACCAGGTACGAGTCCAGTGTCGATGTCTCCTTATAGAATGTCGGCAACTGAATTAGTTGAATTGAAGAAGCAACTTGAAGAATTGCTTGAGAAGAAGTTTGTGCGTCCAAGTGTTTCTCCTTGGGGTGCACCAGTATTGTTAGTGAAGAAGAAAGAAGGTACGATGAGGTTGTGTGTCGATTACCGGCAGTTGAATAAGGTGACTATCAAGAATCGGTATCCATTGCCGAGGATTGATGATTTGATGGACCAGTTGGTTGGAGCTCATGTTTTCAGTAAGATTGATTTGCGGTCGGGTTATCATCAGATCCGAGTGAAGTCAGATGATATTGCGAAGACTGCTTTCCGTACGAGGTATGGTCATTATGAATACACTGTGATGCCGTTCGGTGTGTCTAATGCTCCAGGTGTGTTTATGGAATATATGAATCGTATATTTCATCCGTACCTTGATAATTTTGTTTTGGTGTTCATAGATGATATATTGATATATTCTAAGACGGAAGAAGAGCATGCAGGACATCTGAGAATTGTTTTGCAGGTGTTAAGAGAAAAGAAATTATATGCAAAGTTATCTAAATGTGAGTTCTGGTTGAAGGAAGTGAGTTTCCTTGGCCATGTGATTTCGAGTGGTGGGATTTCTGTTGATCCGGCTAAAGTTGATGCTGTATTACAGTGGGAGACTCCGAAGTCTGCTACTGAGATACGCAGCTTTCTGGGGTTAGCTGGTTATTATCGCAGATTTATTTAGGGCTTCTCTAAGTTGGCATTGCCGTTGACGCAGTTGACTAAGAAGGGTCAAGTGTATGTGTGGGATGCAGCTTGTGAAGCGAGTTTTGTTGAGTTGAAGAGGCGGTTGACCAGTGCTCCAGTGTTGATCTTGCCTAATCCTGGTGAGTCCTTCGTTGTCTATTGTGATGCTTCTTTGATGGGTCTTGGTGGTGTTTTGATGCAGAATGGTAAAGTTGTAGCTTATGCTTCTAGACAGTTGAAAGTTCATGAGAGGAATTATCCTACGCATGATCTAGAACTTGCAGCTGTTGTATTTGTGTTGAAAATGTGGAGACATTATCTGTATGGTTCCAGGTTCGAAGTGTTCAGTGATCACAAGAGTCTGAAGTATCTGTTTGATCAGAAAGAGTTAAATATGAGGCAGAGAAGGTGGTTAGAATTACTAAAGGATTTTGACTTCGAATTGAGTTATCATCCCGGTAAGGCTAATGTAGTTGCAGATGCGCTGAGTAGAAAGTCTCTACATATGTCTATGATGATGGTTCGGGAGCTTGAGTTAATTGAACAGTTCCGTGATATGAGTTTGGGTTGTGAAGTTTCCGCTGATAGTGTAAAGTTGGGTATGCTGAAGTTGACTAGTGGAATTCTGGAAGATATTCGGAATGGTCAGCAAGTTGATGTCGCTCTAGTTGATCATATTACTATGGTTAACCAGGGTAATGGTGGTAATTTTGAGATTGATGAGAATGGTATCCTGCGATTTAAAGGTAGAGTTTGTGTTCCTGAGGTGTCTGAATTGAAAAAGAGTATTCTTGAAGAGGGCCATAGGAGTGGATTGAGTATCCATCCAGGTGCAACTAAAATGTATCAAGATTTGAAGAAGTTGTTTTGGTGGGCTGGTATGAAAAGAGATGTTGCTAAGTTTGTGTATGCCTGTTTGACTTGTCAGAAGTCAAAGATTGAACATCAGAAACCGGCAGGTATGATGCAACCTTTGAAGATTCCTGAATGGAAGTGGGATAGCATTTCCATGGATTTTGTGACGGGATTGCCGAGGACGACGAAAGGTAATGATTCTATTTGGGTGATTGTGGATCGATTGACTAAGTCGGCGCATTTCTTGCCGATGAAGATTAATCACTCTTTAGAGAAGTTGGCAGAGTTGTATATTGAGGAGATAGTGAGGCTGCATGGTATTCCATCCAGTATTGTGTCTGATAGAGATCCCAGATTTACTTCTAGATTTTGGGAAAGTTTGCAGAAAGCGTTGGGAACTAAGTTGAGGTTGAGTTCAGCTTATCATCCTCAGACTGATGGTCAGACCGAAAGAACTATCCAATCCTTGGAGGATTTGTTGAGAGCTTGTGTGTTGGAGCAAAGTGGTTCTTGGGATAGTTATTTGCCGTTGGTGGAGTTTACTTATAATAATAGTTTTCATGCTAGTATCGGTATGGCTCCATATGAAGCATTGTATGGTAGGAGGTGTAGAACTCCATTGTGTTGGTATGAATCAGGTGAGAGTGTTGTACTCGGACCTGAGATTGTGCAGCAGACGACTGAAAGGGTTAAGATGATTCAGGAGAAAATGAAGATTTCTCAGAGTCGTCAGAAGAGTTATCATGATAACAGGAGAAAGGCACTTGAGTTCCAAGAGGGAGATCATGTGTTCTTGAGAGTTACTCCGACGACAGGTGTGGGTAGAGCTTTAAAGTCTAAAAAGCTTACTCCGAGGTTTGTGGGTCCGTATCAGATTTTGAAGAGGGTTGGGGAAGTGGCGTATCGGATAGCTTTACCGCCGTCGCTTTCTAATCTGCATGATGTGTTTCATGTATCTCAGTTGAGAAAATATATTGCGGATCCTTCGCATGTTGTTCAGTTGGATGATATCCAGGTGAGGGATAATTTGACCGTTGAGGTGTTGCCAATTCGGATAGATGACCGAGAAGAGAAGACCCTGAGAGGTAAGAAGATTGCTCTAGTGAAAGTTGTTTGGGGAGGTCCAGCTGGTGAGAGCTTGACTTGGGAGCGTGAAGATCAGATGAAGGAGTCGTATCCGGCTCTATTTGCTTGAGGTATGTTTTCGAGGACGAAAACTCTTTTAGTGGGGGAGAGTTGTAACACCCCGATTAAAATAAGAGAATTATTTAATTGAGTTAATATTATTTTATTAATTTAATTAAATAAAGTTGAATTATTGGATTATTTTTATTATTATTATAGATGTTATTTATTTAATAATAATTAAATAAATAAAATAAATGGAATATGAAGAGTGGAAGGGTAAAAGTGGAAATTGGATAAAAGAGGCCAAAGTGAGGACTCAGGTTGTTTCACGTGTTTTGCCTCAGAGTCAGAGAAAGGGGAAGAAACGCTGAAGAGAAAGAGAAGGAAGAGGAAAAGGCCAAAGATTGCTCAGAGCTTCCTTCAATCCAAAGAGGTAAGGGGTCTGAACCTTATTAAACAATAATATGCTGAAAATGGTGAAATATTGGATGAACGAAATTGGGATTTTAATCGAAGGAATTCGTAGAAATTATATGCAATGATGTTAGGATTTGTGAAATCGAATAGGAGACTAATTGTATTAGATGATATGAGTGATTTTGTGCGAAATTTGGACTGTGGAAGGATGGATTTGGATAGATCTCGTAGCAGAGAAAGCCATTGCAGATCTGGAAATCTGGTTTCTGGTCATACGCGTATGGCACTAGGCAATACGCGTATGAGATGGCTGGTACGCGTATGGCACTAGGCAATACGCGTATGGATGAGGAAGATGATGTTTTGAACGTGTTTTGGTCTCTGTTGGTACGCGTATGGGAATGTGATACGCGTAGCATACGCGTATGGACATGGGCAATACGCGTATGGAATTGGTCAGGCGTGGGCAATACGCGTATGGGCATAGGCAATACGCGTATGGGCAGAATTGTGGTCTTTCCTGGACTGTTGTTGAGCAGTTTTTATTGTTTAGGCTGAGCGAGGTAACTTAGCTGATGTATGGTATACGAGGGATCATTTCCCGTTGCTTTGAGTGGTATAGATATTAGTAGAGTGTGATAATACTGTGTTTGATTATGTGGCATGATGTGATATGCTTTTGTGATAGAATGTGTTAATGATGATGATAACATGACTATATGATACTGTTGTTGCTATGTTGATTATGATGCATGCTTGGTGTGCATGCATTCATGAAAGGCCGATGCCTAGTGATGAACGGACTGAGTTCCAATGATGTTGTTGACTCCGGGCTTGTTGAGAGGCTTGGTTCCTTGCGGGGAACTCGGATTCTATGGTGATGAATCTGGGAGTGGTGATCCTGTAGTTGGTCACAAAATGGGTATACCGAGTCGTGTTGAGTCATGCATGGGTGTGTGCATTGCATTTGATATGTTGTTTTGTTGATGTTCATGAATATGTTGATTATGATGATTATGATGAGCTGTGTTAGCATCTGTGAAATATATTTATGTTTATATTTCTGTCGTTATATTATTATTTAATAATGTAATTCTCACCCCTTCTGCATGTGTTTATGTTCATCTATGATGAGCAATGTGCAGATAAAGAGGAGTAGCTATTGTTGAGGTTTGAAGAATAAGTGTAGAGTTATTCTACAGAGTCGAGTCAAATGCTCTAGTCATGTGACACCGGGGTTATGGGATTCGATAGATAATTGATTATTATTTAAGTTGTTTATGATGACTAACATGTTGAGATGTTTTGTTGAGATAATGTTGAACCATTATTATGAATTGTTATATGATGAATGATAATATTAATATTGTTGTCCGCTGCGAAGTTTTAAATAAAATAAATAATATGTTTTATGTTGTGATGTGATAATTGTTATGTTGTAAGAAATGTAAACTCTTCTACATGTTGTACTCTGATAATCTATTTAAATATGTCGTTTGGGTAGAAGGGTGTTACATTAGTGGTATCAGAGCATGGTCAGTCCAGTCGAGTCATAATGTGATGTTTTCCCTGTTGGTCGATTAGTGTAAATGACACTGTCGATATTTAACGGTTGTAGTTGTGTCGTGCAGAGTATGGCTGGAGAAAATGACCGTGCGATTGCTGAGGCTTTGGCTGCTATGGCGCAGGCTATGCAGGCGCAGCAGAATCCGCCGGTCGACGAGTTTAGGAATTTGGGGAGGTTTCTGAAGAATAACCCTCCTACATTCAAGGGGCGCTATGATCCAGATGGTGCTCAGGTTTGGCTGAAGGAAATTGAGAAGATTTTCCGGGTGATGACGTGTACTGAAGCACAGAAGGTGCAGTTTGGTACGCATATGTTATCTGAAGAGGCTGAAAACTGGTGGGATAACACTCGACAGAGGATTGAAGTACCAGGTGCTGAGATGACTTGGGAAAGGTTCAAGACGGCCTTTCTGGAGAAATATTTTCCTGCTGATGTGCGATGTAAGAAGGAGATGGAATTTCTGGGACTGAAGCAGGGTAACATGTCTGTTGCTGATTACGCTTCGAAGTTTGAGGAGCTGGTACAGTATTGTCCTCATTATAATAATGCTGATGCTGAGGAATCCAAGTGTGTCAAGTTTGAGAACGGGTTGCGTCCCGAGATCAAACAAGGCATTGGTTACCAGGAGATTCGTAGGTTTCCTACACTGGTTAACAAGTGCAGGATGTTTGATGAAGATAGCAAGGCTAGGACTGCTCACTACAAGAGTCTTAGTGAGAAGAAGAATAAGGATCGTGGTAGTCCTTATGCATCTCCGAATGGTAAAGGTAAGCAGAAAGTGGTAGATGCGAAGAAGATAATCTGATTAAAGGTACTTGCTTGATTAATAATGTTGAATTGCTTGCTATTGTTGACACTGGTGCTACTCATTCGTTTATTTCGTATGAGTGTGCGACCAGGATTGGTGTGATTATGTCGTCCCTAGGCGGAAGTATGGTGATAGATACTCCTGCTAATGGTTCTGTGAAGACTTCTGTTGTCTGTCGAGGTTGTCGTTTGACGATCTTTGAGAGAGAGTTCGTAGTTGATTTGGTGTGCTTACCCTTGCACCAAATTGATATTATTCTGGGAATGAATTGGCTAGAATTCTATGGCGTGTTTATCAACTGCTATAGTAAGACGGTGCGGTTTTCTGAAGTTGGTGAGAATGATGAGGCAAGATTTCTATCTGCTAGGCAGGTGGGGGAATTTGTGAAAGATGAAGCTCAGATATTCGCTTTATTTGCGTCTCTGCAAGCGAATAAGAAAGTGGTGAGTGTAGATTTGCCTGTTGTTTGTGAATTTCAGGATGTGTTTCCGGAGGATGTAAGTGAATTACCTCCAGAACGGGAAGTCGAATTTGCCATTGACTTAGTACCAGGTACGAGTCCAGTGTCGATGTCTCCTTATAGAATGTCGGCAACTGAATTAGTTGAATTGAAGAAGCAACTTGAAGAATTGCTTGAGAAGAAGTTTGTGCGTCCAAGTGTTTCTCCTTGGGGTGCACCAGTATTGTTAGTGAAGAAGAAAGAAGGTACGATGAGGTTGTGTGTCGATTACCGGCAGTTGAATAAGGTGACTATCAAGAATCGGTATTGTTAGTTGATCATATTACTATGGTTAACCAGGGTAATGGTGGTAATTTTGAGATTGATGAAAATGGTATCAGAGCCATACCTCTCCCAGTACGATGTGGTTCGGGGACGAACCAAGCGGAAGTTGGTGGGCATGTAACACCCGAGGTCGGAGAGGCCGAAGAGTGGTTACATGTGACACCCGAGGGCGAGGGAGTGGTTGTTTATGCATGAGGCATGACAATGAGACACTCCTAGCAGCTTCTAGGGGAAAAACCGAATTCACATCGGAATGAGAGGGATCCTGAGGCTATGCAGGTATGGGACTGCATGGTTGAGTGAAGGCTTATAAGGATTAATTGGTACTACCTATACCAACAAGATGCATCTTCTTTTCGGTAGCCCAATAGATAAGAACTCCATAGTTAATCGTGCTTGACTTGGAGTAGTATTAGGATGGGTGACCTTCTGGGAAGTTTCCCGGAAAGTGTGTGAGTGAGGACAAAACATGCCGAAAAGACTCGTGTTGGTTTGTGGGGTCAGTCGGTAATCCTGAAAGCGGTTTGGGGTGTTACAAATAGGCCTGTATCTTGGGTATTGAGCAAGCCATTGATTTGAGAATCAAGACTCTAGACATCTTCGGAGATTCAGCTCTAGTGATCAATCAAGTGAATGGTGATTGGAATACTCTCCAGCCTAATCTGGTCCCATATAGAGATTACACGAGAAGACTGTTGACTTTCTTCACAACAGTAAAGTTGTACCATATACCTCATGATAAGAACCAGATGGCAGATGCTCTTGCTACTCTATCCTCCATGATCAAGGTGACTAGGTGGAACTATGCTCCCAGGATCGATGTTATGCGCCTTGATAGGGCCGCGTATGTGTTTGCTGCTGAACTGGTAGTTGATGACAAGCCCTGGTACCACGACATCAAGTGCTTTCTGAAGAATCAAGAGTACCCTGCAGGGGCATCCAACAATGATAGAAAGACTTTGAGAAGATTGGCAGGCAGTTTCTTCTTGAACAAAGACGATGTGCTGTATAAGAGGAACTTCGACATGGTTTTGCTCAGATGCGCGGATAGACACGAAGCAGACAAGTTAATGCAGGAAGTTCATGAAGGCTCCTTCGGTACTCATGCCGGCGGACATGCAATGGCTAAGTGTAGCGGTGTATTCGTCGCTATATGATCTATCGATTAAACCATAAGCTATGAGATACATGAAAAATTTCGAGTCGCCACCGCACTTTTATTTATCCAAAGGACTGGCTAAAAAGCGAACAAAAGCCTAAGAAGTTTTACACGTAGAAAACTAATAAAAAGATCAGAGATTCTGGGTAAGGGGTAAATTACGCAATGGGAAGGTGTTAGGCACCCACTACGTCCTAGGTACTCCTAGGGAGCCCTTTTCACACTTGTTGTAAAAGATTATTATTTATTATGACAAAAATATTGTGCAAACATGATTGGGATGGTGAGAAAAGAATATACAATTTTATTATTAGTTATTGGGTTCGAACGGGTGAACCCGTTGCCTACGTACCTTCCATCAAAGGTAAGGATCAGAACGCCGTAGTTCGGCTAAAAGATTTCCAAAAGTGGGTTAGGTTCAATTTTAAACACAAACCCCAGGTCTTACGTTATCCACGGGAGAAAACTCAACCTTATACAAACAACAACGTCCACCATGTGAGAACAGCTTCAACTGGCCAGAGAGGGGTTAACCCTATAATAGGCGAGGAAGACTTACAATTCAATCACTAAAGACAGAAGGTGAGATTAACATCAACCACTAAGATAAATCAAACCTATAGCTCATGTATGAAAAGATTAATGGACAAAGCCAAAACAAGTGAATGAGTGGAGTTACTGATTATGATTATGAAAATGAAGTCAAAATATGATTAAGATCAATTCAAATAAGTATTATGAAATGAAGTTTGGAAAAAGGTCAAGGACTTGAGTCCAGGTTTTTAGTTAGAAAAACATGAAGATGTTTGCACAACACTTATGTCAAAATTTAAAAGGTATAGTGTGAAAAGGTTCTAAGACGTAATGAATGATGAATGGATGAGGGATGGATAGTAAAACTTCTTAGAAGGTTCACTTCTTGAAATCATATAGCAGATGATTCAAGTGTGTCCTTTGGAATAGCAGTTAATAATAACAAACAAACAAAGCAAAGGCGGATATCGGATGCCAATCAATGGTCTTATACCAATCTCCTAAAACGAAACGGGATATCAGAAGCCACTCAATGGTCTTACACTAATCTCCACAGGTAAAGAAATAAAAGCGGATACCGGATACCAATAGATGGATTTACACCAGTCTCCTAAAACAGAACAGGATATCAGATGCCACTCAATGGACTTACACCGATCTCCTCAAAAGAAAAACAAAGATGAAATATGGAAGTTAACTGCCAATCTATCTGGACTTAGGTTAACTCCACAGTATGCTCACAGGAAATCCAATGCCACATCACAGGGGCTTACAATGGATCCTCACATACAAGAACAAAAGCAACAATATGATCACAGGAATGCAAATGCCAACTTACAGGGACTTATAATTGCAACCTCTCATACGAACAGATGAACAAACTATGATCACAGGAAAGCAGATGCCAACTTACAGGGACTTACAACTGCAACCTCACATACAACATCAAACAGATCAAATTATGATCACAGGATAACAGATGCCAACCTACAGGGACTTATAACTGTATCCTCACATACACACAGATGAACAGAAGATATGAGTGACCAATGAGGTCTTACACTCTATCCTTCCATATCACAGGAGCAAATGCCAAAGCAATGGACTTACAATTGTCCTCAATGGGCAAACAACAATGATAGCATCACAAAACAGATGAGATGATCATGCATTAATGGCAATTGATGATGATGATAAATGCATAGCATACAGGCAAGCAAGTGCACATGAAGCAATCAATCAATCAATGAATAGCAAACAGCACACTCTATAGCCAAACAATGGGGGGCTCACACAAGAGGGTTGACTTTAAAAGTCCACTGTAATAGGTAAGTGTCGCTCTTAACCTGGCCATTGAGGGACTCAGGTGAAGCAGATGAATAGGAGATGAGGGGTGTGCCTCATTGCTTCAATCTCAAATCAGAGAGAGCATCAAAGAAAGTGTGGGAGTTCAGAAAGTAGGAACTCTCTCCACATTATTGACTCGATTAGATCTTGGGTATTTATCTCATTGCTTCAACCAGGTACTGGGAGCAAAGAGAGGACACACTGAATAGTGGGGGATAGATTACTTATCCCTACCTTCCACCAATTGCCTTACTTGAAGGACTTTTCCTGCTTAGGACAAAATATAAACAAACACAGGCATTGCCTCTTAAGGAGGACTTCAGACAGTTTGCCCGGTCAAATAACAGACCGGGTCTCCAGACTACATGAAGAAGAAGTATTTATACCTCAAAGCAAATGCTATAAAGCAAAGCAAGCAATCAAGTTCAAAGAACTTAGGCAACTAAAGTACCTGAAAAAGTCAAACTCATTAGTAAACAAGTCAACAATCAAAAGCAAAAGAAAATGAACCAATAGTCACACAGAGGGACCAATTTTGCAAGGCACAAAGACTCAAGTATGAGTCACCTACAAAACCAATTGTTAGCACATGATAAACAAACAAATTCAATCACATTTGAGTGATCCTTAAAGCATGGGTGCTCAACCTGAAACAAATAGCTCAATTGTAAGCTCAGAAGACCACTAGGACTAGCCTAGGGTCAAAGATGAAAAAAAAAAAAAAAGGCCAAGGCAGCAAGCAATATTCAATCAAAGTCAACATCAATCATGTAAAAAGCAAACACAATTGGATTCAAACTTATATCATGCATCATGGTCATTTCATACACAAATGAATGCAAAGCATGGCAAGAGAAGCATACAAAAGTCAACAACAAAGACTTCATCCAAAAGTCAACTCAAACAATCCCAAAAATTATGAAATAAATCACACTCAATCCTAACATCTAACATGGTATACATGCAAAATTTCATGGCATTTGGATGAGAGGAAGGCAGTCAACAAAAATCATGAAGTCAAATCAAATTCAAGTAAGCATGGTGAAAGTCAACAAGCATGGGTCAACTTCAAAAAATCATATCAATTTGAAAACAGAAAAGAAATGAATGAAATTTACACCAATGCAAAGCTTGAGATGTCTAGTTATCACATATGAAATTTCATGATCATACAATAAGGTTTGAGAATTTCATAAAGGATTTGGCAAGGTATAGCACAAAAAGTCAACAGATGACCACATATGGAAGAAAATTCTCAATCAAATGGAAAACAGCAAGATTAATTCCAAGAAAAATCATACATCAATTAGACATACAAGGGATCATTCATGCAAAATTTGGAGTCATTTGGATAAGAGGAAGCATGTGAACAAAAATCATACATTTGCATATCATTGGTGTGACACAAATTGTCACACCCTAATTCAAAAATTCATGTCTATCAAACCACAAATGGGAAATCCACAAACTTTATATGGAAATGAAGATCAATGTGTCTAGTTTTACCACAAAAAATTTCAAAGGCAAAGGATGCAACATGAGTATTTCACAATTGAAATGGCAAAGGGTATCATTTATGCACACATGCGAAGAAATCAATTATCAATTAAAATTCAGCCAACCAAAAATTAATTAAAAATCATGATTAAATAATAGACATCTTTGTGATCATCATGCAAAAAAAATCATAATTTTTGAGTGAAAATTGAATGAGAAATGAATTGTTTAAGTTGAGTGAATAATTGGAACAAGTATGAACAAGAGCATGGTCAAACAAGGTCAACAAATGGCATTGCTGTAATTTCTGTCTCACTAATCCAAACGGCTGTGTTTTGGCAAACAAAATGAAATGTTCTCATTGGATGGAACCAATGGAACAGTGCTCACGGCTAAAAGCAAAAACCTGTTTTTTCACATAAACCCTTAGGGTTTCTAACATACATGGCATTGCAAGAACAACAAGACAACAAGCTCGACCAGCATACAACAACAATCAAATCCATGTATCATCAACCAACCACAGCATACAACCAATATCATCATCCAAAGAATAACCAAACAACAGCAATATTCATTTTTTAAAACTGCAGCAGGATTTTATTGAAGTCATGGCAAGTTTCGAAACAGCAGCATGGCAGCAGCAACACTTATCATGTCAAATAAAACAAACAAAAGCAACAACATGTAGCACCATCAAATGGATTTTCTCATGGCAAGTTCAAAACATCAGTAAGGCATGTGCAGCATGGTGATCAACAAACAGTCAACAGCAACATCACAACATGCAGTAGCAACATCATACACCCATACCATAATCAAGCATATGCGACCCAACACAACAAACATGTAACAGCATGGTATTGACAGCATAGTATTGATCATTCAACAAACAACAACAGCCAAACAGCTCCAACATTCTGGGAATTATCATGCATTTAGGGTTTTGGCAATGTGATTCATGCAAACAGCATCAAGTAAGCCAATTTCGATCAAACAAACACGACAGCATGGCAGGGAAATGTATTATGCAACATGAGCAATAACAACAGCCAATGTTCATGCAATCATGAAAGCATGCCTTCTGGAAGGAAACAGCAGGTTTCTAACAACATCATCATACAAAATTTGGGCAAGCAATCACAACATCAAGGCCTTGGTATCATGTTCTCATAGCAAGCAAACCAACAACAGTACATCATTCAGCAATACACAAGCATGATCATGGAAAAATCTGGTGCAGTTCACATAGCAAGGCACTTCATGTAATCCACAAACATGATCTCAACCAAGCATCAAACAAAATATGATTCACTTAAACCACACAACAGTACATAACAGAACCAATATAACAGCAGCAGGGTATGCTCATCAAATCATGTAATCATCAAGAACAATAGCAAGCTAGCAGCATGGTGTCCAACATGTTATCCATCAACACAAAATCATTTAGCATGGTAAACAAACAAGGTTCAGCAACTACTACCATCACCTAAACTCAAACCAACAACAAAACACTTAATCATTCATGAGAAAAAAACTGGGCAGGGTTAAGTTTGGCATGAACAGCATACAGTCACAGTCTTCATGCAACTCGAAAATTTATTATGCTCAGAAATCAAAATTAGGTGTGCCAATCTCATCATCATTCATCCAATATCACAAATATGTCAATACATTCCATCAAAACAACTCCAAAAATGCAAATCGAGCCAAATCATTTTTTGAGCATAAACAATGAAGTTCATTTTCCTCACAGCACACCCAACCATTTAGCATGATATAAACATCAATGAACTCAGCAAGTTAAGATATACATTAATCATGTGATAGTTTGGCAAAATGAAGGATTCGAAAAAAATACCAATGATGAAGCAAGTTGATGATGCAGTGTTGTATTGGATCCTTTAGCTCGAAACAGGTACTCTTTTGACCTTGGAATGGTAGATGGTGAAGTATGTGAGCTCAGCAAGGCATGAAAGTGTTCCAACCACAAATTGCCATTGTTATTTGCTTGAAGATGCAGAATGAAAAAGAGTGGTTACAGCAGGGGAATGGAAGCTGAAAACTCTTCCAGATGTTGCTCAGATGAAGGATTAATGATGGAGGCTTATGGTGTTTTGAGAATTTTTTGCAAAAAGGTTGCTCGAGCCAAATTGCAATTGAGAGAGAGGAGAGTGTTCTGCCTGGTAGGCTGCAGTCTAGGGTTGTGGAATTGCAGAAAAATGACCTTATAAAGGTCTGTTTAACACCTTTTAATCCAATGGTAAACTGGTTTAGTTTGAATGAAACCAAATGCACATTGCTAATTTTGGTCATAAGAAAATGGAGGGTGTAAGTTGTGCACGATAGTGGGCCTCAAACAGGCTGCTAGTGACCTTTAATCCATCTGCTTTTGGTCTGCTCAAAGGATGGTTAACTTGTGTTCACTCAATGAAGCTAAATGCATTTTGCCAAGTTTTGTGCATAAGTGGAAATGGAGGGGTATACTGTCACGAATTGGGCCTGTGGAATGCTGCAGAAAGACCATGCCAGTTGCTATTTGTTGTTGTACAAAAGCTGCTGTACCTTGCTTTTACTTAATGCTACCAATTGTACAATTTGCCAACATTGCTCTTTGGTCCAAAATGGTAGTAACATGGTGATATGATGATGGTTTTAAGCTTTGAGCAAGTTTCAAATATGGTTTAAAACATTTCCCAATTGGCAAAATGATGAAAAAGTCCATAAATCAAAAAGTCAAAGTTTGGTCAAACTTTGAATTTTAAAGGAATTGGTCCAAAAATGCCATTTTGAATGGTAAGGTTTTGATGAGTGAAATTTATATTTTTGGAAAGAGGATGAAAAATGTGATGTGTAGGAAAAAACCCCACCAAATTTGGCCTTATGGTTTGAGAGTTATGGCCCTTTGAAGTTCAAAAATTGATGAAAATGATTTGATCATATCTTGACAACCACACATGGGATTTTGATGTTCTTGGACTTTTTGAAAATGGGAAGACAAGATCTTCAACTTTCATGTTGGGCAAAAATTCATTTGAAGCTTATATCATGAAGTAAGTTTAAGATCAAGAAGTTTCCATTTTTGGCAGTTGAAATTACAGGTCCACTTTCTATTTCTGGAAAATTTCTGATTTGACTTGATTTTCTTCCATGATGAGGTTGAACATGATAGATGAGACTTATACAAGCCTGAATGAACTTCTTCAAATCAATTCTATCCATCAAATCTTGATTAAAACAACTGTTGACCAAGTTTGACTTTCTGTTGACTTTTTCTAGGGTTTTGGACTGATTGAACTTCTTCTGATGATTTCCAAACCCTAATTCCTTGAGACCTTGACTTCAAATGATGTCTCAAGATGTGTGAACTTGTGATTAATGATCATGATGCCCAAATTCTGCAAGAATGGCCATCATCCATTGCTTTGACTGATCAATGACTGAGTTTGACCTAATTGCTGATGATTACTTCAACTGCAAGCAACAAGGTTAAACAGACAATATTTTTGTACTTTTGGAATGATAAACAAATGAAAGCAAAGATATACAAATGCAAAGTATGCTTGGTGACCAAGAAACAAACCCACAAGGCAATCTATCCACTAGGAGGGGACAAAGACATGCAATGATCCTTGAGGTTATGATATGAATGATATGGGCCATGAGGGATCTTAGGGTCCAAAATTGGGGTCTTACAGATGCCCCTATTTAAGGTCATTCTAGCCGGAGAAGTGAAGTTTAGAAATCTTCATCTCGACGCGGTAGAATGGACTTAAATAACAGTAATGAGACAAATTTTGGTCCCTAAGAGACCTCATGATGCAAATGTATGCATGCAAAAGACACAAATTCTGTGGGGAATATGATTCACACAGAAGAAAATACGATCCATCGGGGCAATACACTCACCAGGAACGGAGACTCTAACAAGACTCTATGGGGATAATAAAAGAAATGCGTGGACAATACACGACTCTAAACTGGGGAAAAAACAAAACTGACACAACGTGATTAAAACACGACTCTGATTAGAAAACAGAAAAACAGACTGGAGAACTCACTGGGGAGTGAAGGACTCACACTGGGGAAAAGAATTCCAAAGGAAAATAAATCCATTGGAGAAACACAAACTGACTCCTGAGGAGAAGCAACAAAAAGCTCCACTGGGGAAGGCAACCAAGAAAATGAGACGTTACCAGGCATACGGGTAACAAACTCAGGAAGGAACACCAAGGATACCGGTTACTGGGTATATAATAGGTGACCAACCAAAGCGTGAATTGGATTCCACTTCCAAAACACTCATCATCCTGAAGAGAGCTAGAAAAGCAGACTTGTTTAAAGGATGGACATTCAATTCCACAAAGAAAATGAATCTTACTCTGAGGGGAAAACAATCAAAAGATCGACTCAAGAGTGAACGAGATATAATATCCATTACCGTCAGAACGTGGATAGAATACTCAGATGAGACATATTATTCATTACCGGCAGACCGTGAATAATATACTCGAAAGGAAAATTATCCTGAACCGGTTACTGGGTTGTTTATAGGATAAAATCCGAAGACGTGAATTGGTTTTCACTTCCAAAACACTCATCATCCGAAAGGAGGGCTTGAAAAAGCAAAACAACTTACAGGATGGGCATTCGAATCCACAACGGGAAAACGAATCTTACTCAACTGGGGACACAAACCCAAAGAGTGCATGAGATATGATATCCATTACCGGCAGACCGTGGATAAGATACTCGCATGAGATATATTATCTATTACCGTCAGAACGTAGATAATAAACTCGCATGGTAAGAAACACCAGAGATACCGGTTACTGGGCATATAATAGGTGATCTACCGAAAACGTGAATTGGATTTCACTTCCAAAACACTCATCATCCAAAACACAAACTGGTTAAAGGATGGATATTCGATTCTACAAAGAATACGAATCTTGCTCAGTTGGGGAAAATCAACAAAGAATTCCAACTAAAGAGCGCATGAGAAATATTATTCATTACCGGCAGACCGTGAATAATACACTCGAAAGGAAAAGACACCAGAGATACCGGTTACTGGGTATATAATAGGTGACTATCCAAAAAGAGAGACAATCGATACCAAGCATACGGGTAAACGAAAGACAACTCAAAGGATAAATTGCAAGCATCCGGCAATTATCCGACAACAAGAATATTCGACTCCACAAAGGGAAATAACGAATCTTACTCGACTGGGGAAACACAAAAGGCTTCGACTGAAGAGTTCATGAGATATACTATTCATTACCGGCAGACCGTGAATAATATACTCGCATGGAAGATTATCCACAACCGGTTACTGGGTTTATAAAGGATAAATCAACCGAACAGAAAGGCATCGGGATACCAAATTAGGTATATAATGATAACCAATCAAGAGGAGCAACAGACATTACCAACAAAAGGGGTAAATGAAAGGCGAACTGCTGAGGATAAATTGCAAGCATCCGGCAATTATCGACAGAAGACTAGCTGGGGATACATTGACAAACAAACAATGATCCGGGGAACAAATCACTAGCATACGGTGAAAAGACCCATTGGGGATAAAATTGCTAGCATACGGCAGTTATCCACAAAAGACTTGCTAGGGATATAAGTGCTGATCTGAGCAACTTATACAAGCAAAAGGAAAATCATCATCAAAGACTAGATGAAGATAACCACAAAATTAGGGTTTACATCTACCGAATACGGGGTAGAAGACCAAAAACTCCGCGTGGGGATAGAACAAATCACAAATCCGCACGGGAAACCAAAATAGGGTTTATAAAAAACCACAAACTGCTGAAGAGCAGGAAAATAGGATTTACAACTACCGGGTATAAGGTAGAAAACCAAAAACTCTGGCTGGAGAATAAAAGGTGTATAACCACAAATTCTGTTAAGAAAGCCAGGAAAAGTAGGACTTATAACTACCTGTTACTGGGTAGAGGCCCAAAAACATTCCGCTGGGGCACAACCCACTGGGAAACACAAGATATTGACAAATAGTCAATTCGGGAACGATCCGAAAAGACAGACTGAATCAAGACACGTCCTAATGAGGATATAACTCAAATAGGAAAATCCATCCCAATATATGTGTTGGGAGGAAACGGAAGAAACCGTCATCCACGAGGGTATATCTCAGTGGGGAACTGCAGAAGAAAAGACAACATTTTCTGCTTACGGGGCTGACT
This sequence comes from Lathyrus oleraceus, assembly GCF_024323335.1. Classification (NCBI taxonomy): domain Eukaryota; kingdom Viridiplantae; phylum Streptophyta; class Magnoliopsida; order Fabales; family Fabaceae; genus Lathyrus; species Lathyrus oleraceus. The sequence goes on from NC_066579.1 coordinate 131,043,868, forward strand.
CTATATGGAGAGATTTATAACACCCAAAATCTGCTTGGGGAGACCTGTAAAGAGATCTATATCACCATAGCAGGAGACACGACAAACAAAAGATATATGGCAAGAAATGCAACATGAATATCTGAATGTTTATGAATATGCATGAATATGCGCGATTTATGTTTGATGAATGCTGACAAAACAGGCAAATCTAACACAACAGGTTCAGGAACAAACGTCCGGTATTATACTTCCAGGGACATAAACCAACTGGAGAGCCAATCTGCGGAGATCTACGTGCTGTAAAGCAAAGATCTGCAAGCACTGCTGAAGAAGCAGAGAATCATAGATATCAGGAAACAACCCAATCAGGATACAGAAAGTCACAACGGGCGAAACGGCCACCAAGACGAATCTGTAGGGGAACAAGAGAAGTCCCAAAGTATATCTGCAGGGGATCCCAGTGTCAACTGAGGAACAAAGGGTGCATTGCACAAGCACAAACTGCTGTAGAAGCAACTCCACACAACTCCACTGGGGAACAACCCACTGAGGGAGGATGATATCATCCAAATAGAGTGTAACTGCATAAGCAATTCTATTGGGGAAAAACCGTCGGCTACTCTCTTGGGAACAAACCACTGAGGGAGGACAGATCAAACAAATATATTCTGCAACGGACCACTCCACTTGGGGAGAATATACAGCAAATTGATCTCAACAAGTAGATTCTGCGATATAAGCCACTCTACTGAGGATCACAAACAGTCAGGAAATAAATCCGTTCACTGGAGGCTAGAGCCATCATCCGACCATACTGGGGATGAAGGAGCAATCAACAGGCGAAACTGCCATAACAAACCTTGCAGACTAAGCTGAGGAAAAGATGATTGTAATACTGGGATATCAACCCAAATCAAAACTGCTCAGGAAAATAAATCCTGCTCTGCTGGAGAGAATAACTCTGATGGAGAGACATAAGCAACAATTCCGCAGACGACTTCGCCGGGGAAAAGGTAAAGTACCGGGTATCAAACCACTGACTTACCAAGTCTTCAAAAGAAAACAAACGTGCTGAGGAAACAGACAAATCCTACTGGCACACTGCACGGGGAAAAGCGGTAACAACTCCACTTGCAACCCTGGTGGGGATATTAATAACAGCTTTATTCGCGACTCCGAGGGGAGTACCAATCAATCAGTTACACTCATGACTGTGCTGAGGAGACAAATAAAGTCTGGGGAATACGACCCACTGGAGAAAGTGACGGGGCACCAAGGTAACGAACCATCAACCGCCGAAACTTTTCAAAAAACACCCATGCTGGGAAAACTGCTGCTGGAGAGAACGAAGTCCTCAACAACAAATCATTTGCGACTGTACTGGGGAACAGTCCCAACAACAATTCTGTCTGAGGAACAACCTCAACAAAAATCTGAAGAAAGAAGATATCACCAAACCAGGAATATGAACCAATGTCTTACCGGTTGGAGATCATGCCACCCTCGGGAGAGCACTGAGATATTCTTGAGTATCCTTTCAATCTTGTGAATGTTCACTTTGTTTAAAACAAAAGTTTTGAAAAATTTGATTTTAAACAATGACATTTTATCAATTAAAAACATGCAAAACATTTGTTGAATTGAAAACAAATAAGAGTGCAAATAATTGGATAAAAAGCTCAAATTGATTTGATGGAATGGTAGTCTGCAAATGGCAAGACTCCATAGATCTGTACAAATTTGAAATCAGTGATATATATTGGAAGAGGGCTACATTGAACATAATGATCCTTTCTCTACCAATTTGAATCTCGATGTATCCGAAGCTTCAGTTGACGACGAATCGAGAATCTTCTGACGAAATGACGACTGATAAACCAGAAAGTCTTGTCAGGATGCAGTTACTTGCCAAAATCCCTAATTTTTGCCTAGATTGCCCCAGAGTGAGGTACTCAATCTAGCGGGATGCAAATATATCTCTTTTTTTCAAGTCTCTAATTTTTGCCTGAATTACCCTTGCGGGTTCTCCACCGAGACGCTCATTTTTGCCTAAGCCGCCCTTTCGGGTTTTCAACTTAGCGAGCTATTCTGTTTTTTCATTTTTTTTTCACTTTTTTCATTTGCACATACTTTTTTTTTATTAGGCAAAGTATCTCTTAACTGCATCTGAATTCACAGGACGAGTGAAATCCTCCCCATCCATTGTTGTGAGCATCAAAGCTCCGCCTGAAAAGGCTCTCTTAACAACATATGGACCCTCGTAGTTTGGAGTCCACTTGCCCCTGGAATCGGGCGCGAAAGACAAAACTTTCTTGAGCACGAGGTCACCTTCTCGGAACACGCGAGGCTTGACCTTCTTGTCGAATGCTTTCTTCATTCTTTGCTGATACAACTGACCATGGCACATGGCAGTTAAACGCTTCTCTTCAATTAGATTCAACTGGTCATAACGACACTGGATCCATTCAGCTCAGTCAACTTGGCTTCCACCAAGACTCGCATTGATGGGATCTCCACCTCTACTGGGAGAACGGCTTCCATGCCATAAACAAGAGAGAAAGGGGTTGCCCCTGTTGAAGTGCGTACAGACGTACGATATCCATGCAAAGCAAATGGCAGCATCTCATGCCAATCTTTGTACGTGACAGTCATCTTCTGGATAATTCTCTTGATATTCTTGTTAGCAGCTTCAACAGCCCCATTCATCTTAGGTCTGTAAGGAGAGGAGTTATGGTGTGCAATCTTAAATTCAGCGCACAGCTCATCCATCATCTTGTTATTCAGATTGGATCCATTATCAGTAATGATCCTCTCTGGCACACCATAACGGCAAATCAGCTGGTTCTTGATAAACTTCACAACCACCTGTCTGGTTACGTTCGCGTACGACGCGGCTTCAACCCATTTAGTGAAGTAGTCAATTGCTACGAGAATAAAACGATGTCCATTGGACGCTTTCGGCTCAATCATACCGATCATGTCAATTCCCCACATAGAGAAAGGCCATGGTGACGAGATCACATTCAGAAGTGTCGGAGGAATATGAATCTTATCCGCATAAATTTGACACTTGTGACATTTCTTCACATACTTGCAACAGTCAGACTCCATTGTCAGCCAATAGTAGCCTGCTCTCAGCATTTTCTTAGCCATGGCATGTCCATTGGAATGAGTACCAAATGAACCCTCATGGACCTCAGTCATCAATAGGTTCGCTTCGTGTCTATCCACGCATCTGAGCAAAACCATATCAAAATTCCTCTTGTACAGCACTTCACCACTGAGGTAGAAACTGCCTGACAACCTTTCAAAGTTTTCCTATCTTTCACAGATGCCCCAGGCGGGTAGACCTGGTTCTGGAGGAAATTCTTGATATCAAAATACCAAGGCTTGTCATCTTTCACTTCTTCAATTGCAAATATGTGAGCGGGTCTGTCCAAGCGCATCACAGTAATATTGGGGACATCATTCCACCATCTGACAACAATCATGGAAGCAAGTGTAGCAAGGGCATCTGCCATCCGATTATCCTCTCGAGGAATATGATAAAATTCAACTTCCGTGAAGAAAGTTGAAATTCTCCTTGCATAATCTCTGTACGGAAATGAGACCTGGTTGATTTGTCTCCCATTCACCTTTGATCTGATTGACAACCAAAGCTGAATCACCATAGACGTCAAGATATTTGATCCTTAAGTCAATGCATTCTTCAAGTCCCATAATACAGGCTTCATACTCCGCCATATTATTCGTGCATTTGAAAGTTAGCCTTGCTGTAAACGGAATGTGCGAACCCTGGGGATTAACAATTACTGCCCCAATTCCATTTCCATATTGATTAACAGCGCCATCAAACACCATCGTCCATCTGGAACCAGGTTCTGGACCTTCATCAAGTGTAGGCTCATCGCAATCTTTCATCTTCAAATACAGAATTTCCTCGTCAGGGAAGTCATACTGAACAGACTGATGATCTTCAATTGGCTGGTGCGCTAGGTGGTCAGCCAAGATACTACCTTTAATAGCTTTCTGAGCTCGATACTCGATATCATACTCAGATAACAACATCTGCCAACGGGCAATCCTCCCAGTTAAAGCAGGCTTCTCGAAGATATACTTAATTGGATCCATTCTGGATATCAACCAAGTTGTATGATTTATCATGTATTGGCGCAAACGCTTAGCTGCCCAAGCTAAAGCACAGCACGTCTTCTCAAGCATAGAGTAACGAGACTCACAATCAGTAAACTTCTTACTGAGGTAGTAGATAGCAAACTCCTTCTTCCCTGATTCATCTTGTTGACCGAGTACACAACCCATCGAGTCTTCAAGAACTGTCAAGTACATAATCAGAGGTCTTCCTTCTATAGGCGGAGACAAAATCGGAGGTTCGGACAGATACTCTTTGATACTGTCGAAAGCTTTCTGGCAATCCTCGGTCCAATCATGAGACTGATCTTTCCGGAGGAGCTTGAATATCGGCGCACATGTGGCAGTCATGTGGGATATAAATCTGGAAATGTAGTTCAAGCGGCCAAGAAAACCTCGGACTTGCTTCTCAGTTTTGGGTGCGGGCATCTCTTGTATTGCTTTGACCTTTGCAGGATCAACCTCAATACCTCTTTCACTTACCACAAAACCCAACAACTTGCCGGAACGGACTCCAAAAGTACATTTGTTCGGATTCAGACGAAGCTGGAATTTCCTCAAACGCTGAAAAAGCTTCAACAAATGCTCAATATGCTCAACTTCCGTTCGGGACTTAGCAATCATATCATCAACATAGACTTCTATCTCCTTGTGCATCATATCATGAAACAAGGTAGTCATAGCTCGTTGATACGTGGCTCCGGCGTTCTTCAAACCGAAGGGCATCACTCGATAACAGAATGTTCCCCAAGGTGTGATGAATGTTGTCTTCTCCATATCCTCTGGTGCCATCTTGATTTGATTATATCCGGAAAATCCGTCCATAAAGGAAAAGACTTTGAATTTAGCTGTATTATCTACCAACATGTCAATGTGTGGTAGAGGAAAATCGTCTTTTGGGCTAGCTTTATTCAAATCTCTGTAATCAACGCACATACGGACTTTTCCGTCCTTCTTAGGAACAGGCACAATATTGGCCACCCATAGAGGATATGTAGAAGTCACCAGAAACCCCGCATCAATTTGCTTCTGAACTTCTTCTTTGATCTTCACTGCCATATCTGGATGAGTTCTTCTGAGCTTCTGCTTCACAGGCACGCACTCAGGCTTCAAAGGCAGGAAATGTTGCACAATATCTGTATCTAAACCCGGCATGTCTTCATAGGACCAAGCAAAGATATCTGAATATTCTCGTAGCAAGCTGATCAAATCTTCCTTAACAGACCCTTCAAGAAGTGCCCCAATCTTCACCAGGCGCTCACAATCTTCAGATCCCAAGTTGACTGTTTCCAAGTCTTCGAGATGCGGCTGAATGATCTTCTCTTCGTGCTCAAGGAGACGGGTGATCTCATCAGGAATCTCTTCAACGTCATCTTCTTCTGCCTCAAATACAGGGAATTCAAAGTTGGGAGATGGCGTTGGATCATTATGTTCAATGGGTTTTAGGATCAACCTGCATAATGATTTTGGTTAAGAAAAACTTCAACATTTAAACAAGCAAATCATTATGCAGATGAAAGAATGTTGCTTTTACAGCTTTTATTTTGTTTTTATGGTTTTTTGTGATCACTGATTTCATAAAGAAAAGCAAAAAGTGAAAACAAAGGAAAAACAAATATTTTGACAATGCAAAAATTGAATGAAAATATCATTGTATATATGCTTTGCCAACAATGTCATCACTTCTCCTTTTGGCATGGGAGAAGGGTTTTAAACAAAATGAACAATTACTCTGATCTATGGATAACTGTAGGAACATCCACAGCGACCCAATTGTGGCAGACACCACCAGGAATAACAAAATTGTTCAAATCTTCTGCATCTTCTTCTTCAATGACAGCAGCAGCTTCCTCTTCTGCAGGTTGATCAGCATGGATGAATCCTCCACTGGTGAACAGACCTTGCTCATTGCATGCCCCAGAACCATAACCAATGCCAGCCCGGGATCGATTATCTTCAAGTTCAAGCACTTTCCCTAATCCAGCAACTGCACCACATTCAATGGCCAGCTTTGCATCACGGTAGGAAGTGGATGAAGGAGACTTCTTCTCGATTGGTTTATCAATAGATAAAGCTTGGAACTGAGTTCCAACTTCATCCTCTGCATCAATGTACGAGAAAGAAGATAGATTACTGACCAGGAGAGCCTTTTCTCCCCCTACTACAACCAATTTCTTGTTTTTCACAAACTTCAACTTTTGGTGTAGGGTGGATGTCACGGCGCCAGCCTCGTGAATCCATGGTCTGCCCAAGAGACAGCTGTATGATGGGTGAATATCCATTACTTGAAAAGTGATCTGGAAATCACTTGGTCCAATCTTGATCGGGAGGTCCACTTCCCCAATCACGGTCTTGCGCGACCCATCAAAAGCTTTAACAACAACCCCACTCTGCCTCATAGGAGGACCTTGATATGACAATCGTGAGAGTGTGGATTTTGGCAATACATTCAAGGACGATCCAGTGTCCACCAGCACATTGGACATTGCATCAGATTTGCAGTTCATAGATATATGTAAAGCCATGTTGTGGTCTCTTCCCTCCTCAGGGAGATCAGCGTCACAAAAGCTCAGAGTGTTGCAAGCGGTAATGTTTGCAACAATGCTATCGAATTGTTCCAAGGTGACGTCGTGATCGACATATGCCAGGTCCAAGACTTTCTGCAGAGACTCCCTATGGGGCTCTGAATTCAGCAACAAAGAAAGAATGGAAATCTTGGAAGGCGTGTGTAGAAGTTGGTCTACAATATTGTACTCACTCTTTCTGATGAGCCTCAGCATCTCATCAGATTCTTCATCAACAATGCCACTCGGGCCATCTGAAGAAACAGGAGTCTTTTGTACAGACGAGGAGGGTTTGGCAACATCAAGTGCCGGATTCTGAACATTCACAGCATTCCCTACAGGGCGCTCAACAGATTCAGAAGCAACAGCCTTAGCAGGCGCAGAAAAGACACGACCACTGCGGGTCAATCCACTAACATCAGCGATAGTGGTCACGGAAGTGGAAGGCAAAGGTACTTCAACCCCATCCTGGACAGCAACAGGATTGTACCGGAAAGGTACGGCTCGGTCAGATGAATACGGCACAGGGCCAGCTGGTTTAATCACCAAAGAAGGTGAAGCCTTTGGTTTGTTGCTATTGTAGCGAATAACAACCGGTTCAGGCAATTTGAACACCGGGGAGATGACACTCACCTCGGGCTCAACAACATCAACATTGCGATTCTGGAGAATCTCAATGGTACCTTCATTCAACAATTTCTGAAGTTCACAGCGCACTTGATCACAACCCAAGCGGTTAACAGAACAGACACGGCACTTATCGTGGTCATGCTCCAAATAACTGTGCCGACACAGCATTTTATGTAAATCAACCAACGATTGCCGGATATGACTGACATACTTCACTTTGTACTTCCCAAGGTCTTCCTGGATCATATTCACAGATTTCCCATGCGAAGGCAATGGGTTTCTGGTGACGTTAGGGTTTGAGTCTTCAAAACTCAGAATTCCGCTTCTCATGAGGTCTTGAACCTTATTCTTCAGCGGGAAACAGTTCTCAACGTTGTGGCCCGGAGCACCGGAATGGTAGACACAATGCTGGTCTGGTTTGTACCACCATTGCGGATTTGCAGGAATAGCAGGAGGATCCCTAGGCGAAACCAACTTCCTCTCCAACAAGGAGGGATAAAGCTCTGTATATGTCATCGGAATCGGGTCGAAGCTGACCTTCTTCCTATCATAATTTGCATTCGCTTGGTTGGTTGTACTTCCACGAGGCTGGTAAGCCTGTTGCTGTGGACGTTGCTGTTGCTGTTGATATTGCGGCTGTGGATATTGCTGCTGATGCTGATATTGCTGAGCGTTATCCTTGAATACAGGAGCCACACTAGCCACCTGATGCTGATGTCTGGCACGATGTGCAGGCTTCCTCTGAACAGAGGGTCTTCGATGCTTGGGCTGAGACTGCACAGCATGCGCTTCACCTTCTTTCCTCTTGAACGCTCCATACCGCTTAGAGGAAGAGCTATCATCTTTTGTTAACCGTCCTTCGCGGACACCTTCTTCAAGACGCATCCCCATGTTCACCATCTCGGTGAAATCAGAGGGAGCGCTGGCCACCATTCTCTCATAATAGAATGACCCAAGAGTCTTCAGAAAGATCTTGGTCATCTCTTTCTCTTCTAATGGTGGAGTGATCTGAGCTGCCAGCTCACGCCATCTCTGGGCGTACTCCTTGAACGTCTCTTTGTCCTTTTGTGACATAGACCTGAGTTGATCTCTGTCAGGCGCCATGTCAACGTTGTATTTATATTGCTTGACGAAAGCTTCGCCAAGGTCATTGAAAGAGCGGATGTTGGCACTGTCCAGACTCATGTACCAACGGAGAGCAGCACCAGACAAACTGTCTTGGAAGTAGTGGATCAAGAGTTGATCGTTGTCTGTCTGAGTGGACATCTTTCTGGCATACATGACCAAGTGTGCCAAAGGACAAGTGTTCCCCTTATACTTTTCAAAGTCTGGGACCTTGAATTTGACTGGTATCTTCACACCGGGAACCAGACAAAGTTCGGCTGCTGACTTGCCGAAGAGATCTTTGCCTCTGAGAGTTCTCAATTCCTTTCTCAGCTCAAGGAATTGATCGTTCATAGCATCCATTTTCTCATGAACATCTGAGCCCTCAGATGCCTCAGAGTGATAAATGGTGTCGTCTACCCTCGGCATGGTATGCACGACAGGAGGAACAGGAATAGGGACCGGGCTAGATGCCGGCATTTGAGCGAATGTAGGAGCTGGCCGATCAGGCATGAAGCCAGGAGGCATCCCCCAAGGAAAACCGGGAGGCATGGCATTTGGCTGCTGGGCACTAACAGGCACCGATGTAGTAGCTATCTCAGATATAACCGTCCGCTGAACCGGAGTTGCTGGCTGTTGAGGAGCAGGCTGATTCTGGGCAGCAAGAAGTTGCTCCATCAGAGCGCCAAGTCTGGCGACTTCATCCCTCAAGCTCTGGTTCTCTTGTTCCAACTGCTCCATAATCCTTGCAGAGTTGACCCTTGTATAATACCGGTGAGTCAGCTTGTCTTCAAAATAAATGAAGAGCAGATGTTAGAACCGGAAGACCAGAAAAAATGGGTACCTGTTTATGCAAGAATGATGCATGAAATGCTTGTGCAAATGTTTTGATTTTCAAGGAATCCTTAGGGTACATTTGCAATATTTCGAATATTTAAACATTTTGATTGCTCATGGAAAATATTTTCATTCAAAATATTAGGTCAAAGAAGTACAGCATCCTTTTAATCTATTACAAAGAGAAAAGGTAAATGACATCCTATGGATCCCTATTAGCTCGGGATGCTGGAAGACGAGAAGTGTACAACTTCTTGATCTCTCTCTCATAGGCAGCCTCCATATCAGCTTTCTCCTTTGCAAGTTGATCATACTTCCTTTTCCAGAACTTGGATGACTGAGGAAGCAGAGAAGTCCAAGTGTCGTTCGGATCATCGATCACTCGGTGCTCGAGAAATTCAATCATATCATCTTTCTCCTTGAGCTGCTGCAGCAATTCCTCTCTTTCGCGGATCCAGGCACGCGAAAGGTCTTCTTCTCTCAACTCCTCTACACGTTGGGTAGGGAGGGTTGAAGGCCCAGCCACATCCAACAGTGTAGGTCTTGGATGATCATATGGCATCAGGTAGGTAGCAGCCCTCTGTCTGACCCAAGAGGTGTATGGTTCCAAAGCAATGCAGTTCTTCGGACCCAATTCATTCCTACTTTTTATGCGAATATTGCGCCAAGCGCGGACAAATCTGGCTTTCAGGCCTTGGGGATCTTTACCCTCCTGAAAGAACACACCTTCTAACAGAATGTTATGGGGTTTATCCTTTAGGGGGAACCCAAGCTGACGACGTGCAAGCGTAGGGTTGTAGGTAATCCCACCACATGTACCAAGAAGAGGCACATTGGGGAATTCACCACAAGAATTGATGATCTGAACGGTATCATACACGCGATCATACCAGGTGATATCATCATTGGTGAGAGACATGAGTCTCTGAGACCACCGTAGACATCCCTTGTTCTCCTTGAAAGCAACTGTTTGCGGCAAGTGCGAAATAAACCACTTGTACAGCAGGGGTAAACAGCAGACAATGACTCCTCCATTCTTCATATTCCTTAGGTGCAAGGAAACATATGCATCACCCAACAAGGTCGGAACCGGATTAAGAACTGAAAAGATCCTAATGGCATTCATGTCGACGAACTTGTCAAAGTTGGGAAACAACACCAATCCATAGATAAGCAAAACGAACAGAGCCTCAAAGGCATCCTCACTCATGGCCTTCCCATAGAAAGTGGCTTGAGCAATAAGGAACTCGGAGGGAAACCCTGAATTCCGCCTTTGGTAGTCAGATTAGCTCTAATCAGATCTTCATCTATGTGCAACAAGCTGGAAATCTCTCGAGCAGATGGAATACTCTCTAAGCCACTGAACGGCACTTGATCCAGAATAGGAATCCCAATAAGGTGAGAGTATTCTTCCAAAGTCGGCAATAACTGGAAGTCCGGAAATAAGAAGCAATGATAGAGCGGATCATAGAACTGAGCCAGAGTGCTCATCAATCCCTCGTCCACTTGAGTAGTCAGCAACGGCAGAAGCTTCCCATATCGAGCCTTGAAACCCAAGGGATCTAATACATATGATGTCAGATTCCTTAACTCTTTTACATCAGGTTGCTTAAAGCTGTACTTCTTTGTATGCCTTTTCGGTCTTTCCATGTCTGAAAATTTTGCAAATAACCCTTTAAGTTCCTTGAAAATTTTCTCTTTTGATGACATGAATGCGGATGAATGCGTGAATGCATGAATGCAACAAGCACACTCAAGGATCAAGCAAAGCACACCAAACAAAGGTCATGGGAAAGCTCTATGTATCCCTAATATCAATCATCCATTTTGGTGGATTTAGGTTTTCACCTTATCGACACCCAAGTTCCATTGATATTAACGGTACATGAACCGGTTCAGACATTCTTAATATCAACCAGCCGCTTTGATGGATTTTAGGTTTTACACCTGATCCGGGATCCATTGATATTAACAATGTTTGAACGACTCAACCACGAATCACGGGTTTGTTGAGAGTCACGAGCATGGAGTCTCGGTTAAGAACCACCCAAAGGGAGTGTACTAGGGTTTAAACCTGCCAGACATGTTCTATCAGAGGTTCCCATAATCATCGTTCCATCTTTCGAATATTTTCGGAGGAACGAATACTCGTATTCCAAGAATATTCTCAAGAGAAACTCTTATGAGTGTAGTATCGCGTGACAATCATATCAGAACTGACATCTGAACGACCTCCGCACTACGGTCCTAAAAATAGGCCAAGATGGGTTTGGTAAACTACGGTCCTTGGCTTCTGCGGAACATGATTGAAAGAATAATGCCTAACCACAAATAACTTGTGTGACATTATTAGTTCAACATGACCTCCACCAAGTGAATGGACTCGCAAGTCAACTGGCTAAGGACTACTCCACACCAGTCAACAAGACTATGCCATTCTCCTATCCTAGAGAGCACTCGAGTTCGGGTATAGAACTCATCTCACAGATCACCAAAGCAAACAGCAATGTATATCAAGCAATTCACACATTACAATCAATACAGTCATCCCAAATTGTACAAAAATATGTCAGAAAAAGAATAACAATATAGCACAACAAGGGTGAAAAGTAGGCAATACAACCAGAGATTCTGGGTTGAGATCCCCAGCAGAGTCGCCACTTTTCTGTAGCGGTGTATTCGTCGCTATATGATCTATCGATTAAACCATAAGCTATGAGATACATGAAAAATTTCGAGTCGCCACCGCACTTTTATTTATCCAAAGGACTGGCTAAAAAGCGAACAAAAGCCTAAGAAGTTTTACACGTAGAAAACTAATAAAAAGATCAGAGATTCTGGGTAAGGGGTAAATTACGCAATGGGAAGGTGTTAGGCACCCACTACGTCCTAGGTACTCCTAGGGAGCCCTTTTCACACTTGTTGTAAAAGATTATTATTTATTATGACAAAAATATTGTGCAAACATGATTGGGATGGTGAGAAAAGAATATACAATTTTATTATTAGTTATTGGGTTCGAACGGGTGAACCCGTTGCCTACGTACCTTCCATCAAAGGTAAGGATCAGAACGCCGTAGTTCGGCTAAAAGATTTCCAAAAGTGGGTTAGGTTCAATTTTAAACACAAACCCCAGGTCTTACGTTATCCACGGGAGAAAACTCAACCTTATACAAACAACAACGTCCACCATGTGAGAACAGCTTCAACTGGCCAGAGAGGGGTTAACCCTATAATAGGCGAGGAAGACTTACAATTCAATCACTAAAGACAGAAGGTGAGATTAACATCAACCACTAAGATAAATCAAACCTATAGCTCATGTATGAAAAGATTAATGGACAAAGCCAAAACAAGTGAATGAGTGGAGTTACTGATTATGATTATGAAAATGAAGTCAAAATATGATTAAGATCAATTCAAATAAGTATTATGAAATGAAGTTTGGAAAAAGGTCAAGGACTTGAGTCCAGGTTTTTAGTTAGAAAAACATGAAGATGTTTGCACAACACTTATGTCAAAATTTAAAAGGTATAGTGTGAAAAGGTTCTAAGACGTAATGAATGATGAATGGATGAGGGATGGATAGTAAAACTTCTTAGAAGGTTCACTTCTTGAAATCATATAGCAGATGATTCAAGTGTGTCCTTTGGAATAGCAGTTAATAATAACAAACAAACAAAGCAAAGGCGGATATCGGATGCCAATCAATGGTCTTATACCAATCTCCTAAAACGAAACGGGATATCAGAAGCCACTCAATGGTCTTACACTAATCTCCACAGGTAAAGAAATAAAAGCGGATACCGGATACCAATAGATGGATTTACACCAGTCTCCTAAAACAGAACAGGATATCAGATGCCACTCAATGGACTTACACCGATCTCCTCAAAAGAAAACAAAGATGAAATATGGAAGTTAACTGCCAATCTATCTGGACTTAGGTTAACTCCACAGTATGCTCACAGGAAATCCAATGCCACATCACAGGGGCTTACAATGGATCCTCACATACAAGAACAAAAGCAACAATATGATCACAGGAATGCAAATGCCAACTTACAGGGACTTATAATTGCAACCTCTCATACGAACAGATGAACAAACTATGATCACAGGAAAGCAGATGCCAACTTACAGGGACTTACAACTGCAACCTCACATACAACATCAAACAGATCAAATTATGATCACAGGATAACAGATGCCAACCTACAGGGACTTATAACTGTATCCTCACATACACACAGATGAACAGAAGATATGAGTGACCAATGAGGTCTTACACTCTATCCTTCCATATCACAGGAGCAAATGCCAAAGCAATGGACTTACAATTGTCCTCAATGGGCAAACAACAATGATAGCATCACAAAACAGATGAGATGATCATGCATTAATGGCAATTGATGATGATGATAAATGCATAGCATACAGGCAAGCAAGTGCACATGAAGCAATCAATCAATCAATGAATAGCAAACAGCACACTCTATAGCCAAACAATGGGGGGCTCACACAAGAGGGTTGACTTTAAAAGTCCACTGTAATAGGTAAGTGTCGCTCTTAACCTGGCCATTGAGGGACTCAGGTGAAGCAGATGAATAGGAGATGAGGGGTGTGCCTCATTGCTTCAATCTCAAATCAGAGAGAGCATCAAAGAAAGTGTGGGAGTTCAGAAAGTAGGAACTCTCTCCACATTATTGACTCGATTAGATCTTGGGTATTTATCTCATTGCTTCAACCAGGTACTGGGAGCAAAGAGAGGACACACTGAATAGTGGGGGATAGATTACTTATCCCTACCTTCCACCAATTGCCTTACTTGAAGGACTTTTCCTGCTTAGGACAAAATATAAACAAACACAGGCATTGCCTCTTAAGGAGGACTTCAGACAGTTTGCCCGGTCAAATAACAGACCGGGTCTCCAGACTACATGAAGAAGAAGTATTTATACCTCAAAGCAAATGCTATAAAGCAAAGCAAGCAATCAAGTTCAAAGAACTTAGGCAACTAAAGTACCTGAAAAAGTCAAACTCATTAGTAAACAAGTCAACAATCAAAAGCAAAAGAAAATGAACCAATAGTCACACAGAGGGACCAATTTTGCAAGGCACAAAGACTCAAGTATGAGTCACCTACAAAACCAATTGTTAGCACATGATAAACAAACAAATTCAATCACATTTGAGTGATCCTTAAAGCATGGGTGCTCAACCTGAAACAAATAGCTCAATTGTAAGCTCAGAAGACCACTAGGACTAGCCTAGGGTCAAAGATGAAAGAAAAAAAAAAAAAGGCCAAGGCAGCAAGCAATATTCAATCAAAGTCAACATCAATCATGTAAAAAGCAAACACAATTGGATTCAAACTTATATCATGCATCATGGTCATTTCATACACAAATGAATGCAAAGCATGGCAAGAGAAGCATACAAAAGTCAACAGCAAAGACTTCATCCAAAAGTCAACTCAAACAATCCCAAAAATTATGAAATAAATCACACTCAATCCTAACATCTAACATGGTATACATGCAAAATTTCATGGCATTTGGATGAGAGGAAGGCAGTCAACAAAAATCATGAAGTCAAATCAAATTCAAGTAAGCATGGTGAAAGTCAACAAGCATGGGTCAACTTCAAAAAATCATATCAATTTGAAAACAGAAAGAAATGAATGAAATTTACACCAATGCAAAGCTTGAGATGTCTAGTTATCACATATGAAATTTCATGATCATACAATAAGGTTTGAGAATTTCATAAAGGATTTGGCAAGGTATAGCACAAAAAGTCAACAGATGACCACATATGGAAGAAAATTCTCAATCAAATGGAAAACAGCAAGATTAATTCCAAGAAAAATCATACATCAATTAGACATACAAGGGATCATTCATGCAAAATTTGGAGTCATTTGGATAAGAGGAAGCATGTGAACAAAAATCATACATTTGCATATCATTGGTGTGACACAAATTGTCACACCCTAATTCAAAAATTCATGTCTATCAAACCACAAATGGGAAATCCACAAACTTTATATGGAAATGAAGATCAATGTGTCTAGTTTTACCACAAAAAATTTCAAAGGCAAAGGATGCAACATGAGTATTTCACAATTGAAATGGCAAAGGGTATCATTTATGCACACATGCGAAGAAATCAATTATCAATTAAAATTCAGCCAACCAAAAATTAATTAAAAATCATGATTAAATAATAGACATCTTTGTGATCATCATGCAAAAAAAATCATAATTTTTGAGTGAAAATTGAATGAGAAATGAATTGTTTAAGTTGAGTGAATAATTGGAACAAGTATGAACAAGAGCATGGTCAAACAAGGTCAACAAATGGCATTGCTGTAATTTCTGTCTCACTAATCCAAACGGCTGTGTTTTGGCAAACAAAATGAAATGTTCTCATTGGATGGAACCAATGGAACAGTGCTCACGGCTAAAAGCAAAAACCTGTTTTTTCACATAAACCCTTAGGGTTTCTAACATACATGGCATTGCAAGAACAACAAGACAACAAGCTCGACCAGCATACAACAACAATCAAATCCATGTATCATCAACCAACCACAGCATACAACCAATATCATCATCCAAAGAATAACCAAACAACAGCAATATTCATTTTTTAAAACTGCAGCAGGATTTTATTGAAGTCATGGCAAGTTTCGAAACAGCAGCATGGCAGCAGCAACACTTATCATGTCAAATAAAACAAACAAAAGCAACAACATGTAGCACCATCAAATGGATTTTCTCATGGCAAGTTCAAAACATCAGTAAGGCATGTGCAGCATGGTGATCAACAAACAGTCAACAGCAACATCACAACATGCAGTAGCAACATCATACACCCATACCATAATCAAGCATATGCGACCCAACACAACAAACATGTAACAGCATGGTATTGACAGCATAGTATTGATCATTCAACAAACAACAACAGCCAAACAGCTCCAACATTCTGGGAATTATCATGCATTTAGGGTTTTGGCAATGTGATTCATGCAAACAGCATCAAGTAAGCCAATTTCGATCAAACAAACACGACAGCATGGCAGGGAAATGTATTATGCAACATGAGCAATAACAACAGCCAATGTTCATGCAATCATGAAAGCATGCCTTCTGGAAGGAAACAGCAGGTTTCTAACAACATCATCATACAAAATTTGGGCAAGCAATCACAACATCAAGGCCTTGGTATCATGTTCTCATAGCAAGCAAACCAACAACAGTACATCATTCAGCAATACACAAGCATGATCATGGAAAAATCTGGTGCAGTTCACATAGCAAGGCACTTCATGTAATCCACAAACATGATCTCAACCAAGCATCAAACAAAATATGATTCACTTAAACCACACAACAGTACATAACAGAACCAATATAACAGCAGCAGGGTATGCTCATCAAATCATGTAATCATCAAGAACAATAGCAAGCTAGCAGCATGGTGTCCAACATGTTATCCATCAACACAAAATCATTTAGCATGGTAAACAAACAAGGTTCAGCAACTACTACCATCACCTAAACTCAAACCAACAACAAAACACTTAATCATTCATGAGAAAAAAACTGGGCAGGGTTAAGTTTGGCATGAACAGCATACAGTCACAGTCTTCATGCAACTCGAAAATTTATTATGCTCAGAAATCAAAATTAGGTGTGCCAATCTCATCATCATTCATCCAATATCACAAATATGTCAATACATTCCATCAAAACAACTCCAAAAATGCAAATCGAGCCAAATCATTTTTTGAGCATAAACAATGAAGTTCATTTTCCTCACAGCACACCCAACCATTTAGCATGATATAAACATCAATGAACTCAGCAAGTTAAGATATACATTAATCATGTGATAGTTTGGCAAAATGAAGGATTCGAAAAAAATACCAATGATGAAGCAAGTTGATGATGCAGTGTTGTATTGGATCCTTTAGCTCGAAACAGGTACTCTTTTGACCTTGGAATGGTAGATGGTGAAGTATGTGAGCTCAGCAAGGCATGAAAGTGTTCCAACCACAAATTGCCATTGTTATTTGCTTGAAGATGCAGAATGAAAAAGAGTGGTTACAGCAGGGGAATGGAAGCTGAAAACTCTTCCAGATGTTGCTCAGATGAAGGATTAATGATGGAGGCTTATGGTGTTTTGAGAATTTTTTGCAAAAAGGTTGCTCGAGCCAAATTGCAATTGAGAGAGAGGAGAGTGTTCTGCCTGGTAGGCTGCAGTCTAGGGTTGTGGAATTGCAGAAAAATGACCTTATAAAGGTCTGTTTAACACCTTTTAATCCAATGGTAAACTGGTTTAGTTTGAATGAAACCAAATGCACATTGCTAATTTTGGTCATAAGAAAATGGAGGGTGTAAGTTGTGCACGATAGTGGGCCTCAAACAGGCTGCTAGTGACCTTTAATCCATCTGCTTTTGGTCTGCTCAAAGGATGGTTAACTTGTGTTCACTCAATGAAGCTAAATGCATTTTGCCAAGTTTTGTGCATAAGTGGAAATGGAGGGGTATACTGTCACGAATTGGGCCTGTGGAATGCTGCAGAAAGACCATGCCAGTTGCTATTTGTTGTTGTACAAAAGCTGCTGTACCTTGCTTTTACTTAATGCTACCAATTGTACAATTTGCCAACATTGCTCTTTGGTCCAAAATGGTAGTAACATGGTGATATGATGATGGTTTTAAGCTTTGAGCAAGTTTCAAATATGGTTTAAAACATTTCCCAATTGGCAAAATGATGAAAAAGTCCATAAATCAAAAAGTCAAAGTTTGGTCAAACTTTGAATTTTAAAGGAATTGGTCCAAAAATGCCATTTTGAATGGTAAGGTTTTGATGAGTGAAATTTATATTTTTGGAAAGAGGATGAAAAATGTGATGTGTAGGAAAAAACCCCACCAAATTTGGCCTTATGGTTTGAGAGTTATGGCCCTTTGAAGTTCAAAAATTGATGAAAATGATTTGATCATATCTTGACAACCACACATGGGATTTTGATGTTCTTGGACTTTTTGAAAATGGGAAGACAAGATCTTCAACTTTCATGTTGGGCAAAAATTCATTTGAAGCTTATATCATGAAGTAAGTTTAAGATCAAGAAGTTTCCATTTTTGGCAGTTGAAATTACAGGTCCACTTTCTATTTCTGGAAAATTTCTGATTTGACTTGATTTTCTTCCATGATGAGGTTGAACATGATAGATGAGACTTATACAAGCCTGAATGAACTTCTTCAAATCAATTCTATCCATCAAATCTTGATTAAAACAACTGTTGACCAAGTTTGACTTTCTGTTGACTTTTTCTAGGGTTTTGGACTGATTGAACTTCTTCTGATGATTTCCAAACCCTAATTCCTTGAGACCTTGACTTCAAATGATGTCTCAAGATGTGTGAACTTGTGATTAATGATCATGATGCCCAAATTCTGCAAGAATGGCCATCATCCATTGCTTTGACTGATCAATGACTGAGTTTGACCTAATTGCTGATGATTACTTCAACTGCAAGCAACAAGGTTAAACAGACAATATTTTTGTACTTTTGGAATGATAAACAAATGAAAGCAAAGATATACAAATGCAAAGTATGCTTGGTGACCAAGAAACAAACCCACAAGGCAATCTATCCACTAGGAGGGGACAAAGACATGCAATGATCCTTGAGGTTATGATATGAATGATATGGGCCATGAGGGATCTTAGGGTCCAAAATTGGGGTCTTACACTAAGAAATTATTGAGAGCGAGTTATTACTGGATGACCATGGAATCTGATTGTTTCAAATATGCTCGGAAGTGTCATAAATGCCAGATTTATGCTGATAAGGTGCATGTGCCGCCAAATCCTCTGAATGTGATGTCTTCGCCGTGGCCATTTGCTATGTGGGGCATTGATATGATTGGAAAGATTGAGCTGACTGCTTCCAATTGGCATCGTTTCATCCTTGTTGCCATCGACTATTTCACCAAGTGGGTCAAAGCTGCGTCATTTGCGAAGGTCACCAGACAGGTGGTTGCCCGATTCATCAAGAAAGAAATCATTTGTCGTTATGGGATTCCCGAAAGAATCATTACTGATAATGGTTCTAATCTCAATAACAAAATGATGAAAGAGTTGTGCAAGAACTTCAACATTCAACATCACAACTCTTCCCCTTATCGTCCTAAGATGAACGGTGTTGTTGAGGCAGCAAATAAGAACATAAAGAAGATTGTGCAGAAGATGGTCGTTACGTACAGAGATTGGCATGAGATACAACCCTTTGCCTTGCATGGGTACCGCACTTCAGTACGTACATTGACCGGGGCAACCCCTTACTCCCTTGTGTATGGTATGGAAGCAGTCCTACTTGTTGAAGTGGAGATTCCTTCTCTAAGAGTCATGTTGGATGTCAAGTTAGACGAAGCTGAATGGATTCAGACAAGGTTCAATGAGTTGAGTCTTATCAAAGAGAAGCGAATGGCAGCCATTTGTCATGGGCAGTTGTATCAGAGTCGGATGAAGAGAGCCTTTGATCAGAAAGTGCGTCCTCGATGCTTCCCAGTCAGAGATTTGGTGTTGAAAAGGATCCTTCCTCCTCAGACAAATCACAGGGGCAAGTGGGCTCCTAACTATGATGGACCATATATTGTCACTAAGGTTTTTGATGGTGGAGCCTTAATGCTTGCAACTATGGATGGTGAAAACTTCACTTCCCCTGTGAACTCAGACGCAGTTAAAAAATACTTCGCATGAAATAGACCCGCTGGACGATAAAAAGAATAGTCCAGGCAAAAAAATGGGCATCTCGACGAACCAAGAAAATGAAAAAGGTTCGGGCAAAAGTTAGGGATTAAAAATAAAAAAGATTGTACACCCGGTAAGTTGAAAACCTGAAAAGGCAACTTAGGCAAAAATGGGTATCCCGGTGGATTGAAAACCCGAATGGGCGATCCAGGCAAAAGTTAGGGATTAAGTGAATGACTACGTTCTGAGTAGTTCTAAATCTCATCTCATGTTGATAACTGGAAACTTTCGAAGGATAGGAAACAGTCCAATCACCTTTTTCAGAAAGCTGATCATCTGGAGGATCTTGAACACGAGCGAGTCATAGCAGAATTGGAACCCGATAGAAATCCATTTCACATTGCCATTACCTCTTTCCAGGGATTGCTTCCTGATGTAAATACCTATTCAGAGGCCACTCAATCAATAAAATCATGTTATTCAGTACATCTCGGTGTTCATTTTCATTTTACTGTTTTGTTTGCAAAAATGACGTCCGAATTTTTGATAAACATTGCATCATGAAACATAAGAGCTTTACAGATACGTGCTTAATAAACATTGAAAATTGCTGTAAATTTTAAGTGCTTTGGATCGTCTATTCAGAACAGGTACACTCGGGGCATTTCCTTAAGGTCCCAATCAAATGATCGCGGATGTTTTTCCTCAACAGTTGGAATTTGGTATCTTATCCCTACAGAGCTGGTCCGAGCGTTGGATTCTTCAATCCCAAGCAGGCTCTCACTGTTGTACTTCCCCAAGCATTTGTTTCAGATTATACATTCACCAGTAGAGTCGACAGTGTCAGACTGTATATCCCCAGCGGAGTTGACAGTGTCAGACTGTATATCCCCAGCAGAGTTGATAGTGCCAAACTGTATATCCCCAGCGGAGTTGACAGTGCCAAACTGTATCTTCCCAGCAGAAGCGGCTGCTCCTCAGAGTTCGATGCCAGATCGATGATCTCGACCCTAGACCCATGGTCTCTTTCCTTGAAGTAGAATCTCGGTACCGTATCGGTGTTTGCTTCCCCTGCTGAGTCGTCTCTCTCGCAGATTATGGTTGCCAGAACCACTGTCGCTTTCCTCAGCAGCAAGTTTTCAGTGCCATTCTCTCCCCAGCCAGAGCCTCGGTATTTTGTTATTTTCCAGAACACCGTTTGGCGGGTCATTTCCCCACAGAGTTCTTTGTGTTGTGCATCTCCAACAGCCTTGCCAGGGTCCAAAAGATGGTGATCATTTCCCCAGCAGAATTCCTTGCCTCAGCTTGGCGTTCTCTCTAATCAAGCATTTCGCATCCCTGCATGTAGAATCATATTACATTGCATCCTCCCAAATTGCGTAGCATTTCCATTTTCATGGACCATTACGCCATTGAAAAATTCAAACATACGCATGTAAAGCATAAGACATTCTCGGTATCCCAAGTGATAAGCCAGAAGTTGTTTCCAGTACTCAGACTGAAGATTGTTTATGACTTATCTTTATTATTCCCAGCAGGGGTCGTTGGCCCACGCACCGCCTCAATTATCATTTTCCCTATTTCTGCCGATGCTGACAGGCATGAAAGTTTCCAGTATTCAGACTGAAGTGGCATTCAGGCCAGTTTTCCGATGTTCAGATCGAAGAAGTTTCCGACGTTCAGGTCGACGCAACTTGTGGCATTCAGGCCAAGTTTCTGGTATTCAGACCGAAGTGGCACTCAGGCCAGTTTTCTGGTATTCAGACCGAAGTGGCATTCAGGCCAGTTTTCCGATGTTCAGATCGAAGAAGTTTCCGACATTCAGGTCGATGCAACTTGTGGCATTCAGGCCAGTTTTCCGGTATTCAGACCGAAGTGGCATTCAGGCCAGTTTTCCGATGTTCAGATCGAAGAAGTTTCCGACATTCAGGTCGATGCAACTTGTGGCATTCAGGCCAGTTTTCCGGTATTCAGACTGAAGTGGCATTCATGCCAGTTTTCCGATGTTCAGATCGAAGAAGTTTCCGACATTCAGGTCGATGCAACTTGTGGCATTTAGGCCAATTTTCCGGTATTCAGACTGAAGTGGCATTCAGGCCAATTTTCCGATATTCAGATCGAAGAAGTTTCCGATGTTCAGTTCGACGCAACTTGTGGCATTCAGGCCAGTTTTCCGGTATTCAGACCGAAGTGGCATTCAGGCCAGTTTCCCGGTGTTCAGACCGATGTTTGATAATCTAGTATATTCTGATGCTCAGATCGGAGTCATTTCCAGTATTCAGATTGATGAGCGGCATTCAGGCCGTGGTTATTTCTGTGTTACCATTTATTTTGGTATTCAGGCTAACATTCCTTGTTTCGGTGTTTAGACCGACTCCCACCGTACCAGACGGATTCTTTTTCAAGACCACCTCTCGGTAGATTCTGACAGGCATTGTTACTTCATTTTTTCACTTCAGTGCAAATTTTCGAGCTTTTTTCGTATTCAATCACTTGATACCTCGAAAGTGAGAAAGCCGTTGCTATCTTCCTTTCGGGTTTCCAGTTGGTTGAATAGGGGCAGCTGTAATACCCCAAAATTTACCCTTCATTTTTCCTGGAAGCATGGGATTATGTTTCACACTTCATTAGCATCATACTAGGTCATACTCATTGCATACTGCATTAGTGACATGGAAATCAGGTTTTGATTGATCACTCCCTAACAGAAGGAGCCCACACAAAGCAAGATTGAGAATTGGACTTCATTCTCTAAGTATACAAGTCTCAAGGGTCTCAGGGGGCTCCAGGTATCTTATTATGGTCCTCGGTTCATCAGCGAAGGATTCAAAGCTATTAGAGTGTTCATCTGGATTTAATCAGAAATTAGGGTTTCATGGCTACCTGCAACAGGCAATGTTTGGTTGGAAGTAGAGGAGCTCATCCATGTCATAATTAGAGAGGCATCTTGGCCTAGGAAGATTCACAATTATCTCAGAAAGATCCATTGGCAATCAGTGCAATCAGTTCTTGATCATTTTGCCCTAAAACTAGGGTTTGGTATAAAATCAGTTTATTTCTGATTCTTTGGGTGAAACTCTTTTCCATGGCCCTCCATATGTCCACAAGGGTCTACATACAAAAAAATCAGCTCTTTATTTGAGCCAGAAGTGCTTCAATTGATCAATGGAATCGGGAATCAGACAGTTTGGGAAAAGTCAACTGTGGGGCCAGAAAAGTCAACTCATGACATTTTGAGATGGAATCTCAAAATCCATGCCTAGGGGATCCTACATGTGAAATTTGATCAAGGTTGGATCATGGATTCATCATTTAATCAGGAATTGGAAAAATTACTTAATTTGGAAATGGTTGACTTTCCATTTAGGGCAAGATTTCATGATCGTTGCACTGACTTTAAGCCCATTTTGAATCAAGATAAAAGCTCCATTTGAAAATTTCTACAACATGAAAGTTGTTCCTCTTGTTCCAAGCTTTTTAGAGATATAAAGTTTGCTCCATTTGGATTAGAATTGAGAAAGTTATGCTTAGTCAAAGTGAGACATTTTTTTAGGACACTTAGAAAAATTTCTAAGTCCAAAATCTTCAAAATTTGTCAAGACTTCTTGGCCAGTTTTCTTGCACTTCAAGGCATTATTTGAAAATACTTTCTTCACAACAATTGTACCTTGCCATGTCCTCTTTCACATCCTTTTGGAATCATCTCATTTGGATCCATGGTTTGAGAGATACACTCATTTAAAGTGGGCACCATGACTTGATTTTCTAGGCAGATTTTGGGTCTGGCTGGCCCAATCAGACTTTCTAAGCATGTTGCACAAACCAGTCACGTTTTTTTACCTCTTTTGTCCATGTATTAGACATTCATTCACTTAAGTTTTGCCCAAAATAACAATATTTTACACCTCACTTCACACTTTTATTCTTATGCATAAATCACTTATTAAAAAGCCCATGAGAACACCTAATCCACCCTATTTAAGAAGCTGAAACCCTAACCCTAAAGGAGAATTGGAATTTCGTGGAAAGGAGGCAAAGCTTCATCACATATCAGATTCCATTCCACTTCTATTTTCCATTAGGTAATCATCTCTTCCATGACCATGTTTTGATATATCTACGCTTGCTTACCATGTTCATCACCACTAATCCTTCCATTTTCATATTTCTTTTTCTTATTTAAAATATTTTCTTCGTCCATAAAATTACCCAAAAATATGTTGCACTTTTCTTAACGTTTTATTTAATTTTATATAATTTTTATTTTCGTATTTTTTTAATATTAATATTTTATTTTAATTATTTATTCTAACTGGTCCATTTTAACACACTTATTTTTATTGATTTTGTTTTTATGACTTAATATTATTGTTAGCAGTTGATTTTTGGGATGAAGGTTGACCACTGTCTCATGGTCAACTTGACATTTTCTTGAAATTTTATTTCAAATTTTCAATTTATATTGGATTTATTTTTGACCTAGTTTGGTTGGTTGACTTTTAATTTGACTTCTGTTTCATTTTAATTAATTTGCGTACCAATTTTCATTATTTTTAAAATCTTTTTGGGGGATGATGAAGTCCTAGCCCCACCTTATTTATTTTAATTTTTCATAATTTTCTTGATTAATTTACTATTTATTCTTGATTTATTTCTAACCTAGTCTTATTAATTGACTTTTGGTTTGACCTCGGTTTTATTTTAATTAATTTATGTACCAATTTTCGTTATTTTTAAAATCTTTTTGGGGGATGATGATGTACTGACCCCACCTTATTTAGTTTAATTTTTCATAATTTTCTTGATTAATTTGCTATTTATTTGTTATTTTTTAAGTTGACTTGAATTTTCAGTTGACTTCTTTATGATCGATGTTGGACTTAGGGATCGCTTATGGCAATTGAAGAGATCTTTTGATCCTCCCTCGTTAATATCATATGCCATGTATTAGAGGCCTTTTACCTTGATTTTATTTGGTCCTTACCTCATTTCCTGATTAGATTATTCAGTGGACCCTTCGTGTGCATATTTTCATCTGTTTGATTCATCTGTTATCTTTTATACTTGTTTCTCTCATTCATGCTTTCTATTGCTTGATTATTTAACATGTTCATACTACCATACGTTGTTTAAATGCTCCATTATTTGATTCTTTGGTTTGATTATATATTGTTTATTTATCCGATCTGATTGATAACTGTTGCCTACTTGTATGATGTATGAGGCATATATTCTTATTGTTTGTTTGCCATGAACAATCCCCATTCATAACAAATGTACCCCTCAACCATAAAGTGTATAATATTTATTTCTTTATTTCTTTAGTCACCTGTTAATACAAGAATTAAAACGAATATCGGATAACCATTTCAAAATAAGATCAAAAGCTCGATCCAACGTCGAGTAGTCATTTTCAAAACATAACAGAACCAGCACACATTCATCCATCCTCTTGTAAGTCGATCACCTCAGGCATCACCATCTACCTGTAAGTCGATTGCCTCCGGCATCGCCATCTACCCTTATTCGTAACTCCTCTCCGCGCTCCATCCGTTGACTCTTGTTCCGTTTAGGTAGCATCCATTAGGTAGAACCCTTTGTATGATAACATAGGTAGAATTCCCTTATTCTTTGCATGCTCACATTAGGTAGATGTTCCCCTTTGTAAATCCTAACACATAGGTCCATATTGCATGACAACTCTAGAGCAGAGCTTCCCCACTTTTAGACCTTCCGTGCGTCTCCGATCTTGTGGCATATCAGTCTGTTCTATTGCAAAGAGGTAACTGCCTAAGACTCGATTCAGCGAGCTGCGACACCTACTGCTAGGACGTGAACGCATTGCCCACTTTCCTTTGACACAGCTGGTGTCCCCTTTTGTAAGTCCATGTTTAGATGGAAATCCTTAACCCCTAGTTATCCGAACTACGCTTTGCTCTGATTCTCATTCCAGATGAGATACGTAGGCATAAGACGCGACGTCTTACCGAGCACATTTCTCTTTAATCCATAGGTAGCTGAGCTACGAAGACTCTGATTCTCATACTCAGATGAGATACGTAGGTAGTGGATGCGACATCCTTGCGAGTCATTTTCTTTTAACCTTCCTTTTAGTAAATAGTACTTTAGACATACCTACACCCTTTAGACTAGAACAACACTTATGAAAAGGGCTCCCTAGGAGTACCTAGGATGTTTTGGGTGCTTAAGACCTTCCCATTGCATAACCAACCCCCTTACCCAAATCTCTGACATTTTTACTAGTTTTTGATTCGATAAAACTTTTAGGTTTTTGTTCGCTTTCTAACCATTCCTTTGGATAAATAGAAGTGCGGTGGCGACTCGACTTGTATGGTTTACCTTGGATTTAGTCAATATCTCTAATGGTAACGAATACCCCGCTACAGCTATTCCGCAAATTGGAGAAGTGAAAAGAGTGACCAAAATGATTGTAAAAGTTAAATTTAAGTTTGATTGTGTTTCCCAATGTCTTATAACGAGTTTCTCTCTAGGAAAGTTGGTCTACCGTAGTTAAGGACTCGTGTTTTGATTCTTGAGCTTTCTCCTGGGTGTGCTAGACGAGGAATGCCATGGCCATTTTATGGTTATCAAGCCCAGTTTTTGCTGGCTTGGAATTTTTCCTTTATCGGAGTATTTTTAAATGAAATGACTAAATTAAAGACTATTTTAAAAAAAACTATAAAATGTGGTTGGGTTGCCTTCCAACAAGTGTTTGTTTAATGTGAGTAGCTTGACAATGACCAGTGTTACATAACACCAATTACCTTATAATATGTCTCACGATCTTTGATATTGGCTTTTACTTCACCTTTTTCAATGTCCACGAGCATCCTCGTCATTTTCATGAATGGTCTTCCTAAGATAAGAAGCATGTTTGGTTCTACTTTGATGTCTAGTTTCATAAATTCTACAAGAAATGATAACTTATCAATATGTATTAGTACATCATTGATCGTTCCCACAGATATCATGCATGTTTTGTATGCCATTTACAATGTTGATGTAGTTGGCTCTATTTGCAGATACCCAATCCTTTCGACTACTGATAATGGTATTATATTCAAACTTGCACCTAAATTAATAAATGCATTTCCAAAATTCATACTACCTATGGAAACTAGTAATACAACTATTCTAGGGTCATCCTCCTTCCAAGGTAAGTCCTTCTGGTTTTACTTGCAAGCTTCATCCTATAATTCTTACTCCTCTGGTCCTTCTGTTCCTTCTTGTGCTATTTCTTCTTTGTCTTTGACAATAATTTTATCATCCTCATGAACATCACTACAATGATCCTTCTGATTGTTCTTCGTGTTTACAATGAATGTGTTACTTGGGAGATCTAAGAACTTCTTGGCAAACTGACTCACCTGTGTTTTAAGGTTTTTAATGGAGGCTTCAGTATTTTTATGACTCGTCATAGACGCATCCATGAATTGAAAGAGTTTATCCTCCAAATTTGTTAATTTGTCTTGTTGTTGAGGTGCTTGTGAGTACTGGTGAAAAGGTTTTCTATTAGATGGACCAACCTCAAATATCCATCATTGATTAAAAAATTTGCTTAATAGGAAGTTGTAATTATGATATTGCTCAAGCCTTTGATTGCATACATAGTTTACTTCTTCATTAGTAGGGGAAAACTCCGGTTGTATGGTCCCCTTTGTAGAGTTTACTACTTTTGTTGAGGTACTTCATGCATTTCTTTCAGTTGTTGTGGTTGCTTTAACAATTGTTTGGTCAGTTCATCCACCGTCTAAGTTAACAACTAGTTTTGAGCAAGAATGGCATCATTAATGTTCAGTTCTATGATACCATTATTCCATTGGGAAGGGTTTCTGTTGTGTTGTCCTTGATGATCACTAAGCACCATTCACTTAATGATTGTGGTTGCATCTTCCTCATTTTTTGACATAAGAGAACCCTCAGTAGTAGCATATAGTAGCAACTTTGGTTGTTATTGAATTCCATTCCTAAAGATGTGTATCTATGTGAGTCCTTCAAAACCATGGTTGTCTTGGGAAAACACTGTGATGGTTGTCTTAGCCTCTCAGCTCTTTTTTTATTTTTCCTATTTTTATTGAGGTTTCTTAGTGTGGTTTTTTTATTTCGGGGTTGATTAAAAATTGTTTTGCACAAACCTTACCTTGCATAAATTAGTAAAAACAATACTAAATCTAAATGTTAATGGGCTAGTGACTATATATAAAATATATAGATATTAATAGATATACACAAATATAAACAATACTTAAAATAATAAAAAAAATGATATGTATTTAAAACTAGCATCAGTACCCAACAACGACACCATTTTGTTTGATGAGCAACAAAAGTAAGTTTTATAATTATCGTATCCACATAGACTAATGGTTTAAAAGAGCCTTCAACAATTTTTAAGATCTTAAGTAGAAAAGGGTTTTTGTATTTGTTGTGATGCATGAAAGTAAATGATATTAAATCAATGGCAGAAAGTAAAATGGTGATTTTGGTGTTATCAGTAAGAAAACTGGATAGGGGTAGCTTTCTTCATTATGTATTTATCATGTGAATCCATAGGTTAGTAATATGCTCATCTACTCAGCTATTAATATTACCGTATGTTTCTCTCATTCGTATATCTTTTCGATCTTCGCATCGTAAGATCAGTGCATTGTCTAATAGCTGATATTTCAGTCTATTAACTAATACAAAGCATCAAGTTCCAATAGCTATAAAGTAACAAGACTTCACATCGATCCTAAACCCTAATCCCTAATCCCCAAACAATCTCTGTTCTCCGCCCCAAAACCCAACGAGGATGAAAAATCAAAACCTAAAATCGTCCCAAATAGGTTCGGGTTGGGTTTGGGTATCCCCGTCCTGCCACCATCCATTTAGTAAAATTAGTTTTTTAAATAAAAATATATATTTTTTCCAAAATCAAATTAAATTACAAATGATAAAATAGAATAATTTTAAAAAATTACATTAATACATTTCAAATATTTTAAATAATTAATACAAATCACAATCTCAAAACATTGACCACATATTTAATATTCCAAATTATCAAAACTAAATAATAATGTACATAAAGAAATACATGGGGCGGGTTCAGGCCGTGTTCGGGATGGGTACTAATATCCATATTACTCGATCCATCCCCATATTTTTTAATCGGGGAAAATTCAAAACTGAATCCAAACTCAGTCAAAATAGGTTTTTTCGTCAACTTCAGGACGGATTCAGATGGATACCCGCGAATACGGATTATGTTACCATGCCTATATTCAAGGAACCATAAGACTACAGAGGAGTTCTAAGAGATCTATTATGACGACCCTCCTCTAGAACAGTTTAATCCACCATTTCTTCCTACGACTGGTTATGATCATTTTTTAGGCAATAACTTCATTGAATTTTGTCTAAATTGAGTCGGGGAATCTTGTTATATTTTTAATTTTATTAGTAAGTTTATATTTTTTATTTCATTTTAAATTTTAAATTTTATTTTGTATTAGTTTCTAACTTTATGAGTTTTATACTCATATGCATGTATTTGCTAATGACCAAATGAATGAAATTATGGTTGATTATAAAATCATTTTCTTATACATTATGATATTCTTTTTATTTAATTGTGTAATATCTTAAAAAATGGTTAATTCCATAATTCATAAGTAATCTTGAACATGGAAGTTTGATTATTTATGTTGTTATGGAAGTTCAAATGAAATAAGATTGTAGACAAGTGAGAGGAATCAATTACAATATATTTACAACTTCTCTCTCATACATTATAGACAATAAGATTTTGAAACCAACAAACTCAAAGTTCTTTTTCTTAGCTTGTATCCATACTTTTGTTTATTCTTCAAAATTTGTAACTATTCTGGATAGTTATTTTATAAGCAAAGGAAATTCAATTAAAATAATAAAAGGGATCTTCAACCCAACAAACAAAAATCAATCCATCAAAGGTTCACCGGGTACAAATTATGTAAGAAAAGACGTCGGATTAACACACCAATCATACCACTTAATAACCATTCTAAATCTATTATAGGCCACGAGCCATATCCAAACTAAACATTGAATCATCCCAAACACATCAATTTTGCTTAACCTCTATTGAAGCGGTAAAGCAACAACTAAAAGTAAGTATTTTGATTTTTATTGTCTCCACATGGATTAGTACGACATCAATGTCATTCAACAGTTACTAAGATTTTAAGCTTAAGTCTGCAAAGTTTATTTTAAAGTTATGCTATTTAAAACAAATGAATAGATAAATAAAGTTTCATAGAGATATGAGAGTTTTACATGATAGAATTTTATCCATCATACGAACATGTAGTATACCAACCAGTTATGCACAATCTAAACATTCATCAATATCATCATGTATCGCTCACAAAAGAGTTCATGTCTAAACTTCCGTCGAGAGTTCTACCGTATTTTTTAGTCGACGATCTCTCAGCCTATCAAACAATACGGAGCATTAAGACTCGATTCTCACGTGAATGTTAAATCTAAATCTATGTCTACAGTTTAGCGTCTAACAGATGATTGTCCTAGATCTAGATTTGAAGAGTATTTCTCAATAACAGTTCAAATCAATTGATAAACAAGTAAACAAGGATAACATCGATATAGATTCATGAATAGAGTATACATAACGCCATGATTAATAAATATAAAATTGATGTTACATGCAATGCCAACAGTAAAGAGATTACAAGCTGAAGAATGAAGATGAACAAATATCCACCGCAATTTCATAACGATATAGGAAAATCCAACTCTGGATCTTCAAGAATCATCCTAACTTGTTGTTAACTAAGTATCTATCTCTCCTAATTAAAATATGTTGTTGATGGAATTAGGGTTAAAAGTTCCCAAAACCATACCTAAAAATCTGGTTTGGACTTATTTATACAAAATTGGGAATTTGTTGTCTCGCCCTACAAGCAGGGTCTTGTCCGGAGAAAGTTACTTTAAGTGCCTACTATCTGGCAGAAACGCAACAAACCTCCTTTATCAAAATATCTACTCTTGCTTGACGACCAAGGCCTCGCTCGGCGAACTCAAAATCACAAGCCCTCGTTCGGCGACCATCACGAGTTTTGCTCCTAAAATTCAATTCTTAGGCCTTGCCCCTAGCTCGCCCGACAAGCTCACTTCCTCTTCACCAATGCTTGCCCGACGACCATGCCAGAACTTCCTCAATTCTTAGCTTTATTCCTTCTTCTTTGTTTTATGTCTTTTCTTTGGTTTCTTGCATTATTTCTTGCACACTAACACAGAAATAAAGGATAACAAATCTAACTATAATTTATATGACATTCGGTGGAAAACATGGGGAATTCAACAACAAAACTGCAAAATAGTCTGAAAAAGTGCAAGTTTTTATATATCAATTATAGCTCAATTTAGCACTTATCAATCTCTCCCCAACTTTAAACTTTGTTTGTCCTCAAACAATGGTCAATCAAATCTAAAGAAACAAGAGCAACTACCAAGAAATCATGATCAACAAGTTTTTAGAAACGAAAACAAATTTATGGTTCAAATTGCAAAAGTCCAAGCAAAGTAATGCTTACCACTATACTACAACGACACCATGATCATGAAAAAAATTCTAAGTACAAAACACATGTCAAAATTCTAATGCAACAGAATTACAAATATGAATCACACCTAACACACAACTCCATCGATGGATGAAGGACAAACATGATGACTTGACTCACACCCAACAATCTTGCTAAAATCTAGATCAAATTATGCATTCATCCAACAAATTCATATCGAAAGCATAAAACACAAATCACAAGGACTTTCATGGGTTGTAATATGGCTTGGGCAACAAAGAATGGTCTTATCTCAAGGTAATTGAAACAAAAACTTGCCTAATAAAATGAGCGTGATCATTCTTCACAATCTCAAACATTCACAAATTTTATTAACCTTTTTCTCTTTTCCCAATTGTTACACCATTGCACAAAACTTATTAGCATAATTTATTTGTTATTTTTTTTCTTTTTCAGGGATTTTTCTTTTGCTTTTCATTTTCTTTTGTTTTTCACTTTTCTCTTTCTTTTTCTTTCTCGACCTCTTAGGAACCAACCTTTTCTCCCTAACTTGAATGCAACCAATCATCGTAATATGAATGCTCCCAAACTTTCTAAGGCAAGGGTAAAAATTCAAACCATAATTTATGGTTGAGGGTTCAAGAAAAAAGTTCAAAATACAATCTAAAATCAACAATGAACTAATTAGTTATATACAAGTTCCAAAAATTAACATCAAAATAGATCCTGGCACAAGGCTCAAAGGGGGTAAGCAAATTCTCACTCACTAACAAGGTATGCTACTTTTTGGTCAAATGGTTATGATTAAAATCAAACAAAATTCCTTGATCATTCTAGTACTTTCATACAAATCAACACGAATGCAAGATTAAACATAAGTCAACGAGTTAAAACAAGAATTGTTGGTCGCCTGTGCATATAGTAAACAATGGAAAGTTTCCTCACATTTGGTTATGATCTAAAGTGATTCAAACATAAACATGTATAGCAAAAGAATGAATGGCATGGAATTTGTACAAAGCCTAAGTTTCATATTCATGTTATGTTCTAGAAAGCATTAAACATGTACCTTGACAATGTAACTTCCTTTTAAACTTTTATCATTACCATGACATTTCAGTGTTGATACAATCAAACATGAAACAATCACTTTGTATGTATGCAAGCTAATCAAAGATAAGTTTCTTGGACAAACATAAAATAATTTTCTAACAAATTTTAAATTAAGTAAGTATATGTATACAATATAGACAAATGTAACAAAGCTTAATAATATAGTAAAATGTACAAAGCTCAAAAATATAGAAAAAGGTAAAAATAATAAATATAGACAAATGTACAAAGCTTAAAAAGATAGAAACTATTGTCATGCTTTCAATATCTAAACATCAATCCCCGATAGCAGTGCCATTTTGTTGAAGCGTTAAAGCAGCAAGCAAAAGTAACTATTCTGATTTTTATCGTCTCCATATGGATTAGTGTGACATCAATGTCGTTCAAAAGTTACTAAGATTTTAAGCTTAAGTTTGCAAGTTTTATTTTAAAGCTATGCTATATAAAACGAAGAATAAATAAATAAAGCTTCAGAGAGATATGAGATCCTTACAGGATTGAATTCATCCACCATACGAACATGTAAATTACCAACCAGTTATGCACAATCTAAACATTCATCAATATCATCACGTATCACTCACAATAGACTTCATGTCTAAACCTTCGTATAGAGTTCTACCGTATTGTTTAATCGATGATATCTTAGCCTATCAAACAATACGAAGCATTAAGACTCGATACTCACGTGAATGTTAAATCTAAATCTATGTCTAGAGTTTAGCGTCTAACAGATGATTATCCTAGATCTAGATTCAAAGAGTATTTCTCAATAATAATTCAAATCAATAGATAAACAAGTAAATAAGGATAACATCGATATAGATTCGTGAATAGACTATACATAACACCATGATTAATAAAAATACATACTATAAAAGTGAACTTACATACAATCCCAACAAGAAAGAGATTACAAGGAGAAGAATTAAGATGAACAAACATCCACCTTGATTTCCCAACGATAGAGGCAAATCCAAATCCGGATCTTCAAGAAGCACCATAACTTATTATTTTCTAAGTATCTATCTCTCCTAACTAAAAAATGGTGTTGATGGAATTAGGGTTAAAAGTTCCAAAAATCATACCTAAAAAACTGATTTAGACCTATTTATATAAAATTGGGAATTTGTTGTCTCGCCCAGTGAACTCAAAATCATAAGCCCTCTCCCGGAGAGAAGCACGACTTTTTCTCCTAGGATTCAGTTCTCTGGCCTCGCCCCGAGCTTGCTAAAGCTCGCTCGGCGAGCTCGCTTCCTCTTTTCCAATGCTCGCCCGACGACCATGCCAAAACTTCCCCAATTCTTAGCTTTGTTCCTTCTTCTTTGTTTTGTGTATTTTCCTTTGGTTTCTTACATCATTTGTTGCACACTAACATACAAATCAAGGATACCAAAGCTAATTGCAATTTATATGACATCCAGTGGCATACATGGAGAATTCAACAACGAAACCACAAAATAGTCCAAAAAATGCCAAGTTTTTATATGTCAATTATAGCCCAATTTAAAACTTATCAACCTCGTAAACAAAATAGAGTTCCTACAAGCCTGAATTCCCCAATAAATGGCTAGCCCAAACAGCCATTGAAAACCAAAACGAAAATTAGTTTTCAACTTCACCTTTAATGCACATAAACACGAGAGTAATGAACCTGTGAAAATCAAAGTCCATGCCAAGCCAAACATAAAATCTTCTTCAAAACAAATTACTAACTTCTCAAGAATGAAAAATATGCTCCAAGTCATCTTCACCATCGAAAGACAACGGATAAACCAACTTGTGCGCACCCTCGATAACATCACGCCTTTCCAAATTCCACCCTAGACGACAAGCTGAAGCAATATCCCACCAAAAATAAGAACTTTACTAGGAACCTTTGTCTTCCATAAAGTATCCCAATCACTCCTTAAATCTGCCTCCAAAACATGACCAACTTTGACATACAAAACTTAGGCCAACTTATCCAACTAATTTTCTTTCTTTCTTCTACTCCACGATAAAGGAACACTCTTTGAAGCATAATAATTTCCTTGATAGTAGCCTTATAGGAGCCTTGTAAAATGAAAATAAGAATATGGGAATATTAGTCAATATTGCGTTCAAAAGAACCACCCTTCCTCCAATAGGCGAATGTCTATTATGCCAAGCCGCCAATTTTTTTATAATATTAGAAACAATATGATTCCAAACCTATATTCTTCTTGGATTAGTTACAATGGGAATTCCAAGGAATACAAAAGAAGAAGATCCAATGATGAAGTTGCTTGCATAAATTAAGGATTCAAATTATATAAATGATTTTTACTCTGAACAAGTTAACACGCAAATCAAACACCAATTCAAAACCTCTAAGAAATGCTTTAATTCTCTACAAATTCTTCCATGAACCATTTCCTATCAACATAATATCATCCACAAATTGAAGAAGCTCAAAATGAGTTGCTTCATTAATTTGAAAACCTTGATATTCTCCTAAAACCACTACATTAAGCATCAACCTAACTAAACATTCTTCCACCAGTAAAAAGAGAAAAGGAGATAGGGGATCCCCCTGCCACAATATTCTTGATACTTTAAAATATTTGGCGGGACTACCTGTCATGCCCCAATTTTGTCCGGATATTTTAAAACTTTTATTCATCTGATTTTATTTTACTTTACATCATCTGCATAGCATAACATGCATTTCACCATACATAATACCTAAAATGTCGACTAGAATAAATTTTCGGATATGCAGACATATCAGTTAAATCAATTTTCAAATGTACATAAATTTAGTGGGCGAAAATTCTAAAGACCGAGCTTGCATGCATCAGTTTATTCACGTATGGTTCACATAGTTTAACCTGGCATGCTCGTTTTATTTTTCGACTCCTTTTTCGGTTGCATTTTGACCGCTTGAGCCTTATCAACTGGGCATTTTTTACTTCAAAATTTGATCAAAACACGTATGTTTTCCATAAATTTATTTTGCGCTGATCAATTTAGTGCATTCATTTTAATTTTTGGAGCCCTTTTACGCGTATTTTTATTCATTTTGAGTCCTTTTGTTTTTATTCATTTGTCTAATTGTTTAGAAAAATTAAACAGAATTATCTACATTTTCATTTTCATTTTATTCTGTTTATTTAGAAATATGTGAATTTTATTTGTTTAAATTGGATTTTGGATCGTTTAAAGCATCTAATAGGGGCATTTTTTAAAGCATCTTTTAAAGCATCTAGAAATTTTTAATTGGTTAACAAAGTGTGTTTCTTTATTTCAATCCTGACCACTGAATCTGATTAATCAAAGGCTCACAATGGCTATCCATGTCAACCTCTCTTAACAAAAAAAATAGAAAAGAAATAATAAAGGAAACACAAGCCCTCAACTAACCTAGCACCATGTCATTTTCCATTCTCAAATAGGATCCCACTTTCCTCTCTCTACACATAGAAGAAAACCGTTTTTCATCACCAAATCCACATCATAACCCTTCTCTCTCACGAGATGCTCAACCTTTCTCACATAAATATATCACAACTCAGTATTCACCATTTTTTTTCCGATC
The DNA here is from genome assembly GCF_024323335.1 of Lathyrus oleraceus. Classification (NCBI taxonomy): domain Eukaryota; kingdom Viridiplantae; phylum Streptophyta; class Magnoliopsida; order Fabales; family Fabaceae; genus Lathyrus; species Lathyrus oleraceus. The sequence continues at coordinate 131,080,171 of NC_066579.1, forward strand.
TTCCATCACCATCTATACACCTCACACCACCTCATTCTTAAAAAAAATGGTGATCAAACCTCAACAACCAAAAACACCACCCACCACCATAACGCAACTTGAACAACAACAACCTGCATCTTCATAAACAACCTTCAAACACCCATCACTCCACCTCCAAACATCACACTCCCTCACCAAACAACAACTTCACGCCTCCATTCCACTCATCTAACCACAGTGAAGCCACCCATAAACCTTCCATTTTCCCACTCTTCAAAGCTCTATCACACACAATTTTCCAGCGACATCCTTCCACCTCTCACGATCGGGTTTCATCACCACCCTTACACTCTAACTTTGACATCCACCCATGTTACACAGCCAAGCATTCGCCTCATATTCATCATCTTAAAAAAGGTTATATCAAACTTGTTGCTACCTCAACACCACTTTAAAACCAACTATAAAATCTTACTTCGGCGACCATAACAAGCACCATCGAACCCCCTTCACATACAACTAACACCACAGTGTCCCCCCATGAGCCACCATCAAAACTTCATTCAGCTACCAACATGTAACTTTCCCAAATCACACGATAACCCAACAAACAACCTTTACATATCACAATTGTTGTTGCTCCCTTTAAAATCCATTTTCCGACCGCCCCTGTTGCATTTTGCACTTACGTTTTATTTAAGTGAAAGAGAAGATTCCCTATGTTCCTTTTGTTTTACATTTTTATTTCCATTTTTTATCTCATTTAGTGCATTCCATGTGTTACAATTTGGTTGGTCATGCTGTGAGATTTGAAAAATTCTAAAACGTGGATGAGTGGGGTTGATTTACCTCTAAATGCTATTTTTTTCATTTATTATATTATTAGTTATTTTAGTGAATATTAGGGTTAATATTGTTAATTGGACTTAGGTCCATATTTATTTTTCACAACCCCTGATCTTTTGTACATTCTTATTGTTTATTTTTATTATTTTGATTAATTTTAATTAGTAGTTAATTAATTGGTTAGATTTTTAATTGATTAGTTAAATATAGTAGATTAATTATTAATTGATTACTAAGTAATCGTTTGATTATTCATCTAATCGATTGCGTTGCAATTTCCCAGTTTATATCTAATTTAGCTTTCGAAAGTCGTTTGGACACATAGATTTTTTTGCCCCGACTTATTATAGAGTGAATCCTACATGAATACACTTTAAGTTAGCTTAACTTAGAGCTAATTTCATTATTTTAAATTCAGTTTATTTTTGTAAATGTTGTATAAATTATCGAGTTTTTGGATTTTATTGTGTTGCGATTTCGGAGCTTAAATCCAATTTAGCTTCCAAAAATCATTTGAACACATAGATTTTTTTGGTCCAAAATCTTATAGAGAGATTCCTACATGAATCCACTTTAAGTTAGCTTAACTTAGAGCTAAATTCATTACCTAGAGTTCGGTTTATTTTACCATTGTAATTGTTGTGTATACTTTACCAAGTTGTTGGGTTTCTTATTGCGTTGCACATTCACCTTTGTAATATCATTTTTGCTCGGTTTCTTATAGACTAATTCCTATATGAATTCACTTTAAGTTAGCTTAGAGCCAAATTCAGTACTCTAGATTTCGATTTATTTCCGCTCCATTGGATTTCTCTTGGGTCTTCTTACAATTGTCCCCTTGTTGCTTACACTTATATCTTGTTTAGTTAGTTGATTGTTAATTCAAGATTAACGTAAAATCAACCTTTTTAAAAAAAGAATAAAAATAATGGTCGATCCAACGTCGAATAATTTTCTCAAATCAAACCATTTTCAAAAACCTTGGTCCAACGCCAAGTGACTCTCTCAAACCCGATTATTTTTGTAACAATGTAATTCATTTCTTTTCTGCGTGCTCAAAGCGATTAAAATTTATTTTCTTAACAAACACAAAAGAGGAGGATACTTGGAGACTCGCATTCCCTGTATCCTTGAATGATCGGTCCCGAGGCACACCCCTTGGGTTATCCGTTTGTTCATTCTTATTTTTTTTTAAACACTTAACACAAACTTGGACAAAAAAAGGGACTGTTGGAGTCTAGCATTCTAGTGGAACCTTTGAACAATCAATTATGAGGCACACATATCGTTCTTATTGAATGTTCTTTGTCCATCAAACATAATTTCATAAATACATTGAATGAAAAAGGATCTTTGAAGTCTAGCATTGCAGTAATCCCCGAGTAGTTGGTCCCGAGGCTCACGTCACGTTCTCACCAAGCATTCGTCATTTGCCTAAAAAACACCCAACACATCAAATTTATTTTCTCGCCCCCGTGTGATTGCAAACCTTTAAAAAAGAACATTTCTTGGTCTGTCCTAACGCATATATAAACTAGAACTTGAGTCTCAACCGCATGCATGCAACCACATTTAACCGTTAGAATGCGATTTAAGCACTTGTTAATTAAAACCAACTTCAATCAATCAAACCTATCTATTCTTTCCCCCGTGCGATCGGAACCTCTTCTCACAAAAGAACATTGTTTAGTCCTTTCTAACGTGTATACAAACTAGCGCTTAAGTCTCCACCGCGATCATATAAGCTAAATGTTTAAACCGCTAGAATGCGACCTAAACATTCGTTCACTAAAATCAGTCAACGAACACTCATTTGCTACCAAAAACTATGTAGCTTTGAGTTCTCCGTCGCATCTGGAGATATGTAGGAGTTAGATTCAGGTCTCTTCAAGCACTATAACAAAAAAACCTAAAAGTATCTTTTTTCTTGCGTCGAACTACGAAGCTTTGAATTCCTCATTCTGTCTGAGAACGCGTTGGAGCAAGACTCACAATCTTTTCAAGCACCATAATAAAAACATTTTATGACCCTTTATCTTTTCCTTTTACAAATTTTATCTTTTGAAGAAAACAATTAACATAAGCTAACATTCAATCACAAGTTTAACTAAAAGGTTCTCGTTGAGTACAACGGATATGAGAGGTGCTAATACCTTCCCCTTGCGTAATCGACTCTCAAACCCGAATTTGGCTGCGACGACAATTTTCTTTTTCTTTCAAGGATTTTATCAATATTTTCCCTTTCCTTCTTTTTGGAATAAATAAATTTTGGTGGCGACTCTATTCGAACACATTTTCCACGAGCGTGTGAATGCTCCGTGAAGGATCATATTTTTCGAGATACGACACTACCATTAACCAAGTTAGACATAGAGATGTTAAAAACAAGACCTTCCATCCCCCATAGCCACTTGGTGCCAAATCCCATTGTTCTCATCATATACCTAAGGAAATCACAAGACACACAATCATAGGATTTTTCAAAATCAACCTTCACCATCATACAACTCCTTTTATGTCTCTTTAGAATAATCCATCAACTCATCAATGACAATAATTCCATCCATCATTTGACTCTTAGGAATTAAAAATCATTTTGACAACTGGATATCATATTAGACATTACCTTCTTTTGTCTAGAAGCTAGTAACTTGGATAAAATTATAAAAAGGCTCCCAACCAAACAAATAGGTTTATACTCTTCACGGGATTTAGGTTTACCAGATTTAGGGATCAAGCCTAAAAAAGAAGCAGATACAATTTTTGGTAACAAAGGATTCACATAAAATTCATTTGCAAACCTAATAATATTGTCCTTCATAATACCCCAACACGCTTTAAAGAACCCCATATTGAACACGTACAGACCCAGACTTTTCTCCCCATCATAAGACCAATTTCACCTCCTTTAATTCATCCAATGAGAAATGGGGCTCCAAGGACCACCTTTCTTCACTAGACATTTGATTTAACATAACACATGACAAAGTGGGCCTTCTATAATTATATTCCTGGAATTTAGCTTCAAAGTGATTCTTAACCTCTAATTTGACTTCCTCAACTTGCTCCACCCAGTCATTAGCAGTCGCAGTTCCCAACAAACTATTTCTCATAAATATCTTTTTCATCACTCAATGGAAAAACTGAGAATTGGAATTCCCTTCCACAATCCACTTGTGTCTAGTTTTTTTCTTAATAATACTCTCCTTCACTTGAGAAGAATGCCAACCCCTATTGGAGGCCACCGACCTCTTGTGAACCAAATCATCTAAATTATGTGCCAAGCCATTTGCCGCCATGAAATCCAAAACATTCAGTTCCTGTAAAGAACAATCTACCTCTAGATCCAAAAAACCTAAAGCATCTTTATTCCAACTTCTTAAATTGTGCTTGAGAAATTTGAGCTTTTTCTGTAACAACAAAAGAAGCCTTTCCAGACAATTCAAAGAACATCCTCAAATTCTCAACAAACGACACAAACTCGGGATGATGAAGCCAACAATTAAATAATTTAAAGGGTTTAGTCCCCCAATTGGTGTGACCTTCTCTTTGATCCATATAGGAAAATGATTAGAAAACTCCTTGTTTCCAACAACTTGACCAACAACCTTCCATTTATCAATTAAACCATATGATAGTAAAAAATATATCCAAACTACTCATGGCCTTACCGTTCAAATTAAACTAAGAAAATTTACTACCCACCACTAAAACATAAAATAACTCCAAATCCTCAATAAAATCACTAAAGTCAGACATCTCATTCCTATTCAATTGAATATTCGAAGTTTCCTCTCCCCTTCCTTCTTAACCGCATTAAAATCACCTCTGATACACCATTCACCCACATGAAATTTTCTTTTAAACTCCCCTAATTATTTCCAACATTTCCTATTATAATCCAGAACACAAGAAGAGTAATACATTTACTAGATAAAGATCAATTCCCATCCAATTAACATTGACACCCATAAAACCTTCTCTAGAAAAACTAAAATTGAGATCAAACGTACCTTATTACCATATGATTAGAGCCCATCCAGATCTGCCAACAACTCATTTACCTGCAACAATATAATTTATCACATACCACCTTTAGAGTACCACTAACAGTGTGGTATCAAAGCTACAGATCCTTGTAGTTGCAGCAGAAACAACAAAAAATATGGGTTCCACAAGCAACTCTTCCACAGTTTATAGAAATGTTAAAGTTCATTTGTTTGAAGGAGAGAATTATGATTTTTGGGATACTAAAATGGAAACTTTATTCACCTCTTTGGATTTCTTGGACTTCGTATAAAATGGATATGAAGAACCAACACCAACAGAGGCTAAAGAATCAAATGAAAAGGCTGAAGAATCAAGCCAACAACTTAAAGAATTGAAGAAGAAGAAGAAGAAGAAGGTCACAAATGTTGGAGTTCTCGGGATTATTGAAAGAGGAGTCTCTCTATCCTTTTTCCCAAGGATTATGAGAGAAAAAACATAAAAGTTAGCATGGGATATTCTACAACAAGAATTTCAAAGACTCAAAGGTGAGAACTGTGAAACTTCAATCTCTTAAGAGAAACTATGAAAATTAAAGAATGAAAGAGAATGAGAGGTTGAATGAATACTTTAATAGACTCTCTGAATTAGTGAATCAAATAAACTCACATGGAGATACAATAGTTGATCGCAAAATTGTTGACAAAATTATGATTAGTTTGATAGAAAAATTTGATCCTATAGTGGTTGTTATTGAAGAAACTAAGGACCTATCAACTATGTATGTTCAAAGGTTGATGGGGTCTTTGAGGTCCTACGAGCAAAGGTTGATGGGGTCTTTGAGGTCCTACGAGCAAAGGTTGTAACGACACTATAAAAAAATAGTTGAGAGTGCCTTTCAATCTAAACACAACATTCAGTCCAACAATGGTGAAAATAAGCCTCCAATACAAAATAGAGGTGAATCTTCTAGAGGTGACATATTTGGAAGAGGCAGAGACAGAGGAAGAAACTCACGAGGAAGAAGAAGAGGCGTGAATTGTGGAATATGGCATGAAGAAGCATCAAATAAATGGTGCAAAGTTTGTAAGAGTAACACTCATGACGAGAAGGATTTCTAGAACAAGGGCAAACCATAATGTCACAATTGCAAGAGATTCGAGCATATTCGAAAGGATTGTCGTTTTGCCAATCAACAACATGCTTCATTTGCAGAAAGAGAAAATGATGAAGGTGATTTTTTCTTTGCTTGTCAAAAAGAATTTCAAGAAGATAAAAACGTGTGGTATTTGGATAACGGTTGTAGCAATCATATGATCAGAATGAAAGAAGCTTTTATCAACATTGATTCTTCATTTGGCTCAAAAGTTAAATTGGGAAATAGAGAACATGTTGAAGTAAGAGGAAAATGCAGCATTTGAGTTACAACAAAGCAAGGAAGCAAAGTCATTCATGACATTCTTTATGTGACAGAGTTAGATGAGAACTTGCTAAGCATTGGACAAATTTTGGAGCATGTAATTCTCTAAATTTTGAGAGTCGAGAGTGCAAATTGTTTTTATTCAAAGAGAAGAAATATTGTTGTTGTAAAAATGACCAGAAATAGAAGCTTTCCACTTTCTCTTAATTATGAGTTCTTTATCAAAATAAGATGGTGTATGGGCTTCCAATAATTGAAGAAAAATATGGTGTGTGTGAAGGATGTATGTTTGGCAAACACCACCGTCAACCATTTCCAAAGGAAGGAGTATGGAGAGCCAAACAAGTGTTGGAACTTGTACACACATATGTGTGTGGTCCTATGAATACTTTGTCTCATGGAAAAAACAGGTACTTTATCTTGATTGTTGATGATTTTACCCGCATGACATGGGTATATTTTATGAGACAAAAATATGATGTTTTTTGTAATTTTTAAGAAGTTTACAGCTTTTGTTAAGAATTAAAGTGGTAGGTTTATAAAAATGTTGAGAAATTACAGGGGGGGGGGGGGGGGGAAGAGTACACCTCAAATGAATTTCACAAATTTTGTGAAGATTAGGTGTTGAAAGACAACTCACTGTTGGTTATACACCTTAGCAAAATGGCGTATCTGAAAGAAAGAACCAAACTGTGATGGAGATGGCGAAGTCTATGCTACTTGAGAAAGGTTTTCCTAATGCCTTTTGGTCTGAGGCTGTTAATATTGTTGTGTATTTGTTGAATAGATGTCCAACAAAGGTTATATGGAATAAGACTCCATTTGAAGCTTGGAGTGGAAGAACACCTTCAGTTAACCACCTTAAAGTTTTTGGGTGTGTTTGCTATGCTCAAATTCATAAACAAAAGAAGAAAAAGTTGGAAGAAACAAGTGAAAAATATGTCTTTTATTGACTATAGTTCTATGTTAAAGGGCTATAGACTTTATAATTTGAAGACAAACAAGGTGATCATTAGCCGGGATGTTGTATTTGGTGAGAAGACTTCTTGGTATGGAGAATTTGTACCAACTTGATGTGAAGACGGCTTTCTTGAATGGAGAATTAAAAGAAGAGGTGTATGTGCAGTAACCTCAAGGCTTTATGACTAAAGGCCAAGAGAAAAAAGTTTACAAGTTGAAGAAAGCTCTCTATGGGTTGAAACAAGCCCTTAGAGCGTGGTATAGTGAAATTGACAGCTACTTCATTCAAGAAGGATTTCAAAGAAGTCAAAGTGAGCCTACCTTGTATGTGAAGCATCAAGGTAAAGATGATATCCTTCTTGTTTCCCTTTATGTTGATGATTTGGTGTATACGGATGACAACAAGAAAATGATTGAAAATTTTAAAATAGAAATGATGAAAAAATATATGAGTGATCTTGGTTTGCTGCATCATTTTATTGGTATTGAGGCTCACCAAGATGAATATGGAGTTTTTATTTGTCAAAAGAGATATGCTGGAAATATTTTGAAAAAGTTTGGCATGTATGGCTGCAAACCTGCTGATATTCCTTTAGTGGTGAATGAAAAATTAAAGAAGGAAGATGGTGGAAGATTAGTAGATGCAAGCATGTACAGAAGTTTGGTTGGAAGCTTGTTTTATCTTACAGCTGCAGGGCCCGATTTAATGTTTACTGCTAGTTTGCTCTCAAGATTCATGAGTAAATCAAGTCATTCACATATTGAGGTAGCAAAAAGAGTTCTAAGGTATGTCATGGGAACCATGGAGCATAGAATCAGATTTGAGAAAAATTCTAAACTTGAAGCTAAAGACTATTGTGATAGTGGTTGGGCCAGAAGTGCTGATGATATGAAGAGCACTTCAGGTTATGTATTCAACCTTGGTTCAAGTGTGATCTCTTGGTGCTCAAAGAAGCAAGATACTGTGGCACAATCTTCAGCTGGAGCTAAGTATTTAGCAGCTAGTTTGGCTACACAATAATCAGTTTGGTTGAGAAGAATATTAGAAGATATTGGAGAGAAGCAAGACGGAAGTCTACAACTTCATTATGACAACAAATCAGCTATTGTCATGGCAAAGAATCCTGTTTTTCATAGCCGGACCAGACACATTAACATAAAGCATCACTTCATTTGAAGTGTGATTGAAGAAGTAGATGTGCAGTTAGCTTTCTGCAGTTCACAAGAGCAACTTGCAGACATTTTTACAAAAGCACTACCAAGAGAAATATTTCAGCAACTTAGAGAAGCAATGGGAGTTAAAGAGCAACATATTAAGGGGGAATGTTAAAATTAATGTGTTGTAACCACCATTATCTTTAATAAGTATTATGAGAGAGTTGTAATCATCACATTATAATTATTGTTTTTATTTAGATTTATGGTAGAGTTGTATCATTAAGATTGAGTGAACCAAAAAGTCTTCATCTTAATTACCAATTTATTGTTTTTCTGTCAATTTCCTTCAAACTTATATAAAGGCGTTGTAATACTAAGTTGTATGTAATGAGTGTGTGGTGTATTCAATAAAATTAGAGTATTTCAAAAAAAAATATTTTCTTACTCTAAATTCTGCAACAATATAATTTATCACATACCCACCTCTAGGATACCACCAACAGTCTAAAACTTCCCTATCACCTTCTACCTCGACATCTGAAACAATGTCATCATCGTGTTAGCTGGAGATTTCGACAATTAGGTGAAGTTCTTTGAAAATATTATGTTTTGGAGAATAATGAAAAATGGCTTTGTCGAACTATTTATTAAATCCTTTTCTTGGGAGAAAGGACCTTTTTGTCGAAGCTTGAGACTTAGAAGATTTTTTGGGTCTCCACAAGTTCTTTTCGACATAGGCGTTTGGCAGGTTCAAAGCTTCGAGCGGGAAAGGTGTGAAATTCAAATGAAGTGGTTTCATCAGGCAAACGCGTGGAAGCATCTGAGACACACAGCGTTTGAAAATGTCGAACGTGGCAACCATCTGTGTAGAGACCGTTAGGGTCGAATTGTTATAAATAGGACTCTTAGTTTTTAGATTTAGTGTGTTCAAATTGATATACAAAATTCACTAAAAATACTCAAAGTACCGGAGCGAGAGAAACGAGTCTTTGTTGAAAATGTATGTATGAAGAACACCATGATTACATTTCATGTTATTTGTTTAATGCAAATTACTTAAGTTAAACCATTTACTGTCTTTTCTTCTGTCGAATTGCCTTTATCTTCAAAACCTTTCGCCATTTCTTTTACTTTACATTTACATTTCGTCAAACCTTTATTTCCAGCATCTTTTCAAACTTAAAACCTTTTACTTCAAGTTATTTATCTTTACTTTTTCCAATTACCTTTTGTGATCTTAAAAAAGCCTTTTTACAGAATTACTACCATTTATCCTTTGTCTTTAAAGTCGTAAATTTCATTTAGAGTTTATTGTCGAAACACCTTTTACCATTCATAAACCAGAAACAAACTTAATCATGAGTCAAATCACCATAACACTAGTTCTTGAGACACATGTCCTAGGATCAATTTAGTCGATCCTGTAAGTTACCAAGATTCATAATATTGGAGGACTAGCGGTTGTTTGTCAGAAATTACTAGTAAACAAATTAGCACGCCCAGTGGGACCGTGTCAAAAGAACTGTTAATTATAATAGTTTGCTTTACTTTTACAATACAAAATTGTTGTTATTCTTTTGAGTTAAAAAATCATAGTGTTGTATGAACCTTATAAGTGGTAAGATAGCCAACAATTCACAACCTATAACCAAAAGAAAAAACACAAAAAAGATGGTTAATACAACCAGTCAAGGGGAACAATTTCCTCCCCAGGGAACAGGCACAATCGGAACAAGCTCAATTGATGCATCCACTGAGATCCCTAGTACACAGGCCATACCAACATCTGGATCCATAGCCTTAAATAATTCGACAACAATGCCTATTATGTCAAGCGTAGCAGACATTTCTGCAAATTCAACCCCTAGACCACTGGGGTTTGAGAATTTTAGGCCTTTGAGAGAATACCCATATGGAATGCCATCTACTGCCATGGTAGGACTTCAAAATAATACTTCCATATATACTCAACCCCATAATACGGTTATTTCGCCAATTCAAAATTCTGGTTCTGGCATGAACCATGTAGGTCGAAATACCCAATCACAAGGAGTATCCACCCTATTACCTACCCTTACAACGAATAACCAGGCAACCTTAAGAAAACAAATGGATTCTAGTAACCATGATATGGTAGGAGTTCTTACCAAAGAAATGAATACCATTTTTTCTCCCCTAATACAGAATGTAAATAGGACTAACAATGAGAATGCCCAAACATACCAACAACTGTCAGCATAGATGGGACGCATAGCAGATTTCCTAGGCACCCCTCAGTCCTCTGTTCGACGCAGACCAAACGAAGTTATAATCCAGGAAGAAGAACCAACTATAAATCAGGTTCGACCACCTAGACAAGCGCCTGACGAAAGGGTCATGGGGGAAAGATTAGAACAACAGCCAATTCGACAAGAAGTCCCTGAAGAACAACCTAGGAGAGTAATAATGGTTAATAGAGACCAGGATGCAAATGAAGTAATTCATAGGGTTAGGCGAGAAAACATGATGGAAAATGACTTAGCTACTATGATAGAGAGAATCATGGCCCAGAATGGTCTGAATACAGGACTTCGATTGCCAAATTATACCTCTCCTTTATCAGGATACGTCCTACAAACTGAGTTACCAAGGGGTTGTAAAATCCCTAAGTTTACCAAATTCTCAGGAGACACTAGTGAATCCACTATAGGACACATAGCCAGATACATGACTGAGGCAGGGGATTTGGCGAACAGTGAGAACCTAAGAAGGAAATATTTTCCTAGCTCTCTGACGAAGAATGCCTTCACGTGGTTTACAGGGATCTTATTCAGAATGCAATTAAGGATGGTCGCCTCAAGTTCGCTGACAATGGGAAAAACCAGATGGAGGTTGACCCTGACCCCCTCAACATTGCTGACACAAATTATGCTGAACCTGTCGAAATCAACATGATTGACATGGCGGAAGTGGAGGCTGTGAAGGAAACAGGAACCGAAGGATATGTGCTAGTTGGAAAGCAGGCTACTGATGGCCTAAATAATGATGTTCCCTTTGGAATTTCTGTCGAAGGTGAACAGGTTGCTAGTGTCGAACCAAAGGCCACTGAAGGTCTTAATGGGAAGGAAACTGAGGCTACTGAGGGCCTAAGGAAGAAATTTGAGGAAATTTCAATCGCTGATGGCGCCAATCTAGGTGTCAACATGGTGGATCTGAACCAACCCCCCCCCCCCCCAGAAATGGAGGAAGTGGATAGGTGTATGAAGATAGAGCAAGAGGGAATGCAGTTTGGCTATCCCAAAGCCAATGAGAGCCTACGTGAATACCTTTAGAGGTGTCACAAAAGAAATTCTGACATGTTGCTATGCCCAAGGTGTAGCATCAGGATATGTCGAAGGTTGGCTGAGGATTATGAAAGATGGCAACGAACTAAGACTTAGAGAAATAGGAGAAAGAAAAGCTAACTACTAGAGGTGTATCCCAAGCCTGGAGAGAGCCATCTTGGTTTTATTGTGCGTTGCTACAAGTACGAAATAGAATGCTTGTTGTGTCCCAGATGTGGGGCAGCTTACAACAGAGAATTAAACTGAAGCGTTCGAGAGAATTCCATCTAACAAAGGTTGGGATGGACATGGAGGTAACCCGAATATGTACATATTCGACGAGAGGGGAGTTCCTAGGAGGCAAGACAGCCTTCACCCAAGGGCGAAAAGAGTCATGTTTAAACTTCCGGCAGAAGTCCCTGAGGACAAATGGACTCAGGCGGGGTCGAAGAAAGGAAAGTGGAAACGTTTTGAGGATGGAGGAAGAACCTCTTGGACTTATAGAAAACAGTTCCATGCATCTAAGAGAGAGGCTATCAGACTGGAGAACTACAAAGGAAAGAATCCCATGTCAAGGTCCCAGTGGAGAAGACATCAGAGGTTGAGGAAGGCTGAAAGAGAGATGACTTCAAGAAAGATTAGAGAATCCAGCAACGTCAAGGTTCCTTAAATGTTACAAATTCGACCAAACCACCTGTAGGAAGGAAGTTGTTTCCAGATGAAAACAAATATCAGAAAGGTCAGGAGGAACAAATAAGAGAGGAAGAAATGCTCACTGACGACTTTGAGTCCGACAGAGTGTCATCTGTTAATATGAATTGCAATATGGTCTCAGTTCTGCCATACGAATATAATCAGGAGACAGAGATTGAAGATAATGAGGAAGCGGATGTTGTGGAGATGGCGAAGCATAAACTTGTGTGTTACTATGTTCTCAACAACGGCGCTGTCGAAGAGCAGAATGCTCTTTTTGAAAGGCCTCACCAAGGGATGCAGAACCATCTCAAGCCCCTATACATTAGAGTTAAAGTTGAATATGTGGGGGTGAACAAAGTTCTGGTGGACGGAGGAGCAACGGTCAATCTGATGCCTCAATTCATGTTTAAAAAGATAGGTATGCTCGACACTGATGTTAAACCTCACAATATGGTATTGTCGAACTATGAGGGTAAGATAGGACAAACTTTGGGTGTCATACAAGTAGATTTGACTGTTGGATCAATTACAAGACCAACAATGTTCATGGTGATACCTGCGAAGGCGAATTACAACTTGCTGCTAGGAAGGGAATGGATCCATGGAATAGGGGCAGTTCCTTCGACCATGCATCAAAGGGTGACCAAAGTTACTTCATGGCAGAAGTGAACCATGTAGATAAGAAGAACTTCGACAGGAACTTGGCTCATATAGGACCATGCCACCCAGCTGAAGACAACTACTCCCCAAATAAAAATGCTTTGTATTTCTTGACTCTACATCCCAATGGCTTTCAGTGGGATAGGGAAATTATGGGGGACCCAGAAGAAGAGGAATCATCTGAAATACTGCCAACAGGCTGGGATGAAGACCTGGATTATGCCTGAGTCTTCTTTTTTCGAAAAGATTTCGGCCTACATGGCTGAGAACAAAAGAAAAATGGCTCTCGAAGCCGAGATAACTAACATGGCTGACAAAGCCACATATGGTGAAATTTATAATACAGGACCTGGGGAGTACTTTAAACCAAAAACCCCTTACGAACAGGTTCCTATGGAGCTAACAAAACAGAGGTTAGATGCCATCTATGACGAAGAGCCTCTGGGATCCGAAAAAGATCCAGTGACGTCGAGTGCGAAGATGTTAGTGCAAGATCCCCTTGAAGAAATTGATCTTGGAGATGGGAGCACAAAGAGAATCACCTACATCAGCACTAAATTGGACCCCAAGTTGAAAGTAAGAGTAATTGGACTGCTAAGAGAAAACAAAGACTGCTTTTCTAAGGACTACGACGAGATGCCTGGTTTGAAGAGGGAACTGGTCGAATTGAAACTGCCTATCAAGGATGGCAAGAAGCCCATCAAGCAGACTCCAAGGAGATTCGCACCAGAGATCCTCTCAAAGATCAAAAAAGAGGTTGAAAGACTTCTTCGATGCAATTTCATCAGGACCACAAGGTATGTCGAATGGATTGCAAATATAGTTCATGTGATTAAGAAAAATGGCCCTTTAAGAGTATGTATAGATTTTCGTGATCTAAATGCAGCAACTCTTAAAGATGAGCATCCAATGCATGTGGCAGAGATGCTAGTTGACTCAGTTGCAGGCCATGAATACCTTAGCATGCTTGATGGATATTCTGGCTATAACCAGATTTTCATTGCTGAAGAGGATGTTTCCAAAACAACCTTTCGATGTCCAGGGGCAATAGGCACTTATGAGTGGATAGTTATTCCCTTTGGTTTAAAAAATCTAGGGCAACATACCAGCGAGCAATGAATTCTATATTCCATGATTATATAGAGACACTCATGCAGGTTTATATAGATGATATTGTGATAAAATCTATATCAGACGAAAATCATCTAACCCATCTCAGCCAATCATTCGAAAGAATGAGAAAACATGGCTTAAAGATGAATCCTCTTAAATGCGCATTCTTTGTGCAGGCTGGAGATTTTCTGGGCTTTGTGGTCCATAAAAAGGGGATAAAAATCAATCAGAATAAGACGAAGGCTATTATGGAGACAAAAGCACCATCAACTAAGAAAGAATTGCAATCATTATTAGGAAAGATAAACTTCCTGAGAAGATTAATCTCAAATTTAAGTGGTCGAACTCAAGCCTTCTCTCCCCTCCTACGCCTGAAACAAGGGAAGTTCGAATGGAATGATGAACATCAAAAGGCATTCGATAAGATCAAGCATTATCTGACGAATCCTCCTATCTTGGCACCACCATGTGGAAAGAAGCCTATGAGACTGTATATATCAGCTTCCGACACTACTATAGGTAGCATGTTGGCACAAGAGAATGAAGATGGCGTCGAAAGAGACATTTATTATCTTAGTAGGGTTTTAAATGACGAAGAAACTAGATACACTTCAATAGAAAAGTTGTGTCTTTTTTTGCATTTCTCTTGTACTAAACTCAAGTATTATATAAAACCTATTGATTTGTACGTCTCTTCACACGTTGATGTCATTAAGTATATGTTATCAAAGCCAATAATGCACAGTCGAATTGGCAAATGGGCATTAGCCCTCATTGAATACTCTTTAGCCTTTATGCCTTTAAGGGCAATGAAGGGACAAATAGTATCAGACTTTATTGTAGACCATGCAGTGGTCGAAAGTCCTCAACTTCAAGTTGAGTTAAAACCTTGGAGATTATTCTTCGACGGTTCCACCCATAAGGATGGAAGTGGAGTTGGGATCATGATAATTTCTCCTGCTGGAATTCCAACGAAACTCAAATATAGAAGCGAAGGTCCCCTTTGTTCTAACAATGAAGCAGAATATGAAGCCCTTATTGCAGGACTTGAGGCTTTCTTGGAATTGGGGGCAACTAGGGTCGAAATTAAAGGAGACTCAGAATTAGTAATTAAGCAACTAAAGAAAGAGTACAAATGTATAAAAGAAAATTTGATTATGTACTTCGTCATTGCAAATAGGTTGCTCAAAAAATTTGAATATATAGACATAAAACATGTCCCTAGAATAAAAAACCAAGAAGCTAATGACTTAGCACAAATAGCTTCAGGGAATAGAATTTCAAAAGATAAGCTGGAGGAACTTGTCGAAGTAAGAGGAAAAGCAATGGCTGCCAGATTGTCTCCGGCAGATTTGGAAAGCACTCAGTTAGGATATGCTAACAAAGAAGAGTTTGAAGTACTGGCCATTGATACCTCAATGGATACAGATTGGAGGAATCCAATTATTAATTATCTCAAGGACCCTTCAATAGACACAGGAAGAAAAACCAAGTACAGGGCTTTATCTTATGTTTTGATGGGGAATGAAATATTCAAGAAAACCCCTGAAGGGATCCTGTTGAAATGTTTAGGAGAAAAAGAGGCGTACTTAGCATTATCTAGTGTACATAGTGGAGCCTGTGGAGCACACCAGGCAGGCGATAAGATGAAATGGTTTCTTTTCAGATATGGAATGTATTGGCCCGCCATGTTAAAAGATTGCATAGAGTTTGCTAAGGGTTGCCAAGAATGTCAAGTACATGCAGGAATTCAACATGCTCCTGCAAGTGAGCTTCATGCAATATCAAGCCTTGGCCTTTCAGAGGTTGGGCATTCTAATTGGGGAAATTCGACCTACTTCATTCAAAGGTCAAAAGTACATCCTTGTAGGAATTGACTATTTCACTAAATGGGTCGAAGCAGTACCTTTAGTAAATGTGGATCAAGAAACTGTCATCGAATTCATTCAAAGGAAAATATTATATAGATTTGGAATCCCAGAAAGTATAACAACAGATCAAGGATCAGTTTTTACTGGTCAAAAGATGCAAGAATTTGCAAAGGAAATGGGTTTCAAATTATTAACATCCACACCCTATTATGCTCAAGCCAATGGGCAAGTCGAAGCAGCCAATAAAGTAATAATTGGTTTAATCAAAAAGCATGTAGGGAAGAAGCCAAAAAATTGGCACAAAACTTTAGATCAAGCACTTTGGGCTTGCCGAACCTCCCTTAAAGAAGCTACTAACACTACACCTTTCCAACTTGCATTTGGACATGATGCAGTATTACCTGTCGAAATCTACTTGCAATCAGTGAGAATCCAAAGAAAAGGAGAAATTCCTTCTGACCTATATTGGGAAATGATGATGAATGAACTGGTTGATTTGGACGAAGAAAGATTACATGCATTAGAAGTATTAAGAAGACAGAAGGAGAGGGTAGCAAGAGCATACAATAAGAGGGTCAAAGGTAAAACTTTCATTATGAATGATTTAGTTTGGAAAGTTATATTACCTATGGATCGAAAGAAAAAAACATTAGGAAAATGGTCTCCACATTGGGAAGGACTTTTTCGAATTTTAAAAGCATTTTCAAATAATGCATACGAAATAGAAGAACTAGCAGAGGATCGAAGAATCCTAAAAGTAAATGGGAAATACTTAAAAAAGTATAAACCATTTATGCATGAAGTTAAAATCATAACAACGTAGTAAGCAAAGAACTATCATGGCCAAGATGGTGAATATATTTAACTTCAAATTTTGCCAAGATGGCTTTGTCTTAATCAAATTACAAACAAACAAGAGTCGAATAGAACAAATACAAGTGGAAATCAGAAAGGGATAGTGGCCTTCATCCGGTCATACTTTATCTTCGCCAAGCCAATCTTGTACTGAACAACAGCTTGAACCCCTCTGAGGCGTGCAATATCTTCATACATAGCAGTAGCCTTTTCGACGTGATCTACGCTCTGCTTCGCCAGATTATCAGCTTCAGTACTATACAAGCCTTGGATAGCAGCCTGCTTCGCCTTAACATCAGAAATCTTCTTCTGCAATTCTGCAATGTGAGATTCCCAGAGTCGTATCGAAGTAGTATAAGTGTTGAATTCTGCTTGGGCTGATTTTCTGGAAGCGGCTAACTCCTTAGAGGCTTTTGAAGTTCGAAGGGCGTTATCAAACTCAGTGGCTTGAGCTTGTTCAGTTGATTGAAGCTTTGCTTTGGCATCCACCTCCCTACGGTATTCAGCACAAACTTGGTCAATGAGGTTCTGGATGTCGATAAGGGCTTCACCAATATCAGTGGGGCAAGCAGTGATGTTGATCTTGCTTATCAGCTTCTTTATGCCAAAGCTTTCTCCCACATCCTTCTTCAATTCTTCAAAGAGATCTACATCAAAAACAACCTTCTTCACCTACTTAAGGAGTTCGTCATGTGATGCTTCGTTTGCACTGGCACCAGATTGGGTCGAAGCTCCAGAAATGCTTTTTTCTGAAGAAGATTCTCTTTGAACCATCGTCAATCTTACATACTTGAGGGGATCATTTTGTTTCAAAGCCTTTTTTTCCTCCTTAGTAAGTGATATAGGCGAAGTCTGGATTATGGATGATCAAACATTAGTTGGATTTGGGATTGTTTCGACAATAGCATCACCACTTCCAGCCTGATTTCCTTCAGGATCAGCTTCTCCATCAATCATATCTTCATCTTGCTGAAAGTATCCCTCAATATCATCAGAATCCTAATCATCTTCGTCAGCGTAATCTGAAGGGAACCGATGCATGCTTTTCGCAAGTATACGAACGCATCAGAGTAATATAAAAGATTGTCAAATCCACAGAGACGAAGTGTCAATCTATCGTTATCTATTGTTATGGTGTTTATCAAAGGTAATCAAAATAGGGGTTTTTAGAGTGTGCAATGAAAAGTAAAGTGTTGAATAAAGTTCAATTAATAAAGACAGGCTCGAATGTAATTCACATAATCAATTAATAATCCAAGTACTTGCTAATAGAACTACTTATGGGCAGTGTTTCCTACTTTGAAAAGAACTAATTTAACAGGAACTGTCGCTTTCGCGTATTCAGAACCGAGTTGTACTCCCTAATCCAACCCTCTTATTGTCACTTATAAAAAGGCGCGCATTGCGTTAGAGTAGTAAACCTATTTTTAAGAAATATAGTATCTTGACTAAGTTGAAAAGTATTTTAACCTAGGTTTCTTAACCAAAAGAGGTTCTCACGAACCAGACTCCAAACTTATAAACGCGTCCGAAAATAGTTTTAAAATCACTTTTCTTCTTAAGTTAAAAACTCCTAATGAACTAAACAAAGTGCTTTCGTTGTATTTGAAATAGTTAAAAACAACTAAGTTTAAAAAGACGTTGGACGGCTTTCGATCTTACCCAACGGAAATTAAGTGCGGGAAAACTTAAGTTGAAAGTCAAAATAGCCCTTAAGTGTTTCTACGAACAATTGTACGGATTATCGGTTCAATTACGATCTTTACATTCTAACCTTATAGGTTTAATTAGACATAGTAAAGTAAAGGTGCATTAATTTAAATAAAAGTAGTGCGAATGCGGAAAGTAAATAAAAGTAGTGTGAGTGCGGAAAATAAATAAAAGTAAAGCGAGTGCGGAAAATAAATAAAAGTAGTGCGAGTGCGGAAAATAAATAAAGTAAAGCGAGTGCGAGAAATAAATAAAAGTAGTGCGAGTGCGGAAAATAAATAAAGTAAAGCGAGTGCGGGAAATAAATAAAGTAAACTGAGTGCGGGAAATAAATAAAGTCAAGCGAGTGCGGGAAATAAATAAAGTAAAGACAGTGCGAGAAATAAATAGATAAAGGCAAAGTAATAAAAACCTGCTCCAATCGGAGGGTTGAATAAAATGCGAAGCGGAAATGAAAATGGCGGCAGGATTAACTTCCTTCCAAAGTGCTCCAAACTCGATTACAGACTCGATCACAAACTCGATTACACAATTGTGATAACACCCCAATGCAAAGCGATTACCATTTTAAAATACTGAATATATGCCTAAGTGAAACTAAGTTTGGTCTAAGTTCGCCTCTTCTCTAAGTTTGGATGATTAAACAAATGAGAACGAGTTTCTATTTATAGGCAAGTAAAATATTGGAAATGACAAGGATGCTCTTCAGTTTGAAAATGGGGAGGGAAAACTTTTCCTCTTGTGGCGCCCGCCACAAGTCCATGGCGCCCTCCATAAGGCCAAATTGTGGCGCCTTAGTGGAAGTAGTCGGGAACGTGGCAGTTGAGGGAAGTTGAGTTGTGACACGTCATGGCAGGGTCCATGGCACCAGCCACAGTGGGAGCCACAAGTGTAAGATGCTGAATTTTAGGGTTTTTAGCTCATTTTCACTCCTTTTCTCGATCGGGGCTCCGATTAAAGTAAAAACCTGAAAACAAAGAGAAACATAGTAATAACATAACAAAATGACAATAAAACAACTAAATTGCATGTGAAATCGGAGTCGAAAATACGGTGAGTTTCAGTGTCATCAAACTCTCCCACACTTAAGCCTTTGCTTGTCCTCAAGCAAAACACTAAAAAGCTTATAAAAGCATAACAGGTGTCAACGATTGATTCGGGCTAGAAAGATTTCTACGTTCAAGTCGGGATGCAGTGATAGGTACTAACTAAGTGAACTAAGGGTATCATGATGACACTTATCCGCAAACACGGACATAAACTTCATTGCTATATTAACCAACCCATATTATCCCACAATACCTAGGCCTGTCTCTTCATCTCTTTTTGTGTCCTTTTCATTCAGGTGCAATCACATTAAGCCCGTTATCCGTACATGCTTCATAGCAGAGTGACCTGTTAGTGATTATGATCCGAACATGGGGTTCCTGGCACATAAATATGTGTAAACCCTTTAATTTGTCCCAACTGCAGTTGTGGGGGATCGGATCGTAATCCGCCCTACCGAGTTCAACGCCAGATACCTCTAAACCAACTAACAGCGGGTAAGTTTTTCTTTTTTCTTTTTCTTTTTCTTTTTGTAGCAAATTTTTACAACTCTATGGTTTAAATGACTTTGTGAGGCTCACCTATACCGAATTTGCCTTTTTGCTTTCTTTTATTTATTTCACTAGATCCTTCACTTATTTTCATCGGTCCCCTACATAGAGGATACGTAGGCCGGAGCTGACTGTTGGGATAAACTACTGAGGACTTATACTGAAATGATGATTAAGGCCATGGTATATGGGGTTTCGAGAATGATTCCTATATTTACGAAGTCTATGGTGCTAAGACAATACTGATGTTTCAAAAAGTTCTCCCAAGTCACCGCATCCTTACGCAAACCCGTCTTTAAAACCCAAAAACTTTCAGAATAACACTGTTTTCTTTTGCAAAAAAAAATTGTTTTGGTAGGGCTCAAGTAATGGGGAGATTAGACTGTATCAAAGATACATTATATTTGGTGACTCGTCAGACTCATGCATTATCTAAGACACTTAAACTAAAAGCAAAATAAAATAAAGTAAACAAAAAGCAATAAAAATAAACAAACTATCTAAAAACAGCAAAGAAAATAAACAAACTAACTGAAAACAGCAAAGAAAAGCGATAAAGAAAAACGATAGAGTCTCCTCCCACACTTAAATCGAACATTGTCCCCAATGTTTCGAAATAAGATAATGGGAGAGGTACCTGACAACCTCCTGCTGACCACTGGTGCCTGCGCCATCCTGAGGTGGACGACGGGATCGGGTACGACGACGGTCTCTCTGATCCATCCTGGCCTGTAAAGCATCCTGAGCAGTCCTCACCTCTCGAAGGTTACCCAAAATGGAACCCTGAGTGGCTTCTATGAGTGCAGTATATTGACGGTGGTATTGTTGCTGACGGGCTTGCGAGATAGACCTAAAGAGATAGCAATCTGTGTGATGATCCCTCCTACATGGATGACTCCTTCGGTCGATCTAGAAACACCGCTGAGGCCACATAACAGAAAGTTTCCACATGCTACTGGGCGAGACTGGGATGAACAAAATAGTAGGAAGATCTCCTCCTCACTCAGTAATGTCTCAGCATTCGGTCTTCCTAGGAAGGAATATGCCAGTATCTGGAAGTATCTAAAAGCAGGGTTATGTATAGCCTGGGACAACTGCGTAGAAGGATCCTGACTCCCTCCACCTGATATATCACTCCAAAACTTTTCCACCTCCTTACCCAGAAAGTATCCCATAGGTGTCTCGGGGATAGTGTCAGGAGTGGTCTGCAAACCCAATAGGTCACGAAACTCTTTCTGGATGAAAGAGTACTCAACTCCAAAGAGCCTGAAAGCAGCATACCCTTCCGGTCCAGAGTACGGGTCATAATCAAATGAATTGAGGAACTCCAATGTCAAGTTCCTGTAGGTGTTACTCAGGTCGTCAGCGAACTCGTCCCAGTGAAGTTGGTGGCTCAGAAATCGGATACTCGGCTTAATGCCCAGTGCCTCCATGTAGTGCTGATCTGGATAACGTGTGGGCGCCATAGGGTGCTGATAAAGAGCGATGTAGCGCTCTCTCTGAGCATCATCTCTATAGGCTACGTGCATATCGTCGAAATCCTGCATCCTGTAAAAGTTAGGAAAAGGATCTTGAAAATACAAACCATTCAAATATTTAGTCTCGGTGAAAATAAAAATAAAATTAAATAAATGCGAAAAAGTAAAATGAAAAACCATGGGTTACCTCCCACGCAACGCTTGTTTAACGTCATTAGCTTGACGATCAGAATTTATACACCTGTAGTAGTAGGAGTCGGTGGATCAATCAGAGTGTGGCTTGAGTAGTATGCTGGAATATCTCCTCCTTCGTAGAGCTTCAGTCTTTGTCCATTTACAATGAATGGACTACAGGTTTCGTTCTTGATTTCTACGGCTCCGAATCTCAGAATCTTGGATACTTCGAAAGGGCCAGTCCATCTTGAGCGTAGCTTCCCAGGGAAGAGTCGTAACCTAGAGTTGAAAAGGAGAACAGGGTCGCCCATATTGAAGTTTTTCTTTACTATTATTTTGTCGTGCCAGGCTTTTGTTCTCTCTTTGTATATTTTTGCATTCTCGTAGACATATTGCCTAAGTTCTTCTAGTTTGTGAATGTCTAGGATACGCTTCTCACCAGCGGTCAGGTAGTCTAAATTCAAGGTTTTAATGGCCCAATAGGTCTTATGCTCTAATTCTAACGGTAAGTGACTGGATTTTCCATAGACTAGTTGGTAGGGAGTTGTTCCTATAGGGGTTTTGAAAGCGGTTTGGTAGGCCCATAATGCTTCTTGAAGCTTCTGAGACCAGTCTCTCCTAGAGATAGAAACGGTTTTTTCTAGGATTTGTTTTATCTCCCTATTGGATACTTTTACTTGGTCACTAGTCTGTGGGTGATATGGTGTTGCTACTCCATGCCTAACTCCATATTTTCTTAAAAGTTTATCAAATATCCTCGATATGAAGTGTGATCCTCCATCGCTTATGACTAAACATGGTGTTCCAAATCTAGGGAATATATAGTTTTTAAATAACTTAATCGCCACCCTAGTGTCGTTTGTTGGTGCAGCTATGGCTTCAATCCACTTAGACACGTAGTCTACAGCTACTAAGATATACTTGTTTCCTAACGATGGTGGGAAAGGTCCCATGAAATCTATACCCCATACGTCGAAGAGTTCTACTTCCTGAATGTATCTTAGAGGCATTTCGTCATGCCTTGAAATATTTCCAGTGCGTTGGCATCTATCACATTTGACAATGCAAGCATAGACATCACGCCACATGGTAGGCCAGAATAGGCCAGCTTGAAGAATCTTGGCGTATGTCTTAGAGGTGCTCGCATGTCCATCATAGGGTGCAGAGTGACAATGCTCTATTATACTATTTACTTCCTCTTCTGGAACGCAACGGCGAAAAATGCCATCTTTTCCACTTTTGAAAAGGAGCGGTTCGTCCCAATAAAAGTTTCTCACATCATGGAAGAATTTCTTCTTGCGGTGGTAGTCAAGATCACGGGGTACGATATCGGCATCTAGGTAAATAACAAAGTCTGCAAACCATGGTACGTTACTTACTGCTAAGGAATTTTGGAAGTGCTCACGAGGGCCTAGGTTATCATCTTCAATGGTTTCTAGTCTAGCTATCAGTCTATCATAGGCGAAATCATCATTGGGTACTAAATCTGGTTTTAGATGTTCTAGCCTAGAAAGGTGATCAGCTACTACATTTTCAGTGTCTTTTTTATCTCTTATATCTAAATCAAACTATTGTAGTAACAAAATCCATCGGAGTAACCTGGGCTTGGCATCTTTTTTGCTTAATAGGTGTTGCAACCTACCTGCGAAAAAAAACAACCGGCGAAAAAGGAAATGACAGAAGAGTCGCCACCGTGCGTTATTTATCCCAAAGGAGGGAAAGGAAACGCTCGAAGTAAACCTGGAAAAAGGAAAGGAAAAGACAAGGTCGCGCAACCAAATCTTGGGTTCGGGAGTCGATTATGCGAAGGGAAGGTATTAGCACCCCTACGCATCCTAGTACTCTACGGGATCCACTCTTGTTGTTCTTGTCTAAAGGGTGTGGGTTTATCTAATATACTATTTACTAAAAGAGGGGTCAAAAGAAAATGACTCGCACGGATGTCGCATCCACTGCATACGTATCTCATCTGAATATGAGAATCAGAGTCTTCGTAGCTCGGCTACCTATGGGTTAAGGGGGAGTGTGCTCGCTAAGACATCACGTCTTATGCCTACGTATCTCATCTGGAATGAGAATCAGAGCAAGCCGTAGTTCGGCTAACTACGGGTTAAGGGTTGTGTTTTTTGGGTGAACGACGTTACTACGCAATCTACCGGATGCTCGACCTTGGGAGACTTACTCGCTTGTAGTAGAAGGAGTTAGCATGTTCTTAAGAGAAGAAAAATCAATGAGTTTGTTTGTGGTTTTAGGGATGCTTATGCAAAAAGGCAATCCTATGGGGAGACGATCACACCATACAAAACAAACATGCATAAAGTAAATACGCCAGCAAGGGGCTCAAACATACATGGGTAGGGCTTTAGTCAAGAGGGGTCATATCAACCTCGACAAACAAGCCATGGAAGGGTAAGTAAACGGGCTCTTAACCACTGACATTGACCATCAGGGTGAGCAGATCAAAAGGGTAAGGAGAATAAGACCTCATAGCTCTTAACCCTGGACAGGGTGAGCTCATGACAAGGCGTGGGGGTTCAGAAAGATGGAACCCTCTCCACTGACCGACCGGATAAAAGATCTTGGGCTATTGCTCTGAAGCCTCGACACGTAGTGTGAGCTTAGAGAACGACGCACTGAATAACGGGGGATTGACTACTGATCCCTTTTATCCGTCAATTGCCTCTTTACGGAGGTCTTTGGGCACAAAAGTAAACAAATAAAAGAAAACATTGCCTCCTATTGAGGTCTTCCAGCTAAGAAAACGGTAAAATGCGGGAAAGATAAATGGATCAAAAGATCTACCGCACGGATAAAATCCGAAGTAATAACAGCTAAAGAAGCAAGAAACCCAAAGATCTCTCGAGTTGGCACCATCAAAGAAAGCCGGTCAGTACAGGTAATCGGAATAAACCTCCAGGTGGTATCCCACAAATAAAGGGGAACACCAAGCAAGTTATCCCTGCAAGAGTATGTGAGCCCTCACAAAAACTCAACAAACAGGTTAGAGTAACAGGATGGAATCAGGAGAAAACAATGCCATGGCAAACACAAAACAGGTTAGAGCAAACAGAAAAGAAACTGCTGCTGCGTCGCTTAGCGAAGGCTTAGCGAAGCCTCGCTACCGGCTCGCCTAGCGAAGGTGCTAGCGAACGCCTGCGGGTTTTGGGTTCTTCATTGATAACAGTCCGATCTCGGTAACCCAAACCTTATGGTATCCATCAGAAACGAAACGATTAAACATTCAAGGTATTGTTTGCACATTCATGCATATCTAAACCCGTGGGCAAAACCTCACGATAACTCATACATTCAGAGTATTCAAATTGAAAGCATAGAGTAATGGGAATAGGGCAAACCTGATTGGAGAGATCGAATGATAATGAATTGCACCCTTGGGTTTGCAGAGCAATGTTAGGGTTTGCGTGAGATGGAGGTGAGAAAGTGTGTGAGTCAGAGTGAACTTTTCAGAGCTGCCTGGAGGTTGCTGCAGATTAGTTCGTAGATTTCTGTCTCTGCCTCTTTTTTCCTGTCTCCCTTTGTTTCACTGAAACTCTAGTATTTATAACCTGATTTCGTGGCTTGTGGGCTCAAATGAGGGCAACTCAATTATTTATAACCTGATTTCGCCTAGCGAAGGATCTGCTCGCCTAGCGAGCATGATAGTTCCTTTCGCTAAGCGAACCACCCTGCTCGCCTAGCGAGCATGACAGCTCAGGCTCTACTTTTTGCTCCTTCAAGATTAGCGCTTTGACTGATGAATAGACCCCATTTGAACCTGTTGGAAGCAACTCAAGTCTTTCCCTTGTGTTGACTGATCACCCAGATAAAACCCACAAAGTGTCTTGGATGATGTTCAAGCTTCTTGGATCTGATTCTGATTGACATGATGAAATGCAATATGAAATGTTCAATGACCTAAAAATAAATGCATGAATGAGGAGGCAAATGTTGGGGTGTTACAGCTGCCCCTATTCAATCATCAGTTAACCCGAGCAGGATGAAAGCGAACAGCTTATCAGACAAACAGGGTGAGCTGTGATTGAATACCACAGACAGGCCAAAAATTTGCGCTCTGAGAACACCACAAAATGCTGAAATACACTGCGCGATCCTCTGGCTGAATCTGAATCAGTCTTCTGACTTAATCTGGAGTTTCGATCCTCTGGCTGAATCTATACTCAATTTAGTCCTCTGGTTGGAAATTGATTTTGATCCTCGGGCTGGATACGATTTTGATCTTCTGGCTAGATCTTCTTGTTTCGATTCTCTGGCTGAATCCATTCTCTTTGATTCTCTGGCTGAATCTATTTTCGGTCTTCGGGCTAGACCTGACTTCGATCTTCTGGCTAGATCGGCCTCGATCTTCTGGCTAGATCTTCTTCGATCTTCTGGCTAGATCTTCTTCGATCTTTTGGCTAGATCTTCTTTGTTTCGATTCTCTGGCTGAATCTATTCTCGGTCTTTGGGCTAGACCTGACTTCGATCTTCTGGCTAGATCTACTTTGTTTCGATTCTCGGGCTGAATTTACTCTCTTTGATTCTCTGGCTGAATCTATTCCGGTCTTCTGGCTATACCTGACTTCGATCTTCTCGCTAGATCTTGATTGTTTTGATGATAAAATCCCATCATCAGGATCTCGCATCTGAGGCATGCGCTGGTTGACCCTCTTTCGAAATCTACACCCAATCTTCATGCTAGATATGCAGCTTCGAGAATATTTCACTTTTTGGGCTTCGTACATTTTCTTCAGGCTAGAACATGTTGTAACGACTCTTCAATTAGACTTTTTTTTTGCGATCTGCGGGCTGGATCCTCTTGTAGGTTGATTTTCTGTTGAGCTGTCAATCTACTCCTCTAGCTGGCTTGCTGGGGAAATAACGCTTGTAGGCGATTCTCTGGCTGAATCTTCAAATTGAACCTCAGGCTGGCTCACTGGGAAACGATTCTCAGGCTGAATCTTCGAAATGACCCTCATGCTGGATCACACGCACTTGATCCTCTGGCTGGATCTCATGACTTTGGTTGTAAAGTAATTCTTCAGTCTGCTTTGAAGAACCTGTTTATCAGCTTATGTGTATGCTTGATATGATATGCATGCAAATGTTATGCATGGTGCAAAAAGGAATCTGCTTGGGGAAGCAAATTCCGGTAGGGAACGGATCGCTGTATCAATCCTTGAGTTCTCTGTGGGGAATGGCCCGTCTGCCAGGACCGGGGAGCCACCGAAAATAAATTGGCTTTTTGAAAAGTTGACCTTGCTGGGGGAGTATCAACCATGAGAACTTTGTTTGGCGAGGCTCTGTGAGGAGAGTCTGCGGGGAAAGCACTTCCTGGGGGAAATGTTGTAGGAATCGACCTTTGCTGGGGATATGAACTTGCTAATCGTCTTCAGGCTGAGGGTCAAAACAAATATGTTAAGAATAATCTGCTGGGGAATGAGATGAACACTGAGAACACCACCCTCTTGTCTGTTGGGTACGCAACTACTCCGCTGTTGATGGGGATACAAAGTGCAACTCTACTGGGGGACATGCTCTACTGAGGAGAGACTTTGTCAACCGCTTGGGGATGAGGATTCATGACTTGGCATCCGGTTTCTGTGACCTGCAAACACACACGTATGTCCCGGGGGAATTACTCGGTTTGAATTCACCGTCCGGGATTAAGCACATTCGAAGCAATTTTAAATGTTTTCCTGTGCAAATTATCTGTAAAAGCCACCATTATGTTCAGATGAAATATGTTTAATCAAGAATTCGGACATCTTTTGCAAACAAACTGATAAATGAAAAATAAAGAGGCTCTTTAACTGAATTATTCGACTTTTATTGGTTGAAAAATTTGTGCTAGGAATAGGCGAGTACATCAGGAAGTTGATCCCTGAAAAGAGGTGATCGCTATAAATTGAACAAAAGAAAACTATCCTAATGGCAATGTGGATACGGGTTCCCACTGAGTTTCGACTCTGCTATGGCTCGTATGACCTCAAGATGCTCTGCTCATCTTGCTTTCTGAAGTGGATGATTAGTCGATCTTTAACCTTCGGAGATTGCCGGATTGAATGAAACGGTGATATAACATAGATGAACTCAGATTGCAGTCATTCGCTTATTCTCTCTTTTGCGTGGACCGCCCATTTGGGTTTTCAATCCACCGGTGTAACACCCCAAAATTTGCCCTCCTCATTCATGCATTCATTTTTAGGTTATTTAACATTTCATATTGCATTTCATCATGTCAATCAGAATCAGATCCAAGAATTTTTTTTTTAACAAAAAAAAAATGAAAAAAAAATTAAATAAATAAAAGAAAAAAATCTCAGACTTGGACCTCTCTCAAAAGCCCACTAAGCTACCAATATTAGCCTATAAATACTAGAGTTTCATTGAAACAAAACAGACAGAAGAAGGAAGAGAAGCAAAAAACACTCTGAGGTTTCCTTGGAACAAAACCCTGGACAAAACCTGAAGAGAAACCTAGACAGAGAGAGTGAGAATTAATCTGCAGCAACCTCCAGGCAACTCTGAAAGGTTCATTCTGACTCACACACTTTCAGCTCAAGCAAACCCTAACATTGGTTTGCAAATCCAGCTGTGCCATTTGATTTCAACCGATCTCTCCAATCAGGTTTGCCCTATATCCATCATCTCTATGCTTTCAATTTGAATTTTCTGAATGTATGAGGTATTATGGGAGGTTTAGGCCTCCTACCCTTGGTTGCTTTTTGTGAGCTTTTGTGAATTGAAAGGGCATGATTCATGTGGTTACATTTTGATTTGGGGGCAACTCTTGGTTACCCTATTTTGTTTCTCTAACCTGTTTGTTGAGTTTTGTTTTGTGAGGGCTCATATGACTCTTGCAGAGATGGTTTGCGTGGTTTCCCACTTTATTTGTGGGATACCCCCTGGAGGTTCATTCTGATTACCTGTACTGACCCACTTTCTTTAATGATGTTAGCTTGGAAGGATCTCAGGGTTTATCGTTCCTCTAATTGCTGTTACTTCGGATCTTCATCCGTGTGGTACTTTTACATTTTTCCCGCATTTTATTGCTTTCCAAGCTGGAAGACCTCGATAGGAGGCAATGTTTTTGTGTTTACTTTATGCAGGTTCCTTTGTCCAGGACTTCCCATTTGTATGAGCATCCCTAACCCTACCAACTCATTGATTTTTCTTCTCCTAAGAACACGTTAACTCCTTCTACTACAGGCGAGTAAGTCTCCAAAGGTCGAGCATCCGGTAGATTGCGTAGTAACGTCGTTCGTCCAAAACCCAATCCATAACCCCGTAGTTAGCCGAACTACGACTTGCTCTGATTCTCATTCCAGATGAGATACGTAGGCATAAGACGCGATGTCTTAGCGAGCACAATTACCCTTAACCCCTAGGTAGCCGAGCTACGAAGACTCTGATTCTCATATTCAGATGAGATACGTATGCAGTGGAAGCGACATCCGTGCGAGTCATTTTCTTTTGACCCCTTTTTTTAGTAAATAACACATTAGATAAACCCACACCCTTTAGACAAGAACTATAAAAGTGGATCCCGTAGAGTACTACGGATGCGTAGGGGTGCTAATACCTTCCCCTTGCATAATCGACTCCCGAACCCAAGATTTGGTTGCGAGACCCTGTCTTGTCCTTTCCTTTTTCTAGGTTTACTTCGAGCGTTTCCTTTCCCTCCTTTGGGATAAATAACGCACGGTGGCGACTCTCCTGTCTTTCTTCGCCGGTTGTTTTTTTTTCGCATTCCATTTTTCAGGTTGCGACAATCGGGATACCCTTTCTTGCCTGAGCCGCCCTTTCGGGTTTTCAACTCATCGGGTGTACATTTTTTTATTTTTATATCCCTAATTTTGCCCGAACTTCTTTATTATTTTTTTGGTTCGTCGGGATGCCCCTTTTTTGCCTGGACTCTTTTTCTTTCGTCCAGCGGGTCAATTATGCGAAGTATTTTTTTAACTGCGTCTGAGTTGACAGGGGATGGGAGTATATCAAGCCGGGATACATAAATTCTGGGTACGGGGTTCCAACATAGCACCTTAATCATCGAAGACAAGGTAGCCAAAGCATCATCAAATTGGTTTTCTTCACAAGGAATGTAATGCAGCTTCACTGTCGTAAAGAAGGTCAACAATCTTCTCGAGTAGTCTCTGTAAGGAACCAAATGAGGCTGATGTGTATACCATTTCCCGTTGGTTTGATTGATGACCAAAGCTAAATCCCCGTATACATCTAGGGTTTTAATCCGTAGGTTGATGGCCTCCTCAAGTCCTGGGATACAAGCTTCGTATTCGGCTTCATTGTTGGTGCAGGGAAAAGTTATTCTGGCACAAAATGGCATATGAACCCCCTCCGGCGTGATCAACACTGCACCAACTCCGCGGCCATTGACGTTGACCGCCCCATCAAACATCATAATCCATTTGGATTCAGGGTCAGGCCCCTCCTCCGGGAGTGGTTCCTCGCAATCTTTCGATTTGAGAAACATGATGTCCTCATCAGGAAAGTCAAACCTCATAGGTTGGTAATCATCAATCGGTTGCTCTGCAAGATAGTCTGACAAGACACTTCCTTTGATGGCTTTTTGCGAAGTGTATTAGATGTCGTACTCTATCAGTATCATTTGCCACCTAGCAACGCTTCCGGTAAGCGCTGGCTCTTCAAAAATATACTTGACTGGATCCATCTTTGATATCAATAGAGTCGTGTGAGTCAACATATACTGTCTTAGTCGGCGAGCAGCCCATGCCAAAGCGCAGCAAGTTTTCTCGAGCAGTGAATATCTTTGTTCACAGTCGGTAAACTTTTTTGCTAAGGTAGTATATTGCATGCTCTTTTCGACCTGACTCGTCATGCTGACCGAGCACATAACCCATTGACCTTTCTAACACCGTCAAGTACATGATCAACGGTCTTCCCTCTACTGGCGGCATTAGAATCGGGGGCTTCTGCAAATACTCTTTTATTCTTTCAAAGGCTTTCTGACAATCATCGTTCCACCTGACCTCTTTCTCTTTTCTCAGCATTTTGGACAATGGCTCGCATGTAGCTGTAAGATTAGTTATGAACCTTGAAATGTAGTTCAATCTGTCCAGGAAGCCACGAACCTCTCTTTCTGTTTTAGGTGCAGGCGTTTCTTGAATAGCTTTTACTTTCGCAGGATCTACCTCTATTCCTCTTTCACTTACAATGAAACCTAACAGCTTACCAGTTTGTACTCCAAAAGTGCACTTGTTCGGATTCAGCCTTAACTTGAACTTTCTCAGACGTTCAAACAACTTCTACAGATTGTCCAAATGTTCTTCTTCTGTTCGGGACTTGGCAATCATATCATCCACATAGCATTCGATCTCTTTGTGAATCATATCATGGAAAAGTGTTACCATAACCCGTTGGTACGTTGCCCCTGGGTTCTTTAACCCAAAAGGCATGACCTTGTAACAAAAGGCACCCCACGGTGTGATGAATGCCGTCTTCGATACCAATGTTGACGGTCTCAATCACCTCCTGATAAGGTGTAATAGCTCGGTCCTCCTGTTTCAACAACCTGACTAACTCTTCAGGCAAATCACAATCTTCCTCAACCCCTTCTTCGGCTTGATAGATAGGATTTTCGAAGTCATACTTGGCCATAGCAGTGTCGTTAGCAGTGAGATCCGGGTGATCATCTCTGCATGATGGAGGATCATGCTTTACCTTAGAACGAGATTTTTTTTATTGGAAAGAAAGAAACGAAAAGGAAATATTGCCATTTTTTTTGTTTTTTGTTTTTGTGAAAGTAAAAAAATAATTGAAAGAAAGAGAACACAAAATTGTTTGCAAAAGCTGTCCTTTATTGATGATGAAACATAATTGCGAAATGTGACTAAATGGATGGCCCTACAGATGAGTCTTTACACCTTGGGCAAAGTGTAAGACTTTATTATGCATGTAATAAAAGGAAAACAATAAAAATTACTCTTTCAGTAGAGTAACCCGGACAACTTTTTCAGACGACCAATTGGTGAGCTTTTCTCCCGGGACACACGGGCGAATCCAGCTATCCAAATCACAGTCGCCGTCATCCTTGTCTTCATCTGCAGCATTGATGATGTGGGGAGAAACCAAACCCCCGCTGGAGAAAGTACCGGATTCATTCGTCTGAGACTCCGGAGTAAACCCCAATCCAAACTTGTCTTCTTTGATGACTGGCTCCACAAATTTGCCCCAGCCTTGGGCATTACCAGCTTTAACCACTTCAACGGCTTGCTTGTATAAAGAGATAGAAGTCCCGACCTTCTCAGACTTAGGTGAAAAGACAGCTTTGGGCGCGACCTCACTGATGTTTATGGCTTCAAAGCCCTGACACAGCATCTCATGCATCTCGCCATCCATCTCCACATACTTAAATGTAGACAGGTGGCTAACAAAAATATCCTCTTCACCACAGACAGTGATGACCTGACCTTCCAGTCCATATTTGAGCTTCTGGTTGAGAGTAGAAGTAACAGCACCGGCAGCATGAATCCAGGGCCGACCTAGCAGACAGCTATAGGCAGGCTGGATATCCATCACATAAAAGGTGCTCTTGAACACCTGCGGTCCAATCTTAACTCGCAACTCAACTTCGCCAAAGACAGATCTCTTAGAGCCATCAAACGCCCTCACCACTAAATTGCTTGGCTTCAGGATGATGCCATCGTAATCCAACTTCATTAAGGCTTTCTTTGGAAGAACATTCAAGGAAGAGCCTGTATCAACCAAAACATGGGAAAGCACCGCCCCTTTGCATTCCATTGTGATATGCAAAGCTTTGTTGTGATTCCTGCCCTCGGATGTCAGGTCATAGTCGGTGAAACCTAGCCCATGGCTAGCGTTTACATTTGAAACTACCGACTCCAGCTGGTTAACAGTTATCTCTGGTGGAACATAGGCCATATTCAATACTTTCAACAAGGCTGCTCTGTGCGCCTCAGAGCACATCAATAATGAGAGAATGGAGATCTTTGAGGGTGTCTGATTTAGCTGGTCGACTACCTTGTAGTCACTTTTCTTGATAATCCTCATAAACTCATCCACTTCCTTCTCGAATGCGGTCTTAGGAGGAGCTTCCTCAGTAGTAACCTCTTCGGTGGCTACCTATTTTCCTTTAGCCTTGGCAGCTGCCTCAGCTTCAGTATTCATGCGCAATATTGATGGTGCAAATAGGCGTCCACTGCGAGTGAAGCCACCAATCCCTCCAACATTGTCTACAGCGGAGCTACCAATGTCAATGTCTTCATTGTTAACTTTCCGGCCCTGGAAGTAGATATCAGCCCCGTAGTGCCACGGGATAGCACTGTCTTTCTCATACGGAACAGGTCCTGGTACCGTGATGGTGACTGGACTAACCAAAGCCGGTTGAGGGTTGTCAGAGTAAATTGTAACTGGTGCTGGACTTTCTGGGAAATATATTGTGGTCGGAGCGGGTCTCTGGGGAACACATATTTCTTCAGGAGTGAAATAAATCGTCACTGTCGACACATCATTCTTCACTGGACAGGTCTGATCGAACTGAAGACAACCTTCATCTATCAGTTGCTGAATACCCCTTCTCAAACTGTCACATCCGTTCTCGGCCGCTTGACAATTTCTGCACTCTTCCCCACAGCCCGGGAAAATCTGTCCTTTCAAAAGTCGGTCTTTAACCACCGATAGCGAAGTCTTCACTTTAGTCACATCAGAAACCAAATTCAAAGTTTCCCCACTATCAACAGCATTAATCCTCTGCCCGCCATGGGCTGGCATCGGGTTTTGGATAACATTAGGCACCGGAGAAAAATTGATAGCCTGGGCATCTCTCAAATCTTGTGCCTTTAGCTGGAGAGCCTTGAAATTATCTGTAGTATGGCCAGGTGCGTTGGAGTGAAAAGCACATCTGGCGTTGACATCATAACCTCTAGGCAAATTATTGGGATCGACTGGTGGGGCCAGAGTTCTTAACGTAACCAGATTCAGGTCAATCAGCTTGGGAAGTAATACAGAATAATGCATTGGGCTTGGCTCAATGACCCGGTCCGTCTGCCTTGGACGTTGTTGATAGTGTCTCTGCTGACCCGGATTACCTCCTTGTTGTTGATTGTTGTACCGGGGTTGTTGTTGCGGATGATACTGCGGTTGCTGTTGTTGTTGAGGAGCAGGTGTAGGAATAGTGACTGCGGCCACTTGGTCTTGATAATAATTAGGGTGTCCTCTGCCCCTGCCTCTGTCGGCATACACAACGCTTGTCTCACCTTCTCTTCTTTGCTGACTGTTACCAGCAAATGGTTTCTTGGGACCTGATGAGCTGGAAGCATTGTTGTCTTGAATTCGGCCCATCTTCAACCGACTCTCGATTCTTTCTCCCGCAATTACTATCTCTGCAAAGCTGATTGACGGGCAAGCAGCCAATCTCTCAATATAATTGCCTTGAAGAGTGTTCATGAACATGTCCACCATCTCCCTTTTAGATATAGGGGGTTGGACGAACGCAGCAATTTGTCTCCAACGCTGAGCATATTCTCTAAAGGTCTCCTTGGCAGTCTGAGACATTCCTTGCAACAAGGTCCGATTTGGAGCCATGTCCAAGTTGTATTGATATTGCTTGACAAAAGCCTCTGCCAAGTCTCTCCAGCTCTTGATGGTAGTACGAGACAAATGAGAATACCATTCACGAGAAGGTCCAGTTAGACTGTCTTCAAAATAGTACATCCACAGCTTTTCATCTTCCGTGTGAGCTCCCAACCTTCCCAAATAAGATTGGAGATGAGTGCATGGACAAGAAGCCCCGTTGTATTTCTCAAAAGTAGGGGGTTTGAACTTGTGAGGAATCCTTACTCCCTGAACCAGACCAAGATTTGTGACATCAAAACCTAAGGAATTTTGAGACTCCAAAGATTTGAGCTTCTCAGCAAGCTCATCCATACGGCGAGTGGTCTCGTGGGCTTCGTCGTGCAAAGAGAATTGATCATACTGATAATCTTCAGTAACGGGGCGCCCGTTAATCCGAATTCCTTGATTCACATTGTACCTTCCGCCAATACCATTTCCAACATTCCCCGTGTTGCCAACATTACCCGGGTTTCCATCAGCATTTGCGTTACCCGCGTTACCAGTGTTCACAGGGTTATCAGCGTTCCCAGAGTTACTAGGGTTTCCCTCAGCATTTGGTATCTCCACCTCTGGATCGGGCCTCGGTTGCTCAACCAATTCCCTCAGCTTTTCTTGGCCTTCTGCCATACCAGTCATCAATGTCATGAACTGATCCATCCTTTCACACATATCAGCCAACTCTTTCTGTACCTGGTCCATTGCTAGGTGCGGACGATTTTCCTTTGTCGGGTACCTGTGGACTCGCTTGGGACCAATAATGCCTGATACAGGGAACAAACATTAGACACTACGGTGACACCTGCAAAACAAACAAAGGTTAGTATGCATGGTATGCGATACACTGCTTATTCAATTTCAAGGCACCCCCCTCAAAAAGGGAATACCCTGCAAATGAATAAGCATGAGATGTTGGATGCAAATATGCAAATGATGTTATGCAATGCAAAGGCATGTCAATCAGGATTGCTGAATCCGCTTGAACATCTGCCAGGTTGCACTGTCTGGAGAGAAACCCACTGAGGAATATAATACAGGATCAGCACTTCGGCATGAATTCGGAACTGGGAACCATGGAACACAGTTATCAACTCAGAACCCAAACTTCAGAACCAACGGTCACCAACAAGAACCGAACAATAGTCACCAACAGAACAAGTCACCATCAGTACCTATAAATGATTCATTCCCGCCCCACTCACGGGTGTAATCTAGGTCAGGGTAAGGTCAAGAGAAACGCAGGATAAACAATCCTTTCAAAAATATCATCATATGCATACCAGGTGTATGCAACGATAATACCCCATCAGAATTTGAACTGCTCGTGATACCATGTTCCGCTAAGTGGCGCCATACCATCCGCTTCCCATGAATCACTCTATTCTTAGGTGTCCTAAAGTTCACTCATAGCCTGTGTATTGGGCCTTTTACCTCTTGTGACTCCCATCCCAACAAACAAAGCCAGCAGATACGGCAATCATATGTTCACAAG
Source organism: Lathyrus oleraceus (assembly GCF_024323335.1). NCBI lineage: Eukaryota > Viridiplantae > Streptophyta > Magnoliopsida > Fabales > Fabaceae > Lathyrus > Lathyrus oleraceus. The sequence continues at coordinate 131,116,082 of NC_066579.1, forward strand.
TACTGAAAAATAAATAACTGTACAAAAGAATAAACACCCAACAAACAAGAAACCTACAAAAGCTAGGAGGGACTCGCTTAGGGAAACCGGGTCCCCAGCAGAGTCGCCAATTGTCGCAACCTAAATGCGAAAAAGAGACAACCGGCGAAAAAGGAAATGACAGAAGAGTCGCCACCGTGCATTATTTATCCCAAAGGAGGGAAAGGAAACGCTCGAAGTAAACCTGGAAAAAGGAAAGGAAAAGACAAGGTCGCGCAACCAAATCTTGGGTTCGGGAGTCGATTATGCGAAGGGAAGTTATTAGCACCCCTACGCATCCGTAGTACTCTACGGGATCCACTCTTGTTGTTCTTGTCTAAAGGGTGTGGGTTTATCTAATGTACTATTTACTAAAAGAGGGGTCAAAAGAAAATGACTCGCACGGATGTCGCATCCACTGCATACGTATCTCATCTGAATATGAGAATCAGAGTCTTCGTAGCTCGGCTACCTATGGGGTAAGGGGGAGTGTGCTCGCTAAGACATCGCGTCTTATGCCTACGTATCTCATCTGGAATGAGAATCAGAGCAAGCCGTAGTTCGGCTAACTACGGGTTAAGGGTTGTGTTTTTTGGGTGAACGACGTTACTACGCAATCTATCGGATGCTCGACCTTGGGAGACTTACTCGCCTGTAGTAGAAGGAGTTAGCGTGTTCTTAGGAGAAGAAAAATCAATGAGTTTGTTTGTGTTTTTAGGGATGCTCATGCAAAAAGGCAATCCTATGGGGAGACGATCACACCATACAAAACAAACATGCATAAAGTAAACACGCCAGCAAGGGGCTGAAACATACATGGGTAGGGCTTTAGTCAAGAGGGGTCATATCAACCTCGACAAACAAGCCATGGAAGGGTAAGCAAACGGGCTCTTAACCACTGACATTGACCGTCAGGGTGAGCAGATCAAAAGGGTAATGAGGATAAGACCTCATAGCTCTTAACCCTGGACAGGGTGAGCTCATGACAAGGCGTGGGGGTTCAGAAAGATGGAACCCTCTCCACTGACCGACCGGACAAAAGATCTTGGGCTTTTGCTCTGAAGCCTCGACACGTAGTGTGAGCTTAGAGAATGACGCACTGAATAACGGTGGATTGACTACTGATCCCTTTTATCCGTCAATTGCCTCTTTACGGAGGTCTTTGGGCACAAAAGTAAACAAACAAAAGAAAACATTGCCTCCTATTGAGGTCTTCCAGGTAAGAAAACGGTAAAATGCGGGAAAGATAAAGGGATCAAAAGATCTACCGCACGGATAAAATCCGAAGTAATAACAGCTAAAGAAGCAAGAAACCCAGAGATCTCTCGAGCTGGCACCATCAAAGAAAGCTGGTCAGTACAGGTAATCGGAATAAACCTCCAGGTGGTATCCCACAAATAAAGGGGAACACCAAGCAAGCTATCCCTGCAAGAGTATGTGAGCCCTCACAAAAACTCAACAAACAGGTTAGAGTAACAGGATGGAATCAGGAGAAAACAATGCCATGGCAAACACAAAACAGGTTAGAGCAAACAGAAAAGAAACTGTTGTCGCGATCGCTGCTGCGTCGCTTAGCGAAGGCTTAGCGAAGGCTTAGCGAAGCCTCGCTACCGGCTCGCCTAGCGAAGGTTCTAGCGAACGCCTGCGGGTTTTGGGTTCTTCATTGATAACAGTCCGATCTCGGTAACCCAAACCTTATGGTATCCATCAGAAACGAAACAATTAAACATTCAAGGTATTGTTTGCACATTCATGCATATCTAAACTCGTGGGCAAAACCTCACGATAACTCATACATTCAGAGTATTCAAATTGAAAGCATTGAGTAATGGGAATTGGGCAAACCTGATTGGAGAATTCGAATGATAATGAATTGCACCCTTGGGTTTGCAGACAAATGTAAGGGTTTGCGTGAGATGGAGGTGAGAAAGTGTGTGAGTCAGAGTGAACTTTTCAGAGCTGCCTGGAGGTTGCTGCAGATTAGTTCGTAGGTTTCTGTCTCTGCCTCTTTTTTCCTGTCTCCCTTTGTTTCACTGAAACTCTAGTATTTATAACCTGATTTTGTGGCTTGTGGGCTCAAATGAGGGCAACTCAAGCCCAAAACTTTCTGTTATTTTTGAAAACGCACGCGCTTCGCCTAGCGAAGGATCTGCTCGCCTAGCGAGCATGACAGTTCCTTTCGCTAAGCGAACCACGTTGCTCGCCTAGCGAGCATGATAGCCCAGGCTCTGCTTTTTGCTCCTTCAAGATTAGCGCTTTGACTGATGAATAGACCCCATTTGAACCTGTTGGAAGCAACTCCAGTCTTTCCCTTGTGTTGACTGATCACCCAGATAGAACCCACAAAGTGTCTTGGATGATGTTCAAGCTTCTTGGATCTGATTCTGATTGACATGATGAAATGCAATATGAAATGTTAAATGACCTAAAAATAAATGCATGAATGAGGAGGGAAAATTTTGGGGTGTTACAATAGGTAACGAATGGCAGCATGATCAGTGTAAACTATAATATTTGCTCCTACTAGATAAGATCTAAATTTGTCTATAGCGAAAACTACAGCAAGTAATTCTTTTTCAGTTGTTGCGTAGTTAAGTTGGGCAGCGTCTAGGGTTCTACTGGCATAATAAATGGAATGTAATTTTTTATCTATCCTTTGTCCTAGAACGGCTCCAACCGCATAATCACTAGCATCGCACATTATCTCAAAAGGTTCTGACCAATCAGGTGGTTTCATAATAGGTGCTGATACTAATGCTTGCTTTAAAAGATTAAATGCGTCATTACATTTTTCATCGAAAAAGAATTCAGCATCTCTCATTAAAAGTCCAGTTAAAGGTTTAGTTATTTTGGAGAAGTCCTTGATAAAACGCCGGTAGAATCCAGCATGTCCAAGAAAACTTCGGACTTCTCTGATAGTTTTAGGTGGTTTTAGGTTTTCTATAACTTCTATTTTAGTTCTATCTACCTCTATGCCTTTTTCGGAAACTATATGTCCTAAAACAATTCCTTCGGTTACCATGAAATGACATTTTTCCCAGTTTAGCACGAGGTTCACCTCCACGCATCTCTCCAGGGTTTTCTCAAGGTTAGCAAGACAATTGTGGAAATCAAATCCGCATACCGAGAAATCATCCATAAACACTTCCATGATACCATCTAGGTAATCTGCAAAGATTGACATCATGCAGCGTTGGAAAGTAGCTGGGGCGTTATAGAGGCTGAATGGCATTCGCCTGTAGGCAAAAGTTCCATAAGGGCATGTAAAGGTAGTTTTTTCTTGATCTTCGGGGTGGATAGGTATTTGGAAGAATCCAGAGTATCCATCTAGATAGCAGAAGTAAGAGTGTCTGGCTACACGCTCCAACATCTGGTCTATAAATGGTAAAGGGAAATGATCCTTCCTGGTTGCTTTATTTAATTTTCTATAATCTATACACATCCATCATCCTCCTTCTAAACGTTTTGCTACATGTTCGCCTTTATCGTTTTGCACGACTGTGATGCCTCCCTTTTTAGGTACTACATGCACAGGGCTCACCCACTTACTATCTGAGATCTGGTAGATTATACCTGCCTCAAGTAACTTAAGAACTTCCTTTTTAACAACATCACTCATTATAGGGTTTATTCTTCTTTGATGTTCTCTGGAGGGCTTTGAATCTTCTTCGAGCGAAATCTGATGCATGCATACGGATGGGCTTATACCTTTCAGGTCAGAGATATTATATCCTAAGGCTGAGGGATATCTTCGTAAAACTTTTAAAAGTTGGTTCGTTTCCTCTTGGCTCAAGGTAGCACTAACTATAACTGGACGGTTCATCTCTTCATCGAGGAACTCATATCTCAGGTTTTTAGGCAGTTCCTTAAGTTCTAAGGTTGGTTTCTTAGGGCATGGCATACGATTTGGGGTAAGGGATAAACATTCGTAAAGGTTATCATCGATGTAGGGTTTTCTAAAGTCATCATCTTCCATTATGAGAGTTGATGGTAACTTAATTGTTTTTATGATTTTTTCTTGTTCTAATTCCCTAACGCACTCATCAATGATATCTAAGGCATAACATGCGTCTCCCATCACAGGTGCCATAAGAAATTTCGAAAGTATAAATTCTATTTTCTCGTCACCTACCTCAAAGGTCAACTTCCTCTCTTGACATCTATTATGGCTCCTGCAGTTGATAAGAATGGTCTACCTAGAAGGATTGGTATATCATTGTCCTCTTTGATGTCCATGACAACAAAATCAGTAGGGATAAATAGCTGACCTATCCTAACAGGGACATCTTCTAAAATGCCTATTGGATACTTAACAGATCTATCGGCTAACTGAATTGACATCTTAGTGGGCTGTAATTCTCCTAAGTTTAACCTCTCACAAACCGCTAAAGGCATTAAGCTCACACTAGCTCCTAAGTCTAGAAAAGCTTTTTCGATGACATGACTACCCAAAAGATAAGGAGTGGAGAAATTTCCAGGATCTTTATCTTTTTTGGCTAACTTATTCTCGGAAATAGAATTGCATTCCAAGAGTTTCGGATCGTCAAGCCTACGTTTGTTGGTAAGGATGTCTTTGAGAAATTTTGCATAAGAATGTATTTGGGTGATGGCTTCTGTGAAAGGGATTTCTACATGAATTTTTTCTATAACTTTAATAAATTTCTGATATTGGCTATTGATCTGGGTTTGTTTGAGTCTTTGCGGATTTGGTATAGGTGGTTTATATGGCGGGGATGGTACGTAAGTTTTATCTTTAGGTTTTTCTCCTTTTTCTTGACCTTCCTGTTTTTCAGATTCCTCTGGTTCCTTTACTTCGTCTGTGGGTTTGGTATATTCCTTAGAAGTTTCGGGTTCACTCAATCTTGGGTTTGGTTGCTCATCATAAGCGTTCCCACTTCGTAGGGTAATGGCATTGGCTTGCCCTCTCATATTCTGTTGAGGTTGTTCAGGGAACTGTCCTCCAGGTGTGGTCTGGGGGGCTTGGTTTAAAGCTACCTGAGAGATTTGGGTTTCAAGCATCTTGGTATGGGTAACTATTTGGTCAACCTTGGTTCCTAACTGGGTAATTAGTTCATTAACGTGAATGTTCTGGTTCATGAACTCTTTGTTTTGTTGGGCTTTGGTGGCACATGTTGCATAGGTTGATTTGGTCTTGGGGCTTGGTAACCAGTTTGTCTCGGAGGTGAATTATTTTGGATAGGGTTATTGTTTTTATAGGAGAAGTTCGGGTGATTCCTCCATCCAAGGTTATAGGTATTCGAGTATGGGTTCCCTTGGCTGTAGTTCACTTTCTCAGAGTGGGTTTCGTTTAATAGACTGCATTTTGTGGATTAGTGTCCTTTGGTTCCACATATCTCACAATCCGACGAAACTGAGGCTACAGTATTCGGGTTTATGCACATATGCTCGACCTTAAGGGCTAATCCGTCCATTTTAGCTTGCATCATGTCTATAGAGCTTAGTTCATGCACTCCTCCTTGGGCTTCCTTCTTCTTAACTGTCGCTCGTTCGACTCCCCATGATTGATGGTTTTGAGCCATATCTTCGATGAGGGCACTAGCTTCAGGACAAGGTTTGTTCATCAGCGCACCGCCTGCGGCAGCGTCGATGGTCATCTTAGTGTTATAGTGAAGTCCATTATAGAAGGTCTGAATGATTAACCAATTTTCTAAACCATGATGTGGGCATGCTCTTAACAACTATTTATATCTCTCCCAAGCTTCGAACAGCGATTCTCCTTGGTTTTGGGTAAATCTAGTTATATGGTTTCGAAGAACGGCGGTCTTACTTGGGGGAAAATATCTAGCAAGGAATACTCTTCTAAGGTTATCCCAAGTCGTAATGGAATTGGGTGGAAGGGAATCTAACCATGATAGGGCTTTATCTCTGAGGGAAAAAGGGAATAATCTTAAATGTATTGCCTTAGGAGAAGCTCCATTGGTTTTAAAGGTGTCTGCTAATTGTAGCACCTCAAATTTGCACCCCCCATTTGTACATTCATTTCATTTTTAGGTCATTAACATTGCATTAACATTGCATAGTACCTTGCATTTCATCAGTCAAGACTGGTATCAGGAGAATTCATCTGTGCAAAGGAGCCAATCATTTCCATGAGATAAAGGCCCTATGGTGGTTCTAGAGAGCTTATATGAGCCAAGGTTCATTGTGAAGCAATTTGACCAAGTGTTGAAGGCTCAAAGTCCACAGTGCAGTTTCAGGTCATTTGGGGCCAATAAAAGTCAACAGAAAGTCAACTGAGGGCTAGGAGGTGGAGAAATGGTTTGAGACACTTCATTCATGTCCCAAAGAGGTTTATTCATCATGTCAAGCATCTACCTTGAAGATTTTGAAGCCAGATCAAAAGTTTCCAAAAATGGAAATTGACCTATAATTTCAAGTTTCCAAAAATGGCAAGTTTTTGGACCAACTTCAACTTGACTTTCCAACATCAAAGAAGCTTCAAATGAAATTTTGTCCAACATGAAAGTTGAATATCTTTCTCTCCCATTTCCAAAAAGTCCAAGATCATGAGCATCTGACGAATGGTTGAGGAGATATGATCAAATCATTGCCAAGTGTGCATGGAACTTCAAAAGGCCATAACACCTTGCATTTCATCAGTCAAGACTGGTATCAGGAGAATTCATCTGTGCAAAGGAGCCAAGCATTTCCATGAGATAAAGGCCCTATGGTGGTTCTAGAGAGCTTATATGAGCCAAGGTTCATTGTGAAGCAATTTGACCAAGTGTTGAAGGCTCAAAGTCCACAGTGCAGTTTCAGGTCATTTGGGGCCAATAAAAGTCAACAGAAAGTCAACTGAGGGCTAGGAGGTGGAGAAATGGTTTGAGACACTTCATTCATGTCCCAAAGAGGTTTATTCATCATGTCAAGCATCTACCTTGAAGATTTTGAAGCCAGATCAAAAGTTTCCAAAAATGGAAATTGACCTATAATTTCAAGTTTCCAAAAATGGCAAGTTTTTAGACCAACTTCAACTTGACTTTCCAACATCAAATAAGCTTCAAATGAAATTTTGTCCAACATGAAAGTTGAATATCTTTCTCTCCCATTTCCAAAAAGTCCAAGATCATGAGCATCTGACGAATGGTTGAGGAGATATGATCAAATCATTGCCAAGTGTGCATGGAACTTCAAAAGGCCATAGTACCTTGCATTTCATCAGTCAAGACTGGTATCAGGAGAATTCATCTATGCAAAGGAGCCAAGCATTTCCATGAGATAAAGGCCCTATGGTGGTTCTAGAAAGCTTATATGAGCCAAGGTTCATTGTGAAGCAATTTGACCAAGTGTTGAAGGCTCAAAGTCCACAGTGCAGTTTCAGGTCATTTGGGGCCAATAAAAGTCAACAGAAAGTCAATTGAGGGCTAGGAGGTGGAGAAATGGTTCGAGACACTTCATTCATGTCCCAAAGAGGTTTATTCATCATGTCAAGCATCTACCTTGAAGATTTTGAAGCCAGATCAAAAGTTTCCAAAAATGGAAAGTGACCTATAATTTCAAGTTTCCAAAAATGGCAAGTTTTTGGACCAACTTCAACTTGACTTTCCAACATCAAAGAAGCTTCAAATGAAATTTTGTCCAACATGAAAGTTGAAGATATTTCTCTCCCATTTCCAAAAAGTCCAAGATCATGAACATCTGATGAATGGTTGAGGAGATATGATCAAATCATTGCCAAGTGTGCATGGAACTTCAAAAGGCCATAACTTTTGACTCATAATTCCAAATTGAGTGCTCCTTTTTGCATAATTCTTCTCATGACATAACTTTCCAAATCATTCATCACATTGCATGAAATTTCATCATATGGTCATTTGTGCATACATGTGATTTTTGGAGGGAAAATCATGAATTCAAAATTGGTGCATCATGTGGACTTTTTACCCATTCCAACATGTTCATAGGAGGATTTTAAGTGAAATTGCATGGCCATTGTTACTGTTCACGTGGGATTGCATGCATGGGGTGAAAAAACCAAATTTTGCATAACACCTCTTTTCTCATTAAAATTTAATTAGCCAAGCCTAAGCATGATTAGGAAATGGATTAACATGTCATATAAATAGCTAATCATAACAGAATTTCTCAGGATTCACAATTCTAGATCTAGATTGAAAATTTCCCTCCAAAATTTCTCACAATCCAAATTCAAATTTCTTCCACATAACCTTGCTATTTTCTTGCATATTCTTGTTCTGTGATATTGATTTGGTGTAGATCAAGCCTTGGATCATTAAATTTGGACCAGAATCGTGTGGTGCAAGCTCAAGAACACAAGCATGGAAGTTCAGATTTGAGCAAGATCTAAGCAGTTATAAGCCTCAATTCATTCATCAATCTTCATAACAAGTGCACAGGAGTGTATTGGAAGCTTGTCAGGCCTTGAAACTGCAGATTCCAGAAGTTGATCTTCAAGAGGTCATATTTTCGATCATCTTAATTCTTTGTTTTATGTGTATGATAGTGTAGATCTTCTCATGCTGATGAATCTGGTGAAAATTTCGTGTGAAATGGTGTATTATTGGCTGAGATATAGTGAATTAAAGTTTGACATGCCAAAATTATTGTGCTCGATTCTCATGATTGGTGATGAATTAGGCTTAGTTATGGATTGATCTATGATGTGCGTGGAAAGAGCTTTCTGTGGATATAATTTCTAGTTGATTCTGCCAAAAAAATTCATGAGCTTCATACTGTTCCACCACCGTCTCAAGGTAGGAGACGGTGGTTTCCACCGTCCACGGCCAGGCTAGGGTTCATGGCTGAAGAACATTCTGCAGGCGCTGTTTGATCCATGTTTCTCCCTTCGATTCCCACGGAGTGTGTTTCTGTCATTTCTTTTTCATTTTAATTCCCTGGCCTTGAAACGACGTCGTTTCAGGCAGCACGCGCATCCTCTCTTCGAATCCTGGCTGGCGCATTTCCACATTTTCCAATTCATTTCATTATTTCTTCATGTTTTTCAATTTTTATTTCATTTTTTCCATGATCTTCAAAAATTCATAAAAAATAGTGTAATGATCCAAATGATTCCAGGTTTTTTTCTACATGATCCTTGGAATGTCTAGAATTTTATGGTATTGATTTTAGGATTTTATCATTTCTGGAAAAGAAATTGTGTTGGATTGATTGAACATGTATACATTTGGACCATGCCTCATTCAAACTATTGTGAAATGCTCAATAATGATCCAATTGCCATGAAATTTTGTGTGCTGATTCTCAACATGTTGTGTGATTTTTGAGGCTTGGTTGTGCATTTTTAGCCTTTGTCATTTTTGTTTTAGGCACATGCTAATATGGTGTGACAATGTGTGTCACACAATTTGATATTGATCTTCTCCATTTTCATTGCCTAGCCAATTGAGCTCCTCTGTTTATGATTTTTGACATGATGATTATGTTGGACATGTTGTATGCTCATGAAAATTTCCAGAATTGTTTGAGTCATTTCTGATTTAATATGGAATTTTGGTTCTGGTTGACCAATTGTATGCACCTTTTGCTTGTCTTGCTTTCTCTTGAGTGAATCATGGCCTTGCTCAATGCTTTTGACTTGGTCCTTTTTAGGTTATGTTCTCATTTGTTTGAAGTTGCTTCTTGTGAAATATTGGTTGCTGTTTTGACTTTTTGCCTTACCTTTGACCCTAGCCTTGGTGCTAGTGGTTTGTACTCACATTTGAGCTGTGTATTTCAGGACCAAGCATCCAATCTCCATGGTTGATGTTGCCTCATCATTTGAGTGTTGTTATTTACTTTGTCCACTAACCCTTGCTGTTTGTAGGCCATTTGAGATGATGAAACAATTTGAATGTTTGCACATAAAGCTTGCTTGTTGTGTATATTGGGAACCACTGTTGTTTGTTTGATTGATAGTTTGTCTGAACACTATACTGATTGTTTGGTTGTTTACACAGGTACTTTAGTAGCTTTAACTCAGTGCTTGAGTTGCTTTGCTTGTGGTTGGCATACCACCTAGGTAATGACCTCTAACTCCATGTAGTCTGGAAGACATGTCATGTTATTTTGGCAGACACCTGTCTGAAGCCCTCCTTAAGAGGCAATGTTTGTGCTTGTTTATCTTTGTGCCTTGTACATTCAAAGACCTCCTAAGTGAAGAGGCATTGGCAGATAGAAGGGATGTGCAATCCATCCCCTTCTATTCAGTTGAGTCTTTCATCTTGCTCGCACTACGTGCTGATGCATTTGAATAAACACCCAAGATCCTTGTACATAGAGGCAATCATGTGGAGTAGAGTTCCTCATTCTGGACTCCCACACCTTCATTGTTTGAAGCTCACCCAGGCCCGGGTTAAGAGTTATGAGGACCAATCCTCCTTACCTTTTCATCTGCTTCACCCTAACTCTCGATGTTAGGGTTAAGAGCTCAAAAACACCCCTTCCAGATGGCTTGTTTGTCGAGGTTGATTTGACCCCTTGACTAAAGCCTAGCCTTGTATGAGCCACTTGTTTGCATATAGTGTGTGTGCTTGCTCTCTCGTGCTTGTGTTTGCTTATGTGTTGTTTAGGCTAGCTTGCTTCCTGTGCGAGTTAGGACTAGAGACCTCAACTTAGGGATCGTATGCATGACAACTTCTAGGCTCGAGTCGTAGTCTCCCTAGTAGCTTGTTATCTCCCTAGTCTCTGGTTAGGATAGAAGTTTTTTCCTTGTTAAGGGGAACTACGTCGCCCTGATCCTCATACCAGATGAGGTACGTAGGCAGGAGATTGAGCTGATCTCTCCAGGCAACCTTTTTGTTTTGCTTGTTGTTTGTTTGGAGTCTGACGTAAGTCCAGCGATTGGCAGTCGGTTTCCTGTGTGTGGTTGTTTGTGTGGAGTCTGACGTAAGTCCAGCGATTGGCAGTCGGTTTCCTATTTGTGTTTTGTTTGGCGTGCGTTAGCCGAGCTACGAGTGCTCTAATTCTTACTCTGGTTAGAGAAGATACGTATGCATAGGATGCGACATCCTAGCGAGCACGTTTCCCATGTCCCCGAACTACGTCGACTCTGATGTTTGTGTTTGACAAACTACGTAGGCCCAGGATGCGACATCCTGCCAAGTCACCTTCTTCCGTCTTTCATCTGTGTTTTAAACCAGTTTTGTGCATTCTTTGAGCAGTTATTTAGCAACCTTTCTTCTATTCTTTTGAGCGTGGATCCCGTCGAGTACGACGGATGCGTAGGGGTGCTAATACCTTCCCTTCGCATAACTGACTCCCGATCCTATCATTCTCTGGTCGCAAGACCATTTCCTTTCCAGGTTTACTTCGAGCGTTTCCTTTCCCTCCTTTTGCGATAAATAACGCACGGTGGCGGCTCTGTGTCTTTTCCCGCCGGTTTTTTCGCGTAATGCGACACTAATTGGAGAAAGATGTTTAAATGTTGGTTTGGGTTCTCAGTAGCGAGACCTGCGAATTGTCTCTGTTGCACTAGTTGCAACAGGGAGGGTTTAAGTTCGAAATTATTAGCTGGGATGGTTGGGTTTACTATACTAGAACTAGGTTCTTCGTTGGATGGTTGGGCGAAGTCCTTAAGAGGTCTTTGGTTTTGATCCTCGGCCATAGCTCTCCTAATTCTATGAAAGAATAAACGTGCGCGAGCGTAACGTTCAGATTCCGCCAAAGGGTATACTAAGCTTCCGGTGCTGCGAGTTCTTCGCATTGACCGGCGGGTAATAACCTAAGTCTAAACGATATAACAACAGGGTATGAAATTTGAAGAAATTGGTCCTCGGCAACGGCGCCAAAAACTTGATGCGTGCTTTTCGCAAGTATACGAACGCGTCAGAGTAATATAAAAGATTGTCGAATCCACAAAGACCAAGTGTCAATCTATCGTTATCTATTGTTATGGTGTTTATCAAAGGTAATCAAAATAGGGGTTTTTAGAGTGAGCAATGAAAAGTAAAGTGTTGAATAAAGTTCAATTAATAAAGACAGGCTCGAATGTAATTCACATAATCAATTAATAATCCAAGTACTTGCTAATAGAACTACTTATGGGTAGTGTTTCCTACTTTGAAAAGAACTAATTTAACAGGAACTGTCGCTTTCGCGTATTCATAACCGAGTTGTACTCCCTAATCAAACCCTCTTATTGTCACTTATAAAAAGGCGCGCATTGCGTTAGAGTAGTAAACCTATTTTTAAGAAATATAGTATCTTGACTAAGTTGAAAAGTATTTTAACCTGGATTTCTTAACCAAAAGAGGTTCTCACGAACCAGACTCCAAACTTATAAACGCGTCCGAAAATAGTTTTAAAATCACTTTTCTTCTTAAGTTAAAAACTCCTAATGAACTAAACAAAGCGCTTTTGCTGTATTTGAAATAGTTAAAAATAACTAAGTTTAAAAAGACGTTGGACGGCTTTCGATCTTACCCAACGGAAATTAAGTGCGGGAAACCTTAAGTTGAAAGTCAAAATAGCCCTTAAGTGTTTCTACGAACAATTGTACGGATTATCGATTCAATTACGATCTTTACATTCTAACCTTATAGGTTTAGTTAGACATAGTAAAGTAAAAGTGCATTAATTTAAATAAAAGTAGTGCGAGTGCGGAAAGTAAATAAAAGTAGTGCGAGTGCGGAAAATAAATAAAAGTAAAGCGAGTGCGAAAAATAAATAAAAGTAGTGCGAGTGCGAAAAATAAATAAAGTAAAGAGAGTGCGGGAAATAAATAAAAGTAGTGTGAGTGCGGAAAATAAATAAAGTAAAGAGAGTGCGGGAAATAAATAAAGTAAAGCGAGTGCGGGAAATAAATAAAGTAAAGACAATGCGAGAAATAAATAAAGTAAAGACAGTGCGGGAAATAAATAGATAAAGGCAAAGTAATAAAAACCTGCTCCAATCGGAGGGTTGAATAAAATGCGAAGCGGAAATGAAAATGGCGGCAGGATTAACTTCCTTCCAAAGTGCTCCAAACTCGATTACAGACTCGATCACAAACTCGATTACACAATTGTGGTAACACCCCAATGCGAAGCGGTTACCATTTTAAAATACTGAATATATGCCTAAGTGAAACTAAGTTTGCTCTAAGTTTGCCTCTGCTCTAAGTTTGGATGATTAAACAAATGAGAACGAGTTTCTATTTATAGGCAAGTAAAATATTGGAAATGACAAGGATGCCCTTCAGTTTGAAAATGGGAGGGAAAACTTTTCCTCTTGTGGCGCCCGCCACAAGTCCATGGTGCCCGCCATAAGGCCAAATTGTGGCGCCTTAGTGGAAGTAGTGGGGAACGTGGCAGTTGAGGGAAGTTGAGCTGTGACACGTCATGGCAGGGTCCATGGCGCCAGCCACAGTGGGAGCCACAAGTGTAAAATGCTGAATTTTAGGGTTTTTAGCTCATCTTCACTCTTTTTCTCGATCGGGGCTCCGATTAAAGTAAAAACCTGAAAACAAAGAGAAACATAGTAATAACATAACAAAATGACAATAAAACAACTAAAATGCATGTGAAATCAGTGTCGAAAATACGGTGAATTTCAGTGTCATCAGGAACGTAACTCTTGGAGGAGAGTTACTGGGAGTATCCTCAGAATCTTCTTTCTCTTTTGAATCCTTCTCTTCAGCTTGCTTCGAATCTTTTTTACCATCTTCACCTGGAGAAGAGGTTTCTTGTTCGTTATGGACATTATCTGCTTCGAGATTTTGTACTCCAGTCGAAGATCCTTTATTTTGAACAGCACCGCTGATTGTTGGAGGAGGAGATGGATTCATACTGCTCGAAGGATCACTCTGATTGCCAGTAGAAATGAGGGGAGTGGTAGGTTTTTCCTGAAAAACAAAGTGTTAGAATAAAAAATAAGTTTATCGAAAGATAAAAGACTCAGGATAGAAGTTCACCTGTTGAGCCTCAGGGTCGGAAGCATTACTCCCAATGTGCTCCAGCACTACGCCACCAGAGGGCTGATATTGAGTTTCCTTCGAAGGAGGAGGGAGAATCTTGATTTCGACAGCTTGTTGTTTGGTTGTTTGGTGAGGGGTAACTGTTGCCTTATTCTTTTTTTGTTTCTTCTTAAGTGGAGTTGGAGGAGTTTCTTCTTCATCATCTTCGACAAGGATTACATTTTCAGTTGGGACTTTTCTTTTCTTTGGCGTCAAAGGAGGCTTGCCACTACCCTGAAAGAAGGAAAATTACAAATAATTAGCAAAATACAAAAGAGACAAAGAAGTTATTTGATGTAATACCTTTGAACTCTTCTTTGTTTTTTCTGGAGCAGCATCCTTGGCAGAAGGAGCTCCCTGGCTCGAAGAAGTAGTTGGTTTAGAAGCAGTATTCGAACTAGCTTTTACCACAAGCTTCTCTTTCTTCACCACCTTCCTTTCGAAAGCTAAAGAAGAATGTGAGTTAGTCGAAACATGCAAATGTTTAAAATATTAGCAAAAGACAAAAAGGAGTTGTAAGACCAAGAAAATCAAACATTCCACACCTTCACATGTCGGAGAGGTAATTCTCACTGCATCCAAGTCAGAGTGAAGAAAGCCTTTGAAACTGTCTAAGGTATGTTTGGTTGCAACTACTATTTTAGAAGGTCTTTGTTGGTCATTTTTTAGTTCATAAAAAATGTTCCCACATGTGAACCAATCTGGGTAAGGGGGAAAAATGACAAAGCAAAGTCTGCACTGGGTAAATTTGAAAATTTGGGTGGTTCGCACTCAAAGGCCAAATCATATTTAAATTCAGGTTTTGCAGCTTTGGGAAATTTCTTTTTGGCAATTTGTTTTTCAAATTTCTCTTTTAAAATTGGCGCTGCGTAACAGACGGTTTGAACAAGTTCCATTGGGTTATAGACAATTTCAAAGTACTTTTGGAATGCTTAGATTTCTTCAAAATGTGTAAGCTTACCTTTGTAGACATTTTCCTGCAAAGATGAAAAGGCCTTCGTTAGACATTCCTTGATTTCAGCAGTAGTAAACATGCTCTTAGAATAGAAATCTGTCCACCAAGTGGCGAACCCATTGGTAGAATGGAATGATGGTTGGTATGCTATTAATTG
Source organism: Lathyrus oleraceus (assembly GCF_024323335.1). NCBI lineage: Eukaryota > Viridiplantae > Streptophyta > Magnoliopsida > Fabales > Fabaceae > Lathyrus > Lathyrus oleraceus. Next base: position 131,131,124 of record NC_066579.1, read on the forward strand.
AAATTCAGCAAAATTTGCATGGAATCCCTTATGTGTTGCAATGTCTCGAGCGCTCCAATCAGTCCCTGCACAGCATATATCGCACTTTCGATTGAATAGAGAGACAAGAATGAGCTGACACAACCCAAATTGTCGAGAGACAAAATTAGGTTGGTAAGCCAACAAGCAAACATGGCTCTTTACTGGCAAGATCCTTGAAACAAGCAGCCTTGGGAAGAGAAAGGCATGCCATATATCTTCGATCTCTGTGTTGGCGTCCTTAACAGCATCCTCAAGCGAAGCAGTGAACCAGGAAGGACTATGAGTTCAACTGGCAAATGGAGCCATCGAAGGAGAGAAATGGTGACGCTTCGAGAACATTAGGGTGTATTTGGTGAGGGAAGTTTGCAGATTGTCAACATCATCAACTGGAGTCAGCTGAAGGAGTCTGGTGCCTTCAATGCTTCGATTTACTATCTCTAGGGCATTTTCATCAACATTTCCATGTGTTGGCAAAAAGGATTCGAAGGTGGCATTGAGCCACAATTGAAGAACCCAATAAGGCCCAGAAAGTAATAAGTTTGTACCAGCTTTATACTCCTTTAACTTAGCACTAGCAGACCATAGACTCTCATACAAACTAGCCAATAGCAGTTCACTTAAACACACCTTTCGACTAGCATGCAATTGATTGGCAAGTGTTAGAAATCTCCTTGCAACTTGCAGAGATTTACAGCATAAGAAGAACTTGGATAACCACAGGCCCAAGAATGCTATATGTTCTATGTCGGAAACTTCATCCCCATCAGCATGATACAGATTAATATAAGTGTTGAACGAAGCGTACTTGACGTTAAAGTCAATTAGGTTTTCGCAGTCTTGATAGGGGTCGAAGGTCTCTCCTGTCGGAGGAAGTCCAGAAATAGCAGCTACGTCGAAGAGCATAGGGGTTATCATTCCACATGGGAGATGGAAAGTATTATACGTACTATCCCAGAAATACAAACTGGATAGTAACAAAGGTTGGCAGTAGCTAAACCCCAGTTTCGACATCTGAATCAGGTCGAAAATGCCCAATTCTTTCCAAAATGGAGCTTTCTTTTTCTCAACTTTCGCCAACCAAGCTAAATAGGGAATCATTACCTGGGAAGCATTACCTGGGAAGCATTTATTGCTTTCTGTTCTTTGATGAGTTTTGGAGGAGTAATGTACTCCCGATGCCCAACGGTTATGATTTTGCTTGTTGGAATGTTTTGAGAAGCAGAACTCTTTGAGGAGCCAGTGCCTTTAATGTTCTTTGATTTCTTTTGTTGTTTATCAGAAGACACTTTTATGGGTTTTTGAGGTTTTTTAAAAGATTAGGGTTTTGAAGAAGAAGAAACGTTTCAGAGAAGTTTGGAGATGAACTTAGGTTAAAGATGAAAATTTTCGTAGAAAATGAAAAAGGAAGTGACAATGGATTTTTATAGTATTTACCAACGAGTTGGCTGGTTACACCTTGCAAAGGTAGTGGGCCACGTGGTGGTTTTTCTGTGAAGAAGGTGCAGGGATTACTGTTCATTCTTCTTGGAAGTTGAAATTCATGATGATAATAACTGCGCGCACGTCTTGATGAGACGTTTTGAAAAAGTAAGTCATGATTAACTGACAGTTATGGAGTTTTGGGTTTATGAAAGGTCTCTGGTCGAAATCTGGTGATTACAAAAAATGCCCATTTTTGCATTGATTCGAAATAGACATTTATTGGGGGCAATTTGTTAGCTGGAGATTTCGACAATTAGGTGAAGTTCTTTGAAAATATTATGTTTTGGAGAATAATGAAAAATGGCTTTGTCGAACTATTTATTAAATCCTTTTCTTGGGAGAAAGGACCTTTTTGTCGAAGCTTGAGACTTAGAAGATTTTTTGGGTCTCCACAAGTTCTTTTCGACATAGGCGTTTGGCAGGTTCAAAGCTTCGAGCGGGAAAGATTTGAAATTCAAATGAAGTGGTTTCATCAGGCAAACGCGTGGAAGCATCTGAGACACACAGCGTTTGAAAATGTCGAACGTGGCAACCATCTGTGTAGAGACCGTTAGGGTCGAATTGTTATAAATAGGAGTCTTAGTTTTTAGATTTAGTGTGTTCAAATTGATATACAAAATTCACTAAAAATACTCAAAGTACCGGAGCGAGAGAAACGAGTCTTTGCTGAAAATGTATGTATGAAGAACACCATGATTACATTTCATGTTATTTGTTTAATGCAAATTACTTAAGTTAAACCATTTACTGTCTTTTCTTCTGTCGAATTGCCTTTATCTTCAAAACCTTTCGCCATTGCTTTTACTTTACATTTACATTTCGTCAAACCTTTATTTCCAGCATCTTTTCAAACTTAAAACCTTTTACTTCAAGCTATTTATCTTTACTTTTTCCAATTACCTTTTGTGATCTTAAAAAAGCCTTTTTACAGAATTACTACCATTTATCCTTTGTCTTTAAAGTCATAAATTTCATTTAGAGTTTATTGTCGAAACACCTTTTACCATTCATAAACCAGAAACAAACTTAATCATGAGTCAAATCACCATAACACTAGTTCTTGAGACACATGTCCTATGATCAATCTAGTCGATTCTATAAGTTACCAAGATTCATAATATTATAGGACTAGCGGTTGTTTGTCAGAAATTACTGGTAAACACATCGTCACCTACCCTTAACTCCTCGGTAGAATCCGATTCCAAAGAGTCTTGCTCTGACTCAGACATTGTCAAAAAATTAATTACCAGAAGGCCATGTACCTCCTCCACCTCCTTTAACTTAAACACCCCCATTGATTTTAAAGTTAAACACCTCATTAAGCAACTTTTCACTTCTTATTCTCACCAGTAACCGAGCAACATCCATTTTAACTTGATCTCTCGTACCATCATCTGAGCACAAGAACGTTCCCATGAGCTTGATGATAAATTCAAAAAACATTGAATTCCATGCATGACAAGGAATTACGTAAATACGTAACCAAATTACTATTTCTAAATCCATCGCACTAGGATGATAGTAAACTGGTTTAAACAGTTACACACACAGGAGACATTTTATTACTGCTTAGATCCTTTTAAAGCAACTTGATTAGTCACCATTTTTTTAGTTTTATCTATTTATTTCTAAGAAATCATTTATTTAGTTGCCAAATTTTCTTTGATAGTTGAGGTTTTTAGTATGAGTTTTACACTTCCTATTTATATACGTAGAAAAGGGGCGTACATACACTAGGACTATGAAGAAGACATGATGAACAACCAGTCCCTTGCATATGTAGGCTCCACAATGGCGTACACACACCATTTGTAAAAATAAACTTGTAATATATACGCCAAAATACATTGTATATACGCCTCTATGCCAAATAAACATATACGCCAACTTTCCACACCATCTGCATAAATACGCTTAGAGTAGTTGTTGAACCAACTTGTTGAATTTTAACAAGTTTTACACATATACAAGCAAGAGAAAATTGTGTAAAGCCTCGAGTAGTTCTTGTTCAATGGATTACAGGCGTTGAAGCTTCTCAATTGCTATGTTAATGTGTAAATTATCTACTTAATTGAGTTCTCTATTCTAAAATCACGTGTAGCTAATTTATATATTGTTAGTGATGAGCTCATGATTTTAAAATACCTTGTATTCTGAATTCTGGTAGTCAATTAGAACATTATTATCAATGTATTGTTTGTTGGAAATTCGCCAATTCCCGTTTAAGAATTTTACTAAAATTTTATGAATTTCGATCCAAATCTTGATGAATAAGAATCAATCTTTTTTATTGATTACTCCTATTATTCTTCACTCTTCACTCGAGTGAATCAACCACACTATGGTTGCAAAATTTCTTTGCAGAATTGATAATGAAAAGAAACAAAATTGAATTGGGGAAGAAAAGAAAATTAGGGTTTTCGAGCAAAGGAAGAAGAAGAAATTTTTGAAGAGTTTCTCTTTGCTCTCAAACTGGGATTTTATTCTTTGCAACTGCAAGTTCTCTTCAAATTATTACAATGATAAGGGTTACTCCCTATTTATAGATTTGAATTTGCTTGATCCTTAAGAAAAGCTCAAAATACATAATTCTGTTAACACTACAAAATTAGACCTAAGTCGAAATTCCTGTTAAGGTACACTACTTCGATGTTTCGACATTTACACAGTTCGGCACTTCCTTTCTTCTATCGAGCAACCTGCTTCGACACAAGGAATTACAATTCAACATAGCACCTAATTCATTATGTATAAGCTATCTACGTTCATCATAGATCTTAACTTCTTAAACACTTCAACATGCACTCCTTTCGTCATGATATCTGCAATCTGATTCTTAGTTCTACAGTGTTCCAAGTTCAACTTTGCTTCTTCTACTTTCTCTCAAAGATAATGGAACCTCATTTCGATGTGTTTGCTTCGTCCATGCTCTATCGGATTCTTTTCCAGATTGATAGCATACATGTTATCGATCTTCATGGTAATTGCTCCATGATTCTGTCATTTAATCTCTTCAACCAAATTCACCATCCATGTTGCTTGACATGCACAATGAGAGACAACTATATATTATGCATCACACGATGACAATGCTACTACTGGTTCTTTTCTCGAACTCCAAGCAACTGGTGCACCACCTAACATAAACACGTAGCCAGCTACGAATTTTCTATCCTCAACATCACTACACCAACTTGATTCGGTGTATCCCACCAACTTGCTTTCTTTTCCTTCATCAGCTGCAAGAAACAAAATTCCATCGTCGACAGTTCATTTCAGATACCTTAGTATCCTCCTCGTCGTTGCTAGGTATGATACATTTGGTTTATGCATGAATCTACTCACCATACCTACATTGTATGCTAGATCAAGCCTTGTGTGACAAAGGTATCAAAGTGATCCAATGAGTCTTATGTATTACGTTCGATTCACATCATCTTCATCAGTGTCTTTCGACAGTTGCAATATGGGCTCAGCTGGAGTCGAAGTTAGGTTACAATCTTATATCTCAAATCTCTTGAGTATTTCGCCCGCATATCTTCTTTGGTGCATCATTAATCCTCTACTACTCTCGTAGAATTCTACACCAAGGAAATATGAGAGATTTCCCAAGTCTGGCATTTTGAAACTCCTCACTAAGGCCATGTTTGAAGTCTTTGATCTCCTTCTTGCAACTTCCTGTTATCAACAGGTCATCGACATAGAGACATGGTATAAGAAATTCATTATTGCTTCTTCTTACATATACTTCATACTCGGTTATGCACTTCACAAATTCCTTCTCCCTTAGAAAATTACTATCTTCTTAGCTCTTGGAGCTTTCTTAAGTCCAAACAGGGCTTTGTGCAGCCTATATACCTTTCTTTCTTCGTCATGTTTCACAAACCCAGCTAGTAGTGCAACATAAATTTCTTCATCTAAGGTGCCATTTAGAAATGTACATTTCAAGTCCATCTGACATATGTGTCAGTTGTTCATGTTTGCTAGACCAACAATAAACTTGATTGTTTTGATCCTAGCAACAGGTGCAAAAACTCCGTCGAAGTCGATTCCTTCTTTCTGAAGAAATCCTTTATGCACAAGTCTTGTCTTGTGTCAAGTTATTTCTCCTTTGAGATTCAACTTCACCTTTTATACCCACTTCACATCGATTTCCTTCTTTCCTTGAGGCAATTAGACAAGTGACCAAGTGTTGTTGACTTCGATGGACTCCAGTTCCTCATTCATTACTTTCACCCACTTTGTGTCCTTCAATGCTTCAACTGCATTGACTGGTTCGACATCTGCATAATAAGAACAGTGTACCAGATCACCTTCATCATCGAACATATCATATGATGTAATCACACATTCTTGCAACCTTGCAGGCATGTGTCTTGTTCTTTGAGGTCTGCTTGTGATTGTTTGACCTCTGACTTCTTCTTGTCGAACTTCTCTTTCGACTTCACTTGTTGGTTCTTCACATAAGATTCTCACTAAATATTTCTTGACATTTTCAGTCCAATCATATTACTTAAGCTCATCTATGATCACGTCCTTGCTGATCACTACTTGCTTGTTCAGTGGGTCGAAAAACTTGTATCCTCTAGTCGAATGATATCCTATTAGGATCATCTGACTCGATTTGTCATCAAGTTTTCTTCTCAACTGATTTGGCACATGTTTATGTGTTATAGATCCAAATACTTTCATATGACTGTTAGCCAGCAAATTTCGACTATGCCCAAGAGGAAAATTGAAGCAAGAGGTACATAATTATAAGGCGAAGCATCGAGACGAGTGAGCATGATCGAAGGGGTTCGACGGATAAGAAGGACATATGTCAGGTCAAAAGGAGGTCGACATGGAATGAGGCAGTCGAAGTCGAAGCCAAGCAAGCCAGAACGATATGATCAGTTGAGCCGAACATGGGAGAAGTTGCAAAAGATGTGGGATTGCAGGTGTAGACACATGGCATATTATAGATGGCCAGCGGCAACGTAACAGCTATTTCTCATTACTATTTTAGTAGATTTGATTTCTAGTTTCAAAGGAGACATTTGTAACATTGCAAAGGGAAAAGACTCAAAGTATCAAGCGTCTAGAGAAAAGAGTTCATTCGTGCAAAATGTATACTCGCTTCCACATATACCTTCAAGCAATTTAAATTACCAAGTCCTTTTATTTGTTTTTCCATTTATGATTTTATCTTGCCTTTTGTTCATCTACTTTAAATGCACCTTTTACCAACATTTTTTGCCTATCCTTTTTTAATCCCATATACTTAACACTTAGTCTAGGATTTTATAGTCGATCCCGCAAGTAAACCTCAATAGGAGGCTAGAGATTGTTTGCACGAAAACCACGTGTGAACAAATTGGCATACCCGGTGGGACCCGTTTGTTCAGTATAAGCAATTACGTAATGGTAAAATGGTATCACCGCGTCCAAATCCAACCGAAGAATCGTCTTCGGGAGGAAATATAGTTGTGTCGCAAATAACTATTGTTGGTTTTAGCATTGTATCTGCGGTTTCGACTGCATATAGTGGACCAATATTGACACCACGTCAGCCAGAGACTCTAAGGACAACGATGATGGGAACTTCATGGAAATATATGCCCAGTTTCACAGTGCCCATGTATCGAACCTTAGGAATGCCAACTGAATTTATGGCAAGTATACATAATAGCAGTTCGACATTTGGCAAAAATCCATTGTCTCCATTCTCATCCTGCCAGGGGTTAGGACCTTTGGTAAACCAATTCGGTCGACCCTCAAGTTTAGGTTTTTCATCTCAATCGATCTCAATTTTCACACCGAGCTCTGTTGCAGTCATGAGACAGCAGATGGACGGAAGCAATCACGAAATGACCCGAATAGGGGATTTCCTACGGGCTCCCAGAGCACAAGTTCGACAGACTCCCCCACCTCCACCTCAACCAGAAACCCTAGTCTGACATGAGGAGTTGGTCGATGAAACGATTGACCAAGAACACCAGGTGGTCGAACCAATACCCAAGGTGGCCCAAAGGCCTCCTGTTGTGTTAGTCAATAAAAATCAAGATCCCGACCATGTGGTCAGGAAGGTTCGACAAGAGGCAGTGGCTGGGGAACAAAATTTAGAGGCCATTATCAAACAGATCATAGTACGAAATGGGGTAAACCCAGACCTTCAAAGGCCAGCGTATTCATCTCCCTTACCATATTTTGTTTTACAAACACAATTACCTAGGGGATGGAAGGGTCCAAAGTTCACCAAGTGTGTCGGAGACACTGAAGAGTCCATTGTAAAACATGTTACCAGATATCAAACCGAAGTTGGTGACATAGCAAACAATAAGGACTTGAAATATTTCCCAAGTTCCCTCACAAAGAATGCGTTCACTTGGTTTACGATGTTACCTCAACAATCCGCCCATATGTGGATTCAATTATAGAAATTATTCCATGAACAGTTCTACATGGGACAGTCGAAAATAAGTTTGAAAGAACTGGCCAGCGTCAAACGAAATACCGCTGAGTCATTTGACCAATATCTCAATAGATTTAGAGTTTTAAAATCTAGATGCTTTACTCAAGTCCCTAAGGAAAAATTATTTGAAATAGCTGTAGGTGGTCTAGACTATTCTATCGGGAAAAAGTTAGACACACAATATCTCAGGGATATGGCACAATTAGCTGATAGAGTTCGACAAATCGAACGCTTGAAAGCTGAAAAAATCAAAATTGGTAGATACCATAAAAAGGAGAAAGTGTCTTATATGGCCATTGATGAATACTCTTCTGACGATGAAGAGCTTATCGATGAAAGTGAGGTCAACATGGCTAAGCTCAAGCCAGGACCTCCTTACACGTGTAAATTGTTGAAACCATCAAACAGGAAAATTCCCATCGAAACGAAGAAAACAGATAAATATATTGCTAAAACTTACACTTTTGATGTGTCTAAATGTGACAAGATATTTGATTTGTTAGTTAAAGATGGTCAAATTATTATTCCTCAAGGTTTAAAAAATCCCCCTTTATAGTAGAAAAAGAAAAGGGGATTCTGTAAGTTTCATAACTTTCTTGGTCATAAAACATCTCAATGTATTCTTATCAGGGATTTGGTTCAGATAGCTTTGAAGGAGGGCAGACTTCAATTTGGCGAAAGGCCAAAGATGCAATTAGACTCATACCCTTTGAAGGTCGAAGAAGCCTTATACTCTGAACCTTTCAAATGCATGATGGTTGAGACTACTGATGGTCTAAACGAGTCTCTGGTTGATGAACCTTTCGGATGCATGATGGTTGAGACTACTGATGGTCTCAATGAGACTTTGGTTGCTGAATCTTTTGAATGTATGATGGTTGAAACTACTGATGGTTTCGACAAAAAGACTGAAGACAAACTAGAGATAATTTACCCTCAAGTAGGAGAAAACCTGACTGATTTCCAGGAGAAATGCAGAGTGAGTGGGTCGAAGTCGGTGCAATGTTGTGTTCGATGAGAAATCCACTGAAAAGTATGAAGCTGACAAGAAGAAGGCATTGAAAGAGGAAAAGCCCAACATCCCAAGATTTGTGTTCGAGAAAAGCCCATATATCCAAGTCGAACTGGCCGTTGGCACAACCACACGATCGACGCTTTTCTTGGTGATAAACTCTAAAGCGAATTTCAACTTGCTCTTAGGACGGGAATGGATCCATGGAATAGGGGCAGTGTCATCGCCCTTACATCAAAGGTTAATTATCTATTGGAAAGATGGCATTGTTGAGACTATCGAAGATGATCTGAGTTATTACAACATCGACGAGGCCAAAGGCGCAAAGAAATCTTTCAACCAACATTTGGCGAATATCGCGCCTTGTGATGATGAATCAGGATCCTACATTTCTGTCAACACAGGTCGTGTCCTGAATCTTGATCCTGATTATGGATTTATCTGGGATGCTGAAGACAATGGAGCCTAAAGTGGTAAATCTACCTATGGGGTGGCCTAAAGTCGATGAAGATGACTACTGAGTTAGAAAGTTTGACTCGGATTTCGATATATTTGGCTGAGAATAAAAGAAAATCGGAACTAGAAGCTGAGAAACTACAAATTTTGGCTATCGAGGTCAAAGTTGAAGAATGCGAAGATGGCTAACAATGCCAAACAACAGCTTCATAAAGGCAGAGGCTAGATTGTATTTATGACAATGAGCCTTTAGGGTTTTAGAAAGACCCACTAAATTAGTCTTTGGGGTTTGAGAAAGAACCACTAAACTGAAGCATAGTAGAACATCGATTGCCTATTCATCCAGGAAAGCAGCCAGTAAAGAAGCATCCTCGACGGTTTACTCCATAAATCACAATGAAGATTATAACCACGAAATCGAAAGACTTCTCAAAAGCCGGTTCATCAGGATTGCAAGGTACGTCGAATGGTTAGCCAACACAGTACCTGTTATCAAGAAAAATGAAACACTTAGAGTTTGTATAGATTTTAGAGACTTAAACAATACAACTCCAAAAGATGAGTATTTGATGCCAGTGACATAAATGCTAGTAGATTCAGCCGCAGGTTTCGAATACTTGAGTATGCTTGATGGTTATTCTGGCTATAATCAGATTCTCATAGCAGGAGATGATGTTCCCAAGACGGTGTTTCGATGTCCCAGAGCTTTGGGAACATACAAATGCGTTGCAAGATATTTTTATGTCCTTATCTAATCAATTATAAGATATTTTTACTAAAACTCTTCCTAAAGAAACTTTCTTTTTTTCATAAGAATTGAATTAGGAATCTTAAATCAATCATTCATGAAATAAATATACACGATGTTTCTTCTCCTTCTTCTTCCTCCCTTTCTCTATATGTTTCATATGATCTATGTGCTTGAATTTCTTTTTCACGTCTTTTTGATCATGCCAAAGGAGAGAGAAGTATACTTTTAAGGGAAATGGAATACTCTCTATATTTCTGAGAGAGTTTAACCAGTTCAATCTTTTATCCATGTCTTTCTGTTTTTTTCCATCTCCCTAAAAGAAGCAATGTCATCGTGAGAATGTAAATTTATGTATTTGGAAGAACAATTATCTGCAACCGTCAAATGAATTTAAATGAATTTAGTAACCACTTGATGTTCAAAGACGTCTTCCTAAAGATTATGTAACAAGGTTCAAAACTTGGGTAACATTGAACTAAATAGGCCACTCGTATTTATATACTATAGTTGCACAACATTTTATATCAAGCTCATCTAGTAATAAAAAGTGTCTGTGCTGATGCAATTTTTCTTAAAGGTGCTGTGATCTTCCCTTTACAGTGTTTTACTAATTACTTTCCTACTTTGCAATTATGTATTTATTTCATTCGTAAGTTGTATAAATTTTATGCTTTTCTAGAATATGATCAGTTTTGTTAAGTGTTGTTGTAAACATATTCTCAGCTAAATCTAGATTTAAATTAGGTTAAATGAGATTGTTTTGGCATTGATATTGATAGTTCATAGATTGAGTTTGTGCTTCATACTTTGTTTAGTATGATTTTTTTTCACATTTTGCGATCAGGTTCTTTTATATGACTGGATTGGTAATATAGATTTGGCTTATTAGAACATAACTTGTTAGCTCTTAATCTCAATTGTATTAATGTATCTAGTGAGGAGTTGCTTGTATTATGAGAAACTGAATTTGATTTATGTTTTTAAGGTCTCAGTCTTTCTCTATTAAGAGATTTGTTAGTGTAGAAATGAATCCATCATCAATATAAGTCAATGGTGCTACTTTTTGATACTTGCTCGTATGTTTATGGATAGATTTGATTTTGTTTTTCTGCTGTGAAATGTAGCGACGAGCAACCAACCGTGGCTTTTTCTAATTTTAAGAATATATTAAGGATTGTTTTTTTCTTAGGACATTACCTGCGGATTTATATGTGGGTGTACATAAGGGTTAACCAAACTTACATGAGGACTTTCTTGTGGAATTGACGGTGGTTTTACCTGCAGACATTTACTGCAGATTTATCTTAAAATCTTTCTCTCAAAATAATGTGGTTTTAGCTAGGAACCAACAATGGTAGAAAAAATTACAGAAAATCTATTTTTGTGCAAAAATATAATTTAAATCCACAGATAAATCTGCAGAAAAACATAGTATTTTTAATAGTGAGTGCTGTATTTAAAAATTATTTTATGACATATTTAAAAGCACTCTTTTTTTTTCTATTTATTATAGGGTTTTTCTTAAACCTTTATGACTTGTAGCTTCAAGAACACTATAAAATATTTTAGAAGGTAAGAAACGCTCTTCATGTGAAATATGACATATGCATGATTTGTAACTTTAATCAAATTAAATTATACAATCTAATCTGAATATGTACAATTGAATAGATGAATGTTATAAATGAAGAGTCGTTATTTATATGAGGAGGACTATATGCATGATTTGATGGTTAGCTAATGAAAATCAAAGAGATAAAACTCTATAGATTTGCCTTTTCAAATGATAAAAACAAATAAATTCTAAAACATATGAGAGGAATGATTATATGAATCGAAAAGATCATGTTACCCAACAACTATATTTCAATCATGCATAAAATTTGCTACAAATTTCTTGTGATCTTTATTATTTTGAGAGACGTTATTTCATGTAACACAAGTGTGCTATCTATCTACAAGATTTATGAATGTGTCCAATCAAAGTGATCATATTCCAAAACAAAGTTTGAGATAGCTTTATGATCTCATTCTTATGTTTGATCAAAAATAGCAAAAAGAGATTAGGTATATCCTTTTACTCCCTCAACCTCAAATTCAAATTATTTTTTATAATTCTTTTGGCTACCTTTCTCTCCTGAATTAGATTAATTAAGCTATTTTTCATAGTTATTTTTTATTAAAGTTTTTATTAATAGTTTTGGTTTACAACAAAATATCTAATATATGATATCTTATATATGTGTTATACTCTAATATGATATCTTATATGTTATATTATATTATACATAAAGTTTTGTATATTTTAGTAAATGTTAAATTTTGGATAATCATGAGTTTAGTTTAATTTAAAATATATCAAATATTTTGAATTAATGGTTTGATGTTTCATTAACCAGTTTGTTATGATTATAAAAATAAATTGTCAGTTTTTGTCATTGTAATTGTTAGTTTCTATTATGAAATAGGTATTAGGCTTAATTTTGCAAAATATTTTCGTAAATATGAATTATTTTGATTTTTTTTTATAAAGATATTTCCTTTCAATTTATCATTGCAACTTCAAAACACTTTTAGTGTTATTTTTAAGAACATTTTTGCTGAAGTGGATAAATTTCAATCATGTGACTTTTTTAACTAATTGCCTATTTACATGTTGACTCTCATTTTACTATTCTTAATAAAAAAATTAAACACTTATAAGAAAATTCTAATAAATGGTCAAATTAAAAATAAAAAAATATTATTAAAAGAACTAAAATTAAAATCAAAGAAACTTGTAATGGCAAGAACTGAAATTAAAATCAAATAAACTTGTAATTGCAAGTTTTTTTAATGATTAAACATGTTATGTTATATGATTACTATTTATTTTATTTACTCAAAATATTTATCATCCTTTCTTATGTTATTAAATTTACAGTCTTATTATTTTTTTAAAATCATCAATATTTTTTAGGATGAGATAATATAAAGTTTAATTTTTTATTTCAAAGGTTTTAGTCCCAATTTTAAATCTTAACATTTTAATCTTCTATTTAACCATTGAATATTTAATCATTGAATAAATAAATTTAGGACCAATGACTTTGTCAACCTGCTCCATTGTATAAGCAACCATAACTATTTATTTGTTCAACTAAACCAATGGTCATTCTTACTTTCAAGTTTTTCCATTGATGATGACAATAACAACAAACTTTTACAGTTAAGTGACTTTATAAAGACTCATTTAGGTTGTTAACAATTAATTTAAATGTTGTTAATTGTTAATAAATTGCATATCAAATATTGCTCAATTATGGTGTAGACTATGACAAGAGTAGATATATAAAAAAAAATATAATAAAAAATAATACCATCGTTGAAGTATATTTTTAGCTAATTATTTAAGGTATTCTAAACATTAATTTTCCATCATAGTAAAAATTTTAAATTATTCTTAAATTTTAAAAATGCATCTCTCGACACACTCCAAATAAATTTATGCTTGAATCAGGCCTTAAGGCTATATCAAAAAAAAATACGAAAATACATCTCTGTAATTTACGGAAGTGTATCTTCGGATGTTGTTTTAATCAAAAAGACACCAAAGTCTCTTCTCCTTCCTCAATTCTCAATACTCTTTCAAACTCTTAACTTCTGAAATCTCAAACTCTCTTAACTCACGTTCTTTCAAACTCATTTAATTCACTTCAAAACTTCTAACATTAATGTAACACTCCAATTTTCGTATTTTTGTTTTTAATTGAGTTAAAATTTATTTTATTTAATTATTGGTGTGCTTGGATATTTTTGTGAGTTTATGGAGAGTGTGAGAATTATTTAGAATTTTAATTAATTATAAATGATTAAAATAATAAGAGAAAGGAATTCATGAGATTTGGGTGGAAACTAGAAACAATGAAAATATGGGATAAATTGGTGAGAAATGAAGGTAAGTTGCGGTCAAGGTGGAATATTTAAAAATATGGAATTATGTTAGTATTAATAAGAAGGATTAGTGAAGCCTTAGATGTATCAATACGTGAAATTAGAGAAAATTTGGAGAAAGAGAAAATTGTGGGAAAAAGCAAAACTAGGATTTGAGAGAGAGAGAGAGAAAAGTCATAGCCAAAGTTTGCTCTTGTTGGAAATTAAGATAAATTGGGAAACTATTCTAATATTGGTGTCAAATGCATGAAGGGTGGAGAAGAATCCTCACCCTCCTCTATGTTTTTATCATTTTCACAATTGTTGATGTTTGACGTATTTTAGGGAAGATTTGTGGAAAACTTAATTCATATGTTGTGATGCATATGAGTTTGTGTGTTGATTTTTGTATGTCTATTTATGTACAAATTTATTGGGTTATTGTTTATGTGTTCATATATTGGTGTTATATATCATTGAAGAGCATGATGATCTGATGCGATGATGTTGATTTTGATGTTGTGATGTGTTTATTTCGTTTTGATTCATGTACCTTATGATATGGTGTGTTTTAGGATTGTTAAAGATCAAAACTTGGAGTTTGGAGGCTGATGCAAGGCTGAAAAACAAGAGAGATCGTACAAAATCGCGATCAAATTAGGTTTTTCTGGGCACTACTACGGGTCGTAGCAACCCTCTGGTTTTTTGTACCAGAGGCGTGCCCAAATGGGGTTTTTGGCACAGGGAATGCAACCAGCCATAGCAGTTCCATGGATTTTGTACCAAGTGCGTCATTTTATGCGTAACTTGAGTTCCGTGACTCTGTTTGAGGTGCGGTTTAAAGTGTTGGATAGCTGACGCGTAACTCTACCTTATAATAATTCTTTGGGGTTAAACATGTACATGAAAATATGAATGATGTGTTTTACTTGTGAAAGTCTTATGAGATGATTATTGAGTAATTATATAATCATGAATTTTAAAGTTGTTACGATTTGACGAAGAGCCTAAAAAATTGTTGTGATAAAATATCATGAGGAATTGAATAACATTTGAAATAAGGACATAATTGTATGATTATGTAATGCTGAATATATTTTCATATCATACTTGTTGTGTTGAGGTGATGAACTTATTGGCCGTGTAGACGATCAGAAGTAGAGTCGGTTGTGAATTATCATATTTGCATGTTGTTGTTGAGTCCGTGCATCATGATGTATAGACTTAGGTTCAATGGTGAGCTTTGGTTTAGAAGTGAGGACCAGAGCATTAGCTGATTTCAGTAATGGGATCAATGAAACGTTATTGATTCAGTAGTGGGGAATAATGACGATTATGGTGAGCTCTGGTTTATAAGTGGGTTCTGGGAGCGAGTATCTGATTTCAGTATTATGATCAATAAAGCGTTAGTGATTCAGTAGTGGGGATCAGTGACGATTATGGTGAGCTCTGGTCCAGAAGTGGTGATCAGGAGCGAGTAGCTGATTTTAGTAATGAGATGAGTGAAGCATTACCGATTCAATGATGGGGATCAATAACGAATATGGAGGGCTCTGGTTCAGAAGAGATGACCGAGAGCGAGTATGGACGAAAATTAGTAGCATATCTTTGATGTCCATAAAATGGTACAATGTGCATTGAGTCGAAATGTTGTCTGAACTACATACATAAACACATTGTAATTGATTTATTATTGTGACAGAAGTGTGTGATTGATGATTGTGTTGAATATACTACACTTGCTATGTTGTGTACCATTAATATATTTGAGTGCATTATCATCCCGTTTGTTTGTTATGGTGTATGTGCTCCTCTGGATTATAAACAATCAGGTAGAAGAATAGTTACTTGAGCTAGATGACGATATTGAGGTCTCTTTAGTTATTTATTGTTCAGGTCTTTAGTTGAGTCGCTCTGATATGTAGCAGCGGGGACATGGTGTTCTATACTTCATTGTTACATGTCTTATTCATTTTGGAGTTGTTGAACCACCTTATTAATCATTTGTTGTTGAGACGTTATATGTCAAACTCTATTGTTTTGGATGCTTAACTCACATTATTAGATTTTGTTGGTTTTTATGTTTGGTGAAACACGTGCGACACTCTAAGTGTTGAGTTAAAATTGAATTATTTTACTAAATGTTAAGCCAGGAAATTATGGTGTTACATAGTTGGTATCATAGTAGGTCGCTCCATCCGACAAGGTTGTGTTATTTTTTTTGTTCCCTAGTATGTGACACATGTGTGAAATATTGTTGGTGCTCGGTTTTTTCTAATCGCTTGTTAGCAAGAGTGAGATTGAAACAAGTGGGGGAGAATCTTTTGCTTCTTTGATATGTTTCAGGTGTATATGGTTGGTTCAACTTGCCGCTGATTGCAAGAGTACAGGTGTTTGTGATGTTCGCTTCCTAAAGAGTGGAGGGCGATGTTATGGCTAGTGATATGCCTGTGAGGTGTTAGTTTCCAAATGTTTTTCCTGAAGATATGGGTTACTTGCCTCTGGAACATGAAGTTGAGTTCACCATAGATTTAGTACCTGGTACTAGACCTGTGTCGATGGTTCCATATAAATGTCTACATCAGAGTTGGACGAGTTGAAGAAACAGTTAGAAGATCTTCTTGAGAAGAAGTTTGTTAGACCTAATGTGTCATCATAGAGAGCATTGTGTTGTTGGTGAAGAAGAAATATTCTAGCATGAGGTTGTGTGTTAGCTATCGATAATTAAATAAGTTCACATTGAAGAACAAGTATCATTTTCCTAGAATTGATGACCTTATGGATCAGTTGGTAGGTGTTTGTAATTTCAGCAAGATTGATTTGATACCAGGTTATCATCATATTCGAGTGAAGGCTAAAGATATTCGGAAGACTGCTTTTAGAACCCGATATGGTTACTATGAATACTCAGTGATGTCGTTCGGTGTGTCTAATGTGCCAGGTGTATTAATGAAGTACATGAATAAAATATAAAATAGCGTTTTTCTTAAACCTTTATGACTTCTAGCTTCAAGAACACTATAGAATATTTTAGAAGAAATATGACATATGCATGATTTGTAATTTTAATCAAATTAAACTATACAATCTAATTTGAATATGTACAATTGAATAGATGAATGTTATAAATGAAGAGTCGTTATTTGTATGAGGAGGACTATATGCATGATTTGATGGTTAGCTAATGAGAATCAAAGAGATAAAACTCTCCAGATTTGCCTTTTCAAATAATAAAAACAAATAAATTCTAAAACATTTGAGAGGAATGATTATATGAATTCAAAAGATCATGTTACCCAACTACTATATTTCAATCATGCATAAAATTTGCTACAAATCTCTTTTGATCTTTATTACTTTGAGAGACATTATTTCATATAACACAAGTGTGATATTTATCTACAAGATTCATGGAACGTGTCCAATCAAAATGATCATATTCCAAAACAAAGTTTGAGATAGCTTTATGATCTCATTCTTATGTTTGATCAAAAATAGCAAAAAGAGATTAGGTTTATCCTTTTACTCCCTCAACCTCAAATTCAAATTATTTTTTATAATTCTTTTGACTACCTTTCTCTCATGAATTAGATTAATTAAGCTATTTTTCATAATTACTTTTTATTAAAGCTTTTATTAATAGTTTTGGTTTCCAACAAAATATCTAATATGATCTCTTATATGTTATATCTTATATGTGTTATACTCTAATATGATATCTTATAGGTTATATTATTATACATAAAGTTTTACATATTTTAGTAAATGTTAAATTTTGGATACTCATTGGTTTAGTTTAATCTAAAATTTATCAATAGTTTGAATTAATGGTTTGATGTTTCATTAACCAGTTTGTGATGATTATAAAAATAAATTGTCAATTTTGTCATTGTAATGGTTAATTTCTATTATGAAATATGTATTAGGCTTAATTTTATAAAATATTTTCGTAAATATGAATTATTTAGGTTTTTTTTATCTATGTAAAGATATTTTCTTTCAATTTATCATTGCAAATTCAAAACACTTTTAATGTTATTTTTAAGAACATTTTTGCTGAAGTGGAAAAAATTAAATGATGTGACTTCTTTAACTAATTGCCTATTTACATAGACTCCCATTTTACTATTATTAATAAAAAGAATTAAACACTTATAATAAAATTCTAATATAGGGTCAAATTAAAAAAAAATTATTAAAAAAACTAAAATTAAAATCAAAGAAACTTCTAATTGTAAGAACTAAAATTAAAATCAAAAAACTTGTAATTGCAAGTTTTTTTAATGATTTAACATGTTATGTTATATCATTACTATTTATTTTATTTACTCAAAGTATTTATCATTAAAGAAATTTGGTATCCTTTATTATGTTATTAAATTTATAGTCTTATTATTATTTTTTAAAAATTACCAATATTTCTAATGAATGAGATAGTATAAAGTATGATTTTTTTTTCTTTTAAAGATATTAGTCTCAATTTTTAAATCTAACATTTTAATCTTCTATTTAACCATTGAATAAATAAATTTAGAACCAATAACTGTGTCAATAAACTGTTTGATTGTATAAGCGATCATAACGATTTATTTGTTCAACTAAACACAAATGGTCAGTCTTACTATCAAACTTTTCCATTGATGATGACAATAACAACAAATTTTTATGGTTAAGTCACTATATAAGGTTAAGTGACTATAGAAAGACTCATTTAAGTTGTTAACAATTAATTATAAATGTTGTTAATTGTTAATAAACTGCATATCAAATATTGCTCAATTATGATTTACATTATGACAAGAGTATATATATATTTTTAAGACATTAATTAATTTTGTAACTCTAATACTGACGTGGTTGATGAAATTATGTAGTAGTTTAATAACCTAATATAATATTAATGATTTATTTTTACATGGCTAACTTCTATTTATTTTGTATAGTTAATCAAAGTATCAAAAATGGAAGGATTAATATAATAGAAAATAATATGATCATTGAAGTATATTTTTAGCGAATTGCCTAAGGCATTCTAAACATTAATTCCCCACCAATAAAAATTTAAAATTATTCTTAAATTTTGAAAATACATCTTTAGATTCACTCCAAATAAATTTGTTCTTGAATCAGGCCTTAAGTATATATCAAAAAAGTTACGAAAATGCATCTTTGTATAACTTATGGAGATGTATTTCAAAACGTTGTTTTAATTAAAAAGGCGCCAAAGTCTCTTCTCCTTCCTCAATTCTCAAAATACTCTTTCAAACTCTTAATCTCTAAAGTCCCAAACTCTCTCAACTCACATTCTTTCAAACTCACTTCAAAGCTTCTAACATCAATGTAACACCCTGATTTTCGTATTTTTGTTTTTAATTGAGTTAAACTTTGTTTTATTTAATTATTGGTGTGCTTGCATTTTTTGTGGGATTTATGAAGGTTGGTGAGAATCATTTAGAATTTTAGTTAATTTTAAATGATTAAAATAATAAGATAAAGGAATTCATGAGATTTGGGTGGAAACTAGGAATAATGAAAATATGGGATAAATTGGTGGAAAATGAAGGTAAGTTGGGGTCAAGGTGAAATATTTAGAAATATAGAATTAGGTTAATTTTAATAGAATGATTAATGAAGTCTTGGAAATATCATTACGTGAATTTGAAGAAATTTGGAGAAAGAGCAAATTGTAAGAAGAGGCAAAACTAGGATTTGAGAGAGAGAGAGAGCACTACGCCAAATAAGGGAAAAGAGGGCGCTTATTTTGGCCTATAACAGCGCTTTTAAGCGCCCTCTAATCTGGCGCTGGCATAGGTAAAGACATCGCTTTGTTTTCCTGGAGAAAGCGCTGTCTAAAGGCCCACATTATAGTGCGCTTTATGAAAAAAGCGCCCTCTGGAGTGGTCCATAAAGGGACACCTTAGAGGGCGCTTTCTGGAAAAAGCGCCCTCTAAAGTTGTCAATGTAAAGTGTTTAGAGGGCGCTTTCTGGAAAAAGCGCCCTCTAAAGTTGTCAATGTAAAGTGTTTAGAGGGCGCTTATTTTTTTAAAATAACTAACACTTTAGAGGGCGCTTTCTGCAGAAAGCGCCCTCTAAAGTTGTCAATGTAAAGTGTTTAGAGGGCGCTTTCTGGACAAAGCGCCCTCTAAAGTTGTCAATGTAAAGTGTTTAGAGGGCGCTTCCTACAGAAAGCGCCCTCTAAAGTGTTAGTTATTTTAAAAAAAATTGTTTGAAAAACAGTGGATATTTAATTGGTAACCTGTTCGCATGCTGCAAAAGTGTAAAATTCATATTGATTTCATCCTTTAATCCAATGTTATACACCATCAATCCATTGATATATACAACATGAATCCATTTATATACAACATTAATCCTCCATATATACAACATTAATATATGATTCTTTGATCAACAATATACAACAACATATTCATGATTTAGTAAAATTACAACAATAATATACAACAACACCATACAACATCAACATTCCATACATATATGTACAACAATATACAACCTAGCTATATGATTCTTTGATCAACAATGAATTGACACAATTCATCCTTGATTTCATCCAAATTTGCTCTTGAGTAGGTTTTGTATTCCTCAAAGTACTACAATTAAGAGAATAAAACATATTCATGATTTAGTAACAAATTAGATGAAATATTCGATAATATTAAAATAAACCCTAAGTTATTATTCCATACCATTTTTGGGATGTCTATACGATTCAACGCAATGATGTCTCTCATAAATCTCAATACAAAAAATCCGCAATCGACCGAATTATTTTGCTGAGGACACTACACAGAAAAACAAACAATATATATATAGTTAATTTCTTACAAACACTATTATAAGCAAAAAAACAAACACTATTATAAGCAAAAATAAGATACTTAATATATACCTGAACTCTGACCCAGGTAATGTCCTTCCTAATGCGGTAATTCTTTTTCGATCTAAATTTTAGTATTGCCCTAACAAAATAAAAACGTATATTGAGATCAATCTGACAGACATAATTAAATATAGAAATACACACGAATATTTAGAGGAATTTCACTTACGTGTCAACCGTCTTCTTCAAACCCGGATATTTACTCCAATCACCCGATAACGAATCGAGATAATACACTATTAGTCTCGAAAGATCCATAGCAACCAACACCCAGTGGCCACTGTAAAATAAAACAAAAATTTAGATGAATGAAAATTTTCTACGTAAAAGATATACATAGATTAGAATGAAATTATTAGAAAGAAAATCTAACCCGTTGCCAGAATTAAACGGTAAAAAAAACAAACTGCGTGTAGTATTATCGCCGGCCGCCATGAATCTATCGACTAGATCATTCTTTACGGATGTTGGATTTTTCGATATTAACGTTGCGTTGACACGGGAAGCAGCAATAAAATTGAAACGGTTACACAATTCAGTTCCCCGCATCAATTTGTCATACATATACCTTAAATAGAAACATAATAAATATTAGACTACTCATTGAAATGTGTAAATAAATTGTTCAACTAAGTAAATTATAGATTGATCGGAGTACCATATGTATGTATGAATGACAGCGATGCCCAATTCGGTGTGTTCAAAAAGTTGTTGGAAGTCCTCCTTTCCAATTATTTCGAAATGAGCTTTTCCGAAAACACCTTCATCAAAATCTATACTACGAATGGACCCGTCCATAATATCGGACTCTTCCACCATTTTCTCAAGACGCATCATAATTTGAGATTTTGTCCCGGCCGTCGTTGGAATATCCTTCGTTGGAATATCCTTCGTTGGAATATCCTTCGTTGGAATATCCTTACCATCGCTTTTCAACTTTCGACCGGGAACCTAAAAATTCATATAAAATAAATCATTACTTTTTGTGATGCAAAAGAATCGTTGTGTATATAATTCAATGGGTATATATATTTGTACCTCTTTTTGAGATGCAACCGACTCGATGCGTCTTGAAATCCCTTTACCAGCTTTAGGGGTGGGTCTTGTAGGAGTCTAACATTACCATGTAATAAGGATTGATTAAATATCATAATTGTAGCTGAATTGAAATGTGAATTCTAAATATTCATAATCATTTAGAACATATATACCTCGGCATCAGGGAAAATTAGATCTGACGGCCAACCAACAAAGGATCCGACTGCTTCTCGCATCAACGTTGTCTCTGAAACAACGTCGGGTAATGGTAGACGGGCGTCCGTATCTAATACGAGGTCAACCGAAACTTTCATAAATCCCACCGGGAGGGGATTATGGTGAAGTAATTCACCCGAAGTATTGTGCACTTTTCCCTTGCCAACCATGCGATAAGTTGGTGACGATAGATACAGCTGACAAGGTGAAATGCCCTAAACCAATAATAAATGTTATTGTTAACTTGTATATGTGTCAAGTAAAAAAGTGCTATTTTAATTTCATAATAACATATATAATTACCTCGGGAAATTTCGGTTGATGATTGATACTAGCTCGGTCACTAGTATCTTTTGCCTCGGAAGCGCACCTTTCCTCTCTATACCTTGCATTCTCGTTTTGCAGTTGGAGTACTTGTGCCCTTAACTCCGCCAAGGTCTCCATCACCTCTTTGTTGGTAGGATTTTTTGTTTTTGTTTTTTTAAAAAATGACGACGGAGTCACACCAAAACCCTTACCCCTCACACGACCGGAATACTCAGGAACATTTAGTACTCGACTAAGTACGCTCCTGCAATCCTGGACCTCGGTTGAAGGGGTTTGGGATAAAGTCTCCTGAAATATTATTAGAGGAGATTAAAAATAAATTATATGTCTAACAAAATTTTCGATATAATTAAAGAAATAATGTTACATATACTTACACATTCGTCATAAACATTTTGGACCGCTTCAACGACAGCCCCATCCTTCCCAACCCGAGCAACCTTCCATAATACGTGGTCCGGAAGAGATGTTGCGTCACTTTTCTCCTCGGCTAGCTACACATTGAATTAGATTATAAGATCATCAATTATAACATATTGTGACAATGTATAAGCTCATAGCATTTGAATATACTCACAATTCTTTGTTGTAACCGTGCATAACCCATACGCCCTTTTTTGTACGGATACGCGGGTTTTGATGCCCTTTTCCTATTTATGTCGCTTATTTCCTGGATAAAAAAGTTTAAGGCATATTAGAACCAAGTAACTTAACAATTGTATAATACCATAATTAATAGACATTACATGGAATTTTTCGTTTCTTCGTTTGGCGACAAAGTTATCCCATTCATCGGCTGAAATAATCTCGGCATACTTCATTGGCCGTTCTCCTTCAACAAATTTTCCTTCCTCATCCTTGAGAAATTTGTTGCACAAAAAGGATCGAAATCCTCGGAGTCTTTTTTCGGCCAATTGAATACAATATTTTTGCCGGCTTTCATCGATGTGAAAGGATCTCTAAAAAACATACAAATGGAGTGTGTTATTATAAAGTAATATTATAACAATATATGGTTAACAAATAGTTAACAAGAAAAACATATAACAATATATGGTAAGTACCTGTATCTCCGACCATATTTTTTCCTTGCCAACCTTCAAGTCCGGACTTCTCCAATTATCACATGTAATCGGAATATGTTGGCGAACAAGGAAACCAATGTAACTTGCCAACATTGAACCGTTAGGCTCAATTAGTTGGTCTTCAGCACTCCAATGTACTTCAAATTTTACACCCTTGTCTCTTGCACGAATGATTGACTTCATAACAGTCAATCCTCGTTTGATTTCTTTTTCAATATTATTACGTGATTCATTCGCGGCATGGGTATCGTCTTGGTTAGCCATTTTATCTGTAATATAGAAATGATTCAATAAGACCCAAGTAAGACAATGATTCAATACGTGAACACATTTACTGCATGCACAAACTTACTGCATACACATTTACTCACACACACCTACTGCATGCAAAAGACCAATGCAAACTTATGGTGTTTGGAACATGAACAAACTTGCATCCATAATCATCAAACTTCCAAGCACAAGCTCAAACACACTTCAAATATATCAGTTTTCAATCAGAAATAAAAAACTCAGTTTGCCCTAAACAACATTAATCAACATAATGCACAAAATGAAAAACTAAGTTTAGAAAATGCCCTAATCAAACACATGAAGAAAGTGAACGGTAACGATGGAGAAGAGAAATACCTTAAAGGTGACGGTAACGATGGAGAAGAAAGTGAACAGTGACGGTGGAAGAGGTTAACGCAGTGAACGTGAACGGTGAGGGAGGGAGAACGAACGGCGACGATGACGGTGAGGGAGGGAGAACGAACGGAGGACGAGAGTAATCGCAGTAGAGAGTAATCGCAGTTGAGAGAAAACCCAGTTACGTAAACGAAATAGCTTATAGAGAGGGAAAATAAAGAGACATGCAGTATATGTTATAATTTTAATGTTTACTAAAGGGGACCTTAGAGGGCGCTTTTTTAAAAAAAGCGCCCTCTAAAGGGTGCCTAAGAGGGCGCTTCTGAAAGCGCTCTCTAAGGCTTTCCAAAAGCGCCTTCTAAACTGGAAATGTACATGGACTTAGAGAGCGCTTTTTCAAAAGCGCCCTCTAAGGGTAACCTTAGAGGGCGCTTTCACAAAAGCGCCCTCTATTGTTGTCCCTCCATTTTTTTTTTGGCTTCACTTTAGAGGGCGCTTAGTGACAAAAGCGCCCTCTAAAGGGGGCCTAAGAGGGCGCTTCTAAAAGCGCTCTCTAAGGCTTTCCAAAAAGCGCCTTATAAACTGGAAATGTACATGGACATAGAGAGCGCTTTTTTAGAAGCGCCCTCTAAGGTTACCCTTAGAGGGCGCTTTCAATAAAGCGTCCTCTATTGGTGTCCCTTCATTTCCTCATTATTTTTTCGCTTCACTTTAGAGGGCGCTTTGTTACAAAAGCGCCCTCTAAAGTGCGCTGTCTATTCAAGTTGTTCGCTCCTTATTTTTTCTCTTCACTTTAGAGTGCGCTTTTGTAATAAAGCGCCCTCTAAGGGGCGCTGTCTATTCCAGTTTTTGGCGTAGTGGAGAGAGAGAGAGAGAGAGAGAGAGAGAGAGAGAGAGAGAGAGAGAAAAAGTCATAGCCAAATTTTGCTCTTGTTGGTAATCAAGGTAAATGGGAGAGTTACTCTAATATTGGTGTCAAATGCATGAAGGGTAGAGAGCGATCCTCACCCTCCTCTGGGTTTTCATCATTTTCACCATTGTTGATGTTTGACGTGTTTTGGGGAAGATTTGTGTGAAATTTAATTCATATATTGTGATGCATATGAGTTTGTGTGTTGATTTTGATGTTGGTTTTCGTATGTCTATGTATGTACAAATTTACTATTGTTTATGTGTTCATATATTGGTGTTATGTATCATTGAAGAGCATGATGATATGATGTGATGATGTTGATTTTGATGTTGTGATGTGTTTATTTCCCTTCGATTCATGTACCTTATGATATGGTGTGTTTTAGGGTTCTTAAAGGTCAAAACTTGGGGTTTAGGGGCTGATGCAAGGCTGAAAAACAAGAGAGATCACACAAAATCGCGATCAAATTGGATTTTTTGGGACACTACTACAGGTCATAGCAACCCTCTAGTATTTTGTACCAGAGGCGTCCTCAAATGGGGGTATTGGCATGTAGAGTGTTATCGTCCATAGGAACTGCTACGGACGGCCGTAGCAGCTCCATGGATTTTGTACCAAGCGCGTCGTTTCGTGTGTAACTTGAGCAACAATCTTGATATATAAATTTTGGATACACTTATTTTTACTCCATACGTTTAATTAATTTTTTTAAAACAATCTTAATATATAAATTTTGATATTAACAATGATATGTTATTCTTTCGAAAAATTAGGTCTCGCGTTAAAAAAGATAATGTATAGAAGTTTCACCATCTTCCTTCTTTAATTTTCATTCACCACTAAAGGAATATCGCATGAATATATATATATATATATATATATATATATATATATATATATATATGTGTGTGTGTGTGTGTGTGTGTGTGTGTGTGTGTGTGTGTGTGAGTGTGTGTGTGTGTGTGTGTGTGTGTGTGCGCGTGTGTGTGTGTGTGTGCGCGCGCGCACGTGTGAATGTATGTATGTGTATGTGAGTGAGTGTAGGCACACACACGCTTGCATGTATGCACATGCGTATGTTTGTGTGCATATGTGTGTAAGAAGGAAAATAATAGAAAAAAGTTTTTTGGAAAATTATAAGTTTGAAAAAATTGACATAGTATGTATTAACTCCAAGAAGGTGTGAGTCGAGCCATAGAAGTTTTTCAGGTTTTATGTGTCTACCTATAAAGCCTATGAGTCAACCCCAATAAAACAGTGTCATTTGGATTGCCAAAGCATCAGTTGGAGTCGACCTCAAAAAGTCATGTGTCGGCTCATATGTGCTTTGTATCGACCCAAGAGCCTTGTATGTCACCACATACAAGGCAAAAACTTTTCTTTTTAAAATGTCTTCAGTATGTGTCGACCCATAACATGGATGTGTCGACCCATAACTATGGTTTTCACATGAATTTCAATTTTTAACTTGTATATATGCTTATAACCTGTTTTTAAATGTCCTAATATGAAAATGAACATCTAGACATAGAGAGAAAGGTACAATGTACACAAATACTATGTGTTCTAGTTTTAACATCATTCAAAATATTTCTAAGAGGGTAGTGCACTCACATACTCCCCTTTTTCATGATAGCAAGACTTACAAAGTATTTGTTGTCTTGATCATAACTCCCCTCATATATGTGCATTAGACTTTGTTCTTGCATGAACTCCTCCCCCTTTGACAACATCAAAAAGAGACAAAGCCACAAAACGTGAGAAACATCATACAAAATATAACACAACATATATAACACTCAGAGGCATTGCAAAGATAAATTGTTCAACAATAATGTGCACTCACATAGAATTATGTTAAAGTGAAAAATGCATAAACACAAATAAAAATTCAATTCAGACAAAAGAAGATGAAAGTCATTACAAATGTGTCATAATAATGTCAGAACAGAATCAACATAATATCGAAACATAAGAACATGAATATAGAATGCATGCAAAAGAGACTTGGTCTACAATGAGACTTAACTAATTCTTACGACCTCGACTACCCCTAGTTTCTGGTCTCTTACCCCGGTACCAAGCCACACCATCATTTCCATACACGGTATCCAAAAAGTCACACATCTCCCTTCAAAATTGTTGATAATGGTGGTGATTCTCATTTTGATAATGAATCATGTTGTTTGTTCCGATTTGAGTGGCACCATGGTTAAATGTCATGTTTTGACGGATTTGATTAAACTGTTTTGTAGCATACCTGGCAAAATTGTTAAAATTGGTGTCTTAGGCATTCATATGTTCGTGAACCATTCTGAAGCACTACTCTTGAGCATCTTCAAAAGCTCTACGCCTCTGTGACTCCTCTTGGTGGCGTTGATGTTTCTCAACATGCATGTTTTTTAACAAGGTGATAATCAAAGATTCTTCACCACTTTAGCCAACTCCAAAGTTGTGTCCAAAGGATGTGCCATGTTAGGTTCAGGAATTCTGTTGCCACTGACCCCACCCATGTGGGTCTTCGTGTTGCTCTTCATCATGCAACCCTGCTTCATCATCATCATAATAAGTATTAGCCATTTCTGTATCCAGATGGTGATGTGGGTCCTTACCAGGTTGTTCTTCAACAATAACAGGGCCCAATTCAATAGGATTGTCATAGTTGTAAATAACCTTACCAGACCCCTTCATGCGATAAAAGTAATCCTTGAGATTATCATCCCAGTGGTACCCCATATTTGACTTTGTTCTCTTGTTAAACTCTTAAGCTTGACCAGGTGAGATGCATTGAAGATTTGGCACACCAATATGAAAGTCCTTTAGAATCTTTGCAATCAATGAAATGTAACACAAGGAGGGCCCTTTGTTGCAATCTCTAACAGCAAACATCCTTGACATAAAATAGTTTGGCCAATAAATCTTAAATTTATTCTGAAGAATATACACAAGATGCACCTCAGCCTGGTCAATTCTAGAATGACCTCATATCCTTGGATGCAACACATGTGTGATAATCCAATGAAGAATACGAGGCTTTCTCTTCAAATAGCCCATTGAGAATTTTCTGAAGCTATCATACTTTGGTGCTTTAGACATGAGTTCAAGTGACTTTTCTAATCAAAATTTGGATGAAGGGTATGATCAAAAAAAGTTGCTTGATGAGAGAACATAAAAGTACCAAACACTTCCCTCTAGGTGGCTTCTAAAAAGTGGTAGTGTCATACCCCAATTTTGCCCTTCATTCAGTAAATCGATGCACTCATCATGAGTTTCGCATCATCTACACATTGTAGCATGCATTTCATAGTGCACAATGCCTGAAATGTCAACCAGAATAATTTTTTTAATTTACAGACAGACCGGTCGAACTGATCCTCAAATGTACGTAAAATTAGCGGGCTAAAATTTTCAAGATCGATCTTGCAGACGTCAATTTTCTTAATCTAAGGTTCACATAGTTTAACCTAGCATGCTCGTTTTAATTTTTCTACTACTTTTTCGGTAGGATTTCGATCATTCTGAGCCTTTTAACCGGTCAAATTTTATTTCAAAATTGGTTCAAACGATGTATATTTTCGAGAGGTTTATTTCGTACTGGTCATTTTGGTGCATTCAGTTTAACTTTTCAAGCACTTTTGCGCCCAATTTTTATTCATATTTAGTCATTTTATTTTTATGTTTTTGTCTAAATACTCATAAAAAACAAATAGAATTAACTGTGTCATTATTTCAATTTTATTTTGATTATTTTTAAGTGTTTGGTTTTATGTAAATTAATTAGTTTTAATTTATTTTATCTCTAAAATAACATTAAAGGGTATTGTTGGAATTGTGAAATATTTATAAACCCTAGTTATCATCTTATATAATTGGCCAATGCATGAACAACAAAGATATAACAACAACAGACGACTCTAACAGATCCAATTCTTCTCTCTTTTTTCACCAACACAAGACAAAACTCATAAACCCTCCTCTCATCTTGACTTTTATGTACACAAATTTTGTGAAAAACCAGCCTAATACAATCTCTCTCTCATACTTTGAAGAAAGCTTATTCTACCATCTTCACTCTCACACGCCATCTGCCACACTCTCAAACCTCTTCTCCCTGGAACACACTTCATATACGTGTCCAGCCACAACTTAAACCGCTCTCACGGCGGCCACCATCCATCCACCAACATCAACATTATATATGCACTAGAGGTTGTTCTCTACTTTCATTCTTTTTTTCTTCGTTTCCATTTGTTTTACTTACGTTGTGTTTATTGCTGCAAACCGAGAGATATAGAGAATCGTGAGCGTGAGATACGTAGAAGAAGAGAACCAAGGTTTTATGAGTTTCTGAAGTAGTTGTTTTGTTTTGTTTTTTTGAAGTTTTTTAGTTGAACTCAAAATTTTGTTTTTTATTTCCACTTTTCTTTTCCTTTTTATTTCTTATAATTATTATATATTACTATCATTAATATATATGTCTTTGTAAATTCTTTACACTTTTACGTATCGCACAACCATGGCGTAATTCCAGTGCAATCAAATTGACTGGGAGTGGGTGTTTAAATCAAATTATGTTTCCACTTATATGTATTTCATAAAAAGTTACTTTCTTAATAGTAGTATTTTCTAAATTTCATAAGAAAAATATAGTTACCATATGAATTAATTTTTGAATAAGAGTGAAGTAGATTAAAACAAGATTGAATTATGGCTCACATCAACCACCATATTTACTCACACAATTTCAACGAGTTGGATGTTGTCACTGACAGCATTTTTCTTAAAATATTTAGATTTAGATGAAGTTTATTAGTTGGACCAAGCGGACAATGTTTTAAATTATGGGCTTAATCTAAATGCACCCTCCTAATTTCCATTTACACTTCTTTTTTTGGTTAACGTTAGAAATTAATAAATGGGCTCAAAAGCCAATTGGTGCGTAAAAATCCATTTCATACTCCCTTAGTTTTTTCATCCATTTTTCATAATTTTTGTTCACTTTATTTCATAATTTCATTTCTATAATTTATTCTTATCTTTATTTAGGAAGCATGTCTTATTTTACTTAATCTTAATTTCTAACAAAATATAAGATCAATTTTTCAAACAAGAACAAACATTTGGTCAGCATCAAGTTGAAATTTCAAAATCTCATCAACTCAAACTATTTTCAAATCATTTCTCATTTATAAGAATCAAACATGGATCAAACATCGAGTAATTTTTTCTAAATCAAACATAAAATCAAATCTTTTTCTTAAACAACTACAAAAGAAGAGGACTATTGGAATTTAGCATTCTGGTGGGAACCCTCGAAGGATCGGTCCCGAGCCTCGTATTTTGGGTTAACTGTTCATTATTTTCTTTCGTCCCTAAAACACTTAATTCAACTTTGACAAAATAAGGACCGTTGGGATCAAGAATTTTAGCGGAACTCTTTGAACAATTGATTCTTATCAAGCGTTCGTTCTCCATCAAACAATTTTCTCAATTAATTCGAATGAAAAAGGACCATTGGAATCTAGCATTCTGGTGGAACCCCGAATAATTGATCCTGAGGCTTATGTATCGTTCTCATCATATGTTTGTCATTCACGTATAAAAAATATTCAACCAATCAAACTATTTTTTTGCCGTCGTGCAATCTCAAAAGCTTTTCATAAATGAAAGACATCTTATCTTAAGATGATACAAGACAATGCTTCTCCATAATTGCTGAGTTGAGATAAGTGATGTTTTTTCGAATGTTGATTTGTAAATCCGTTTGATGTAATGTATACGTCTGCTCCTCATCTATTTTAGGTAAAACAATGTTTCTCGTCGATTAATACAAGATAGCTTTCACTAAAATCGACCAACAAACAAACATTTTCTATCCAGAACTACGTAAGCCTTGAATTCTCTATTGCACCCGGAGATACGTAGGAGCAAGATTGTAAAATCTTGTCAGACCCATTAATAAAAAATTTAGGTTTAGTTCATCTCTGCCCCCTAATAATAATAAAACCTTTTTAGGTTCTTTCTCATTAACAAAATTCAAAAACATTTCTCTTATCTCTTTTTCTATCCCAAATAAGTAGAAGATTAGAAACTAACATAAGCTAACATTCAAATCGAAACTAACTAAACGGTTCCCGTTGAGTACAACGGACGTGAGGGGTGCTAATACCTTCCCCTTGCGTAATCGACTCTCGAACCATGATATTGGCTGCGATGACCGTATCTTATCCTTTTTTAGGGGTTTTATCGATATTTTCTCTTTCCCTTTTTTTGGAATAAATAAAGTTCGCTGGCGACTCTGTTCAGTCCATCCCGCGAGTGTGCGATTATGCTCTGTGAGCGTCCTGTTCTCATTTTTTGAGGTACGACAGGTAGGAAGTTTTTCCCATCTTAAAACAAAATGTAGATCCTTCCCTTGATTATAACCTATCATAAAATACTTTTATTAAGTCTTCATTATAGTCTGTGGAGACTTTCAAAAAGTTGTTAATCTCTTGATGCTCCATAAGATTAACAATCTTCGGAATGTGTAATTGAGCAGCAACCGCAAGATCATAGACATGTTATTTCACTACAATCATATTTCTGAAAATTTTCTCAAACTCTTCAAACAAGTGTGGTGTAGAAGTGAAAGAGCACTTACATGTTTGGATGAGGATGTACCCACAAAATTCTTGCCTTTGTTGACTTTGGGAGCCATGAATTTTGTATTCAAGGGTATGCACACAAAGTGTTTGATAAAATGTGTTATTGAGAATGTTAAGATCTTGAATGATATAATGAGAATGTTAATGAGAATGTTTGATAAAATATATTTGAATCGGGCCTTAAGACTATATTAAAAAAATTATGAAAATGCATATTTGTGTAACTTACAGAGATGTATCTTTGGACGTTGTTTTAATCAAAAAGGCACCAAAGTATCTTCTCCTTCCTCAACTCTCAAAATACTCTTTCAAACTCTTAACCTCTAAAGTCTTAAACTCTCTCAACTCACATTCTTTCAAACTCATTCAACTCACTTCAAAACTTCTAACATCAATGTAACATCCCAATTGTGATGTATTCATTTCCCTTCGATTCATATACCTTATGATATGGTATGTTTTAGGGTTCTTAAAGGTCAAACCTAGGGGTTTGGGGGCTGGTGCAAGGCTGAAAAACAAGAGAGTTCACACAAAATCGCGATCAAATTGGGTTTTTCTGGGCACTACTACAGGTCATAGTAGCCCTCTGGTTTTTTATACCAGAGGCGTTCCCAAATGGGGGTTTATGGCATGGGGAGTGCTATCATCCGTAAGAACTGCTACGGGCGATCGTAGCAACTCGATGGATTTTGTACCAAGTGTGTCGTTTCGTGTGTAACTTGAGTTTTGTGACTCCATTTGAGGCGCGGTTCGAAGTGTTGGATAGTTGATGCATAACTCTACCTTATAATAATACTTTGGGGTTAAACATATACTTAAAAATATGAATGATGTGTTTTATTTGTGAAAGTCTTATGAGATAATTATTAAATAAGTATATAATCATGAACTTGAGGGTTGTTATGAGTTAACGAAGAGCCTGACAAATTGTTGTGATAAAATATTATGAGTAATTGAATAACATTTGAAAGAAGGAGATAATTGTATGTTTATGTACTGTTGAATATATCTTCATATCATACTTGTTGTGTTGAGGTGATGGACTTATTGGTGGTGTACACGGTCATAAGTGGGGCGGGTTGTGAATGATCATATTTGTATATTGTTGTTGAGTCCATGCATTATGGTGTACAGACTTCGGGTCAATGGTGTGATCTGGTTCAGAAGTGGGGACCGGGAGCGAGTAGTTGATGTCCGTAATGGGATCAGTGAAGCGTTACTGATTCAGTAGTGGGGAACAATGACGATTATGGTGAGCTCTGGTTTAGAAGTGGGGACTGGGAGCGAGTATGTGATTTCAGTAATGGGATCAGTGAAGCATTAATGATTCATTAATGGGATCAATGACGATTATGGTGAGCTCTGGTTCATAAGTGGTAATCGGGAGCGAGTAGTTTATTTTAGTAATTGGATTAATAAAGCGTTACTGATTCAATGGTGGGGATCAATGACGATTATGGTAGGATCTGGTTCAGAAAAGGGGACCGAGAGCGAGTATGGACGAAAGACAGTAACATATCTTTGATGTCCATAAATTGGTACAACATGTATTGAGTCGAGATGTTGTCTGCATTGCATACATAAACACATTGTAATTAATTTATTGTTGTGACTGAAGTGTGTGGTTGATGATTGTGTTGAATATTCTTCCCTTGCTTTATTTTTCACCATTAATATATTTGAGTGTATTCCCATCCCGTTTGTTTATTGTGGTGTATGTGCTCCTCTGAATTACAATTAATCAAGTAGAAGAGTGGTTGCTTGAGCTAGAGGACGGTATTGAAGCCTCTTTAGTTATTTATCATTCGAGTCTTTAATGGAATCGCTCTGATATGTAGCACTAGGGACAAGTTGTTCTATATTTCACTGTTACATGTCTTATTCATTTTGGAGTTGTTGAACCACCTTGCTATTAATTTGTTGTTAAGATGTTATATGTCAAACTATATTATTTCTGATGCTTAGCTCACATGATTATATTTTGTTGGTTTTTATGTTTGGTGAAACATGTGTGACAATCTAAGTGTTGAGTTAAAATTGAATTATTTTACTAAATGTTGAGTCGGGGAATTATGGTGTTACATAGTTGGTATCATAGCAGGTCGTTCCATCCTGTGAGGTTGCGTAATTTTGTTTGTTCCCTAGTATGCGACATGTGAGTGAAATACTGTTGGTGCTCGTTTTTTTCTAACTGCTTGCCAACAGGAACGGGATTGAAACAAGTGAGGTAGAAGCTTATGCTTCTTTGAGATGTTTCAGCTATATAGGGTTGGTTCAACATGCCGTTGATTTCAAGAGTACAAGTATTTGTCATGTTCGCTTGCTTGAGAGTGGAGGGTGATGTTGTGGCTAGTGATATGTCTGTGGTGTGTGAGTTTCCAGATTTTCTTTCCTGAAGATATTGATGACTTGCCTCCGGAACATGAAGTTGAGTTCACCATAGATTTAGTACCTGGTACTAGACATGTGTTGATGGATCCATATAAAATGTCTACATCATAGTTTGGAGAGTTGAAGAAACATTTAGAATATCTTCTTAAGAAGAAGTTTATTAGACCTAGTTTTGCCATCATGGGGAGCACTGTGTTGTTGGTAAAGAAGAAATATAGTAGCATAAGATTATGTGTTGGCTATCAATAACTAAATAAGATCATAGTTAAGAACAAGTATCATTTTCTTATATTTGATGACCTTATGGATTTGGTGGTAGGTGCTTGTGTTTTCAAGAAGATTGATCTTATATCATGTTATCATCAGATTCGAGTGAAGGCTAAAGATATTCTAAATACTAATTTTAGAACCTGATATGGTTAGTATGAGTACTCAATGATGTTGTTTGGTGTGTCTAATGTGCCAGGTGTGTTAATGGAATAATGAACAAAACCTTCCATCCCTATTTGGATCAGTTTGTTGTGGTATTCATCAACGATATCTTGGTGTATTTGAAGTCAGATGAAGAGCATGTTGGACATTTGAGAGTTGTATTGAAGACTTTACAAGATAAAATTTGTAAGTGAAGTTGTCCATGTGTGAATTATAATTACGTGAAGTGAGCTTCCTTGGTCACGTGATTTCTAGTGGTGGTATAGTAGCCGATTTGTCTAAGGTAGATGCATTGTTACAATAGGAGACTCCTAAGTTTGTTACTGAGATCATAAGTTTTCTTAGTTAGGATGATTGTTACAAGAGGTTTATAGAATACTTTTCGAGGTTAGTTTTTCCTTTGACTTAGTTGACTCGAAAAGGACAAGCTTACGCATGGGATGCTCAGTGTGAGGAAAACTTTCAAGAGCTGAAAAAGAGGTTAACGACAGCACCAGTTATGATGTTACTAGATATAAAATTTATCCTTTGTTCTATATTTTGATGCTTCCAAGATGAGTTTAGGTGGTGTGCTTATGTAGAATCATTAGGTTATTGCATATGCATCGAGGAAGTTGAGGATTCATGAGAGAAATCATCCTACCCATGACTTAGAGTTGGAACTTGTGGTGTTTGTGCTTAAAGTTTGGATACATTCATTAGTGCAAAAAACACTTTTTAAATCAGGCATTTGAAATCAGATGATACCCACTTGATTTCAAAACCTAAAAAGCTAGGACACTAAGGGTGAATTTTTAGTGAATAGCATTTAAATCAATTAACCTAATTTAAAAATAATTTTTTATAATTAAAAAGAAAATAGTCCCCACTCTTCTCCGCGAAAATGTAATTGATTCCCTCTTTTTTCATTTCACAAAAATGCTAAACAACACTCTCTAAACCATTTTCCTTCTCTAACTCGGCGGCAAAACAAACCCTAAACGCACATTTCCTTCTCACTTTCTCTCTCGGCCGGCGAAACAAACTCGTTACTTACTTCTCACCTTCTCTCTCTGCAAGGAAGAAAACATTGCTTCAGTATCCGTCGACATTCAGAGCTTTGGATTCTCCACCCCTACATATGTTCAATGTTTCCAAGGTAAGCTCAGATAGCTTTATAATCATTTATCCATTTATAGTGCCTTAAAATTGGCTTTTAAATTCAATTTTGAATTGGTTTTATACTTATTTTTTGTCAAGAAAGATAAATGGGGTGTTAGGAATTTGAATTTTGGATTGGTTTGACTTTTGAGTTCAATTTTCTAGTTGGGTTTTTTGTTTTGGATTGGTTTTCTCTTTCTGTTGAGTTTTCTCTTCAAGTGAGGTGTTGTTTGGAATTGGAATTGGTGTTGTTACTGTTTTTGTTGAATTGGAGTTATTGTTACTGCTGGATTTGAAAACGAAAACACGTAGAATTGGTGTTGTTATTTCTATTCTACTTATTTTCCATTTGCTAACATCTATTATCGACTAATTTTTACTACTTCTTACCAAGCAGATGATATTTTATTCTTTCATTATCAACAAAATAATAAAGAGTATTAATGCTCTTTGGTGGGTGTGTTGCTATATGCTCCAAAAGACTTTATATCATATCTTCATCAATCTTGTTTATCCAACTATCTAAGACATTGGTGCAATGAATTGAGTTATATGCATGTACATGTATATTAGAGTTATGCATTCATTGTATCAAAATATAATCTTATGATTTCTTTTTGTTAATCTAATGAGACAAAAGTCGTATACCTACTTAATACTTATGAGATCTATCATCACTTTCTTTTCTCAATTTTTGTCATTCTTACTGTTTCTGATCTTGAATTATTAGATTTATTTGATAAACCAGGGAGGTTTGAACAACTTCACAAAGTCGAAATTCTCCTATCATATCACTTTCATTTTATGTTGGTTACTTTTTGCTTTATTCTTGAACACAAAATTAGACCAATAAATACTATATATTATATTCTAGAATTTTAAAAAAAAAATAAAGCTATTAATTAAGAGATAAAGAGAAACCTATGTTTAAACTAGGTCCAAGAAGTTTATATAAAATAAGCTAACATAGATTTGGAATAAAGTTAAGTATCAGAGATATAGAGAAATATTATGTTTAAGCTAGGTCCAAGAAGCTTATATAGAGAAACATTGTGTTTAAGCTAGGTCCAAGAGATATAGAGAAACACTATAGAGAAACACTACTTTTGGCTTTCATTGTATTGTTTATTTTTATATTCATGTATCTTATGTAATGTTCATGTTTGTGCGTGTGTGATTCATATGACTAAAATATTAGACAAAAACATTGCTAACAAGAAACATAGATGTAAATTACATAATACATGAAATAAAATGAAAATTTTGATTTGAGATTATTCTAATTAGTGGAAATGAAAATCTTGCTAGTGTAGTAATGCAGAACAATAAAATGGTTCATAGACAGACACAAAAGCAAATAGAAAAAGAGAGTAATTCTATATGTTAAATTTTCTTTTACCTATCCTGCTCAGAGACAAAATCAGATAAATTCATGATTACGGATCTCTGTAGGTGTTAAATATACAGCAATGGCAAATGTCTTTTCCCTTTAGTTAGTATTGGCTACATTGATCAAATACAGATATAGTATCCTACTGTAATATATTACTTAATTATTTGTCTTTAATTGTGTTTTATGTTCCTCATAGTATTAGATATTAAATTTGATATTCAGGTACTATGCCATAGTTTTGGTTTTGAACCTTTTCCATTTTTGAAGTTTATTTTAAGAATAATTATCGTGAAGTATGTCTATTGTGTTTTTGTGTCATTGATATTTTGACATTGATCCCCTGCTATCAATTTTTCCTGAATTTGGTACATTTGTGGTCGTTGGATTGAGATAAGACATTACAAATTTTAAGTTGTATATTTTTTTAAAATATTAAAATTTTATTAATATTGATCAAACGAACATGAATGAACCAAATTAGTGAAAAGTTTGGCAGATGGGAATCCTCGGGGCTGTTTCGGCCTTCCGCCAATCTTCGGTGTAGTGCTAATTGGTTCCTTATAAAAACGGTGACACTTTGAACATGTTATATTTTTTTTGTCTTTATGTTTGTTTAGGTGGTTTTCAAGCCCTATTATGTGGGGTGGGATAATTTGGATACACTTATTTTTACTCCATACGTTTAATTAATTTTTTTACAACAATCTTGATATATCAATTTTGATTTTAACAATGATATGTTATTCTTTCGAAAAATCAAGTCTCGCATTAAAAAATATAATGTATAGAAGTTTCACCATCTTCCTTCTTTAATTTTTCATTCACCACTAAAGGAATATCGCATGAATATATATATATATATATATATATATATATATATATATATATATATATATATATATATATATATATATATATATATATATATATATATATAAGTGTGTGTGTGTGTGTGTGCGCGCGCGTGTGTGTGTGTGTGAGAGAGAGAGAGAGAGAGGGAAGGTGTGCACACGTGCGTGTGTTTGTGTGCATGTGTGTATAAGAAGGAAAATAATAGAAAAAAGTTTTTTGGAAAATTATAAGTTTGAAAAAATTGACACAGTATGTATTAACTTCAAGAAGGTGTGAGTCGATCCATAGAAGTTTTTAAGGTTCTATGTGTCTACCTATAATTCCTATGAGTCAACCCTAAGAAGGCAGGGTCATTTGGCTTGCCAAAGCATCAGTTGGAGTCGACCTCAAGAAGTCATGTGTGGCTCACATGTGCTTTGTGTTGACCCAAGAGCCTTGTATGTCAACACATACAAGGAAATAACTTTTCTTTTTAAAATGCCTTCAGTATGTGTCGACCCATAACTATGGTTTTCACATGAATTTCAATTTTTAACTTGTATAGATGTTTCTAACCTGTTTTTAAATGTCCTAATATGAAAATGCACATCTAGACATAGAGAGAAAGGTACAATGTACACAAATACTATGTGTTCTAGTTTTAACATCATTCAAAATATTTCTAAGACGATAGTGCACTCACATACTCCCCTTTTTCATGATAGCAAGACTTAAAAAGTATTTGTTGTCTTGATCATAACTCCCCTCAAATATGTGCATTAGACTTTGTTCTTGCATGAACTTCTCCCACTTTGACAAAATCAAAAAGAGACAAAGCCACAAAACGTGAGAAGCATCATAAAAAATATAACACAATATATATAACACTCAGAGGCATTGCAAAGATAAATTGTTCAACAATAATGTGCACTCACATAGAATTACGTTAAAGTGAAAAATGCATAAATACAAATGAACATTCAATTCAGACAAAAGAAGATGAAATTCATTACAAATGTGCCATAATAATGTCAGAATAGAATCAACATAATATTGAAACATAAGAGCATGAAGATAGAATGCATGCAAAAGAGACTTGGTCTACAATGAGACTCAACTAATTCCTACGACCTCAAATACCCCTAGTTTCTGGTCTCCTACCCCGGTACCAAGCCGCACCATCATTTCCATACTCGGTAACCAAAAAGTCACACATCTCGCTTAAAAATTGTTGATAGTGGTGGTGATTCTCATTTTGATAATGAATCATGTTATTGGTGCCGATTTGAGTGACACCATAGTTAAATGTCATGTTTTGACGGATTTGATTAAACTGTTTTGTAGCATACATGGAAAAATTGTTAAAATTGGTGTCTTGGCCATTCATATGTTCGTGAACCATTCTGAAGCGCTTCTCTTGAGCAGCTTCAAAAGCGCTACACCTCTGTGACTCCTCTTTGTGGCGCTCATGTTGCTTAGCACGCATGTTTTCCAACAAGGTGATAATCGAAGATTCTTCAACACTTGAGCCAACTCCAGAGTTGTGTCCATAGGATGTGTCATGTTAGGTCCAGAAATTCTGTTGCCACTGACCCCACCCATGTGGGTCTTCGTGTTTCTCTTCATCATGCAACCCTGCTTTGTCATCATCATAATGAGTATTAGCCATTTCTGTATCCAGATAGTTATGTGGGTCCTTACCAGGTTGTTCTTCAACAATAACAGGGTCGAATTCAGCAGGATTTTCATAGTTATAAATAACCTTACCAGACCCCTTCATGCGATAAAAGTAATCCTTAAGATTGTCATCCCAATGGTACCCCATGTTTGACTTTGTGCTCTTGTTAAACTCTTACGCTTGACCGGGTGAGATGCATTGAAGATTTGGCACACCAATATGAAAGTCCTTTAGAATCTTTACAATCAATGAAATGTAACACAAGGATGACCCTCTGTTGCAATCTCTAACAGCAAACATCCTTGCATAAAATAGTTTGGCCAATTAATCTTAAATTTATTATGAAGAATATACACGAGATGTACCTTAGTCTGGTCAATTATAGAATGACCTCCTTTCCTTTGACACAACACATGTGTGATAATCCAATGAAGAATATAAGGCTTTCTCTTCAAATATCCCATTGAGAATTTTCTAAAGCTATCATCTGACCTTGGTACTTTAGACATGAGTTCAAGTGACTTTTCTAATCAAAATTTGGATGAAGGGCATGATCAGAAAAAGTTGTTTGATGAGAGAACATAAAAGTACCAAACACTTCCCTCCAGGTGGCTTCTAAAAATTGGTAGGAATTTTGCCCATCTTAAAATGAAATGTAGACCCTTCCCTTGATTCTAGCATATCATAAAATACTCTTATTAAGTCTTCATTATAGTCTGTGGAGACTTTCAAAAAATTCTTAATCTCTTGATGCTCCATAAGATTAACAATCTTCGGAATGTGTAATTGAGCAGCAACCGCAAGATCATAGACATGTTATTTCACCACAATCAGATTTTTGAAAATTTTCTCAAACTCTTCAAACAAGTGTGGTGTAGAAGTAAAAGAGCACTTACATGTTTGGATGAGGATGTACCCACAACATTCTTGCCTTTGTTGACTTCGGGAGCCATAAATTTTGTATTCAAGGGTATGCACACGAGGTGTTTAATAAAATGTTTTAATAAGAATGTTAAGATTTTGGGTGATATAATGAGAATGTTAATGAGAATGTTTTACAAAATGTATTTGAATCGTGCCTTAAGACTATATCAAAAAAATTACGAATATGCATATTTGTGTAACTTACGGAGATGTATCTATGGACACTTTTTTAATCAAAAAGGCGCCAAAGTCTCTTCTCCTTCCTCAACTCTCAAAATACTCTTTCAAACTCTTAACCTCTAAAGTCTCAAACTCTCTTAACTCACATTCTTTCAAACTCATTCAACTCACTTCAAAATTTCTAACATCAATGTAACATCCCAATTGTGATGTGTTTATTTCCCTTCGATGCATGTACCTTATGATATGGTGTGTTTTGGGGTTGTTAAAGGTCAAAACTTGGGGTTTGGGGATGATGCAAGGTTGAAAAACAAGAGATAGGATAAAAATCGCGATCAAATTGGATTTTTCTGGGCACTGTTACAAGTCATAGTAGCCCTCTGGTTTATTGTACAAGATGTATTCCCAAACGGGGTTTTTTTGGCATTGGGAGTGCTATAGTCCGTAATAACTACTACGGGCAGCCGTAGCAGCTCCATGGATTTTTTACCAAATGTGTCATTTCGTGCGTAACTTTAGTTTTGTGACTCCGTTTGAGTCGTGATTCGAACTGTTGGATAGTTGACGCGTAACTCTACCTTATAATAATCCATTGGGGTCAAACATGTACATGAAAATATGCATGATGTGTTTTACTTGTGAAAGTCTTATGAGATGATTATTGAATAATTATATAATCATGAAATTGAGGGTTGTTATGAGTTGAAGAAGAACCTGCCAAATTGTTGTGATGAAATATTATGAGGAATTGAATAAAATATCAAAGAATGGGATAATTGTATGATTATGTACTATTGAATATATTTTCATATCATACTTGTTGTGTTGAGGTGATGGACTTATTGGTGGTGTACACAGTCAGAAGTGGAGCTGGTTGTGAATGATCATATTTTCATGTTATTGTTGAGTCCATGCATCATGGTGTACATACTTTGGTTCAATGGTGTTATCTGGTTCAGAAGTGGGGACTCAAAGCGAGTAGCTGATGTCAGTAATAGGATCAGTGAAGCGTTACTGATTCAGTAGTGGGGAACAATGATGATTATGGTGAGCTCTGGTTTAGAAGTGGGGACTGGGAGCGAGTATGTGATTTCAGTAATGGGATCAGTGAAGCGTTAATGATTAATTAGTGGGGATCAATGACGATTATGGTGAGCTCTGGTTCATAAGTGGTAATCGGGAGCAAGTAACTGATTTTAATAATGGGATCAATAAAGCGTTATTGATTCAATGGTGGGGATGAATGACGATTATGGGGGACTCTGGTTCAGAAGAGGGGACTGAGAGCGAGTTTGGACAAAAATCAATAACATATCTTTGATGTCCATAAATTGGTACAACGTGTATTTAGTCAAGATGTTTTTTGCATTGCATACATAAACACATTGTAATTAATTTATTGTTATGACTGAAGTGTGTGATTGATGATTGTGTTCAATATGCTACCCTTGCTTTATTTTGCACTATTAATATATTTGAGTGTATTCCCATCTCGTTTGTTTATTGTGGTGTATGTGCTCCTCTGGATTACAAACAATCAAGTAGAAGAGTGGTTGCTTGAGCTAGAGGACGGTATTGAGGCCTCTTTAGTTATTTATCATTTGGGTCTTTAGTGGAGTCGCTCTAATATGTAGCATTGGGGACAAGTTGTTCTATATTTCACTGTTACATGTCTTATTCATTTTGGAGTTGTTGAACCACCTTGTTATTCATTTGTTGTTAAGATGTTATATGTCAAACTCTATTATTTCTGATGCTTAACTCACGTGATTATATTTTGTTGGTTTTTATGTTTTGTGAAACATGG
Organism: Lathyrus oleraceus; assembly: GCF_024323335.1. Classification (NCBI taxonomy): domain Eukaryota; kingdom Viridiplantae; phylum Streptophyta; class Magnoliopsida; order Fabales; family Fabaceae; genus Lathyrus; species Lathyrus oleraceus. The sequence continues at coordinate 131,173,748 of NC_066579.1, forward strand.
GTGACAATTTAAGTGTTGGGTTAAAATTGAATTATTTTACTAAATGTTGAGTCGGGGGATTATGGTGTTACATAGTTGGTATCAGAGCAGGTCGTTCCACCGACGAGGTTAAGTAATTTTGTTTGTTCCCTAGTATGCGACATATGTGTGAAACACTATTGGTTCTCATTTTTTTCTAACCGCTTGCCAGCATGAGTGAGATTGAAATAAGTGGGGTAGAAGCTTATGCTTCTTTGATATGTTTCAGGTGTATATGGTTGGTTTAACATGACGTTGATTGCAAGAGTACATGTATTTGTGATGTTCTCTTCTTTGAGAGTGGAGGGCGATGTTGTGGCTTGTGATATGCATGTGGTGTGTGAGTTTCCAGATTTTTTTCCTGAAGATATTGGTGACTTGCCTCTGGAACTTGAAGTTGAGTTCACCATAGATTTAGTATCTGGTACTAGACTTGTGTTGATGGATCCATATAAAATGTCTACATCAGACTTGGGCGAGTTAAAGAAACAATTAGAAGATCTTCTTGAGAAGAAGTTTGTTAGACTTAGTGTGTCATCGTGGGGAGCATTGTGTGGTTGGTGAAGAAGAAATATGGTAGCATGAGTTCATGTGTTGGATATCGACAACTAAATAAGGTTACAATTAAGAACAATTATCCTTTTTTGAGAATTGATGATCTTATGGATCAGTTGGTAGGTGTTTGTGTTTTCAGGAAGATTGATCTTATATCAGGTTATCATCAGATTCAAGTGAAGGATGAAGATATTTCGAAGACTGCTTTTAGAACCCAATATGGTTAGTATGAGTACTCAATGATGTCGTTCGGTGTGTCTAATGTGTCATGTGTGTTAATGGAGTACATGAACAAAATATTTCATCCTTATTTGGATCAGTTTGTTGTGGTATTCATCGATGATATCTTGGTGTATTTAAAGTCAGATGAAGAGCATGTTGGACATCTAAGAGTTGTATTGAAGACTCTACAAGAGAAAAATTTGTATGTGAAATTGTCTGAGTGTGAATTCTGAATACGTGAAGTGAGCTTCCTTGGTCATGTGATTTCTAGTGGTGGTATAGTAGCCGATTTGTCTAAGGTAGACGCAATGTTACAATGGGAGACTCCTAAGTTTGTTACTAAGATCATAAGTTTTCTTAGTTTGGCTGATTGTTGCAAGAGGTTTATAGAATACTTTTCGATGTTAGTTTTTCCTTTTACTTAGTTTACTCGAAAAGGACATGTTTACGCATGGGATGCTCAGTGTGAGGAAAACTTTCGAGAGTTGAAAAAGAGGTTAAAAACAGCACCAGTTATGATCTTACCAGATGTAAAATAATCCTTTGTTCTGTATTTTGATGCTTCCAAGATTAGTTTAGGTGGTGTGCTTATGTAGAATCATTAGGTTGTTGCATATGCGTCGAGAAAGTTGAGGATTCATGAGAGAAATTATCCTACCCATGACTTAGATTTGGAAGTTGTGGTGTTTGTGCTTAAAGTTTGGAGACATTCACTAGTGCAAAAAACACTTTTTAAATCAGGCATTTGAAATCAGATGATATCCACTTGATTTAAAAACCTAAAAAGCTAGGACACAGAGGGTGCATTTTTAGTGAATATCATATAAATCAATTAACCTGATTTAAAAAATAATTTTTTTATAATTTTGTATAATTAAAAAGAAAATAGTTCCCAGTCTTCTCCGGGAAAACATAAATGATTCCCTCTTTTTTGATTTCACAAAAGCGCTAAATAACACTCTCTAAACCTTTTTTCCTTCTCTCACTCGGCAGGAAAAAAACCCTAAACGCACATTTCCTTCTCACTTTCTCTCTCTGCAGCGAAACAAACTCCTTACTTCCTTCTCACCTTCTCTCTCTACAAGGACAAAAACATTGCTTCAGTTTCCGTCGACATTCAGTGCTCCGGATTCTCCACCCCTACTTCTGTTCAAATTTTCCAAGGTTAGTTCAAATGTTGGTCTTTTTTAAGGTTAATTCAGGTTAGTTCACAAGATAGATTTATGTTCATTTATACATTTATAGTGTCTTAAAATTGGCTTTTAATTTTAATTTTGAATTGGTTTTATACTGATTTTTTGTCAAGAAAGATAAATGGGGTGTTAGGAATTTGAATTTTGGATTGGTTTGACTTTTGAGTTAAATCTTCTAGTTGAGTTTTTTGTGTTGGATTGGTTTTCTCTTTCTACTGAGTTTTCTCTTCAAGTGAGGTGTTGTTAGGAATTGGAATTGGTGTTGTTACTGTTTTTGTTGAATTGGAGTTGTTGTAACTACTCGATTTGAAAACGAACACGCGTAGAATTGGTGTTGTTATTTATATTCTACTTATTTTCCATTTTCTAACATCCATTATCGACTACTTTTTACTACTTCTTACCAAGCAAATGATATTTTATTTTTTCTCCCAACTTAAACTTTATACTTATGATTCTAATTAAATTAATCTCCACTTTTTAATGTCCTTTCTCTAAAATACATGTTTCATCATCAATAAAACAACGAAGAGTATTAATGCTCTTTTATGGGTGTGTTTCTATATGCTTCAAAAGACTTTATATCATATCTTCATCAATTGTGTTTATCCACTTATCTAAAACACTGGTGCAGTGAATTGAGTTATATGTTTGTACATGTATAATGGAGTGATGCATTCACTGTGTCAAAATATCATCTTATGATTTATTTTATTTTTAATTTAATGAGACAAAATTCTTATACCTACTTAATACTTATGAGACCTATCATCGTTTTCTTTTCTCAATTTTTGTCACTCTTACTATTTCTGATCTTGAATTATTATATTCATTTGATAAACCATGAAGGTTTGTACACCCTGACAAAGTAGAAATTCTTCTATCCTATCACTTTCATTTTATTTTGGTTATTTTTTGCTTTATTTTTGAACACAAAATTAGACCAATAAATCCTATATACTATATTCTAGAATTTAAAAATAAAATAAAGCTATTAATTAAGAGATAAAGAAAAACCTACGTTTAAGCTAGGTCTAAGAAGTTTATATAAAATAAGCTAAAATAGATTTGAAATAGAGTTGAGTACAAGAGATATAGAGAAATATTATGTTTAAGCT